>NW_022631021.1:11937015-12633962 GCF_010015895.1 Lontra canadensis | reverse complement strand
TATGTGTATATATATATATGTTTTGCTTTCTTTACAATTTTGGGATTCAATTTCTTCTAACAGACAGACCAAAATACACTCAGGACATAGTGCATTGCTCTGTTCTGCTCACCTGTCTGTTTATATTCCTTCTTTTTTTTTCTTCTGTCTTTTAATTTTCATTTTTATGGTTACTTTCTATCCTGTCACTGTATTTAATTTTATTTTTGTACCTATATAAATTTTTTTTCTTTACAATTTTGGTATGCAGTATTCTAACAAACAGACCAAAAACTACAGAAATAGTGTATTGCTCTGCTTTGTTCAACTGTCTGATTATATTCTCTCTCTCTCTTTTTTCTTTCATTTCTATTTTTTTTTGGTTTTGGCTTTCTTCTGATTTGTTTAGGGTATATTTCTCTGGAATTATAGTTGCCATTTTAGTATTTTGTTCTCTCATTCATCTATTCTTTTCTAAACAGAATGAAAACATGGAGAAACTCACCTCAAAAAAGAGAACAAAAGGCATTACAGACTGCCAGAGACCTAATCAATATAGATACAAGTTAGATGGTGGACTAAAGTTCAGAATAATGACTATAAAGATACTAGCTAGGCTTGAACAAGGCATAGAAAACAATAGCAGAGAACTTCCTTAATCTGTAGAAGGAAACAGGCATTCAAGTCCAGGAGGCACAGAGAAACCCCCCTCAAAATCAATAAAAATAGGTCAACACTCCAACATGTAATAATGAAACATGCAAATCTCAGAGACGAAGAGAAAATCCTGAAAGTAGCTTCAGAAAAGAGGTCCATAACCTACAAGGGTAGAAGCAGTAGACCGCAGGCAGACCTATCCACAGAGATCTGGCAGACCAAAAAGGACTGGCGTGATATATTCAGGTGCTAAAGGAGAAAAATATGCAGCCAAGAAAACTATCCAGCTAGCCTGTCATTCAAAGTAGAAGGAGATAGAAAGCTTCCAGAACAAACAGAAACTAAAAGAACTTGTGATCACTAAACCAGGCCTGCAAGAAATATTAAAGGAAATCCTTTAAGAGGAGAGAGAGCCCAAAAGTAACATCGACCAGAAATGAACAGAGGCAATATACAAAAACAGTGACCTAACAGGGAATACAACGACACTAAATTCATATCTTTCAATAGTTACTCTGAATGTTTCCAATAGTTACCCTAAATGCCCCAATCAAAAGACAGAAGGTGGCTGATTGGATAGAAAAGCAAGACCTATCAATATGTTGTCTGCAAGACACTCCTTGTAGACCCAAAGATACTTCCAGATTGAAATTGAGGAGGTGGAAAGCTATTTATCATGCTAATGGACATCAAAAGAAAGCTGGGGTGGCAATCCTTATATTAGGCAAATTAGATTTTAAACCAAAGACTATAATAAGAGATGAAGAAGGACACTTTGCCATAATTATACAGTCTATCCAACAAGAAGATCTAGCAATTGTAAATATTTATGCCCCTAACATGGGAGAAGCCAATTATATAAACCAATTAATAATAAAAGTAAAGAAACACATCAATAATAATACAATAATAGTTGGGGATTTTAACGTGCCACTCACTGCAAAGGACAGATCATCTAAGCAGAAGATCAACAAGGAAACAATGGCTTCGAATGACATACATTAGACCAGATAGGCTTCACAGATATGTTTAGAGCATTGCATCCTAAAGCAAGAGAATACACATTCTTTTCCAGTGGACATGGAACATTCTCCAGAATAGATCACATGCTGAGTCACAAATCAGGTCTCAACAAATACCAAAAGATTGGGATCATTCCCTGCATATTTTCAGGCCACAATGCTTTGAAACTAGAACTCATTCACAAGAGGAAAGTTAGAAAGAACTCAAATACACAGAAGCTAAAGAACATCCTACTAAACAATGAATGCATCAACCAGGAAATTAAAGAAGAATTGAAAAGATTCATGGAAACAAATGAAAATGAAAACACAACTGTTCAAAATCTTTGGGATGTAGCCAAGGTGATCCTAAGAGGGAAGTATATAGCAATACAAGTCTTTCTCAAGAAACAAGAATGGTCTCAAATACACAACCTAACCTATCACCTAAAGGAACTAGAGAAAGAACAGCAAATAAAGCCTAAACCCACTAGGAGAAGAGAAGGAATAAAGATTAGAGCAGAAATCAATGAAATAGAAACCAAAAGAACAGTAGAACAGATCAAGGAAACTAGGAGCTGGTTCTTTGAAAGAATTAAGAAGATTGATAAACCCCTGGCCAGACTAATCAAAAAGAAAAGAGAAAGGACCCAAATAAATAAAATCATGAATGAAAGAGGAGAGCTCAAAACCAACACCAAAGAAATACAAACAATTATAAGAACATATTATGAGCAACCATATGCCAACAAATCAGGCAATCTGGAAGAAATGGATGCATCCCTAGAGATGGATAAACTACCAAAACTGAAGCAGGAAGAAATAGAAAACCTGAACAGACCCATAACCAGCAAGGAAATTGAAGCAGTGATCAAAAAATCTCCCAACAAACAAGAGTCCAGGGCTGGATGGCTTCCCAAGGGGACTCCACCAAACATTTCAAGAATTAATACCTATTCTTCTGGAGCTATTTCAAAAAACAGAAATGGGAGGCAAACTTCCAAACTCTTTCTATGAGGCCAGCATTACCTTGATTCAAAACCAGACAAAGACCCCACCAAAAAGGAAAATTACAGACCAATATCTTTGATGAACATGGAAGCAAAAATTCTCATCAAAATAAGATCCAACAGTACATTAAAAGGCTTACTCACCAGGACCAAGTGGGATTTATTCCTGGGCTGCAAGTTCAGTTCAACATCCATAAATCAATCAATTTGATACACTACATTAATAAAACAAAGGACAAGAACCATATGATCCTCTCAATGGATGCAGAAAAAGCATTTGACAAAGTACCACATCCTTTCTTGATTAAAACTCTTCACGGTGTAGGGATAGAAGGAACATACCTCAATATCATCAAAGTCACATATGAAAAGCCCACAGCGAATATCATTCTCAATGGGGAACAGCTGAGGGCTTTTCCCGTTAAGGTCAGGAACATGACAGGGATGTCCACTATCACCACTGTTCAACATTGTACTGAAGTCCTAGCCTCAGCAATCAGACAAGAAAAAAGAAATAAAAGGGATCTGAATTGGCAAAGAAGTCAAACTCTCACTCTTTGCAGATGGTATGATACTGTATGTGGAAAACCCAAAAGACTGCACCCCAAAATTGCTAGAACTCATACTGGGATTCAGTAACATGGCAGGATATAAAATCATTGCACAGAAATCAGTTGCATTTTTATACACTAAAAAATGAGACAGAACCAAGAGCACAATTAAGGAGTCAATCCCATTTACAACTGCACCAAAAACCATAAGGTACCTAAGAATAAATCAACCCAAAGAGCTAAAGGACCTATATTCTAAAAACTACAGAACGCTTATAAAAGAAATTGAGAAAGACACAAGGAAATGGAAAAATTTCTCATGTTCATGGATTGGAAGAGTAAATATTGTTTAAATGTCTATGTTACCTAGAGCAATCTACACATTCAGTGTAATCCCCATCAAAATAACATCAACTTTTTTTCACAGAGCTGGAACAAATAATCCTAAGACTTGTATGGGACCAGGGAAGTCACTGAATAGCCAGAGGAATGTTGAAAAAGAAAACCAAAGCTGGTAGCATCACAATCCCAGACTTGAAGCTCTATTACAAAGCTGTAATCATCAAAACAGTATGGTACTGACATACAAAAAAAGACACCTAGATCAATGAAACAGAATAGAGAACCCAGAAATGGACCCTTAACTGTATGGGCAACCTACCTTCGACAAAGCAAGAAAGAATATCCACTGGGGTAAAAACAGTCTCTTTAACAAATGGTGTTGGGAAAATAGAATAGCCACATCCAAAAGAATGAAACTGGACCATTTTTTTACACCATACAGAAAAATAGATTCAAAATGGATGAAAGACCCAAATGTGAGAAAGAAATCCATTAAAATCCTAGAGGAGAACACAGGCAGTCACCTAATATTTGCAGTGGTTTTTATGGTCTTAGGCAGACTTACTCGATTTCCTTTCTGGTTTAGTTGTATAACCTCCATCACATTAGTTAGCTTTGTTCAATTTGTTTCCTTATCAATAAAATAAGTCGTGTCGTTGTTTATTTTTACAAGTTAAATAAGAATGGGGGTGCACTAAGGTAACTTTTGTTAGCTTAATGGAGGCAAAATGGCATTGGAAGAAACATGCCTCATCCCTCACCAATCTTCTTCGCCTGTACTTTCTCCTTGAAGCAGTGGAACAGAACCTTTTCTCCAGGAGGCTCCCAGATAGGGTAAACTCTTGATATTAGATGACACAGGACCAGGAGTGGACAGACTATCTGATACATTTGGTAACACTGTAGGAACAGACATAGGTGTTTCAAAGATGAGGAAAAAAGTGTGGGAAATAACAGTGGAGAAGTCTGTTCTTTCTGTTCACCCTAATTTTTTTATAGAAACCAACCATCATCCGGAATCTCTGAGACTAGAAGCCTTGGGAGACAACATTTTCAGAGTCGGGTCTCTTAATATTGCAGGATCTTTCAACACAGGCAGTGGCTAAGTGGCTTCTTAGGCAGTTGATGTAAACAAATGGAAACCAGAAGAAGATGAAGAAAGTAATCCCCGTGGTAATTATAGCTAACTGACTGGATTATGAGAAGATCAGGAGTTACATTTTATTACTTCTGAAAATAATGGGAAATACATTGAGAGTGATTTACATTTAGCCTCCCAGAGATGAAGGTTCATGGAATTCTAATTTGGATATAAACAATGTTACTGTGTTTTGCAGGCACAGGCTGGTAAAACCTAAGCCATGGATATTTCATGTGTCTGGCCTTTTATTGTTCTTATTTTATAAATAGCTTATAAATAATCATAGTTTCTCCCCCTTTTCCCACTCAATATCTTGAAATATAGAAGGAATTGAGACTTTAAGGAATTATCTGGACTGCTGTTTTGCCTCCAGACTAAGCTGTATTTTAAAACTGATAAGTGTGTCTTACCACTCATAAAGTAGGAGTTTAGCACATAATTGCTAAGATGGTTCTGTCCCATAGTGACTGGGTGAGAAAAAAAAACTCGCAATATTCATCTTCCTTACTATGAGTTATGAATTTTTTAATTATCTTTCATGGTGGAGATATCAGTATATTTTTGTTGTCCACCAAGTGTTCAAAACTGAAAAGGCAGTTTTTTAAACATTTATTCTAGTGCAGAAAATGAGAATTCCAAGTTTTCAAAGCCAGATTAAATCTTCACCTTAAAATATATTTCCAAATAGCATAACACACTCAGGGATATATTTAAAGAAATGAACATTGTCATCATTATATCATCACGAAATTGAGAACAATTTAGCAACAACTCTGGCATTTACCTAGGGTATATCTAATCTCTAACAATTTTTCCATGCAGACACAAGTGAAAATCCATTGCTATTTTAATCATTTAATCTATTATACTTAAGGCTTTTCTCTCTTCCTAACAACTGGAGTTCTCTGATCTCATGCATATATGAGCTAGGAATACATCATGAGGAGTCCTTGGGGATTATACAGATATATGTAATTTTTTCAGGGCACAGGCATTCATATAATAAGAATAAATTTCAAAAGCAGCCTTTCTGTCTTGTGGTAATTGCCAGTCTTCTCAATTTCCCATCATCTACATCCTATAATTCTTAATATTCATGAAATATGAGCTTCTGTCATTCTATTAAAACTGGCTAGTTTCCCATTTTCTTAACAAAGTTATACATATGGCAAATTCTGAAAAATAATTTTGGCGATGCTTATTTTTTTTTCCATGATGTACTCAGGAATCACATTACGACATACCCTTGGCTTCGTGCAGTCTAGCCACATGACAGTGTTATAATCAGGTTATGCAGTCTCTGCCATTGAATTAAGTGCTTGAAAATATCCAATATAAATTTGTCATTTTCTAAATTCTACTATGCAAAGAAAAAATGCATACACATTGTAACAAATGTTTTTCACAACAGTCCAATGAGAAAACATTAAAATAATAGATGAGAGAAATGAGTATCCATCTCCAAAATGCTAAGTAATAATAACAAACACAATCTGAAAATGAAGAAGCCAGGATTTGAACTCAGGTGTGTCTCATTTGCTATCTCATTGTTCTGCAAAATTTCATCACAGAAATATGGGTTAGTTAATGCCATAGCAACGGCCATCAAACAAAGGATATGAGCTGGACAATAAGTACCTCTCATTTGTCTGCATGGTTAATTCTTGGAAGCCTCCTGTATGTTTCTCAGGATACCCATTGGAATATGTTCTTCATTTCTCAGAGCAGTGGCCTTGGAAATATACCACCATATTGGTTTTCTCTCTGTCTTCCGTTTTGTCAAGGCCTTAATTTTGCTTCTTTAGATAACTGCCCCAATAAGCTCTCTGCACCCACATCCTTGTCTCCAACTCTGCTTTTGGGGAAATACAACCTGACATTGCCACAGGTACACCACCATAGCCGGCTGCTTCCTATGGAGGTTAACCCCAACAGGATTGTGTTCATTTAATTTTGCAGACTTCTGATAGTTATATGTTGAAAGAACACAAGATCCTATAAAGGAAGTAGATAGCAATAGAAAGAGTGTTGCATTGGCAGCGTGAACAGCTTATAAATAACCTGAGTGGCTTTGGACCAGTCAGTTATACCTTCTATTGACTGTTTCCTCACCTACAAAAATAGAACTACATAGTCCATAAATTACTGCTTTCCCAGGACCTAAATTCAATATTTTAAAGTCCTAAGTAAGAAATGAATGTTTGATTAAACAATAGGTATAACCCAAATTAGTCCAACCTGGAATGCTAAAATGATAAGTTTGTTCTTCTTTATGGTTAGTCAGTGATGCACAGGTCAAGTGATATGAGATGAGGGCATTTTAATGATTACTAGACACTTCCTCTGAAAGCATTCACACTTTCCTTTGTCAGCCACAGTGGAATTTAGTGGACTCTAGTCCTACTGACATTACCTAAGAGAGTTGTTCTCTATAGTTATAAAGGAGAAATACTGCACAATGAAATGATATAGTGATGTCAAGCATGAGAAAAAGCTGGACTTAGTAGATTATGAATTTTGCCTGTATAAGAAAATTTTGCTGATTATCTAGATGGGAAAAAAAAAGGAACCATCCCTTCTGTAACGTTTGCATATGGAGCTCTCTTACCTTTGGGAATCTAAACCAGTTCAAATTTCGAATAAAAAGGAAGTGGTGGGGAAACCATTAACCTCATTGTTTCCCGGGTTCTCTCCAGTGGGTCATAAGTGACTGGGATGTTCTGTCTGAATGGAATGAGTCTTGCTTGCAGGAGGCAAGATGATGATGGACTGGACAAACTATAATGGTCTCTTTCAGTCCACTATTTCAAAGACAAACTGAAATAATGTGTGTATATATATATATATTTTAGGACACTGTATATGTATCTTTTCCATTTTGAAGTTTGCTCCTTTCATAAAGTTATTTTCTTGTACATATTTATGTTGTTCCCATTATGAACTAAATTCCTTAAATTTACATCTCAATTCCAAAAGCTTTCCTCTGTTCTAAACCCATATACCTGACTATGTGCCAAACATCTCCACTTGAAGACCAACTCCACAGACACTTCCTCTCCAATAAGTCCCAAGACAGTAAACATCATTATTCTTAAAATCTCTCTTTTCCCTTTTTTTTCACATTCTTCTTTATTCTGAAAATCTCTCTCCTTGCAGATGACATCATCATCCTAAATTTTTTTAGAAACCTCCCAGTAATCATTGCATCTTCCCTCTCATTATCTGATTTAGTCTGCTCAGGTTGCTATTAAAAATATACCATAGCCTGGGTGGCTTAAACAATAGACATTTATTTCTCAGAGTTCTGGAGGCTGAAAAGTCTAAGATCAAGGTGCCAGCCAGTTTGGTTCTGGAAGAAGGCTTTCTTCCTGACTTGCAGTTAGCTACCTTCTTTTAGTGTCCTAACATGGCAGACAGAGAATTCTAGTCTCTCTTCCTCTCCTTATAAGGTCATTTATCCACCATGGGGGCTGACTCTTACGGCCTTTTCTAAGCCAAATTACTTCTTAAAGGCAGCACTTCCAAATACCATCACATTGGGGGTTAGGGCTTCAACATATGTATTTGGAGAGGACACAGATATTTAGCCTATAATATTCTACCCATGGCCCCCCAAAGTTCATGTCATTCTTGGATGCAAAAGGTATTCATTCCATCCCAACAATCCCACAAGTCTTAACTCACTCCAACATCAACTCTAAAATCCATACTTGCATTTAAATACTATCTCAATGAGATATAGGTGAGACTTGAGTTACAGTTTATCCTGAAGCACATTTTTCTCCAGTTGTAAACTTGTACAACCAGATAAGTTGTGCGCTTCCAAAATACAATAGTCCACCAGCCATCAGTTAAACATTCTCATTCCAAAAGGGAGAAATCAGAAGAGAAAAAGAGGTGATGGGCCCCAGGTGAGTCCAAAACCTAGCAAGGTAAGCACCAGTAGGTCTTAGGGCTCAAAAATAACTCTCTCTGGGTTGATACTCTACCTTCGGGGTGCGGTAGGGATGTTGTTCTACCTCTCAAGTTCTACTGGGCATGGGTCTCCAGACTGCTGCTTTCCGTTCTGTTGAAATGGAGGTAATGTCTCTCCCCACCCCACTTGGAAACTGAGATGGCAGCCCTGGTGATCTTTGAATCCTCTTCAGGATCATTCTTTCCTTGTCTTGAAGAATAGCTCATGTTTTCTACCAAATAACTCTATGGTCCAGTCTGGTAGGACCTTAAAAGTCTTACAGCTATTTTTTCATTTCCTCCTGTCTCTGTCCCTTCAATTCAAACTGGCAGTGCTTTTATTCAAGTAGCTGATTAGGTCTACAGTTCATTCACACTGATAAACTCCTTAGCAAATGATTGTTCACCCATAGTCTTATGGTTCTCTTCAGAACAAGCCTTTTCATTTTGGCAATATAGATAGAAAGGCTGAAATTTTTCCAAATCTTTAAATTCTGGCTACTTTTTGCTTAACATTTCCTTCTTTGGCTCATTTCTCTCTTCTCAGAGTATGAAGTCAGAAAGAACCAAAGAGCCACTTTTTGAGTTAGAAATTTCCTCAGCTTAATATCCAATTTCATCGCTTGTAAATTATACCTTCACAAAACACTAGAGCACAGTTCAATCAGGTTCTTTGATGTTTGTAACAAGGATCACCTTTTCTCCATTGTCTAATAACATGTTCCTCATTTCCAACTGAGACAGACCTCACCAAAATGGCCTTTACTATGCATAATTCTACCAACATGTTGTTCATGCTTAGTTGCGTATTCTCCAAGAAGTTGGAAAATTTATCTACGCTTTCTCTTCTAAGTCCTCACCAGAATCACCTTAAAAGTCCCTTCAATCTAGACCTTTTCTAGCATGCACCTCAAAACTCCTTCAGTCTCTACCTATTACCCAGTTCCAAAGCCACTTCCATATTTATAGATATGTGTTACACAGCACCCCATTTCTCAGTACCAAAAATCTCTATTCATCAGGATTTTCTAGAGAAATAGAACCAAAAGTATATATATATATACAGAGAGAGAGAGAGAGTATAAGGATTTGACTTTTGTGATTATGGAGGCTGAAAAGTCCAGGCTTGGGAGAGCCAGCCATATAATTCCAGTCAGAGTACAAAGGCCTCAGAAACAGGAGAGCTCATGCTATAAGTTCTTATCTCAGTCTGAGTCCAAAGACAAGAAAACACTAATTTCCCAGCTTGAAAACAATCAGGCAGAGAGAGAATTCCTTCTTAGGAAGCCTTTTATTCTATTCAGGCCTTCAAAAGATTGGATAAGGGCCGCCTCATGGGGGGTGCTTTCTTCCATCTATAATTCAAATGTTAATCTCATCCGGAAATAATGTTGAATCAAATATCTGAATACTCCATGGCCCAGTCAACTGGACACTTAAAATTAACCATCACATTATCCATCCAAATTTGTAGAATTAAGTTCAAATTTTCATTATTTATTGCCCAGAAAAATATAATATCCCACCTAGCTCTTGTTCTGTCTAGCTCTTAGCTTCCAGAAATACATGCCTAAAATACAAATTGATCCCTACTGTCTTCAGGATATGGCATCTGCTTACATTTCCTGTTTAGTCTAATCTATCAACCTTTCTCACTCCTCTTTGCTTAACTGACTTATTTCCTTTACCTCAACTGCACTGTATATTCTCTTATCCCTTTTGCCTTTGCGATGACTCATTCAAAATTCAACCCCTCATTTATTCCTTTACCTAAGTAAATCTCAAAATTGTTTTAAACTCTGTTTATATAGAAAAGGTAAAATAGAAACATCAATAAAGGGGTGCCTGGGTGGCTCAGTGGGTTAAAGCCTCTGCCTTCAGCTCAGGTCATAGGGCTCTCTGCTCAGCAGGGAGCCTGCTTTCCCCCTCTCTGCTTGCTTCTCTGCATACTTGTGATCTCTGTCTGTCAAATAAATAAATAAAATCTTTAAAAAACAAAACAAAAAAACACCTGCGTCATTGTGGCCAGGTTTAAAAAAAAAAAAAAAAGAAAAGAAACATCAATAAAAAAGGGGATCATGAGAAAGAAAGTGATTCATATTAATAAAATTCTTATTCTTCTCTAATTCTTATGCTCTGGGTGGTAAACTCTGTGTGACCTGCTTGAAGGTGGAGGAACAAAAAGCATCTAATTATCATTTATCCCAGCAAATGGCAATGGATACTTGAAGTTTTTCCTTAGGGTTTCTAATCCCTTGGGCTAAGATATGGTATTTTTAAGAATTCACAGCAGATATAAACTTCTAGTGGGTCTTCTGGCCTCCTGTAATATATCCACCCCTGTACATACGCTTCCCTTGATGCATTTATTCCTTCCTTAGCAGGTTAAAGGGCAACTAAGACATTTCTACTCTGCTCAGAATGGGCCATAATCCTTTTCTCAAGGTTTCTAAGAGCTCCCGTAGCTCTCATCTCAGTGAGATTTCCTTATGCCCTAGAGTTTTTGCCAGGGTGTTAAACCCAGTGTCCTAAGAAACTGTCCCCAAATTAATGAATTCTTCCTTAGCTTGCCTATGTTCTGGTTCCCTTGATCACCATAAAGTTCCAATAACAGTTCCATTCCCCAGCTCTTGCTAGTACATACTAGCCAAATTTTGCAGCTTGCTTAGAGAATAATCTCTCTTCTGTTATGAGACCCAACGTGATCCAGCAGGTTTACTTGGTGATTTAAAACTACTTGCCAGCTTACAGCCAAGAGACGAGTTGAGCCAGAGTGGAACACCTGTTGCTTTGTAGGGGAGAGGCTTCAGCAATATCTTTTCATACAGGAGAAATGCTCACTCTCACTAGGGAGGCAAGGAGCAACTCTGTAAACTCTGAGAGTTTAGAAAGGTCTGCAAAGCCAAATTCTTCAGGGCATCTATGGAAATTTTCCTAGACTATATTCCAGGGCCCCAGGTTTTCCCAACTAAGTGCCTTATTTTAGCATAGAAGACCTGTTGTCTCTAAGCATTTTTTTTTTAACTCGCTAAGCATTTAAATGTCTCTGGACCTCTGTGACACTAAACATCAAGTCAATCTACTCCTCATCATGTTCATTCTTCCTCTGAAGGAATAAGGTTCTATTTGTAATTCACCAGGTATGACCCCAGCTCTCACATTTAACCTTTAACGATGTATTAACCACACTCAATTTCTCATTATCCCTCCACAGGCCTACAGTACAGCTTGATAAAAACCCACCACTTCTACTACTTTTCTAGTCATTGTCCAACTCCACCCTCAACCTCTACCATGCAGTTGCTTACATGATCACAGCAGCAGGACATTCCTTTCTGCTGGGATGTCATCCCAGGTCATGACCAGTTAAATCTTCAGCCGTTGGGCTGCCACAATGTTCCAGAGACTCTCCATGACATACATTCCACTCAGAATGGGATCCTCCTGGAGAGCCCCCTTGCCAGGCCAGGAGTAATGTTGAGAGACTGGCTCGATCAGGCTGATGGAGTCTTCACGCAAAAGGTACCTGTTAGAGGAGGCCCACATGGAGCAGAAATGGTGGGTGTCTGGTATCTCTGGGGTCTGTGCTCTGTCACTGGCTGGGAGCAACCCAGGAAGAATATGATCGACACAGGAGTGCCACAGTGAATCTGAAAGTACAGCAGCTGGAGACCATCAGACAATTACGCTCTCTGCAGCAGGTTCTCCTAAAGGGAGATCTCAAAGGGAGCATAACTCTATGCCACATCCACCATGACATCCTACTCTACCCATGGTATTTGCATCTTTTTCCCTAGGGCAGATGTTTATAGGGCCAGGCAGGAAGAAAGTGAGGACAATGGGGAAATAGAGAACACATTGCTCTTGTTAAAAAGGAAGCGACTACCCAGCTCTAGATGATGGTTGACACTCGGAAATGCCAAACCAGTACTACCAGAGCTTCCAATGCCTCAAGAGGAGCTTGATTTTTTTTTATCACTGTAAATTTTAATAAGAGCAGTTCAAAAAAATAATAAACAAATAATAAAAACAAGTACGTTTTAAAATCTGCATAAAATTTTCAAATCTCTCAAGTCACAATCAATTCTGACATCTGTCACAAATAATTTGTTTTTAATAACAGACAACCAAAATTTGTCAGATTTGTCAAGAATAAAGTTTTGTTCTTTAAAAAATCGTGATTTCCACTTCTGGATAGGGTATAGCTTACTGCCTTTGTAAGACCAGGGGAAAAAAAAAAAAAAAACTACAAAATGGTATTTTATGTTTGCTTTAAGACTTGCAAAGAAGTTTGAAGAAAATAAATTCCAGTGAGAAATAAGACATTCCTAGATGAGAATGACTGGTTTTCCTATTTCAAGGTATTTGCTGAATCTGAGCATGGGCTGACAGAGGCCTCACACAATGTGAGAGACACTATTTGTGTAAAGAAAAAATTGGAATAGCTTTTAAAGACCACATAGTTTGGCATAATGTATTTTGATGTGGAAGAGAGCCACACTGCAGTTTAGTTCTCTCCCTCTTCTGAGATTCCCCTCGAGACTGTGGCTGAGTTCATAGCTACATGGCTAGAAGTTGGGCTGAACAGACAGAAAACATAGTACCTTGATGATAAAAATCTTGATGAAAAAGAAAAACTTTTAACTAAAGTCCAAGAAAAGATTTTCCCTCAAGGCATTTGAAAACACAGAGTAACTATAACTAAAGCTGCTACCCTGTCTTAATCCAGCTCAACATTCAAGTGATAAGCCCATTCCCCTAGCTCCCTGAAAAAAAAAAAGAAATTTATTTTTTTTATTTTGAGGAAAATAACATCTATTTCAGTCTCTATAGTTCTTCTATACACAATGTCCAGCAAATAATAAGAAATGAGGTAATATGTCCTATAATTAAGAAAAAAGATAGTCAATAAGAATAGATCCGTGTATGATCCAGATGTTAGAATTTTCAGAAAATGACATAAAGATACCTATTGCAAGTATGTTTTCAAATAGAGAAAGTGAAGGATGAAATAGAGAAAAAGATAAGAATTTCAACTGAAAAATGGAATCTTTAAAAAGGACCAAGTGGTGAAAATTGCAAAATCTGAAATAGGAATTATTGGGATTGAAGAGAAAATGAAAGACAGAGGAAATGATCAGTGAACTTCAAGAGAGATTATATAAACACAGAGAAAAAAATATTTAGTCATTTAGAGCATATTAAGCATGGATCTCACTCACTTCTGTTTCAATATGCTTTATTGACTCAGGAAAAAGGAAGCAGCACCGTACTTAATTGCCTGACAGTCATTATTAGCCAAGTCAAATTAATTTTTTTAATTTATTCATTGGGGGGGGGGGCATGAGCTGGGAGGGCCAGAGGGAGATGGAGAAGCAGACTCCCTGCTAAGCAGGGAGCCAGTTGGACACCAAAGCTGGGCCAATCCCAGGACCCCAGGAGCATGACCCCAGCCTCTCAGGTGCCCCCGCATCAAATTAATTTATGCCACAAAGTAAGTAGTGACTATATCTACCATAAGTTCAACCACATACAACAAAGTTGAGAACTTTCAGTATAGAACAGCTCACATACATACATAATATTTCTGATACCAATTCCACCACCACCTTTTTATTTCTGTCCCTCAGTTTCTAAGCCTATAAAACATGCAGTTTATGTGGTTCACAAAGATTCTGAATAGGTTACATGTTCAAGGATAGTTCCATAAGGGTTTTTTATTCAAACAGATCTACTTAAGGGTTTGTTTGTTTTCTCTCTCTCTCTCTCTTTTTTTTTTTTTTACTCTAGGGTTTTTATTACAAATTCTTTTTCTATCCCATCAGCAACATTCTGATAGGATTCCCATAGATTGCAGCTCTGTTTTTTTGTTTGTTTATTTGTTTTTGTTTTTTATTTGACAGGCAGAGATCACAAGTAGGCAGAGAGGCAGGCAGACAGAGAGGAGGAAGCAGGCTCCCTGCTGAGCAGAGAGCCCGATGCAGGGCTTGATCCCAGGACCCTGGGATCATAACCTGAGCTGAAGGCAGAGGCTTTAACCCACTGAGCCACCCAGGCGCCCCTGCAGCTCTGTTTCTAATAGCTGTTCCCTCACTTTACAAAGTCTTACCCACCATTTATCTTATTATGGTATATTTCATGGACTGAAGCTGAAGATGTTGAAACTTCCAGAACAATGAAAAAAAAGCAAAAAATTAAAATATCATTGTGTAACTGAATTCTAATAGCTGCGTAAAAAATTTCTGTGCTAATCAGATGATATCCAATCCTTGGTCATCAAAAAATTGAAGAATCTGATGGAACTACCTATTGATTGAACTTTGAACATGATTTCCAATAATAGATCATAATACAATATTTTGCCGACATATCAAAAAGGCACAAATGATTGAGTGGCATTTCTCATTTATATGCATTTTTATGTGAAAAAGTTTACAGGGTACTTACCTATAATAATAAAAAACAGGAGTAGAATTGATGCTAAACATTATTCTAACAAAAAGTAATACTTATTATCCACAGATATAGGAATTACTTGTTAAATTGCAACCATGTTATTATGAGATAAAATCTACTTAACAAATTTTGAATTTGTTAATGTTATTTTTATCAATTGTATCTTAATGAATGTAAGATAATTTAGAAGAAAATTTTTAACACCTAGAATCACTGACCATGGAAAATTTAGTTTTAAATTTTAATTTACTTACATATTTTTGTTGCAAAAGTTGACATGATGATCTAAAAAGGAATGTTATGCATTAAAGATATATTCATCTAAAATTTTATGGTGGAAGTGTATTGGACAAGTACCAAAAAAAGAGAAATTAGAAATTTTATGGCTGTTAAATAAGAGCTTGTTCATGTATTTTCAAGTTAATGATGGTAACTATAAAGTTTCTATGGATTTTTCACTCTATTATATGCAGTAGTTTTATTTTTAAAAAGTCAATATTTACAAAATACTATAAGTTACATCCTTGCATCCATTTTAAATTATGATAAAAAAACATCAACTTGAAAATGTGTGAGAAGGGATATTGCTGTTAACAATTTAAAGGTACAAATAAGCAAAAATTTTAAAAAGTCATTAAACTACATATTGCCTATGATTGTTTATTAGACTCCATAAAATATGAGAATTGTCTTTGATAACATTTGCTACTATTTACCTACAATTGTTTTTACTTAAAGAAATATGCTTTCACGGTAAGCTATTCACAAAAAAACAAACTGCCATAGAGATACATGTTTTCAGAAGGTAATATATCACATTCAACAAATCCCCACTGTTTAGAGTGGGAAGACCCCTAATGTTAAGACTTAAGAGAAAAAAGGAAAAAGAAAAGGCCTAATTTGAGCTGTCCTGAGTAGCCTTCAGAAATTAGAGAAAATGTAAGTGATTTTCTGGCATTTTCTTGTCTGAAATCATGCTAAACAACTCTATACTTCCTCTTCTCTCTATCCTAAATCAGCTGCCAGAAAAATCTGGAAATAAGCATTCCAAACAACTGTCACTCCAGTGATACAGTAAATTCTATCAATTTTTTTAATTGCCAGAATTGTTTCTTTTATTTAATGTTTGGCTGTATATAACAAGTGAACATTTTTCTACTCCAAACTCTTGAAAAAGTTGGAACTGAACACTTCAGTTGAAAAGAAAAATCTTCCCCCTTTTTTAGTAAGTGCCATTTTCATTACACTGCTTTATGAACTATATTGCAATATAATATTAAAATGTTTGCTTACAAAAACAAAGCATTCATGAATAGCAAATTTGTGAAAAGCAAAGTTACACAAATAATAGAAGCAATGAATGCCTATTAGTTTAACCTAAATTACAATTTACTTTCTTTGGCCTCTTAAGTGGCTAATATGGAGCCAATAAATTAAATGGTTTAATTACGTTTATTGTATTTTTCCTCAAATTTGTATTGTTTATTTATCATTTAGAATTTGGTTTTTAGTCTATCATCTTCTGTTATGGAAGGGAGTTTAATAAGGGAGTTTAAATTATAATAAAAAGTCACTAGCAAGGGAATTCAATGGAACATTGGCAATATCCAACCTTATGTGTCCAGAGGTCTCTTCAATCATAAAACACGTGCGATCTACAATTTCAGCACTGATGCATGACTATAAACTTCTAAGATTAAAAAACCTCCAGGTATTATTGAGTTCATTATAGAAAGGCGACCATGTTTCTTTCAGCATATAAAAGAAATACAATCATTAAGGTCTCCAGGAGATAGCTTGTGTCTACTTTAAATGTTATAGGTGTGATATTTAGTTTCAGACTTTTTTATAGCCTATCTTCTTACTGGCTCTCTACAGCAACATACTGCTCTAACTTCCACTGGTGTTTCAGCCAATGTTTTCAAAAACCTGATCACCTTAGCAAAATGTCTCTCCTTTTTTATTTCCTTATCACATAATAAATATGAACTACCCCTTCAAAGGCTACTCAAGACTAATGGCAGAATTTCAAAGACTTTTCTTCATTTTTGTTTTCTCATCAAAGGTGTATGTAACTATGGTGCTCCCTGCCTTTTGTGTAAAATGCTGAGAAGGACAGAACTGAAACCTCTGAGAAATGCTGACTTTTATTTCTAGTGTTTATAGGGATTTTTTTTTTTCAGGAAAATGATCATATGAGTTTTAAATTAATGTTTTTCAATTTTTCATTGGAGGAAAAAGCTTCATGGAATGAAGAACTGAATGCCTAATAAGAAAACACTAATCTGATAAATATACCCTTCCCCAAGGAAATTAGAGTGTTTTGGTGATATATACTTTTGACTTCATTATGCCCCCTCTGGCTTGTAAATACAATTAATGAAAGTTTTCATTAATTCCTATCATCAAGGAGAATAAAGAAGAATGTTTTTTCAAAAACAAACTACTCCCACAAATCATTAAAAGCAAATAACACATTAAAAAAAAATCAAAATAGATGTTACATTTTTCTTTCCTGTATTTCCAAAATTAAAATGAACACATGGGATGCCTGGGTGGCTCAACTGGTTAAGCATCTGACTCTTGGTTTGGGCCCGGGTCATGATCTCAGGGTCCTGGGATCAAGCCCCAGGTCAAGCTCCACACTCAGTGTGCAGTGTGCTTGAGATTCTCTTCCTCTCCCTCCCCTGCTGCCCCCCCCAAAAAAATTTTAAAATAAACACAAAATAGCTGAGCAACATTTGGGTGGTAGTTTAGATTTTCTTTCACTGACAGCAGTAAAAGGAATTAAAGAAAAACCTATGTTCGCGATTATAGAAGAATGGTATATCTACAATGGTGGATCCCTGTTCTGCCTGTGTTGTAGAAAGGTTTACTGTGAGTCGTAAGTCAACCTTTCTTCTTGTGGAATCAGTTTCTACTTTATAGTCACAACTTAAAATTAGATTAGGCCAAACTCTCTGGTCAAAGCAAAAAGTGAAATGAATCAAAACTATCTTGGGAGTAGAATGTGAATAAATTCCCAGTTGTTTTTTAGTATCATCTCCATTTCCAACAAATAAGTTGTGAATCTAGAGATGTCGTATGTACTCTCCAAAACCAAATACTAGGTTCATACTCACCAGGAAGAGGCACAAAACTGAATCAACTTTTAATATTTCCCATATGGCATTCTAAGCAAGACATTGCAGAACTATTTTCTCCACTTGTACCAACTCAGTCTACAAACTCCTAGACTTTCCATTATGGATTAATAATTAAACCAGTAGAAAAGACTGAAAATAATGTCAATCTTGTCAAATAAAATGAGTCCTCTTTGGCAGATACTAATCAAGGGATACTGCTCATGAAAAGATCAATTTGAGGAGAGAGAAGGTTCTTGGTGTACTGAAAACAACATAGAAGTGGGCAGTGACACATGGATGATGGTGTCATCGTAGATCTGCCACCAACTCAACATTCAGCCTGTCTAGATCTCTGCTCCTCCATCATCAAAGGAAGTTCTAAGAAATGAGAAGACTGACGATAGACCATCCAAGCCACTCAGCAGAAACTTTCAAATTGGTAGATGCATCATAATCACTCCCCTGTTCCTTTAGCAGGTATTATCCTAACAATTTAACATACATCTTTCTCCTTGAACTACTCTCAACCTCTGTGTGCCAATATCTATCCCCCCATCCCCACCACCACCACCAAAGGTAGATTTCTGGAGGATAGGAGTATAGAAACCACTTGGAATTCTGGGGAGAGAGATCAATATAAACGTTCCTAGGAAGTACTCAGTGGATTGAATCAGGGTCCTGGGACATCAGGGATATTAAATAAATTAATATATGTAAAGCATTCCTAATATATCATGAATTCAATAAGAATTAGCAGTCCCAGCCTCCAGGATATGCAACCTGTGTCATTGAACAGGACCCTGAACTTAGCTGGGACTTAGCTGGGACTTGATGTTCTGCTATTGCTGTCTTTAAAATTTTAAAAAGGTTTTTAACAAAGGGTCTTACATTGTCATTTTTTACTGTGACGTAGCCAGTTCTGAGTTTTAGCTATAATGACATAACATTTTTTCAAGTTTATTACAATTATCTGTTTACAGTCATCCCCACTATACTGTTAATGCATAAAGGTAGAAAATTAGTTTTTGGGACACCTGGGTGGCTCAGTTAGTTAAGCATCTACATTTGGCTCAGGTCATGATCCCAGGGTCCTGGAATCACATCCCACATTAAGCTCCTTGCTCAGTGGGGAACCTGCTTCTCCCCCTGTTTGTGCTCTCTCTGTTTCTCTCTCCTTTCTCTGACAAATAAAAAAATAAAATCTTTAAGGGGAAAAAAGGGAACAAAATAAGTTTTGTTCATTTTATACTATCTCAAAACAAATCCTCCTTGAAGAGTGAACAGAGTATAACACACATTTTCTAAGTTCCAAGAACTTATATAGCAAAACCCCAGGGTAACTTGAACTGAGAAATGGCTCAGTTGTGATTGGACCCCATGTTTCACCTAAGCCCCATTCTCAAAATGAGAGCCCATAAAAGTTCCAATCTTCTGTGTGCAGAGGGGAATAAACCAGGAAAATGACAGAGGGCCTATCTCGGGATATGAGAAGGGATGCAGAGAGGCAGAAGGGAGTTTCTCTTTCCCAATCTTTTCCTGCACCAAGAAACTGGAAGATTTCTGTTATCACCACCACTGCAGTGGAAGTCCCAGTCAATAATAGACTCAATCCTTCCCACTGATATTTCAGCTGAGTCACATAACTGCCACCAGATGGTGCCAAAATACAGAAAAGGTTGGACCTATTTGTCTCACATTCAACCTAGTACTGAGGTCATCCATTTTGCCATTCAATTCACAAATCTATTTTTGGAGCCAGTTTGTTGTGATTGTGGGGATTTTGTAGTTGGAAAAAAAACCTTAAAACCAATACATATGAATTGATTAAAAATAATTACAATTGAATGGCTTCTTCAAGTGTGTACCATGAATCCTAGGAGATAAACACATTTTTTCATTTTAAAGAGTACAAGTTCCCTTGCTTGAAGATTCATGTTGCCACATAATATAATAAAGGCCTGGAGAATTCTTACAGGAAAAGGAACTATTTAATTGTGTTTAACCCATATATTTTCAAGTTGCACTTACTAACAATTTCATACTGGTTTCTGCGGAAAATATATGAGAATGTTAAAATAGCTATCAAAAGATACCAAGGCTCGGAAATAGGAAAAATCTATGTGGCCTTGGAAAGTAGGAAAAATATTCAAGGTCTAACACCTCATATCTCTGATATCACTTCAAATTCTCTGTGGAACAAGAGGTATTTTATCATATTCATTGAAATATCCAATTCAACAACACATTCAAAAGACAGTGATTTTACTGACTATTTTGGAGAGATAGGAAAACATTCTTGTCACATACTGCACAGCAAAATCATAATAAAATTCCCCATTAAATATATCTATTTTTTATTCTCTCCCAATTTGGCAATTCAATCTCCTCTCTTCCTCCCTCCTACACGCAGCTCCCAAGAAACACTCAAAATGGTGTGGAGTGGTTCAGCTTTTCCCTCAGCTTGTTTACCCCATTCTACAAAATAATAGTTTACTAGTTACCAAGACAATGGACAGAGACCGTACTTTCTCTCAAGGAAGCCCCTTCAAGCTTTCATTCCCTCTGCAAGTGGCTTATTGAAGCATCTGCTTAAAAAGTTTCTTAACTGGGGCACCTGGCTGGCTCAGTCAGTATAGCATGTGACTCTTGATCTCTGGGTTGTGAGTTCAAGTGCTACATTGGGCATAGAGATTACTTTAAAAAAAAAAAAAAAAGTCTTAACTGCAAAATTCTTTTACTAATAAATCAATATTTCCTCCATATTAAATTAAAGAACATTTCTTGAATATTTTTACCTGAGGATAAAAGTCTGATACCAAGCCATTTTTTTGTGGAGATGTTGGCAAGAGGATTGAAGGGTCAGGGGGACTGATGACTATTTAGTAAATGTATCTATGCAACAAACACTACTATTACATGATATATCAGGCACTGTTTCTAAATGCTTTCCAAACATTAATTCATTTAAATTTAGGCTTAGAATTCTCAACTGCAATCCTAAAAGGTAATAAATCGGCCTTCTCATGCCTGCCTTTTCTCATCATGCAAAGTCTAAATTAGGAAGATTTCCAGGGTTCTGCTGCAAAGTCAACCACAACTCCCTTCACTCATGGTCCAGGCTATAACTTCCTAACCTCATGTTGATACTCCTCCCTGGATTGTTAGTCAGCCAAAAGTCTCTCATAGCTTAGCACTGGAATGCTTGGACAGTGCATCTTCTCCATTTATACTCACTAACTTTGCTTTAAGTATTTATATACAAATGATTTCCATTTAGATCTCAAAATTAACCTCTCCTCTGAAGCTCCTCCTCTTTCAACTTCCTTCTCAACATCAATTAGATGAGTAATAGAACTTTGTAATTTAATGGATCCAAAACTGAACCCATGATCTTGTCTTAGACCTGTGCCTCCCACAGCCTTCCCCATCTCAGGACTGGCAATTCCATCCCACCAGTTTCTCGGGCCAAAACTCTTGGAATCATCCTTGACTCCCTTCTCTCACTCCTCTCATTTGATCCATAAGGAAGTCCTCTAGCTCTGCCTTCAAAATGTCATACTTCAATTGCTTCATCCAAACTCTAACCAATGATCTCGGTCCATACCACCACCCTCTCTCACCCGGATTATTGCCATAACATCTAACTGCTTTTCATCATCTTGTCCCCCTTCAGTCTATTCTGAAGACGCCATCCAAAGAGGTCTTTTAAAAATGTAAGTCACATGTTATTCTTTACTCAAAGCAAAAACCAAAGCTGTTATCTCTCTGACCTTATCTTCTATGTCTTTTGTTCATATCACACTGGCCTCCCTCTAGTGCCTCAAATGCATGGAATAATTTTCTGCCTCAGAACCTTGGCACTGACTTTCTTTCTGCCCAGAATACTCTTCCTTCAGATACCTGCATGCCCACTCTCTGTCCTTCTTCAGGTCTTTTCTCAAATATCAGCTTCTCCTTGAGATTTAGCCACTCCAACACTCCCATGTCTCTTACCTGCTCCATTTTCCCATAGCAGTTAACCTTTTAACCCAAGATTTAGTTTACTAATTCATTATGCTTATTGTCTATCACTCTCTACCAGAACACCAACTCTTTAAGATCAATCATTTTTGTTCACTGAGAGGCTTTTGAATTTGTATCAGCAAATCTAAGAACGGTGGTTTTCCTTTCTCTATTGTTTTGTTCCCATCTTCATGGCCTCTTAAAAGAGATGGACACTTGAGCCATACATTTTAAACCTGTCACAAGATAGTCCTTTACATGGTCATTTGCTTTTTATTAGAGAAACACAAATTCTCAAAGAAACTGCCTTTCAAAAATCATTTACAAACTGTCTTTCTTCTCCGTCTTCCTGTCTTCTAAACAACTCGGTCAATCAGCCACAGGGAAGAAAATATCACCCAAGTCTTCTACCTAATCCAGAGCTGCAATTTCAGTTGTTTTCATCAACTGCTTCAAGTGTTTAATTTAGTAACATCAAATGTGTGATTATATACTACATTTATAGTATTATGACAGTGTAAGTAATGTGAGATTTCAGTCTCTACTTTAAATTCCTTATGTTGAAGAAGACTAGAGCTTATTTCTGAAATTTTCTAGGACTAGAAAGTTGACATCTGAATGAATAAACTACAGTCATTTAGCAACACTATCCTTGTTGGAGTCTGAAATGCAAGTCAACCAATAGTAATGAGAATAAATGATAAAACATACAATTTGCTCTCTGGTAGATCCACTGAGTGTGCGTGTGCAGTTAAGCCCAATCATGCAAGCATTCAATCAACTGCAGACAACAAAGTGCCCAAATTAAAACTATTTCAATCAAAATGATAAAATAGTTTTGTATATTCAAAAGTCAATTTCTCTGAAGGACCATTAAGCTTACTGGAAACAGCAATTTGACATTAAAGAACAGTATGTGTGAGCTTTTTTGAACCTTTCAACTAAGCTCTGTCCCTAAAGCCTTATGAAATAAAATGAGAAAAATAATTAAATAATGTAATGGATAATCATGTAAATTATGTGAAGTAGTGCAATGCCATTACACAATGAATACATTTAAGTCATTCATTCACCAAACCAATTATGAGAGAAAGCAATTAAGGGACTAGAATGGAGAAAAGCATATTTTCAGATTAGATTTGGAAAGCAAAATAACAAGTTGACAAGATATGCTTGGAGCCTTCCTGGTGCATCTGCAGATGGACATAAGAATGACAGAGTTCTTCTGTGATCAGAAGATAAATGTAGGAATACTTAGATCTCTGTACAGTAAAGGAAACATTTGCCAGAATATCTAAAGCTAAGAGTTTAGTAAACCTCGACTTTATTTCAAACTCCTTCTTTTTCTTCCTTTTTCCTCATGGATTTTTCTCTCCATGTCCCTATTGTGAATCTCTTACTTTCTAAGATCCTCTCCTTTTGTCTCTTTTCCTCTGTTTTGCTTTCCCATTTTAAATCCTTTCTTCATATCAATGATAGAATCAACTGAAAATTTCTAAAAGTCCTTCTACATTGTAATGCTGGTTTTAAAATATTTATTTCTTAAAATCATATGAAATGATATCTAGTTTTCTAATGATTTATTTATTTTTAATTGGGTCTTTGTGAAGATCACCTTAACAGATGAAATAACTCTCCCCATCATGAATTTCCTTTTCACCTCCAGTCTGGCGATCAATGGTCAGTTGCCAGAAAAACAGGATACCTTAAGGGCTATAGTGTTTAAAATCTCAAGGTATCAGATAGCTAATGCTATTGGTAAACATCTCACATGAAATTTCAGCTGAAATGCCTTTTTCTGATTACATTTTGGAGAGCGATTAATTCTTCAAAGAGAGAATCTTAATAAGACATGTGTATAACAAAAATAAAGTTTAAGCTTAACATAAATCAATAACAGTAATAGAAAATCAACATTCAATATTTCTAAATCCATAGTTGAAAACATCTATGTTGCTTCTAAAAGGTTTCTACATGCTTTAAAAAAAAAAAAAAAAAAAAAAAAGGCCTTGGATCTTAGAAAATTTAACCAGATAAATTTGCACATTACAAGTCTTAAAACTAGAAACCATATTATTAACTGTGAAACTATGTAATTAGTTTCTTTATGGGCCTTCAATTTTTTGCTAGATAAAATTAAAACTGCCACCAAAAATTGAGGCCATTATGAACATGACAGGTCATTTGTTGAGAAAAAGGTTATGTAGAAATAGCATCTAATAATTTGTTGGAAATATTAGCATATAGATGGCTATGGAATGTGTGAAGTATTATCAGAAGAATTCTAATTGAAAAATTTTGCAGTGTAAGTCAAATATGGTTCTATTCCAAGTATAGTAAGGTTGGCAAGTAAGTATGGCAAGTATGCCAACCAAGTAAGTATGGCAAGCATAAGCTACCCTAAATATATTTAACCTGAAGACAAGTTAATGAGAAGTTCACAATTATGTTATTATTTTTTAAAATCACAAAAATGAAAGGTACATAGCCATAACATCTACAGCAACAAAGAATGAAAAAACATTATCTTTCCACAGAGAAAGAGTTAAATAAACATATTTTCAAGAACACTCACAAGCTTCTTAAACATCCCTGAATAATCTAGTGTTTTCTATCACCAAAAGAGCTGTAAATTGTCAGTCTGGCCCACTGTGTCTGTATCTGTTCTGATAAACCAAATCCCAAGCACCCTTTAGCCTTTCAAGTTAACACAGTACATGGCAGAACGTAGAAAAAAAATATATACAAATCTGAGTCCATATTCAAAACACTGAACAACTCTGAAATTTATATATCCTGCCGTTTTTCTTTAAAATGTCCAGCTTCATGTATCTCTACTGGTACTTCCGGAAATAACTTGCAAAGTGGTTACAGTAATTACCGCACCCTGTTCAGATGCACATCAGCTGATTCATTTGAGCCAAAGTTTTAGAGGTCTGTGTTGGTTCACAAATGGGCCCTTAGAGGGAGGGTACGAAGACACAAAGAGATGGATGAAAGAGGTAGGAATGTTCCAGATTGGTAGGCGGCAGGATTAATAAAGCAGGCATACTTGCATATGACGCTTGTCCAGGGCAGCCACAAGACAAGTAAATCTTTGCACCTGCCTGCCAGAATCTTAAAAGTTTATGTAGAGACCTTCCCTGGGTTCAGCCACATACATCATCCAGATAGCCTGAACAGCACATCACTGTCTGCAGGCTGTATCCTTGCGGCATCTTCCAGTTAGAAGAAGGCAAGCTGAGCAGGTATCATAAGGACCGGAGAGAGTGAGGAACCTCCCACTGCCCGGGTCAGCAGGAGGATCAGCTAGTGGTCACATCCTATCGACAACCAACAGTCCATGTCAGATGGAACTCCAAGGATATAGACACAATGCTAATAATGAAATAATAGGGGCGCCTGGGTGGCTCAGTGGGTTAAGCCTCTGCCTTCAGCTCAGGTCATGATTTCAGGGTCCTGGCATCGAGCCCCGCATCAGGTTCTCTGCTCAGCAGGAAGCCTGCTTCCTCCCTCTCTGCCTACTTGTGATCTCTCTCTCTCCCTGTCAAATAAATAAATAAAATCTTTTAAAAAAATAATGAAATAAATACATTTCTAGAAGTATTAGAGATTTATTATTTAGAGATTCTATTCTATTCTATTTAGAGATTCTTCTTTTTTAAGATGTTATTTATTTATCTGACATAGAGAGAGGGAGCACAAGCAGGGGGAGAGGCAGAGGGAAAAGCAGGCTCCCCACTGAGCAGGGAGCCCAACACAGGGCTCGATCCCAGGGCCCTGACATCATGACCTGAGCCAAAGGCAGATGCTTAACCAACTGAGCCACCCAGCCACCCCTATTTAGAGATTCTTAAATGACTAAATGAAGAAACTTCCTCAGAGGTAATGGAATATTTAAAGCTTAAGAACATGGAATGAATTTTCAGTTGTAGAATTCTTTTTTTTTTTTTTTAAGATTTTGTTTATTTATTTGGCAGACAGAGATCACAAGCAGGCAGAGAGGCAGGCAGAGAGAGAGGAGGAAGCAGGCTCCCCACAGAGCAGAGAGCCCGATGCGGGGCTCGATCCCAGGACTCTGGGATCATGACCTGAGCCGAAGGCAGAGGCTTTAACCCACTGAGCCACCCAGACGCCCCTTCAGTTGTAGAATTCTTAAATGAGGAGAGGGTAATGTAGCTTGTCTTATAGGGCCTCCTACAAATGATTTGGATTAAACTATTAACTCCTGACATTTTAGTTTTAATTACTCAACACCCTAAGTAAAAACACATTTAAACTAAAGGCTTAGAGCTAAAATGCATCTTAATTTGTGTTGTAGCAGTTTTAAGTTATGTTTTATTGATCTCCACCTCTTTAGAATTTATATGCAATTGTAAATGAATTTTAAAGTTATAAAATAATTAAAGGTACATGTGATAGACCAACTGTTGCTCCTTGCCCCCGTCTGTTCTCCTCTATTTTGTGTGTGTGTTATTAACATTTCAGTGAGACACATAGCCACCCAGATGGAAACCACATTTCCCAGCCTCCCTCAGAGGTATGATTGGCCACGTGTCTAAGTTCCTACCAATGGACTCTGCAAGGAAGAGAAATGTGCAATTCCTGCATCATTTGCCTTTCAAGATTGTTTCCCTTTCCCTTCCTTTCTTTTATTCTCCTTACAGCTAGAAAGGGCTACAATAGTTTTGAAGCCAGATTTTTGGGGATGGAAAATTGACCACCCATCAGCCTGAGGCCACCTACCCACCCTGGACCGCATACTGAAAGAGGGCTGTAGTAGTAGTGTTGGCTGGCTGGAGTCCCTCCAACCTAGGGTGTCTTTGTTCTCACAGCTCCGCCCATACACTTACTAATCTAGGTCATCTGTTTTCATGACTCATTCTTTAACTTATTGTAAAAGTTTAATTTAGGAGTGTTAGAAAAATATTTTGCTCTCTTCTCCTAGTTGCAAATCTTTTTGTAAGGCTACATTTTATACACCATTGTTATTCACCATGTTTGTACTGCTTTCTTAACAAGGATATTTCAGATTCCAAAATTATGAGACTTTCAATTAAGGGAGCAAAATAAATTGATTATGTTTGAAAGCAAAAGATTATTTCTGAATCTATGACTGACAGAGTTTTGTTTTCTCATTTCTAATCTTCAGTAAGATCATAGAGTAGCATAATAGACATAGATGAACAATCTTGCATGAATTATGCATAAGGGAAAAAAAGAAGAAAGAAAAGGCAAGAAACAATTGCCCTTTTGGTTTAAGAAGTGTTAGTGAGTGTTACTGAGCTGATGAAGGACTTTGGTGTAAAGCCCTTAAGCCTTACTTGATGCCCTACATCAAATGTATCATCTCAAGATGAGAAAAACAAGATATCTGGTGTCAAAGGTAAGGATCCCATGTAGCTCCACAAGAGACAACTGCTCTGCTGAGTGACAACCCAGTCTCCCCTACCCCAAAGCACTTCACTCTAACACCTGACTATTAGGATACCGTAAACTAATTCTAAAAAACTACATTCCGAAAACAGACTATTATGCTTTTAAAGGAAAGGGGTACAAATGTGCATGCTTTTCTCAAAAAAAAAGAACTACCAGAGATATGCAAATAAGATATGGTAAGAAATATAGAATGAATTGTCCTCTTTACATGAAATTCTCTGTGGAGGTTGTGCCCATGTTCGTTCTGTAACTGCAATTTATTAAATTCCAGGAACATTCCTAAACCGTTGACCCCAACAACCTTAGCAATTACGTACTGAAACTGGAACTTAATTCAAGTAAATGGCTTTGGCCACTTGCATAACTTTGGGAAAATTACAAATCCTTTCTAATCCGCAGTATGGGGAGATAAGGGTTGTTTTGATGTTGAAATTTGTAAAGCGATTAGTATAAATCTTGGCATATAGCCTACACTCGGGACATCTTGGTTAGTATTTTGTTTGCACAAATGGGAGCATAATACATACATTGTGTTATGTACTGTCTCCTGAAACTTGTTCTTTTTCCTCCCAAAAATATATCATGAGGACATTTCCAAATCAGCATGTACAGATTTACTTCATCCTTTTGTATGGAATCCATGGAATTCCACTCATGTCGATTACTAATATTCATGTAATCAGCATTAATATCTAGTAGATTCCAATATTTTGATACTATAATTGATATGTGTGTTGTGTGTTTGTGTGTGTGTGTTTTGACGTGATTGCAAGTGCATCAGTGGGGTAAATTCCTAACAGTACAGTTGCTGGGTCAGAACTCTGTGCCTTTTCTATTGCTCAGATATTGCAAAATTGTACTTCAAAGACTTAACAGAAATATATAGCTAACAGAAATACATGTCTCACTTATTTCCTCATACCCTTGTCAAATTTGGGTATGATCAAGCTCATTTTTCCCAAAGGACATTATAAATGAGTTTTGTTGCTTTAATTTGCATAGGTTTAATTATGAGTGAGCCTTACTTAGCTTCTTTTTCTGTGAATTGATTATGCAAGTCTCCTGCCTTTTTTATTAAAGATAAGAGCTTCTTATGTACTAAAGAAAATGAGCCTTTCTGATTTGTCTTTAGTTTTTGTTTTTATTTTTATTTGTAACTTTTAAAAACTTTGCACATTTATCAATCTTTTTCTAATGTAGGTAGGCTTTGTGTCTTGCTCCATTCTTGTGCTCTTTTCCATTCCAAGATCATTTTATAAAATTGTTTCTACTACTTTCTTTTTTTCATATTTTTTAAAGATTTTTATTTAAATTCCAGTTAACATATGGTGTTATGTTCATTTCAGGTGTACATTATAGTGATTCAGCGCTTCCATACTACACCCCATGCTCATCACCAGTGCACACCTCAATCTCCATCGCCTTAACCCCTCTGGTAACCATCAGCTCATTCTCTAGAGTTAAGAGTCTGTTGCTTGATTTCCCTCTCTCTGTTTTTTCCTATGATCATTTGTTTTGTTTCTTAAATTCTGCATATGAGCAAAATCACATAGCTTTTGTCTTTGTCTGACTTATTTCGCTTAGCATAATATACTCACTCCATCCATCATTGCAAATGGCAGGATTTCGTTCTTTTTTATGGCTGAGTAATGTTCCATTGTGTATATATACCACTTCTTTATCCATTCATCAGTTAATGGT
This sequence comes from Lontra canadensis, assembly GCF_010015895.1. NCBI lineage: Eukaryota > Metazoa > Chordata > Mammalia > Carnivora > Mustelidae > Lontra > Lontra canadensis. The sequence goes on along the minus strand of NW_022631021.1, from coordinate 12,604,604 downwards.
CTGTTGGGCTGTTTCCATAATTTGGCTATTGTAGATAATGCTGCTATAAATATCAGGATATTACTCAGCCAAATGTTATTAAATTTATCTTCTGAGCCTTGTTTGGATATCTTATATCTTTTAAAGCTACAACTTCCTACATATAAATAATGTGAGTTACAGATATTATTTAAACAAATAAAAAATTAGTGTTTTGCATTTTTCCCCAAAAAACTTCTGACCACTGGCCTTAATTATCCAAAATATCACACATAAAGTTGCCCAAATCAAATAGGAATAAGTGCTTAAGCTTTCCTACAAGCCGTTATTTTTCATTCTTAAGTAAATGATGATCAGTACAAACACAGGCACCATAACTTAGTTCATGACGGAAAACAGGTGCTCAAGCCCACAGAAGTTAAAATCAAATGCTGCAAACAGCTAAAATTTTATGACCACTCTTATTATTTATATTTCTTCAAAGTAACAATAAAAGTGCTATGTTTCAGAAATCTGTGTAAAGATGTAAATAGTTTATTCATATAAATTATTGGACTATCTATTAATGCAGTACAAATGCAATATGAAATATCTATTAATTCATAGAAAAAAAAAAGCATAGAACAAGTTTTTATATTATTTGTACCAAATAATACTGGAATGTGTAAACAACATATTCATATATGCAGATTTATACATGAAAGTGAATTTATACAACTATGGTAGGGTGATTGGTTTTTAATCAATATGGGGGGTTCCTTAGAGACCTATCAGTAATGAGAGCTTTCAACATACCCTGATATTGAATATGTTGCTAAATATGTTCTCTACGGAATTTACCTGAACTTGAAAACTCTAAAAACAACCATACTCATGTCATTTTCATGCTGTTTCAAAAAGACTTTCTGTCCAGTAGCATGAAATGAACAGACTATTAAACGCTCATTTATTTTCCCTATTCTTTCCTTGTTTTCTCTCCTACTTTCCCTGGCAAACAGATACTCATTTTTTTTTTCGGATGTACGTAACAATCTGAGACCCAATTCTATATAAATTACAAAGGGCCAGAGGCTTAAAGTTGTGATAGTGAATTTCTCACTGTAGTTGTGTCTCAAGCAGATGCTGGCCTTGCAGCTATCTATAACCATTAAGAACACAAAGAGAATCACACTGGCCAGTGGCTATGGGAAAAAAAAATCCTCCTGATCGGCCAGCTGTTGTGCTTTGAATGCTGTTGAAATATGAAGACAAGGAAGGACAATATGAGAATCTGAAAACATTCAACCACAGCGTCAATGTTCGTAATGCAAAGATTTTCTGTTCGAACCCATTGAGGGAAGGGCTCAACTACCCTGAAAATTACAAGAACTTACATTTCTAGGGCCTTATAGATTGATCAAGGTATTCTAAATTGGCCAAATCTTCAAATTGTACTCTAAATTGCTACATTTGTGGGAAGCTAGCCAAAACATTAAATTAGGAAATGTTAATAATATTGTGCATTGTATGTGATTCATTTTACAAGCATTGTATTTCTTAGTGTTTTTGAGACAGCAAAACTTAAGGGACCTAATGAAAAATAATTTAAAAAATGTTTTTTTCTCCTTTTCCTGTTTCTCTTCTTGCCAGGACTTGCACACCACCACCCCCTTTCACAAGGAATTAGTGATTTCTTTGGCATCTTCCAGCCCAACAGATCACATCTATGGAGTGACCAGGTGAGGTCCGTCATGAACAGACTCCAAGACCACTGATTCTAAACACCTCGATGCCAACACCTCTGCCGCCTGGGTGTAAGTGACTTGTAGAGGATACTTGAGCCCTCATCCTTGTTTGGCCAGGTCCTGAGTGCCTGAGAGGACACATTCACCAGCCCACGGCCTCAATAAAAACTCCAGGCCCCCAAACAAAGCTGAGACTCATGCTCATTTTCCCTTCTGAATCTCCTAGGCACTCTTGTCTGTATCTGCTTTATGTCTTCAGTAAACTCTGCTCTTACTTCCTGTTGCCTCATGTTTGATTTCCATCCTGCAAGAAGGCAAGGACATTTTTGACTGGTTCTCCTCAGACCTGGCCAGCCCATTTCATTTTAACTAGTGTTTTTTAAATTACATCAACATTTTTCATTACTATTGATTAACATTTGCAGATATTTGAATTGCTAGTGAAGGGAACTATTTCTTCAAAATTCCTTTGTCCAGGTTTTTTTTTTAAACTGTAAGAAATAATGTAATAGTGTCTAAATTTAAATAGTGTCTAAATTTAAAATATATCAGCCCTCCCAGATTGAAAGATCATATTAAATAGATTAAATAGCTCAGAAAAAGAACAGATTGAGGAAAAGAAAAGATTAAAGAGAAGAAAAAATAGATTAAACAGTTCGCTGGTTTAGACAATATCTACAATGGCATCAAATTCCAATTCAATTCAAAATGTAACCAGCTATTTTGTTGAATTTTCAGGATTGTTTTGTGAACTTCTACAAACTGGTGTGTTGATGGTGGTGTTTTTGTTTTGGGGGTTTTGGGGGGGGTTTGCTTTTTTTTTTTGAGGGCAGTTGACACACTGTTACATTAATTTCAGGTGTACAACATAGAGATTTGACAAGTGTTCACAAGTGCAGCTACCATCTGTTACCATACAACACTATTACAATACCACTGACCATATTCCTTATGCTGTCTTTTATTCCCGTGACTTATTCTTATACAAACTGCTTTGAGAAATATGACAGATACCAACTTCCAATAATTTGCAAAATGTTATAAAATGTTGATACATCTTTTGTTTTTTTAATCCATATAAATAAAGCATTTGTTTCATAATATCTTTTTTAATAAATATATTAAAACTGCCCAAATAACCTGTCAGTTCAACCCTGGTTACCAAAATAAGTATTAATTTGGTTAACTGGTCATTTAAGGAACACGTGGTTTAACTGAGAGACAAAAATGTGGTTACAGTAGCAGATCAAATTCACCAAAGTAGCAAAACTAGCTGAGAAGTCATGGACATTTTGCAATAACACAGTATAGCAATTCAGCCACATTTTAGGAATCATTCATTTTCATAACAGGGTTTTGTTGCTGGATTTTATTTTATTGGTATTGTGATAAAATTATTTTTCTATGCAATTACTTTTCTTTTTCTTCTATTTTTAAAAAGATTTATTTATTTATTTGAGAGACAGATAGAAAAAGAGAGTGGGGGGAAGGCAGAGGAAGAAACTCTCAAACAAACTCCCCACTCAGTGTGGAGCCCAACACAAGATGCAACCCCACAATCCATGACATCATGACCCAGGTAGAAACCAAAAGCTGGAACCCAACTGACTGAGCCACCCAGGCACCCCTGCGATTACTTTTCTATAACATTAGAGTGAATCTCTGAATTCCTTATCCTCGTGCTTCATATTGATCAACTGGCAGCATCATTTTTCATCAATCATTTAATCTTGATGAGCTGGCTTTTTCTCATTTACTCCTCGGAATTTAAGGAGGTTGAGCTTAATTATCTCTAAAATGGCTTTTAGCCCTAAAATTATGGTGTTCTTTTCCTTTTTTTAGATCTATAAATTTTGGTCTATGATCTATATTTATGGAAATTTTGGTTTTGTTTTCCATTTATATCATGTCTGTTTTTTAAGATTATATAGATTTTATAAAGAAAAATTGAGAAAATTTAATCTTTTTCTATGACCTATAATAAATTAAATACTGTACTATTGTTTCTAGCAATATAGAATTATACTACCTGATTTTCACCAAAGCTTTACTTCTACTCTTTGGAACATCAAGTCAATCTACTATGAAAAAAACAGAAATAACAGCGTTAGCCCAGGACCATATACATGTCTAAAATAAGCAATAAATAAGTAATAAATTATTTTACTTATAAAATATCCCTTCAGAATACAATTCCACATATATTTATACTCCATTGGAAAGATTTGCAATCACTTTAAATGTGCCCAGTGGGAACCAAATAAGAATGTAATTGTGCTTCAAAGAAAACTTCAACCAAAAACAACAAGTACAAATAGAATCTTGAAAATAGATCATAGATTAAAACTATGTTCTCAAGATATTAAAGATTCATATGAATCTCTAACTTACTAAAAAAATCAGCTTAATTATGTTGCAACCCCAGCTATTTTGTATGCCAACTACTGAGCTGAAAGTCAGCTTTTGAATCAATTTGGGCATTGAATTCATACTTTATCCCAAACACACAAATACAATAAGCCTAAAAATGATAGAAAAATTCCACAGAATTTTTACAGAATTCATTTCTATGTAGTAATGGACAATATAAATTTACCAAATAAGAGAAGATGATTTCTTAATTATTTGAGAGAAAAAGTTGAGGGTCACCTGGGTGGCTCAGTCAGGGAAGTGTCTGCCTTCGGTTCAGGTCATGGTCTCAGGGTCCTGGGATCAAGCCCCGAGCATCGGACTCCTTGCTCAGCGGGGAGCCTGCTTCTCCCTCTGCCTGCTGCTTCTCCTGCTTGTGCTCTCTCTCTCTCTGACAAATAAATAAATAAAATCTTAAAAAAAAAAAAAGCTGAAGTAAATTTACTGGAGGGAAATTTTAAGAGATATGAAAAAATTTCTAAATATAAATGTTTTATGTCCTTGTCACTGTCTGCACTGTGTCCTATCAGGTGATGGGTAGCAGATGACTAGACAGATCACAGCTTATTCCGCTCTTTTGAATTACTTCCCCTTGTCCCATTTCAAGAGTTGCTGTGATTTCAGATTTCTGCATCAGAGTATCACATATTTGTACATGACCATGAAGTAAAAATTTCCACTGTTATCTACCCTCTGTACCCTCAAAGGTATTTTTAACAGCTATAGAAGAGCATTTTCTAGCATGAATTGAGCATTTACCATTTGTCAGGCCTATACTAAGCATTTTAACATTCATCTTAATTAGTTCTCTCACTGTCCTTTTGAGGTAGGTACTCAATATTTATATTAGAGAAAGAGAGAACATTAGCAGGAGGGGAACAGGGAGAAGAAGAGAGAATCTCAAGCAAACTCCATGCTGAGTACAGAGCCTGAGGCAGGGCTGGATCTTACAACACTGAGATCACCACCCCAGTCGAAACCAAGAGCCCAACAACTAATGGACTGCGCCACCCAGGCGTCCCACTCAGTATTTCATTTGACAAATGAGAAAGCTAAGGCTCAAGGTCGTTAGTTTGCTCAAGGTGGTTAGTTTGCTCAAGGTCACACAACTAATAAGAGTCAGAACCCAGATGCAATGTTGTAGTGAATTTTATTAAATTCCTAGAGGTCACTTCTTATTTATGTTATTTATTATTTGTAGCTGGTCTGTAAAATCACCCAAGTTCATTTCTGCAGTTTGCTATCCAATTAACTACACTTTTCTTTATATTTGCTCCTAGTTAATTAGGTCGACACTTAATAAAGAAAGTAAGCTGCTCTTACTATTTATAATTCAAGTTCTGTTCACTGTCATTTCCTTGACATCTCAACTCTTATTTACTTTGTAAAAAGTTTTCTAAAATCCAATCTTCTTATTTATTGAAGAAGAACAAAGCCTACATAACCTATAGACAGTCTATTCCAGGTTAAGAGTGACAAGGTGAGAGTAGAAGTAAAATTTCATGGAGAAAACAGGGTGTTCTCCTCACCTGGAAAGGGGCGTTCCTGAGGCAGCTCTCAGTGACAACCGTGTGCTGTTGGAGCCAGCCTGAATGTGTTTGAATCCCCGCTCCAACGTTTTGTGCCTCCATCTGCTTAGCCATAAAGTGATGTAAGTACCAACTCCAAGGGACTGTCTTCAGGATTAAGTGAGTTAATATATAAATACCTAGAATAGTATGCAGAACCAAGTAAGCAGTACACATTATTAGTTGAAGAGGATTTCAAATAATCCAACTGGGTGGTTCAGTTAGTTAAATGTCTGCCTTTGGCTCAGGTCATGATCTCAAGGTCCTGAGATGGAGCCCTATGACCATGACAGGGAGCTTGCTTCTCCCCTTCCCTTTGCTCCTCTCCCTGCTCATGCTCTCTCTCTCTTTCATAAATAAAATCTTTTTAAAAAAGATAAAGAGGATTTCTAAAGTAACAGACACAGATATAGTCAACTAATTTCAAAAGTGTATCTTTTTTTAATTTTTCTGTTTTTTATTTTTTTTATTAACATATAATGTATTATTTGCTTCAGGGGTACAGGTCTGTGAATCATCAGTTTAAAAAAATAAAAAAAAAGTTTAAAAAAATAAATAATAAAAATAAAAATAAACATTAGAATGTGCCAAGTATCTAGTATTGTTAGTTGTGAGTGTTTCTGCCCATCCCCTTCTCCATCCCCATTGGTACAGATGATAAAGAGCTCACCAAATATGAGGAGAGTAGTTCATAAGTCAACGTCTACCACATGGGTTAGTTTGGGGGAAGTTGCTTAGTTTAACTGAGTTGACTATTAAAACAGTTCACAAAAGTAACCTCTACTGAGAACACCCTGGTGAACTCAGCTTCAAGCAGCACCATGTCACAGCATGCCTTGCTGTGAACTTTCCTGTGCTCATGCTGCTCCCAGGCTGAATGCTTAATGTTTAAGAGCTCAGTACCTGGATTTCAGGTTGCTGGATCAGAATGCAGATCTAAACGTCTGCCATTCATTCCTGTGTGGTCTTCCATGTGTTACTTAACCTCTCTTCTGTAGGATGCAAGTAATGGTGCCATCTCCAACCAAGGAAAACAAAACAACATTGTGCAGGGCGTGGTCAGCGGTGGATTCTCTAAAAGTTATAAGTATTGTTCCAATTAATGTTACCTTTGTCACGGTCCTTTCTATTAGCTTTCCTCATGCTCCCACCTCCTTGCAGACTCCCCCATTTTCTATCAGTCTAAGAGAAATGAATTTAAACTGGAGGTAGGCATCGGGAGATTAAATAAAAGTGCTGGAAAGATGACATGCAAGAATTATCTACTAATCTTCCCAATTCTCCAATGCTTTCTCACACGTAGGTTTTAAGAGTTACTCACATTAGGGATGCCGGAGTGGTTCAGTAAGTTAAATGTCTCACTCTTGATTTTGGCTCAGGGCATGATCTCAAGGTGATGGGATCAAGCCCCACATCAGGCTTCACGCTCGACACGGAGTCTTCTGGGGATTCTCTCTCCCTCTCTTTCTGTCCCTCCACCCCACTCTCTAAATAAATAAATAAATAAATAAATAAAATCTTTTAAAAAATAATGAAAGTTACTCATTTTGGGGGTGCGTGGGTGGCACAGTCGGTTAAAGCTTCTGACTCTTGATTTCTGCTCAGGTTGTGATCTCGGGGTTGTGATATTGAGCACCATGTAGGACTCCGCAGTGAGCGTGGAGGCTGCTTAAGACTCTTTCCCTTTCCCTCTGCTTCTCTCCCCTGTGCTCGCTCTCTCTCAAAATAAATAAATCTTTTTAAAAAAAAATTTACTCACATTTTTACTTTTAAGTTGCTAATTAACTGATCTTCCTTGTTGTGGCTGGAACAGAAGAGGAAAATGGGTGATTATTTACTCAACCCAGAAGAGTTTAGGGTCATTTCCTAGGGCTTCCTAGGGAGGTAGGGGGCATATGAAAATAATTTCAAAAAAATGAAAATTTCATAATAGATTATTATAATGGCTGGAAAAAATATGAATGATTTTCATATGAGCAAAAGGATTATTAAGTGTCCTTTTGGTGGAAATTTGGGGGTTATCTGATTCCATAAGAATTTGTCTTTCACTAGAATATGCTACAGCTCTGTCAAGATGGAAGTTAACCTGTAGAAAAGTAATAGTGACACAGGTCTTCCTTGGGCACACTAATGTAAAAGGTTCCTGTTTTGGGCAATGTAAATGGATTTGTGAAATAAATATACAAATCTTCATAAATCCAATTCTCATTAGAAGTACTTATAACGTCTTACTCGTCTGCTTGTTATTTGATGAGTTAAAAAGTTGCTGAAGGTAATAAAGTTACTGTGAGACACGGAGGAAAGGCATCAAGGGTAGGAAGGGCATCCTACCATCCAAAAAGGAAGGTAGGAAAGCTTTTTGGAGGAGTTACTGTGTGCAGTGAATCATGAAAAATAAATAGGAATTACATAGATGGAGAAGGAACAATGGACATCTGAAGCTGAGGAAAAAGCATATAGAAGCATGAAACTCTGAGTTTCTGGCAGACTAGAAATCTTTTTTTAAATATTTTATTTATTTATTTGACAGAGATCTGTCTGTAGGCAGAGGCAGGCAGAGAGAGAGGGGGCAAAGCAGGCTCCCTGCTGAGCAGAGAGCCCCATGTGGGGCTTGATCCCAGGACCCTGGGATCATGACCTGAGCCAAAGGCAGAGGCTTTAACCCACTGAGCCACCCAGGCGCCCCAGACTAGAAATGTTTTAAATCAGTGAATCTCAAATGCTGGTCCTTGACAAAGTTTTCAACAACTAAGAGAAAAGTGTTAAAAATAAGTAATGTGGATCTTAATCTATGACCATAACACCCAAGAAATGGGTCATGAGCAAACCATTGCCAGAAGTATACCTTCCTATGAAATAAATGTCTTACACGTAGTCCAAATAATTTCTCTATTTACTCTCATAAGTTAATATTCAGTCAATCCGGTGTCTGCCTTAGTATCCACAAATTTCCCCCTCCCTCTATTTACTTCCCTTTGCCTTCTTCTCCTCTCCATCTCCTGCCCCTCGTGATCTCCTTGATCTTTTCTTCTCTTCTGCACTTCTCTTAATATTCCAGTTCCTTGATGAATGCTTTACATTAGGTCTCTAGTGTATGTCTTTGGGCAGAAGTTAGGAGTTTCAAATTGAAGTATCTACAAGACAAACAAAACTTCTCCTAGATTAAGTCAATGTGCTTTTATATTAATAAAGTCTCTATCTTTTTAAAAAAATTCCCTTCTTTGTTGTCAAGGATGAGATGAAAAAGGGAAAAAAGATGGGATACAAAGAAATTTCTTGTCTTCCATTGTACTCTCTAGAGTTTTTTTCCCCCATGGAGCTATATTTATTCAGTCTAAAGTATCATGGTTAATTCTGTGCTAGTAAATTTATTCTTTGGAGTATGTGTTTGTATATGTATGTGTATCAAAATGCTCTTTATTTTATTTATTTTATACTCTTTAGTTACAGTTACTGGTAATGTATTATAATGTCCCTTTTTGCCAAAATTAAAAGTTGCCAATCCCAAGTCAGTATCCCTAATTTTTTTATTGTCCTAGTAAAATCCATAAATCAGAGAATTGGACTAGATAACGTTCAAGAGATCTTCTGACAAGGTGAGATAATCAAGTCCTTCCGAGCCAGGACTGTGATCTAAACTATTAGGGCTCTGGTCCAGTGTTCTTTCTACTATTCCATACTAGAAGATCTCAGAATCTGTAACACATCACCTACAAGTTGGAAAGTGTTAGTAATACAAGCAATGTCAGTCAGTGGTAGCTCTGAGAAATAATAGTTTAGACACAATTTGGTATTGTACTAAATTAGCGTTCAAATTTTTAATCACAACTTTTCTATTAAACCTACACAACATTATATTCTCTGGACTTAAGGAAGATAACTTAGGTGGTTATGCAATCTCATTTCAAGAACTCAGAGATAACATGTCTAAATTATTCCTCTGCGCTGAATCTTAATAAAAGAAGCGAAGCAGGTTATCTGTAAAGGAGAGTTTTTTATTCCTTTTTAATGAAAAACCTTTCAAAACCTAAGCAACACGTTTCATGAGAGCAAAAACATACGCTCTTCACAGGAGAAATACCATGTGTTTGTAATGACTCACAGAACTATAGTCAAGCAATCTGAAACCACAAAAGTAGAAAGAATCTTTTACCCAGTGAATTTAAATGAAAAACAAATATGAACCCAGAAACATGAACTCTATGATGATTTTAATGAGAATTCACCAATATACATATGCTGTCACGTTAAAATTGCAGACTTTATTTGAACAGTTGAAACATCAGCTGACAAAGAACTGGGTATTTTTTCACTTTAAAAATCTTCAACTCCCAATAGAAGTTGGTTCAGAAAAAGGGAGCTAGTACTGTACCACTTTCTAGCAGACCAGACATCTAAGAGTCCATCTCAAGCACTATTAATTCAATTAATTAATTAAATGATGCCTCTGTTTCATTTGGAATGGAGGGTATTTCTTACTGTTCCACAACAATATTTTTAAAAACTCGATCAGCATTTAAATTTCATTAACAAAAAGTAACCTATTATATGAAGTGTATTCCAGAAGATACTGTTAAGTGGGAAAAGCCAACTACAAAACAGCATATGCTACCATTTGTGTAAGGAAGGAAAACATAAACAAACACATATATCTGCCTATCTTTACAAAAGGAAACACTGGAAAGATAAATCAGAAAGCTGTAACATTGGTTACCAAAAAAGTGTGGATTAGAAGGGAGCAGAAGTGTCACAGCTGTGAGTGATAGTTCTTTGCAAATACTTTTTTACATAGTCCCAACTTTTAGAAACATGTTAATATTCTATAAGTTTAAAGAGATCAAACCAGCATGGTGAGAAGGATGGGTAAGGGAGACTAAAACTGAAAGCAAAGAACTCTAAAGTAAAACTAAAGCTGAAATAAATGAACCCAACCGTATTTCAAATGAACAACAAAATCTCAGGGAAGAATGGGGGGAGGGGCTAACACAAGTGCCTTCAGTGAGACAGAGAGCAAGATATTTGTAGAATCTTAAAATGTCTTCCCACAGATGACTTACCAGTTGTAAAGGAAGAAAGGAAAGAGAAAGAAAGAAAGAAAGAAAGAAAGAAAGACAAACTAGCAGTTGAGAAATTACACCTTGACCAACTGATCAGAATGAACATCACAAACAAGGAGCAGATGAAGGAACACAATGTACCTTCCAATGTGATATTCTGAGAAGGATACAACCTCACCTTTGTAACTATTTGACAGAGGATGTATAACCTGAATCACTTATGAAGAAACATTAGCCAAACTCACATTGTGAAATATTCTATTTTTAAAGGGGAGATGGGTAGGGAGAGCTATATAATTCAAAAATGTCAATGTCATAAATCAAAGAGAGGTTGAGAAAATATAGAGACTAAAGAGGCATGACAAGTAAATTCAGTCTTTGATATAAATCTAAATCCTGGAGGAAAGTGTGATAAATGACAGTACTGGGTCAATTGACAAAATTGAAATATGAATGATAGACTCAAGAAAATATTGTATCAATGTTAAGTTTATTAAAGCTGATAACTGTAATTGGGTTATGGAAGAGAATATCTATATTCTTAGGAAATAAACTAAAACATCCAGAAGGAAAAGGCCTTGAATCATGGAACTTATTCTCAAATGATCTACAAAAAAAAAAAAAAAAATCAAATATATATATGTATACCTACTTAGCCATAAGAATGGAGGCTACCCTTGGAGCCAACAGCACATATACCCTGTCACTGAGACACATATGAGCACGTATACCACAGCCACTGAGGCTGTCCCTTGATTAGCTTCCGCATGGCTGTCTCTTCAAGAAGGCCAGCCAGTTAGCTGATAGCAGGCTGACGTCAAAGCAAAAAATTGTACTGGACAAAGTTAAACAGATAAGAAAGACTTTATTTGAGACCATTGTAATGCAAATTCCATAAAGCAAAGGACAGGAATGTTTTTAAGCCGCGGGGTGAGCTACTGGAAAAGTACTAAAGGACATTAGGGAGGCAGCTGACCAATGAGCCGTGTTGTGATATTGAATCATTTCTGAGTTTGCAAATGTTTTTCTCTGTGATTAGTCCCCTGTGTTTGTTAATTGGTGCTCATCGAAGTTAAGCTTTTGTCCTCCCATACAGACCAAGCGATAGGGGTGAGATCTTCCCGATGGTTCTCAGGTGCTTGATGAGAACATTCCTGGATCATAAAACTGGCAGGAAGGTTTTTCAAAGATTCGCATCTCAAAGGAGCACAGAAAGAGATTGCAATTATTATGCTTCCTAAAGTAAATACTCTAAGAAAATAGAGGGTATGGTACTAGAGTCAGGAAGAAACCTGTCTCAAGTTTATAGTCAGTCTGAAGGGGATGTTAAAGTTGGCTCTGTCACTGATTACATTAGACCCCTTCCTCCCTGGAGGAGGCGGTGTTTTGTTCTTGGTAGAATTGGTACCTATTACAGATGTCCTTTGTCCTCCCTGACCTCATTGTTTCCATCAACTCCTCTGATCAAAGAATTAGAGAATGCCTAATCTTTTGGCATGTAAACTGCACAAAAGCCTCAGCCCTAGGTACCTATTTAGGACAAAGAAGGTGAGAGAAATGACATGAGATCCTAAGATCCACTGTTCTTACTTTATACTCCATCACCCAGAAGCAGGCAGCAAAACAGAACAGTGGAAATGCTTGTAAAAGACTCAGCTCCAGGAGCAGATTGAGGTCAGCATCCTGTCAGTTTGGACACTGTCCTCTGGGATGTGCTAAACCAACAGCTAATATATGATGAAATTTTCCCAAATGCGAAAATACATCCATCTATGAATCAAGAGGTGGAAGAATTGGCTCTGCTCACCATAATTCTTAATGATACATTCACAGAATTTGTGTTTGTCAAACCCTGACCTTAGGCTCTGCCCGATTTGGGGGTGGAGGGTAAGGAGGTAGTCAGGGAGGCTGGAGGTGGAGGAGGAGGAAGGATTGAAGATACGGGGGGAAATACTTCCACCAGGGTATCCAATAAAATTTCCACTTGAAGCTACATGCCACTCCTTTTTGGTAACCTGAGGCTCTGCATGCCAGCAGGCCAGTAGGCGAAGAAAGGAGTTACTCTGTTGCAGGGATAATTAGCTCTGATTACTATGAGGAGCTGAGCTGCCACTAAATAATGGGTGCAGAGAGGAGTATGTTTTGAACACAGTGAATTCACTGGATCATGCCTTTGTATGTCTATTCAGAGCAATAATAATGAGCAAACAATTGCTGTAATCACTACCCAACAAGGCCAAGAGAATGGCTCAGAACTGTCAAGAACAAGAACCAGGTAACTCAAGCCAAGCTCTGGATGCCAGGATAGTTCCTGGAAGCTTAAGTCCTGGCCAGAAATGAGAAAAATCTAGCATGGGAGGCAGAGGATAGAGATGATAAATAACTGGTGAAAGCCTTGGGAACAGGGGCAGAAGACTTTTGTAGAAAAGCCCCTGCAGGGACTGCATCTGGTCACCACCTTGAGGGACCCCATAAGAATGGTCTTAAAAGAAGGCATAGCCGATCTGGATGAAATAAGAGTGTATTATATCACACACCTCTCCTAGTGTCTCTACTAAGCCTCTGGCTCCATTTTTCACCCTGACTATGCATATGGTTCCACGCAGGCTTCAAATGGCGTCTTGCAGATGCAGCTTCTCTGACTCATGCAAACCCAGTGTATAAGAGAGTTTACACCTCTGGGGCCACCTTTGACCAAAAGAGGAAGGGAACTGGTCATTAAATGCTTTTGTCTTTTGTCCCTGGAGGACAGTTCTGCAACATGTTTCATAAGGCTCCAGAAAAGATGAGATGCAGCCCCAGTCTCCTGTAATGGAGGCCAACTCAACAGTGTATCCTTTGTGTTTCCGTTCTCCCTTTCCTCTCTTTCCTGTTTTACCTGTTCTTCACTTTGTTTCATATCACTTCCCAAATATACTTCTGGTCTGAGTACACTTGTCTAAGACTTTTCTAAGTCCTCAGGAATCTAGATGAATGCTTCATTTCTACGAGCCTCCTTTTCATCACATTTACAGATGGGATGTTATTTATAAAGGGTATTTGAGGATTAACAGAGGGAATGTATATGAAGCATCTACAGCAGGATCTGGTCCAAGCAACCACTCAGCAAATGGCAGCTATTATTACGTGTCTTATTTCAGTCTCAGATCACTGTAAATTACCTTTCCTCTGAATCACTGGGAGTGTATCTACATGGAAAAATAGACAGAAAGCCAGAAACAAAAATGTCCATTTGATGTGGGTTGCTAATTTATTCTGCCCTGGATCATTTTGACATGATTCAAAATAGTACAAATAGTACAAACTTACATTCGTGACAACAGTCCTCTCAGCAGGTCGTATTTCATTCCAATAACAATTTGAAGAGAGATCTGAATCTGGAAGGTTCTTAATAATGGATGGAGAAAATTCACACAGAGGTGGAAGAAGGCAAGATCCGCGCTCAGACAAAGGAATTCACCTTAGACATAGGAGACATCTACTTCTCTTACAAGAAAGACAAAGAAGGAAAGAAGGGTGAGATGGCAGCTCCTTTTGTAGGGGGTCCCTGGAAGGTGAGTGAATTCAGTTTCACTTTAAGGCAGGGTCGTATGTTGGGACAGGAAACGAGTAATTAGCAAAGGAGCTTAGGATAGAAAGCTTTGGAAAAATTAATATTAGATAGAAAAAGAGATGATCCTATGTAATTATTAGATTCAAAAAAGAGTTGTTCTGTGTGAATTGCAGGAAGGCTGAGAGCCAACTGAGATGGGAAACTATAAATGAACATCAGCGCGAACATGTGGGTGGGCTATGCAGATATTACATAACCTAGGAGAAAGATAAGATTATGAGGCCCTAACAAGGTGGAACTGAATGAAACTCTGGATCAGGGAATATTGAAAAACTTACTTAAAACTTGCAAATGGATTTATTCTCTGAGAAGTTGTGGTTTGAATTTATACTTTGATACAGACTTCTGCTTGAAACGGGGACAACAACATCCATGAGCTTCAAGGAACTGAAGTGCTCCACAAAACCATGTAAAATGTGATTTGAAGAAGTTTCATCTTTCACATTATGTTTCCTTTAGAAAAAGGTGTGTTTTTTAATCTGGATTTAGACCACCTTCTGCCTTAGTGTTACTCCACATTCTTGCAGGCAGTGTCGTTTGTGCAAGTTCTCACTTGAAATTAGGAATAGGGACCCTAGAAACTCCTGGAAATGCTTGCAGTCCTGAGCTTTACCAGGAATAAAATTGGAGTAAAGACTTAAGAAAAGACTGAGTTGGGCTTTGGGGAGTCAATGAAGACAGGACTAAAAGTGTTAAAACTTAAAGTTAAAAGTGTTAAAACTAAGCCTGGAAAATTTTGAATTCTTTATGTTTTTTCCATTATTTCTTGGTGAAGTTTAATTATATTCCTAGGATTTGAAAAGCAAGGTCACACCATAATGGTTAGGGCTGAGTTTTTTCCCTGAAATAAGTAAGTAGACTTTAATTTGCGTGAATAGATCATTAAAGAAAGAAGAATTCCCTAGGTTAAGAAAGAAGATTTGATTTTTCCTTTCAGCTGAGAAAGAATAACAAGAGTTGGATTTATCCTCACTCCTTGAACAACTGAAAAAGCAAACAAAATTTATTAAACATTGATTTTCAAGACCATGGAAACCAGGCAACAAAAGCTAGATCCTAAGAAAGAGGGAGGAAATGATATGAACCTATGATTGCCCCAGGCTACTGCCTAGAGAGGTTCCAACCTTCAGCACAGTAATAAGGAATCCAGGTAGAAGTCAGTGGTCTCTTGGGGCACCCAAGTGGCTCAGTCTGTTAAGTATCTGCCTTCAGTTTAGGTCATGATCTCAGTGTCCTGGGATGGAGCCCAGCATCAGGCTCCATGCTCAGCAGGGAGCCTGCTTCTCCCTCTCAATCCCCCCCTCTTCCCAACTCATGCAGTTGCTCTCTTTCTCTCTCTCAAGTAAATAAATAAAATCTTTAAAAAAAAAAAATAGAAGTCAGCAGTCTCTGATTGCTGGATTGAGATTAAGATTAAGTTGAGATTAAGCTGGAAGTATGGGGAGGTTAAGGCAGCTGATGTTTTCAAGGAAGAGTACTACAGAGGAGAAAGCTATAAAGAAAGAGTTCCAGAGATCCAAAATGGGTCCTCCTCCAGTCTTCAGCTGAATACTGATCAGAAATGAATCAGAAAACACAAAATCCAATTGAGAAATGGGCAGAAGACTTGAACAGACATTTCTCCAAAGAAGACATCCAGATGCCCAACAGACACACAAAAAGATGCTCAACATCACTCACCATCAGGGAAATGCAAATCAAAACCACAATAAGATACCACCTCATGCCTATCAGAATGGCTAAAATAAAAAACACAAGAAACAAGTCCTGGGAAAGATGTGGGGAAAAAAAAGAATCTTCGTGCACTGTTGGTGGGAATGCAAACTGGTACAGCCACTGTGGAAAACAGTGTGGAATGTCCTCAAAAATTTAAAAATAGAGCTACCTTATGATCCAGTAATAATACTTTTGGTATACAAAAATACTAATTCAAAGGGATATATGTACCCCTATGTTTATAGCAGCATCATTTACAATAACCAACACATAGAAGTAACCCATGTGTCCACTGACCTATGAATGGGTAAAGAATCTAAATATGAATGAATATATATATATTCATATATATATATGAATGTATATGAATACTATTCAGCCATAAGAAAAGAATGAAATTTTGCCATGTACCACCACATAGATGGAGCTAGAGCATATAATGCTAAGCAAAATAAGTCAGTCAAAGAAAGACAAATACCATATGATTTCACGCATATGTAGAATTTTTTAATTAACATATACTGTATTATTTGTTTCAGGGGTACAGGTTTGTGATTTATCAGTCTTATACAATTCACAGCACTCACCATAGCACATACCCTCCCTAGTGTCCACCACCCAGCTACCCCATCCATCCTGCCGCAACCCCCTCCAGCAACCCTTAGTTTGTTTCCTCAGATTAAGAGTCTCATATGGTTTGTCTCCCTCTCTGGTTTCATCTTGTTTCATTTTTCCCTCTCTTCCCCTATGATCCTCTGCCTTGTTTCTTAAATTCCACATACCAGTGAGATCATATGATAATTGTCTTTCTCTAATTGACTGACTTCACTTAACATCATACCCTCTAGTTCCAACCACATCGTTGCAAATGGTGGGATTTCATATTTTGATGGCTACATAGTATTCCATTGTGTGTGTGTGTGTGTGTGTGTGTGTGTGTGTGTGTGCCTGTGTATATATATATCACATCTTCTTTATGCATTCATCTGTTGTTGGACATCTAGGTTCTTTCCATAGTTTGGCCATTATGGACATTGCTGCTATAAACAGTGGGGTTCAGGTGCCCCTTCAAATCCCTACATCTGTATCTTTGGGGTAAATACCCAGTAGTGCCATCGCTGGGTTGTAAGGTACCTTTATTTTCAACTTTTTGAGGAATCTTCATGCTGTTTTCCAGAGAGGATGCACCAGCTTGCATTCCCACCAACAGTGTAGGAGGGTTCCCCTTTCTCCACATCCTTGACAACACCTGTCATTTCCTGACTTGTTAATTTTAGCCATTCTGTCTGGTGTGAGGTGGTATCTCATTGAGGTTTTGATTTGTATCATACGTAGGATTTAAGAAACAAACAAACAAACAAAAATGAACAGAGGAAAAGAGAGAAAGAGAGACAAACCAAGAAACTGACTCTTAACTATATAGAACAAACTGGTGGTTACCAGAGGGGAAGGGGGGGGGAAATGGGTGAAATAGGTAAAGGGGGTTAAGAATATACATATCTTAATGAGCACTGACTACTGTATAGAATATTTGAATCACTATATTGTATACCTGAAACTAATATAACACTGTATATTAACTACCTTGGTATTAAAATAAAAAATAAATTAATTTAACTTGATTACTTAAAAACAGCTCTCTCTTACAGAGGATAGCTGTGCCCAAAGGAGTGGCAATCTATCAAAAGGTAATAGCAGCAGAGTTAGAATCATGGTAAGATGACAGAGAAGCCAGAACAATGAATTTCCAGGAAAGAGGTGAGAAAGCCTTCCAGGAAACTCACAAAAATAGATGGTAGGACATCATGCCAGGGAGCTGGTTTTCTGCCATCAGGGCTGGTGGAGCTCATAATTTAATGTATACACAGAAATAGAACATTATTTTGCAGTCACAACATGGAAAGCAAAGAAACATGGGCAAGCACTAGAAATGGAATACTACTAGGTGCTCAATTCCTTGCTGAATGTTGGTAAGCTGGCATTCAAAAGATGACACTCATCATAAGGGCACAGGAAGGAAGAAGAGGAGGTGTGATGTTGATGGGCTGACGGACCAGAGGAAGGCATTCGCGGGCAGAGTGTCCATCTCGGGGGTGGGGGGGGGGGGTTTGTAAAACAGACTTGGGTAAATCTCAGAGACTCTGTGAGAAGGAATTTTCTTCTATTCTGCCTCAGATGTGTGCAAGGAATGAGTCACTAAGTTTGAGACTACCTCGAGCTTACTTTATCTGGTTCTTACAAAGCCCAGTACAAAAAGAATTGACACCGTTTACCTTGGGGACCAGCAGCTCCTGAAGGGTCCCTTTCACCAGATATATTTATATTCATTTTTAAATCTTTTTTTAAAAGATTTTATTTGTTTATTTGACAGAGAGAGAGATAGATCACAAGTAGGCAGAGAGGCAGGCAGAGAGAGAGGGGGAAGCAGGCTCCTTTCTGAGCAGAGAGCCCGATGTGGGTCTCGATCCCAGGACCCTGGGATGATGACCTGAGCCGAAGGCAGAGGCTTAACCCACTGAGCCACCCAGGTGCCCATATTTATATTCATTTTAATTCCTCTGTGTGTGTGATCCTTTAGAACTGCATATCTCACTCTCTCTAAAGGGCTGACAGATTTAACAAATAAGAGCATATCTAGCAAAATTTGAATTTCAGATAAATGATAATCATTTTTTGGTATAATTATAGCCTCAGTATCTGGAAACCCCACCCTCCAGGGATAGGAGATGTTCTGTCGGGAAGGTCATCATAAATTAGTATTTTTTTTCCCAGTGCTGCATGTGTTATCCTTGAACCCATATTTCACAGTTAATCATGAAAATTCATCCCCCGTTCCTATACCTTAGTGAACTGGGAGCTGGTTTTTTGGTCACTAGATTTTTTTGCCATCCGCTAGTGGAAATGCTTGGGGCAGAGATGTGGGCAGATAGGGCTTGGCTTGTAAGCACTATTGAAAGAGAAGAACTGACCCTACTGATTCATGTCTAATTCCTCAGGAAAAGGAAGGTGCATGAAGCTATTTAAAAGCATGTTGTCACAGAAAATTCTCTATGTATCTTTAAAAGAACAATGTACCCTATTTGAGGATCAGCATGCTAGAGTGGTCTTCACAGGTTTGTGTGTGGTGGAGGCAGAAGGAAGGTATTTTTCTCTCCTTTACTAGTGAGACATGGTTCATCTTTTGGTAAAAAACAAAAACAAAACAAACAAACAAGCAAAAGAAACAATGAGCATAGTGGCCAACATCTAGTTGCTCTCACTCTGGACTTGGCAGTAAACATACTAATGTACTGAATCCTAACAGACCTCGAGTGTGGGAACTAGATGAGGAAACTAGCCACAGAGGGTAAATAACTGACCCAATTCACACATGACCTAAGTTATCAGCATCTTCCTTTTCTTTTTCTTTTTGCCTCATATTTATATTTTATTAAAAATATATTTTAAAATGATAGGAAACTAGAATTATAATTAGTTCATTTTTTGAGATATGAATATGAACCCAACCGACAGGGATATAAGTGCTATTGGGAAAGAACCCTTTGAGGGATTCTGCTAATTATATTTCATATCATGGGACTCGCAGTCATCATTACTAATCACTAGGACCCAAATGCCACAGATATAATATGGAATGCTACATTTAGCTCTTCTTTACTAATATTTTTCAAAGACAATAAAATACTTCTCCAGGTAATAATACTTGCATATTTATACTTTAATAATTTAGTCTCTACATATCTCTTTCTTTAGTAGAATTTTATTTATTCAGAAAAAAAAAAAAAAAGTTTTCCAACCACACACAGGAAGGGCTTGGGTAGGGGGGAGGTGTCTGTCTACCTAGGCCCTGCCCCTGGAGCATATGGTTTTGGCAGTAATAAGTTGTGTGGGGTAATGGCTCCCAAAATAAACATAGTGTGTGTGGAGGGGGAAAAGGAGAGGGGTCCAAAGCAGTGGGGAGTGTTGGGGGGAAGAGACAGATGAAGTCAATACTGGGAACATCACAGGTGGGAGATTATTTCTATAATATTTCTTATTGATCAAGTCACCATGGTCACCTTCTTTGCCCGTTAGCAGGACTAGGTCTTGACAGTCATGGTGCAGTGATGTGGAAGGTAAAGTGTCCACCTGTGCTTTTGGTACGAAGATCCACGGTAAAGTTTCTGTCCTACAACAGTGAGTCCCAGATCACAGAACATTTCAGTTCCCAAGTGTTAGTCCAGTCATGAGAAAACTTGACTGGTCTTTGCCACCTCCAGCTCGCACAATGTTGGTGAAAGTTTTGCCAAAAAGGGCCACCCAGCTGGGAGGGCAAGTCCTTGTGGCCTGCAAAGGCTGCATCCGGACAGCTCCCATAATACTGCCCTGTAGATTGTGATTTAAAAGTGCAACATCTTCTCCTGAGAAAACTGAATTTTCTGTTCAGATTCAACATGGATCTTCCTTTCCTAGTCTTAACCAGTTGTCACATTCTGCTTAGTGTGCAATAGCAATCATATTCTAATATTGTGCCCCTCTGGTCTGGGCATTTCTTGGAGTTCTGTACTTCAAACCTCTAAAACTCAATGCTCAGTGAAAAAACAACTTTCATTTAGTGGAGGCCTGTTGAGGACGTACTACATGACTCATGTGTTCCACTCCACACTCTCCCGTCGACCTGGAAAAGACTGTAGGATTTCCCTTTGCTAAGTCTGGGTCTTAAGTATTGCACCGGGCACCTCTAATACCAAAAGCTCATTTTCAAAGTCATCCAATACAGACAGAAGCTCGGGAGGCCAGAGGTACCACTTTCAAAACCATCTTTTTTTCACAGTGGTGACTTGGAGTTTTAGGTCATCCCTGGAATATTCCGGGAATGCAGAAACATTTAGGAGTACTTTAGGCTCTAGAAAGATGACAATCTCAAATACTTGTTTCATTATTTGTGAGGCTAGGTATTTTATATGTTTTATGCACTTAATTCTCCTGATCTATGAGAATTTATTATTTATCTCTCTTTTAAACAATAGAACAGAACATTAGGAAGTTTAAATAAGTGGCCACATGCTCAGTGAACCCCATAGCATTACAGTCAAACCCCCAGACTCATGCCCCATCACCTCTGGGAAATTGTTTTAGAGATACAAGTTATCGTTGCATTTACTTGCAGTTTGCTTTCAGAGGGCTTGGAGGCTCAGAATGAGTTGTGACTTTTTAAGAATTTATACTTGATGACTGTAACATATTGTGAATCCATATTCAGACATTTTCTTTAAAAAATTAAAGAGGCCTTTCCTTCTCCAATTAAAACAGGTGTGTAATTTGAAAATAGACTATTTCCTCTATCTGTCACATCTTGTTTTAGTCACACCAGACATTTTATTGGCATTGTAACAAAGTAGCATCATTTAATGAGAGGAGCACAACTTAAAGATAATACACATGGCGGCACCTGGGTGGCTCAGGAGGTTAAAGCCTCTGCCTTCAGCTCAGGTCGTGATCTCAGGGTCCTGGGATCGAGCCACATCGGACTCTCTGCTCTGTGGGGAGCCTGCTTCCTCCTCTCTCTCTGCCTGCCTCTCTGCCTACTTGTGATCTCTGTCTGTCAAATAAATAAACTCTTAAAAAAAAAAAAAAGATAATACACATGGATTATGCTTATTTATCTAAACAACAGGTGTGTGCTCTAAGATTGTATCTTCACAGACAGACTCCTTTCATTAAGTTTTGTTTAAAAAAAATAAAAAATCGTTGAATTCTAATTACCACACATATACACATGCACACACACACACATACACACATATGCAGAACCTGACAGCTCACTCTTCTCTAACACTATTAATGTGTTCTTAAGAAATCTCAACTTAATAAAAATCCTACTGGGGCGCCTGGGTGGCTCAGTGGGTTAAGCGCTGCCTTCGGCTCAGGTCATGATCTCGGGGTCCTGGGATCGAGTCCCGCATCGGGCTCTCTGCTCAGCAGGAAGCCTGCTTCCCTCTCTCTCTCTCTCTCTCTGCCTGCCTCTCTGTCTACTTGTGATCTCTCTCTGTCAAATCAATAAATAAAATCTTTAAAAAAAAAAAAAATTAAAAAAAAAAAATAAAAATCCTACTGAATAATCCGATAATATAAAAAGCTGAGTCACTGTAGAGGAAAGAAGGCAGAGGCTGGGAATGTCAGACACTCATAACAAAATTATTTTTTATAAGAATTTAATAATATTGGGGGTTTTCTAGCAGAAGAAATATATTAACAAATTATCTTTAAAAGTCCAAACAATGTAGACAAAAACAAAGAGTAGATATGGTGAAAGTCCCCTTCTTTCCTTCTCCCATTCTTCCCTCTAACTCCTAACCATCTAGTGTGTATTCTTCTACTTATTTTTTTGTACATCTATATGCATATATACCTTTATCATACGATCCAACCAGTCCTCTCTTGAGTATTTATCCAAGAGAAATTAAATAGTGCATGTCCATACAAAGAACATACACAAATATTCATAGCTGCCTCGTAAGTAGTAGTTAAAAGCTTGAAACAAACTTAATGTCCATTCACAAGTGAATGGATAAACAAATTGTGGGATATCCATACTATGGAACACTACCCAACAATAATAAGAAATGAACTAATAGTTTATGAAATAAGCTTTTGGATCTCAAAATGATTATGATGAGTAAAAGAAGCCAAACAAAAAGAACACATCACTATATAAATGATTCCATTTACATAAAATTCTAAAAAAAGGCAAACTAGAAAAACAAAGTCAATTAATGGTTGCCTGGGGAGGAGTATAAGAAGGAGAAAAAAGAAGAGAAAGAATACCTTGGTAATGGGGCGCCTGGGTGGCTCAGTTGTTAAGCGTCTGCCTTTAGCTCAGGTCATGAACCCAGGGTCCTGGGAGGTGGAGGCCCGCATCCGGCTCCCTGCTCAGCCAGAAGCCTGCTTCTCCCTCTCCTACGCCCCCTGTTTGTGTTCCTGCTCTCACTGTTTCTCATTCTCTCTCTCTCTCTCTCTCTCTGTCAAATAAATAAATAAATAAAAATCTTAAAAAAAAAAAAAAAGAATATCTTGGTAAAAAACAAACCTTAGTTAAGATTAAATTATTCATTATTATGATTATGGTAATGGTATGGTTTAGTAGGCATATGCGTATATAGAAACATTATTTTTTAAATGTACAGTTTATTGCATGTCATTGTTATCTACACACCACACACACACACACACCACACACTCACAGAAATTACAGGAAAGACAGATCAAGAGGTCCCCTATCAGTTGGAATTCCAGGTATTTTGTGCTATCTTATCAACAGGACTACAAAAATAGTAAGATAATTATATCTAGGAATTGACACTGAGAAAGGGAAGACTTTATTTTCAGGGCAGTAACTTCTGCTTTAGCTGATTTGGGGGGGCATAATGAAGGTATTTGTCTCATTCCAAAAATCATTTCTGGAAATATTTTTAGATGCTTAGAAAATTTACAGAAAAAAGTCAACAAAAATATTTACAGTAAATATCACTGTACAAGGAATCATGGGTAACTTGTTTCATTTTTCTGTATTTTTAAATTTTCTCCCAAACTTTAATAATTTTTAAAATCATTTTTAAAATACTGATTCTCAAGATGCTAAGAATAGTGGTGACCCTCTGTTCAAATAAAACTTTTCAAGATTCCTAGTCTATAAAACAGATAAAAGTTACCTTGTTCAAGCCCTTGTCACTTTTGTTCTTGTCTCAGTTCTCTGTTTCTTGCTTGTAATCCACCCTTGGTCCTGATGCCAGAGGATATTTCTTTAAACTTATCCTCCTACACACAGTCTTATGTACAGTAGTCCCCAATTTTATCAGACTCAACATCCTATTTTTATAAGTATCCTGAAACTCCATTTTACCTTCTGAGATAAAATTAATATATTACCTATGTGTGTGAATATGTATATGTGTACATGTATGGTATGTGTGTACGTTGGGATACAAACATATAAATATAGGATATATATGTTTGATATATATGTCTAAAATATACATATTTCTAAGTAAATTTCACACTGATCTCATCTAATTTTTTGGTGGGGCTACTAAAATACTGGCACCAAAAACAATGAGGAATTTAAAATGGGAAAAATATTTTGTCTTTATTGTGCTCAGAGCAGGGGAATAGTCAGTCAACCATAGCTTCAGACACATAACTTCATTATGTCTCTTAATTTCTCAAGCTTCTTTTCTTTCATCCATTTACTGATCAAAGCACAATCTTTGGACTAAAAAATTGGAAGTCTTGACTGTAGTGCAATGAAGAGATTGCTATATCCTGGAGGCACCTTCCATTACCTAGACAGAATTTTAACAGGACCTCGAGGAAGGAAGAGGATTTGGATGGGATATCAACAGAGAAGGCATATGGTTAAGTCAACTTTTATTTCCCTTCTTGAATCACAAATTTTAAAGATTTATTTATTTATTTGAGAGATGGAGAGAGCACGCTAGTGAGGAGAGAGGCAGAGGGAAAGGGAGAGAAGCAGACTCCCTGCTGAGTACCGAGCTCTATGTGGGCCTCCATACGGGGCTCCATCTGACATCCCTGAGATCATAACCTGAACCAAAACCAAGAGCTGGCCGCTTAACTGACTGAGCTACCCAGATGCCCTTCTTCCACATGTTTTTGAATGAAAATTATAATATAAATTACATATTGGCTCAATATAAACATGGTTCTCACCTGCATTAAATAATGCAGAGTTTAAAACAACATAAAACCTGATTGCTTTTTCAACTTTGACCTTATACTGTAGGTAAGATTTCAGAAGGGGTGCATCAGAGTACATTGACACAACAGAAATACAGAACCATAGATAGAAATGACAAGGACAAGGGCTTTTTGATGTCCAGCAGCAATACACTGTTGGTCCAATCAGTGGTTATACAGATTCTAGTTAGTAAGAGTTTTATATCTTTATTCCACGTATCATGAACACTTTTCTGCATTAATATTATTTACTCACAATTATTTGTTCTCCTCCCAATTTAAAGATGCGGAGTTTACTTTCCTTGCCTACGTAATTGGGGCTTGTCACATGATGGGTTTTGGGCACTGAGATATGAGTGAGATACAATATTTGTCATGTCTGAGAAGTTTCAAATATAATTGCATTCTTTCACTTGGTCTTTCTTGCTCCTGTGCCCACTAATAGGAGAAAGATCCATCTCAGAAGCTGTTCCTTCCAGCAGCTTTTTATTTTTGGTAATTCGGTAATATTTATTTTAAATAAAATAAATTTAAAAGAATACATTTAAAAATCATCGAGCATTACAAAGAACGTAAAGGCACAATTGAAGTATTCAAATGAATTGTGAGGCGGGGGAGTAAGAGTCTAAGATGGGGGCCATCTTAGGTTCAAAATGAATAGGATTTTGGAGAATACCTGAACCTGACCTATAGCCTTGCACTTACTCTAACTCAGTACAACCCTAGAGCCAAACCCTAAGCCTTCATGCAATGTGAACGAGAGAAAAAATTATTGGCCTTGTAAACCATGGAAATATTGGGATTCTAGTATTGCAGCAGAAGCTGACAGTTAAAATTACATTTTGTATTATTTTATATTATCTTTTACTGAAAAAAAAAACTGAGAATGATCAGTTTCTAAACATAATAACAAAATAGATATGTCATCTTTTTTAATATTGAAAAGTATTTAAGCATCGCTTGTTTACATTGAACATTAAAATGATCTGCTGAGATTTTCAGTTCCTTTCAGTTATTTTGATATCATAGCATCATAATTTCTGCCAGCTGTCAGTTATTATCTTTTGATGTATATATATGTCAAAATGATGTGCATATGTGTGTCTAATGCATGTATATACACATATATACTAATTGAGAAAATTTTGACTTGCCATATTAATTTGTAGAATTCTAAATGTTTATTAGTTTTTTCATCATCTGCAAATACCTCGTCCATGATGTCCTAAATGAATTTTTTATGCTTTGGTTCATTATCCAAAAAAACATGAGGTTAGCTGCCCTGATTAAATATGACCTATTGCTTAACCAGTTTTAAGTGGGAATATGTCTCAAAATTGTTGAACACATATTTTTATTAATAAATTCTTTATAAATGCAATCAACTGGATCTCAAAATACTAATTTAATCTAAAAACCTGGATAAAAGAAAATAGCTTCTTAATTTTTTTTAATTGAACATTCACAGTATCAAAAAAAAAAGAACATTCACACTGTCAAAGGCTTAAAACTGCAAACCATGTCATAGATATTTTAAAGTATGTTTAGAAAATATAATAAAATAGGGGCCCCTGGGTGGCTCAGTGGGTTAAAGCCTCTGCTTTCGTCTCAGGTCATAATCCCAGGGTCCTGGGATGGAGCCCCGCATCAGGCTTTCTGCTCAGCAAGGAGCCTGCTTTCCTTCCTCTCTCTCTGCCTGCCTCTCTGCCTACCTGTGATCTCTGTCAAATAAATTTTTTAAAAAATATATATATATAATAAAATAATATAGACCTACTTAATGACCAAGTATTTCATCAGCCATTATTTAAAATTCAAGAGTATATTTATCAAGAATAATAAAGTATATAAATTATTCCCTATTTGCAAACCAACAAATAAGCTTGCCGCAGTTTCATGAATGCCATCTGTATTAGAGAAAAAGGACTTTCTTACTCCCAGCTCAGCAAGCCTTCTGAGCTGAAGCGTACTTGCATTGGTTTTCCTTGCCCCCAAGTCCCACAGAGGGAACACAAGTGGGCCCAGACTGATGCTTGCACACATGGCGGTTTACAATAGAAGAGAGAAACTCTGAATTTAGGGAACCTTAATATTTTATAATATTCAGTTAAGTATGCCTGCCCTTTGCTCTGGAGGGAGACACGAAGTCTTTCTTCTAAGCTGTTTGCTATACAAACATCCTTTAAAAGAGTGTGAAACAAAGAACATTTAGTGCCTTTCATGCAACATGTGCAGAATCATAAAAGATTCACAGAAGATTGTCTCCTAACACACTCTCAAATAAATTCTAAGTGGACTTCATGTAAAATAAATCAATAAGACCAATAATTTAAGATCTAAATTTTCAAGCTATAAGAAAATATTAATGAATATTTATCTAATATTTTGAGAGGAGTGATCTGTCTCTCTCTGTCAAATAAATAAATAAAATCTTTAAAAATGGTATGTAACATTTTGAGGAAATGGTATCTAATATTTTGAGGAAGGAACTCTCTGAGATTAAAAATAATAAAAGAAATTATAACAGAAAAGATGGATTCATTGAACTACATAAAATTTGAATTTCAACACAGGAAATCCACACAAATAAATAGACATAAAAGACAAAGGAGAGATTGGGAAAATATGATAGTTCAGTGCTTAATAACCTTACTATATAAAGAGATCAAAAATAAAAAATAATAATCTCCCTTATTCCTAATAATGAACAGATAAATCACAAAAGAAGTTCAAATAAACCACTAAACTAATTAATTCTCACCAATAACCAAAGAAACAATGTTGTTAGTCAACAATGGGCCACCATTCTTTGCCTATCAAATTTAATGAATAGGCAATTAATTGTCTATTCAATTTCTACAATGGTACAATAAAATAAAAACATTTATAACTTGCTGATGAGCGATTCAAATGTTACAACTTTTCTACAAAGCAAATAAACATTATGTATCATTTTTAAATGTTAATAACCTATGATTTAGAAGTCCCTCCTAAAGAAAAAATTACAAATATATGTTTTTAAGATTGTATTTGTTTATTTGATAGAGAGAGAGACAGCAAGAGAGGGAACACAAGCAGGGGGAGAGGTAGAGAGAGAAACAGGCTTCCTGCTGAGCAGTCAGCCCAATGTGGGGCTCTATCCCAGGACCCTGAGATCATGACCTGAGCCAAAAGCAGACGCTTAATGACTAGGCCACCCAGGCACCCCAAAAAAACTACAAATATAAATGAAATTTCATTCATGAAGGAGCTACTACAGCATTATCTGTAGGAGTGAAAAACAAGAATCAATTTAAATGTCTAAACTAGAGAAAGAGCAAAATAAATTATGGCAACTCTATTGAGAAAAATGTTATAAGCACCCAAAGTCTTTAATTCAGTCTTTATCAAAATTAAAGTGTATTCAGAAAGCATGAGAGAATGAAAAATTGCTGACATGAGGGTTTTTGAGACTATAAAACAAAATATACATTAGTATTAGGAAAAGAAGAAAGAAAATATACGCCTCACAAATACAACAAAATCTAAAATAAACTCTTCTTATTGTCTCTCTCCTCTAAATCTGTTTATTTAAAAAGTTCAAAACAGGGCACCTGGGTGGCTCAGTGGTTAAAGCCTCTGCCTTCGGCTCAGGTCATGATCTCAGGGTCCTGGGATCGAGTCCCACATCGGGCTCTCTGCTCAGCAGGGAGCCTGCCTCCTCCTCCTGTCTCTCTCTGCCTGCCTCTCTGCCTACTTGTTATTTGTCTGTCTGAAAAAAAAAAAAAAAAAAATCTTTAAAAAAAAAAAAGTTCAAAACATCATATTCTAATACTGAATATTTTTTATGTTTTCACCAACTCTTGGCATTTTCTGACACTAGGAATGCTCACAAAGATTCTACATGTTAAAATTTTTGTCAGAGAAAATGATGTTTGTTTGCTTAAAGTTGTAAACTTTAAAGTTGATTTTATTTACTGACTTAGTGATAATTAACATGATCACTTTAATCTAGTGACGCTTAGCCTAACCGGTACCGGAAGGATTTGCAGATCTTAGAAATAAGAATATAGCAAAGATTTTCCTCTTTATAAAACAACAAATTAAATGTGACTCTGAGTTTTTAAAAAATGAAGAGTTTTACTTTTTTATAAACAGAGTACTTTTGAGTTCTCAATGACATGCAGAAATATTCATGATACAATGTTAAGTGAAAAAAGCAAGATTAAAAATATAAAGTGCAGCATCAGATGTATTAAAATATATCTCTAAAATAATATCAGAAAGGAACACCACTGTTACTAACAATTGTTAACATGATTTCTTATTACAGGAATATTCCGTTTTACATAGTTCACTATATTTTAAATTTTTTGCTATATTGAGCAGACACTTACTGAGAGTTTTAAAAATTCAACACATATCACTTTCGGACTTGTACTCTATGCAAAGTGTGGTAACTGAGAACTTCTCCCCACACCCCAGTCCTATTCAATTTCTCTTCGAGAAAGATGTCATGGTGCTTAAAATTCTCCCATGGGTGTTTTCTTCCCTTGGGTTTCTTCAAAAGAGAGAAATATCTCTCCAGAAGGATAAACATCTCTGATTATATTCAACAAATTAAACTGCACAATATTGATGCAAAATGAACTTATCAGATGTTTTACATTTGGCAAGTGGAACATAAATCAGAAGGCAGAATTGGATAGAGAAAGCACTGAAAGGATAAAAGCCCCCAGAAGAGTGTACAGAAGGGACCTCAGCGATGAGTTTTCCTTCTTGTTAGTTGTAACTACAGGTGTCTCTGACATCTCATCCAAGCATGTTAACCACCAGGATAACCTAATAGATTGCTCAACTGTTGGCTATCCCTGCAACTGTGTAGGGATACTCACAAGATTTTTAGAGTAGTCCTCTACTTCTGCGTCTATATTAATTACATGAAAACCGTAGTGGATGGTGTTTCTTACTCTGGTTTTCCTTGTGTGCTATCAAATATTGAACACCCAAAGTAGTGTGCTATCAGCTTTTTTAAATGTAGGTCTGTTTTAGTTATATGGCAGTGCATTAATTGTTTCCAATTATTCTGTAATAAATTAACACACTTGGTAGCTTAAAACAACGCAAATGTATTATTCTACAAGTCTGGAGATCAGAAGTCCAAAATCAGTTTCACTGGACTATGAAGTCAAGGTGTCTTCAAAGATGCTTCCTTGCGGACATTCCTTGTCTCTTACAGCTTCTGGAGGCTGCTGGCCTTCTTCGGCTTGTGACTCACTTCACTTCTCTTACCACCTTACTTTCTGTCACTTCGATCCTCTTGCTTCCCCCTTATAAGGATCCTTGTAATTGCATTTTCTCCACACAGATAATCCAGAATAATCTTACCAACTCCAGATCCATGACTTAATCACAAATGCAAAGTCCCTTTTGCAATGTAAAGTAACATATTCTTGGGTTCCAGATAGGGGATGTGGGATCTTTGGAGGACCATTAGCCTATCTACCAGAGTGTAACATAAATATAACCAAGTAATGTACTAGTATATTATTTCTTTGAAACTAAATTCAGAGATCTAAACAAGATTATAATTCCATTGACAACTCAATAAATCTAATATTCTTTTCACCGAATCAAATACATCCTCACTATTTTTAAATAGCATAAAATAAGTTTCAGAGACTGTTGTCATCTGACGGACCTAAGATGTGTCAATAAAGTGCACTAAATGATTTTAAAGATAAAGGTATTCAAACCTGTCTTTTGTGAGCATTTGCGAAATTTGTAAAAGGCTTTTTCCTTTTGAGTTTTTAAAGACAATTTAAAGACTAAATGTCTGTGGATGTCAGTAATTTATTCAGTAAAAAATGTCATTTAATTAAATTGTAACCAGTATAGTTGTTGCAACTATACCCTCAGGACCCTTTGAAAATAAGAAAAGAACAATTCAAAGGGTTTCTTCTGATTAGAAGTAAGCAAGTTGCTGGGAGACAGGAGTGGCGCTAGTAGAGAAGAAAATTAAAAGCTCTGAAGGTTCTGACGCTGAATCTGATTTTTTTTTCTGCAACAACGCCAACGGTATGAGCAACAGAGAAGCCTGGATTCATGGTTTGAGCTCAGGGAAAGGGCAACGCCCTGGAACCCCAACCAGTACAGCCAGCACAGGGAACGCACGCCAGTGACTAGAGAATGAAAGTCCGTCTTGTCATTGCTACCGGATATAGATCAGAAAAATGCCTCCGCACAGAAAAACATTACTTTAACAAAAAAATAAAGTACTTTAAATTCTCTAAAAATTTCTCGTAAGTGTCCAGAGTAGTTAGGAAGAGAAGAGATTTTACGCTTTTGCAAAATTTGTTCACTTTTTAAGAAATAACTCTATGGAAAACACAAATCAAATATTTCATTAATAATATTTGGTCAAGGGGCGTCTGGGTGACTCAGCGGGGTAAGCGTCTGCCTCCGGCTCACGTCATGATCCCAGGGTCCTGGGATTCAGCCCCATGTCTTTCTGCTCCCAGCTCAGCTGGAAGCCTGCTTCTCCCTCGCTCTCTGCTGCTCTCCCTGCTTGTGTTCTCTCTCTCTCTGTCAAATAAATAAATAAAATCTTTAAAAATTATAATATTATTCAGTCAACCTAGAAGGTTGTCAATAAGCTGACAGAAATCTCTTTGTATTTGTTTTATTTTGTTTATCACTTTGGCATGCTACAGATGCAACCAAAATTTTATTCTGGTTAAAGAAAATCATAAATTATCATTTAAGAAATACAAATTTCAATTCACAAGCATCATCAGATGTGTTCTGGGGGTCCACTGTATTCAAAGCACTAAATGTGAGTAAAATGGAAGTCAGACCATGTCATCTTTGCTCAAACCCTCAGTCTGATCCAGAGGAAAGCTGAAATATTTTCAGGGGCCTACAAGGTCCCAAACGTTCTTCTGCCAACATTCCCCCTTACTTCTCTGACTTTATCTGCTGCTCCTCTCCCTGCCTGCTCACATGACTACAGCCTCACCAGAGAACCCCCAGACTGCTCCTTTGAGGACATTGGTCAACTCAGAACCTTCCTCCAGGTACCTACTTAGCTAAAACCCTCACCTCTCTCCAGTCTTTGTTTCCATCTCACCCTCACCATGAGGCCTGCTCTGAACACCCTATCTGACACCACGATGTGGCTCCTGAGCCCAGGGAACCACCATGATTCCAATCCCCTCACCGCTGTTCTTTTTTTCCTCCTCATGGTATTCATGAGGAGGAAAAAAGTACTCAACGTCCTGAGCTACCGATTGATTGGTTGATTGGTTTCGTGGTTGTTTCTCTCTCCTGCCCTAGAATCCAAGTTCTATAACGGA
Source organism: Lontra canadensis (assembly GCF_010015895.1). NCBI lineage: Eukaryota > Metazoa > Chordata > Mammalia > Carnivora > Mustelidae > Lontra > Lontra canadensis. The sequence goes on along the minus strand of NW_022631021.1, from coordinate 12,572,468 downwards.
GTTGTTGTCACCTCTATTTATGGACGTATCCCAAGATCATAGAACTGTGTCTGAAACAGAGCAAGCATCATTAACTGTCTGTTGAATAACTGAGTACAAACTGAGGACAGGAATTTTTTTAATGAACTTTTATCCTTGCAATAAACTGTACATTAGGTATCACTTATAACTTACTTTCTACAGATGGCTAAACTAAGAACTTGCTAAGTTAAATGATTAACCTATATCATGCAGCTAGTAAATAACCAGGCTGAAACTCAGCTGAAAATCTTAAACATTTTCCAGCATATTATACAGAATGCCAGTTTTCATTTTTTAGTTCAGCAATTATTTTCTGAGTGCATAGGCCATACAAAGTCTACAGGAATTATAAAGAATAAGATATGGCACCTGTCCTCAAAGAGGTTACCGTCTGGTAGATTTTCAAATAAGAACATGCAAAGAATGTGATGGACTTCGTCTGGTCATCCAGCTAAACATGCAGAATTCTTAAGTTTTTCCCTGACCCACCTATCACAGCAAATTTTGTTCTCCTGGTTGGAAGGTTTCAGCATAAATAACACCTTCTCTAATATCCTACCTTTTATCGTCTGAGAAAATGGAAGGCCCTCTGAATTCTGTTTTGTCTGGAAATGTTTTACAGCCTATAATTAGAGTATAGTTATTCTTCCATTACCCTTATCCTATTTGTTTCTCGGAGTTTGGATAGAATGGGTTCTCATTTTCTAATGACATGGATTGCGGACATGGAGAGAATAAATAGTAACTTAAGTACAGTCCTTTGGGCCAAAGTCTCAGGCATCCTCCAAAACACCTAGAACTTGTCCTGGAAACATAACAGGAAAAATATACTAAGATGGCAAATATACTAAAAAATATACTAAGATGAGATGGCAGCCATCTGCAAATCAGGAAGAGAGCACTCGTCAAGAACCAAATTTTCTGGCACCTTGATTTTTGACTTCTCAGCATACAGAACTGTGCAAAACTAATGAATGTCTGTTGTTTGAGCCACCCCATCTATGGTATTTGTTACAGCAGCCTGAACTGACTTAGACCATAAGATATAAAAAATCAGAGTAGCAGATGAAATAACTAAAAAGAAATATCAAAAAGCTTCCCCCTCTGACTGTTAATAATGGACACTGTCAAAACAAGGATTTTCCTGCTATGGGCAGGGAAGTGAACAAATATGCCTTTTAGAAAAGACACTGGATCGTTAACATGGAGATTGTTCACACTAAATGTGAGAAAATGTTTACTCCTTTGAGTCTAGATGTTACACTATTACCCACAAGATTCTGACTGGGTTTGTGAGTCTATAAAATCTCCTATTGTGCAAGCTAGTCTAGGAGTTTTAAAAAAATGTATTTTTTAATTTAGTGTGTAGCTTAAAGAAAGTAAGAGATGGAATGGAAAAGAATACTATAGCTAGCTTGTGAAGGATACAAGACCTGGGCAAATAAAGCTGTGGACAAATGGAATTTCAGATGAAAGGAGTACCAAAAGCAAAGGAGCCACAACAGTGCAAAAATACCAAGTGAAAATTAAAAATTGTGAATAGTTCAGTTTAGCTGGGCGATGGGGTCTTTGAAGGGGTGCGGAGATGATAGATACAGGCTAAGGAATATAAATACTGTTCTATAGGCAGCTGTGAGTCCCTGATGTTTTTTGTTTGGGAGAGTGACAATATCTGAACTATATTTCAAAAAGATTCATCTGGGGGCACCTGGGTGGTTCAGTGGGTTAAGCCTCTGCCTTTGGCTCAGGTCATGATCTTGGGGTCCTGGGATCAAGCCCCGCATCGGGCTCTCTGCTCAGTGGGGGGTCTGCTTCCCCCTCTCTCTCAGCCTGCCTCTCTGCGTACTTGTGATCTCTCTCTCTGTCAAATAAATAAATAAAATCTAAAAAAAAAAAAAAAAAAAAGACTCATCTTTGTGTTAGAAGGATTAAATATCCATATTATTAGTGGAAAAATAGAGTAAGGAAAAGATACTCTGTATATATGACATCAATACATAAACACATGAAACTTTTTATGAGATGACAGACATGGAATGCCTGGGTGGCTCAGTGGGTTAAACCTCTGCCTTCAGCTCAGGTCATGACCTCAGGATCCTGGCATCGAGCCCCGCATCAGGCTCTCTGCTCATCGAGGAGCCTACTTCCCCCTCTCTCTCTGCCTGCTTCTCTGCCTCCTTGTGATCTCTCTCCCTCTGTCAAATAAATAAATAAAATCTTAAAAAAAAAAAAAAGATGATAGACACTTATTTTGTCATCAAAGAAGCAAAATAGGGGACATAAGGATGGATTTCTGCTTAGGTTACCTAAATTACCCCCCTCATCAAGAATGACTAGGTGTATGCCACCCTGTGAGAACTCAAATGTTAATAGGATTTTGGATTATTCATTATTCTCTCTGAAAAGTTCTCTGGAGAACCCACCCACTGAGAAGACCTGAATCCTCCAGCTTAGAGGAATCTGTCTTTTTGTTAATTATATGAATGCAATCCTCAGAGATCTTACTCTTTTGTGTGAGTAATGAAAAACACGTTAAGCTCCCATGAACAACTGCTATTCGGATGTCAGAAGAATGTGTGGGCCTCTTAGCATGCCTTAATGCATAACTGCTCTTATCCAGCCCATTCTGGGGATCTCTCAGAAATGGGGTGCACCACTGGAGAATAAACCACATACTTAAGCTAATTATTCTATAACTTTGATCAAATACAAATTACATTTCATAAGCTACTCCCCATCAACATTACGATGTTATACAATGTTATAAAATGTCCTTCATCCGAGAAGTCTTTGAAATCTTCCTTTCTTTCCTTGTCTTTGAAACCATTAATTTCTTAAGTTTGTTTTGCGGTATCTCTTGAAACTTGAAGCTCTCACTCCATACCTTTAAGCTATTGTGTGAAGTCCACATCTTCCACTCATTCTTCCACTGGACTTACTGCCCTTGAGAACTGATGTTTATGGTTCTCACATCCCTATACCCCTGGGCCTTGGAAGTCTTCTTCTGTTCATTTGTCTGTGCATTTATGGGCCTATGGTGGTTACCAATGATTCTTTTTTAAGTAGGTCACCAGTACTACATTTTTTATAAAAGGATAACGATATTATGACTCACTCATAGGTCTTGGGGACATTGTGTGTGGGGTCCATACTAAGTAAAAAAAGGAACTTCTGCAATGGTAAAAATACGCCTTCCTTGTTCTCTCATTCTCTGAAACTAGGCTATGAGGATAGTGCATGTGATGGTTTCCTATTGCCAGATCAGGAGATATTTTAAGTCTTCTTGCCATTTATAATCATCGGCTTTACCAATGAAGCCAAAGAAATGTAGCCAGCCTGCTGTTCGTATTAGCATAGTCTATAAGAGGCTTGAATATATTAAAACTGATACATCAGATCAAATGGGTAGCCTGTTTAATAAATATCAGACTCAAATTCACTCATTATGTTTTCCTGTAATTTAAGGAACTTAGAGGGTTTTGGAGAAGAAAAAAGAAAACTCAATATAATGAAGCCAAAAATTTATCTTTTAAGCTATTTTTGCATATCTAGGATACAAAAGTAATTCCGTGAATGATGATTATAATACCAGTGATAATTGCATATGTTCTTGGATAGATATGTTCTTGTTAAATCAAAGTCACTAATGATTTTAAAATAAAATGTTTCAAAACACAAAATTGCATTTTTGAAATGGCCTACATTTTTAAAAGCAGTGTAATAAGTAAGACTCAGATAAAAAACAACCTTGGAATTTTTTGTTTTTCTTAATCGATGGCAATTAAGTTTTACGACTGTTCCAGGCTTGATATGCTTCTGCTTAATTATCCTTCTCTCCTTGCCACCCTCTTTACATGTATTATTGCTCAGAAAAAAAAAATTATGTATGTGCCATAAAAGTAATGGCTGCCTCTTACTACTATCTCCCACACAAAGACTGTACTAGACACATTACATATGTTATTTCACAATAACCCCACAAAAGTTTTGTTCTTCTTACGTCTATTTCATTGCTGAAGTTTACACAAGGGTAAGTGGCAGCCCCAGGATGCAAATCCAGCTCCTTTGCATCGTTAGAGACTCACTTGATTGATTTATACTTACCTCAAGACTGGTTTATCAATAAACAGAATTAAAATGGCACAAAGATTTTCTCCTCCTTTTCTATAGTCCCTCCTATTCTTCTTCCCATTTGGAAGGTATTTCCAGCGTAAATTTCACTTCTCTGTAAACTGGAAACCCTTCCTCCTCAGCTGTGAACAATACTGTCAACGGGGGTCCCCACAGAACTTCAAGGACACAAGCCAATAGAAATCATTCCGCAGTTGTCAGGACAGATAAGCAATTCTCAAGTAGCTGGCTGTGTAAAATATCACTGAGGAGGTATTTCCTTAAAAGCAGATTTTTGGGGACTCACCCTCAAGTAATTCTGTTAAGTTGAGCAAGATGAGGCCAGGAATCTGTGTCTTTAACAGCCTCCCAAGGCGATTCTCATTCACAGGCAGGTCTGAGAATTATTGATTAAATCAAAAGCAGAATTGATAGTCAATAAGTCCTTAAGGCCAAGATTAAGAACAACTCAGCTGCACATTAGAATCACTTTGGGAGGTTGTTTTGGTTTTGCGTTTTTCTTTTTCTTTTTTTTTTTTAAATCTGATGCTCAGGCCCCACCCCAGATCAATCTCAGCAGGAATGTTTGGGGTGGCACTTAAAGCATCAGGTTTTTCAAAGCTCCCCAGATAACTGCAAGGTGAGGCCAAAGAGAGAATCCCTGCTCTAAGGGGTGGAAATAATCAGTCAGAGCCGTTTGGTTTGGTTTCCCCCCAGTTCAGCGCTCTCTCCGTGCCTTCTTCCTTTCTCTGGGCTGCAGTCAGAGTTGTCACCTGAATGATGACGTATGGATATCTTTCTGCAGCTTGGGTGTAGCCCCCACAGGGAGCAGAGAACTGGGTCAGCAGCTGCTAGAGAGCCTGCCTTCCACCGAATCAGATGCTAAAGTATCCAAAGCGGAAGTGACAAAGAGAAATGTATCCTAATTTCACTCCTTTGCCCAACAGATATAAACTAAGTGTAAGCATTTCCTTTCACTCATTTAAAAAAATACGTGGATGATTTTCGATTTCTAACTTACTTACATGCATCCACGCACAAACGCTGAAACACACCCTCACACGCTTGCTCATGGAATCTCCATTGCAAACTCTTGTTTAAAACTTTGCCCCCTTGCGTATTTCAGGACTTCAACGAGAGGAAGGAAGGCAAAAATGTTAGGAGCTCCAGGCTGGACTGGATGCAAAGTAGATGGAATTAAAATCTCAAAGGTCATTGAAGGTTAGAGGTCACAGTGCCCAAAACAGAGCCAATGTGTTTACATAGTATTTCTCCGCTACTCCAATTCCCAAAGGATATCGTCAGTAAAAGCTTTAAGTTGAGCGGGCAGGAATGATTCAGATTCCTGGGAGAAAATAGGAAGCCAGAAGCCGATTCTGACATAGCCATAAGCACCCAGGGTCAGGCAGTCAAAAGCTAATGAGGTGATAAAGGACTGAGAACCACGCGTCATCGACACCTGCTGGCATTTTTTTCCTGGAACAAGTCTGAATATACTTTTTATCTAAAATCTACCACTACTCCTTTTTTTTTTTTTCTTAATGTGTTTGAATCCAGTCCAAGATTTTCTAAATCACCTCAAGGGTTGGGAAACTTTCTTCAGTTTCTGTCATAAGAACGTAAAACAGGATAGCGGAAGTCTGACTGGTGATTGGGAAGTAGAGAAAAATTGGAAATTACCTCCAGTTTATGTCTAAGTCAATTTAAATCAGGGGATGGGCCCAAACTCAAGCAGGACAAGCTCACAGTTTTATGAGCCAATTCGAAATGAGTTTTAAAACAAATTTAGAATCCAAAAGGCAATTTAATTCAAAATTCCTCTAGGCAGAAAACCAATGGGGCTTTAAAACATGGCAAAATGCAAATAAAAGGGCATATTCAAGGGCAAAAATATTTTACAAGTTCCAGTGACAGCACAAAAATTCTATTTAAATATGAGATAATAGGAAGATGACATCGTACAGCATAAAAAGGGGGAAAATAAAGCACAAGACTGGAAATTAGCAGACCCTAATATAATTTTTGCTCTGTCAGTAACTAACAGCCTTGGGCAAGTCATACAAAATTTTCTGGGCCTGGTTCCTCATCCTTAAAAGAAAGGTGAGAAATAACTGGTATCTTTCACATTCCTAAAATGTTTGTTCTGTATCTGCTTGGAAGACTCACACTCTGGATTTTCTGAAAGGTCTACCTCATTTGATCATCATGTAAGTGAAAATCTCTTTAAAATCAAATTTGATACTTATAATTCTTTCCCCCTACCATACACTAAAACCTAATGTGAACTCACCGTATTTAAATTTAGTCTATAGCAAATTAATAGTATTGTGCCAAAAAGGCATGAAGTTTTCAGAATTGAGAAAATATTTCCAGATCGGTTAAATATTTTCTCTAGAAATGGTTTTTCCTCAACCCCTAAAATATTCTAAATAAAAAAGAAACTATGGAATCAAGTAACTATTTCTCTCTGGCAAGAAAGAATAAAATTTTTAGTAATTGCTGGATGGGATTTTCAAACAATGTTTGACAAGCATCCCATTCTCTCCCATCTTACAACTTCTTCATTCTCTGTGAATCTTTTTTCCCATCATCATCTTACCCTTCACCAACAGAAAGATTTCTTAGCCCTTGGTTTCTTCATGAGTTTGTGGTTCAGAAAATTGTCTTGCCCCTTCCAGTAAGTTTTGCTCCTTTTGTCCAAGTGGCCCCAATAACTGACATCCTAGAAACGCCTACCTTTATTCTTGAGAAACTCACTAACTTGCCTCATGATCTTGAAGCAAGTTTTGGAAATAAGACTTCGTTCTTATTCAGAAATGTTATGCCTATAGCTGTATTGCCTAATGTAATAGCAACTCTCCAGTTTTAAAATAAATAAAGATACTTGATTTACCATGCAATTCATAGAAGCTAAAAGGTGAATCCTATTGTGAATCTCCATTGATTTAGAGCAAAGCACAGGGAAGCTTACCATATAATTCTGTTGTAAAATGCTATTGATTTACTGTACGATATATAGAAGCTCATGGTGTGGGTTTATCGAGAGACTCTTATTCACTGTGCAGTAGCATGAAACCAACTGAGTCACTTGATAGTGAAACCCTCTGATTTAATATGGATCCCAGAGGATTTTATTGTGTCACTCTATGGTAACAAAACTTGAAATTTCATTAATTCATTGTGAATTTCTCAGTAGCAGTCCTTCGTAGGCTGAGATATGGCTCTAACCAACCATGAACAATAGCAAGCAGTGTTCTGTATGGAATTCATGAAAAAACAACCTCAGGAGAACAGTTCCTGGCATAAGATGTGTGTTGCTAATCTTCCTCCTAGGAAGAAAGATGAAAGATTTTGTTCTCACAAAAAAACAGTGTTAATACCAACGTTCATAATATAAATTTGAAAGGAGAAATAACAAGGTGATCATTCGTTTTAAGATTAACTATATTTTATAAATACTTCGAGATTACTTTGAATATCTTAATTTACCCATTTTTTTCCTATATAGAAAAGACTGTTAATTACTATTTGAACCATGTAGAACTAAATGAGGTAGCACAAAATAGATTACTAGACTGCAGATGATTTTTTTAAAGTCTTTAGGAAAGAAAGTCTTACAAGGTTTTCAGATTTGAAAATTATATAGGAAACATAAAATGTGTAATATTATGTTTCTTGATCTCAGTGCTGTTGTTAATTCATAATATTTCATTTCTAAATTTAATTATAGATATTCCTCACTGAGAACAATTTTTGTTTAAAAGGCTACTCTTTAGAATGAGCTTGATTTCCTGGAAATCTAATAAAATGAGCTCTTTTCAGAGAAACCCCAGGTCAAACATTGTTTTTTTTGTGTGTTAGGTTTTTGTCCTTTATATAAATTATTCAAATCTGCCTTTCTCTTAACCCTGCATATTTCTTCTTTGACTTAACATGAAAATTGTACTTGGTAGTAAGCAAATGAATGAATAGTCTTGCATTTCAGTCCTTTGTATTGTTCAAGAAACACAGCATGATTTACTATGCTAGAAAGATTCCTTTCAACTTCACAGGCAGATGAAAATCCATACTACGTGGGATTTCTTCCAGAAAGTTCCACTTGCAAAAGTCATCTTCTTCTTACATGTGTATAAAATATAACCATGAAGAATAATGTTTGAAGGACCACTTGAATCTGATATACTATTATATTTTCTGTCAGTCAAAGACTACCTCTGATGGGGTGCCTGGGTAGCTCAGTAGGTTAAGCCTCTGCCTTCGGCTCAGGTCATGATCCCAAGGTCCTGGGATCGAGCCCCGCATTGGACTCTCTGCTCAGCAGGGAGCCTGCTTCCCCCCGTCTCTCTCCGCCTGCCTCTCTGCCTACTTGTCATCTCTGTCTGTCAGGTAAATAAATAAAATCTTAAAAAAAAAAAAAAAAAGACTACCTCTGAAGTGTATTACAAGTAATAAAGTAAATTTTTAAAAACCATACACTAAGAAAACAAAGAAAGGAGAGGGGAAAAAAGAGAAAAGAGAGGAGAGGAGAAGAGAGGAGGGAAGAGGAGGGAAAAGAGGAGAAGGGAAGAGGAGGGCACTCCCATAATCCTGTCCAGGAATTATTTACAATGGGAAAGAGGAAAACAAACATAGAGGCCAGAAGACATCAGGGTTAAAACCTAAAACTGGTGTCCATATGTGCTTCCTTTATACAAACCTACCATAAATGTCTCTAAGAAAACTCCTTTTTTTAAACCATAGCCGCCAGCTGGGAAGGTCTCAAACCACAGGGACAGGATAAAAGGAAATCCGTGTTTTCTCTTGTCACAAAAATAATAATAATACTATGATTTGTTTACAAATATTTACTTTATGTTTAACAAATATCAGACACTATTTCAGGGGCTTTCCATGCATTAACTAATTTAATCCTCACGTTGACTTTTGAGATTTTATTTTGAGCCTCCTTTTACAGATGCAGAAACTGAGCACAGAAAGTTTACAAAATCTTCACAAGGATACAGAGATAATGAGAGATAGGGCTGGGACTCAAGCCAAGATTCTAATTCCAGACTGCATCATGGAGGATTCTGCACTAGACTGTCCCAGTAGACATAATGACTGCATTTTGCAAATCGCACATTTGTGTATGTTTTTACGTAGAGGCTTAGATCTATTATGGATAAATACATGTCTCTCTCTCTCTCTCTCTTTCCTGTGTGTGTGCGTGTGTGTGTGTGTGTGTGTGTGTGTGAATCTGATATGGACAATGCATTTCAGAAATTTCAGAATCTTTTACAGGAACGTGGACAAATGTGATGTATACAATGTGTTTCCTATTGTGAATGTATATCCTGACCTAGCTGTTTCTGTCCTATGAGAAAAATGTGCTTATTATCAGAGAGAACTAAGAGGCATTGAGAGAATTAAGAGACTTTGCATAACCCCCACTAGTACCAAACAAATGCCATGTAACTTCTTGATCATGCAAAAATTTTACCTGCTGCGAATATCAGATAGCTTAATAAGGTTAAATGTCCTGCCAAACTTGTATTCTTAATATCCTAAACCCAGTAAGTTGGGAGCCATTCAATCAGAGACTATACTTTTTTTTTTTTTTAAGATTTTATTTATTTATGACAAAGAGATAGGGAGAGAGGGAACACAAGCACGGGGCAGTTGGAGAGGGACAAGCAGGCTTCCCACTGAGCAGGGAGCCCAGTGCAGGGCTCAATCTCAGGACCCTGGGATCATGACCTGAGCCGAAAGCGGATGCTTAACGACTGAGCCACCCAGGTGCCCTGAAACTATTCTTCATATAGAGTCTTTCTCCATCCTTAAACGAGGAAGTGAGGAACTGAAGTAAGATCGTTCACCTGTCAAGAAGCTTTTCACTGTCTTAGCTGAAAACGTGATTAATAGTCATCACATTGGACCTAATAGCACAGCAGATAACGTACTTTTTTGAAGCATGTAAAAGCCTTTTTAGAGTATTAAGAAGATATCCTAGGTGTGAGAACAGCTGTTTGGCTCTGTAGCAGTTTAGAATAGCAAATGTTAGCCCCAGGGGCACGAGGAACTAAAAGCAGGCGAGTAGCTTCTCAAAAGCCGCAAAGACTTTGTGTATTTTCCTCTTAGATTCGGGGCTTACGGAAATCTCCCGAACTCCTGGGCAGGTCTCAATCTTGCAGGTCAGTGCTTTTCAAACCTGAGCTTGCAGAGGGATCGCCTAAAGCGCTTATGAAAACACACATTCCTGGGCCTGAGAGCTCACATTTCTGGAAAGCTCGGAGATGACGCTTCTGCTGTTGCAAGGATCCCTTTGAGCCGCTCTGGGCGGCACTGTTTTAGGGCGTCCCTGTAACCAACATGATTCTCAAAACTGCCTCACTATTTTTTTTTTTTCCTCCTCTCTCATACCGGCGAGGCAGAGTAGCAGCTCTGGGAACCGCAGGACTCGCAGAAACAATTACTGTGCCCTGACCAAAACACCAAAACAAAGTAGAAGGCCACCATGCATCATGAAATCTCTTTGACTGGGTACATGAATATGAAAAATGAGTATCTCTGAAGTGAGAGTATCATTCTATCCCACTGTCTCTAGGAGCTCCAACTGTGGCAAGCAACCTTGCAATCGAAGCCTTAGGTTGTTGTTTTGTGCTAGAAAGAGAAGCCAAGAAGATTTGAAGTAGGCTGCATGTGGGGTCCAATTCAGATGCTCTCTGCAGATTTTAGTCAAGACATTTCTTTATTCCCCACTCAGCTTTAGGTTTCTGTTCATCTAACTCATAACAAAATTTTCCGTTAACTGTTGGAAGACCAAGTCATATGATCATTCATTTAGTGTTTTTCTTTAAAGGAATTTTTAAAGGATCATTTTTTAAAAGAATAAATTTTTATTTATAATAAATAAATATGTATTTATTATTATTTATTATAACATATGTTATAATACATATAATACATATAACATATGTTATAATAAATAATAAGTAAATAAATAAATAAAAAGAAACGTTTTTAAAGGAATATACAAAGAAGTCCTGAGATCAAGACCTGAGCTGAGCTCAAGAGTCGGATGCTTTTTTCTCTTTTAGAGAGAGCGTGACTGGGTGGGGGGGGGCGGCGCAGAGGGAGAGAGAGAATCTTAAGCAGGCTCCATGCCCAATGCAGAGCCCAACATGGGACCAGACACAGGGCTCCATCTCACAACCCTGAGATTCATGATGTGGGTTGAAATTAAGAGTCAGATGCTTCACCACCTGAGCCGCCTAGGCGCTCCTATAGTCTTTTTAACTTAAAAAGGGGGGCAGGAGGAGGAATTATTATAACAGGCCTCCTGCTGTGATGAAGGAGGATATCCTTATTTTATCAACCAAAGAAACGTGGCTCAAAGAAATTAGGTTACTTGCCCAGGATCACATGCCAAAAGCATAGAAAGAAATGGCAGACCAGCTGTGAACCAGTGTGTGGGATGGGGTGAAGTCATAGCTGACTCTGCCCAATGGACTGTGTAGGCTCATTGGCGATGGAGGACATGATAGACTCAGAAGACCCTTCAGGCCAGAAAAAGGTGAAGCAATGCTAATGTGGACAGATGACAGGGATCAGCGGGGAGGGGGAGCCCTGACTATTTGAAGAGAAGAGACCATATGTCTCACCAGGTCTCCTGGGCTTAGACTATAGATGGCAGCAAATGACCAGTAACCTGGCATGACAAGGAGCTCTTCTAGTAGGAGAGCAGTGAAGACTGAAAGAATAATAGAGGACTGATATGGAGATTTTTAGGCCAAAGGTCATGAGTTAAATACTGGATTTTGAGTTTGAGTTGGGGGGGGCGGTGGGGAGGCATTCGAGTGGAAGTGCCTTTTGAGGAATCAATTTGCCAGTCATCTGCTTGTAGATGACAACAGAAGTGATGTAACTTACCATGGACACTCACTGGGTTTTTCCCGTCATCCTGCAAGGATTCCCCCTTCTCTGTGCCCCCCTCCATGTTGTAATAGAGAAAACAGTCATGATTGTACACTGTCACTTCTCCCTTGCAGGCCACAGTTAACTGCATGTGTGGGCACATTGGCCAAACTGAACCAGACAATTTGGAGTCAGAACTGGAAAGTTCTGCTTCAGGCAGGGGCTTATTGAACATGAGAGATAAGAATCTGGTCTGTGGTCCCAGAGCCATTCTCCATGGCACAGAGCAAGAAACAGAGAAAGCCAGGCTATGGCAAGAGAGAAAGCACAATGCTGGCATGAAGAGAAACACAGATGAGAACAGCTGTCCTGGTTTATCTGCAGTGTTTTGGTCCCTGATTAGACCCATTGTTGGGACCTCACTGCATCCAAGTTTTTATGACCCATGAGGCATACTTCTACATGTACCAGAAAAAAACCCCCAAACTTATCTTTTATTTAATCAAGTTCAATGTGGTTGCCATTACTTCAAACCAAGACTGTTAATCAATGAAAAGTAAAACTAATAATAGATAAGATGTTACAGGGACACATTTTAGAATGAGGAGAGGACTTTTGAGAGAGAGGAGAAGGATCCTGAATAATAGCCAATAAATATCAGACAGACGGAAGTTCATTGAGAAGTGATGAGAGAGAAGAAAAACTGGAGCCTCTTACAAGAAAAAACCATTTCAACGAAAAGGCAGAGGTCAACTCTATCAAATTCTACCTGCCTCACAGGCTTGAAACATAAAGGAGACATGGCCATCAGATTTAACAAGAGGGAGGGAGGTCACTGTTGACGTTGGTAAGAGTAGTCCGTTGGTACGGACCTGTCAGGAGTAAATGACAACAGGAGGTAGAAAGAGCAAGGGCGGGGCACCTGGGTGGCTCAGTCCTCAGCCTTCACCTTGGGTCATGACCCTGGAGTCCCAAGATCCAGCCCCTCATGGGGCTCCCTGCTCAGCGGGGAATCTGCTTCTCCCTCTGCCCTTCACCCCACCTGCATGCTCTCTCTCTCTCTGATAAATTAATAAAATCTAAAATAATTTTTTAAAAATTAAAAAAAAAGAGCAAGGGTGTGTAACCTAATCAAAAAGTTAATTTAAAATTGGAGAGTAGGAATGGTACTTGGGATTGATTCAGTTTCTTCCCACTCCTGGGATGTATGTGCATGTATTACACCCTTTAGAAATGTGTCAACATGTTTAAATTCTGATGGGAAAAAAACATCAAGAACAGGCCATACAGGAGATACAGGAAAGAAGGGTAATTGGTAGCATTGGAGTCTGAGAAGGCCAGAAGGGCAGGACCTTGAGAATATCTAAGAGATGTGTCTTACATTAGGTGACAAAGCAGAGGTGAAAAGCCAGTTCCCTGTCAGGGAATGAAGGAAGGGGAAGAGCAGCTGCTGTTTCTTCTCTCCTTCCCAGCTGCACTTCTTCATGTCCTGGAGACATGGATCCTGATAACCCAGTCCATCCTGGTGAGATAAAGATTGGAGTCAAGGACATACAAACAAGATACAGACAGACTTTAGTATTACTAGATCGACAGCATTCTCTTCTATGCTGTTTTGTTATCTCCTGCAACACTATCTGTCCTCAATTCATAGACATTGAAAAATACGTCTTACTCCTTCAGTGAAGTTGAAAATTCTTCGTGAGAATGAAACATCTATTGTTCAGTTTTGCACTTTCCTCTTCAGTAATTCATGGACAAAGAGCTCTCCAAAACAATTATTTAGTGAGTTAAATAGAAAGGCTGTTTAGGATCTAAGTCAATAACAATCTAAAATTGAGCCACCATTTTTTCACTTCTGACACTAAAGTTTAATCATAAAAGGTGAGTTGGCATGTGTTTTCTAGTAATCTCAGAAAGAAAACTCGCACTTCGGGGAATTTATTTAATTTATAGATGTTTTAGAGGCTTTTATAGTCTGATTCATTGAAATGAACCTCCAAATGAGTAACAAATTATAGCTAGGGTTTTTTTTTATCATTCCTTTCATAGCTTATTAAATATTAAACATTTCTTCTTTAGTCCTTTTCAGAACTATTTATTCCAAATCCATTGTAGAGTCATCCAGAATTTTAAAAATCTGGATTAATTTCAGGCATCACATAATGAAGCTAATGTTTCCATGGTTTCATATTTCTAATGGCTCTTGAATCTACCCTTCAGTGTCAGGAATATTATATCCTTACAGTGCTCTTTTCTTCTCTCCCCCCGGCCCTGATATTGAGCCTGTACTTAATATCTGTTAACCTGAATATATTCAAATGCAAGTCATGTGATTGGAAATGCATTTCTACTGTTAGTATGTCTAATACATTTTTTTTCAATTTCCATTCATTTAAGATCTGGTTACTTTCATGTTTAATATTAGGTTTCGTGATGAATTCCAAACCACCGATTCTGAATGTTTGACGGTACGCTGCCGCCCTCTAGCTTACTTTTGCGAAGTTCTCCACATGTAACAATTTATTCAGCAAATCCCTTGTATATGTCCAATCCGCAGACACTCGTTCATTTTCAATGAATCGCATATTGGAAGTTCTTTGTACAGCTATTAATTAAAGTTATACATTTCTTTCCTTTCCAGATAAATGTTCAGTTAATCAACTGGATCAAATTATAAAAGAAAGAAAAGTCTTAAAGGAAAAAAAGAAACCTTCTCATCATGTGCCAGATACTCAGCGGATTCTCTTTTCACCTTAATTTACACCTTTTCCCTTCAGGTGAGCTGACTGTTTTAAAAATCAATGTGCTTTCTTATCCTTTATTCCTTAAGCAGCCAGAGAAAAGTATCAAATCTTCTGTGCTCTCGGTGAATGCTGAACACTTGTCTGTCAAAGGATATTTCTGAAGATGGAACAAAATAATTTCAGTTCAAATTCTAAGGACTGTGCAAAACCTCAGTTTTTTATGTTCAAAAAATTATGAAACTGTTTAAGGCTTTAATTACTATTCTTCTTTAAGAATAGTTCTGAAATAGATGCTGTTATGACCTGATACTCTTTTGTGATGAGATCTTCTGGCCTGGGTCGAGGTATCTGCTATCTATTAGCTGAACAATTCCACATCTGGTTTGCTGGTATTTATTTGTTGTCGAACATATTGACTAAAACTTGGTGCAACGACATTAAATTGAACCACATATTAACAAAAAGGGAAGGCATGTTTATTTAAGGGTCTACCTGCACTTTGGTGCCCCAAAGCTTTAACATTAAAATATGATGGGCAACTTCATTTTCAGGGTTGTTCTCGGCTGGAACTGTGTAGGGAATGACATTTGGGTAGAACACAGAGACCATGATGCTCCAAGGATGGAAGGCTGGATTGGATCCTCAGTTCTGCCAACACTTAACTTTTGAGTCTTACCTCTCTTACACCTACAACAATGAGCATGCCATGCTCCTGAAATTGTAGAGACTGTCAAATGAGGCAGCAAGTATGAGAGCATCCCTGATGATGCTTGGTACATGAAACCTAATAAAACTTTGTTTAATCTAAATCTAATATAAACATTAACTTGTTTTACTCTTCATATTAAGACACACTCTCTGCCTTTTATCCCTTTTCCCCTTATCAAAGTTTTCCCCTTATGTACTGTCTTTGGGTCTTTTTGCAAATTCTAGCTATTTTAAGCAGAAAAATGAATTTATTAAGAGATATTAGGTAAGTCACAGAATCTGGGAGGTTCAGAAAATCAGGTTTAGAAGCTACACTGACTGTTGCACAGAGACCCTAAGCCACTGTCACCAAAAACTGTCCCACCAACGCCACCCCAGGATGCTACCACAGGAATTTCTGTCACTGCTCCCTCCTCAGATCTACCCAAAGTGGAGTCCATGAGGGTTGAATGATTGCATCTGATTGACAGAGTCTGCACCACGACTGCAAGAAAACCTGGAAAACTGAGGTTCTAACTTCCACCTTGGGTGACAGGAGACAAAAGGTGAGGGATTCTACAAATATAACAAAGTTACTGAAGGATTCAGTGTGGCCAAAAAGCATGATGACTACTCCACTCTGTTCTCTGTTTTTATGATCCCCAGCAAGATGATCTAATTGTTTACTCAAGAGTTCCTAGAAATGGAGAAGCTGAAGAAATTCATCTAATGGCAGAAATTTCAGGGCTAATAACAAACCACAAATCAGGGGGCACTAGGTTGCTCAGTCATTAACCTTCTGCCTTTGGCTCAGGTCGTGATCCCAGGGTCCTGGGGTCGAGCCCCACATCGGGCTACCTGCTCTGCAGGAAGCCTGCTTCTCCCTCTCCCATTCCCCCTGCTTGTGTTCCCTCTTTTGCTGTCTCTCTCTCCCTCTCTCTGTTAAGTAAATAAATAAATAAAATCTTTAAACACACACACACACACATCATCGACTCTCAGCTGTCCCCATTTTTACTTGCTACTCTCTCTGGGCATGAGAATATGTGTGACAGTATTATACTGTACATAGAACTGTATTCTGCTTATCCCGTATGCATTGATTGAATGATTGGTTGGTTGATTAAACATGTATTGAATTCCAGAACATTTGCAAGGAATAAAAAATATAAACACAAATAATAATAAGATTTGTGCCCTTCATTCTTGGAACTCACATCCTACTTGGGAAATCCATCCTGCCCACTACAGGCAATCTGAGAAACACTTTAACAGAAGATGTAGGCCATTGTGTACGTATGTAATGTTTGGAGACACTTCGAATAGGAAATCCAAGATTAAAGGTATTGTCCAATAATACCTACAATGCAAACATATTGGAAAGTCTATTTTGTGAAACAGGAGACCAGAGGTGAGTCAGTAAACTGTTGTACATTGCTGATAAGTTCAGACCTTACGGTGCACTTTCAATTTTTATTCATATTAAAGTTTTCAGATCTTTCATTGCCTTCAAATCATCATTTCAAGCTTCGTTATTATTCAGACACTGTAAAATGAAATTTTAGATCATAAAGTGTCCTTGAAAATAGAAACTTCTCACTATGATACTAATGTTTTAGTTTCTAGTCTTAAAACATTATAGTTTTTCATTTACATTTCTTATGTATACTCATTTAATAACCAACTTTAAATTCAGTAATCACATTTTCCCCTAAGCTTTGATTAGAACAATTATAGTAAATGAAAATAAGAAAGTAATTTCTGTAAAGAGATTCATAGAGCATCCTTTTCAAGCCATAAAGCTGCCTTCCAAATAGTTTTTTTCAGCATTAGGTCTACCAAGAAAAAAAAAAAAAAAAAGATTCTATTCTGCTGAAGATAAACAGATCCAAAACGCTTTCATTGTCTGCTCATCTTTTTCTGAGTCAAGCCTGGTACAAAGGCTTAGTACACAAAATGTACCAAATAAATGCTGTTGAGTGAGTATCTGGCTCTCTTGCTGAGGCTAAAAAGGTAAAGGCATCAGTAGAAAGTCCCCCTTAGAGGGGCACCTGGGTGGCTCAGTTGACTAAGTGTCGGCCTTTGGCTCAAGACATGATCGGGGTCCTGGGATCAAGCCCTACGTCAGGCTTCCTGCTCAGCAGGGAGTTTGCTTCTTCCTCGCCCCTCCCTCCCCCCTCCTCCCCTTGCCCACCGCTTGCACACCCTCCCCTCCACCGCTGGTGTTCTCTCATTCTCTCTCAAATGAATAAATAACATTTTTTTTAAAAACTCCCCTCTGAAATAGAAAGCCTGTGAACAGATAAATGAAATAGAAAAGACAGATGATTGAATGTTTTACATCTACCCAGTATTTCTTTAGCCCCCTAACTTTGGCCCATGTTTACTTTGGGTTTACCTTACAAAACAATATACATCAGCACACACCTAAGGGAAATCTCTGCTAAGATGGCCACACCAACTGATTGATAACACATGGCTGAATATTTTCTGTCAACTCACTGTGGTACAATTAACACTGAAGGTATTATTCCTAGTTACATAATTCCCACACACCGCCACCCTGAGTATTGTGTTGTTTTAAGTTATGCCAATAGGATGTAAGGGAGGGGGGCTACAAACAACTTGATTAGCAGAATTTTTATAGCATCTTTTATTTGTTGTGGAAAAGCCAAACCAAAGCACTAGCCATGTTTCATGAAGGCCCATGGATGACCAAGTTGTCTATACAGCTCTGTTAGGCTGGGAGAGAGTACAGTTTTGTTTTTTTGTTTTTTTTTGTTTTGTTTTGTTTTGTTTTGTTTTGTTTTTTTTAATGTGTGTGGATCGCTCTAATTCAGATTCTCTCTCAAAAAGCAGAAAGATTAAGGGGCACCTGGGTGGCTCAATCAGTTAAGTGACTGCCTCTCTTGATTTCGGCTCAGGTCATGATCTCAAGATCCCCAGATCAAGCCCCACATCATCAGGCTCCATGACCAGCAAGAGCCTGCTGAAGACTATGTCTCTCCCTCTCCTTCTGCCCACTCTCCTGCATACAAGGACATGTTTGCTCTCTGTCTCTCTCAAAAAGAAAAAAATGTGGAAAGATTGAGGAAATGGTCTTTCACTGTTTATTCTATCTTTATTCTTTCATCTCCAAATGCCTCAAATATTTCCCCACACACATACATACACACACACCGAGACATGTGCACTCACGCAGACACACACATGCATATACACACAGTCACAGAAGCAGGAAGGAAGGTAAGTTTTGTCACAATAACAAAGACACAAAATCACTGTGCCTTAAAGCAGATAGTTTATTTCTCTCCCAGGTAAAAATTTGAATGTAGGCAAATCGAGCTCTGCTTCACAAGGCAGAGCTTTTTCCTTGTTACTCCACTGTAGATGGGCTCCATTCCCAAGGGCATTACTCTAGCCACAACACCTGCAGGTTAGCCAACTGGAAGGGCAAAGGCAGAAGGATAGAGAAAGGGCAGGAAACAGAGTATCTGTCCTTCAAAGAAGTTTCCTAGAGCTTCCATACAACACTTCTACTTACAGCTCTTTGGCCTGACTCTAATAACACAGCCACGCTCAGCCCCAGTGGGAACTCAGAAATGTGATTTTATTTTCCATAGTGTGTTCCCAACTGACACATTTAGATGGTACTCCTGAGAACAGAGGGAGAATGGGTATTGGCAAATAACTAGCAAGCCGTCATGGGGTTGGTTCCTCCCAATTATCCTTCCCATGACAGAATGAGAGGAATTTCATACTCAGACCATTCAGGGCAAATTCCTTTCCTTCTCCACCCACCCTGCTCTACCTTTTCCTCTACCTTTTAATCCACCAAGAATATTATTCTTATGTATCCAGACACACTTCTTCTGCTCAGAGGAGCAAAGAGGGGAGCAATTAGTGAAGGACAGATTACTTTTCCTACTTAAGCTACTGGGTACTACAAATTCAAATAGGAGGATCTGAGCCAGGTCTAATCCTCTGCTTTTGTGTTTGCTATCTAAATTGAGACCACTGTCAGTTTTAATTGAACATAAAATCTCCTGTTTGATCCTAAGCAAGAGAATAGGGTTTTCATTTGCTAGTCAGTGGATTTTGGATTTCTTCCCCAAAGAGGCTAAACTTTAGTGATAATTACAATATTATCTCATTCAAATGAAGGTCTGGAACATTTAATATTCTTGGGGACATAGCGACCTCTGTGGGCAGCAGAACCACTCATTTAAATATATATTTAAGCTGCAAACATAGCCCTGGTTATGAAGACTGTTGTTCTCACACTTCACAAAGCACTACAGGTGCCTTTGAAATCATAGCTTTGAAGAACAGAACAAAGCATGAAGAGCCCACGTATCCCCCAGCACACACCCATTCCACCTGTGTTTTATATCTGGGGTTCTATATGAGCTATTGTTTAAAGAAAAATTTTCATGACTTTCAAATATTTGACCTCATTGTTCTCCATCAAATTTTATTTCTTATGGATTTGTTTCTTGTGGACATCGTAGGCTTGAACTTCCCAGGACTTTCAGGAGCCAGTAAAGAAGGGTACAAAGAAGGGATGTACTGGGAAACCTTCTACTCGTCATCATGACATATTTTTGAAAACTTACATATTTAGAAAGATCCCAATGATTCTGGCAAGTTTTGCTCCATAAAGCAGAGCTTCCTCCTTGTTATTCCATCTTGCATGAGCTCCATTCCCAAGAGTGTTCCCCTAGCCACATTCCTGGCAGGTGAGCCAATGGGAGGGGTAATGGCAGAAGGATTGGGAAAGGGCAGGTAACAGAGCTCTATTTATCTAGATTACTGAAACTGTATGAGTAAGCATTTTTGTCTCCCTGGCAGTCACAATGTATGTGTATAATTGAAATTCTTCTTTTTTTCAGTCATTTACATTTTGCTTTGTAATTCTTAAGACTTCTTTATTATATGAATGTATCTGTTGCCTGAAATAACTGAATATTTCTCTCTAGGTCAACATAAACAGCAGAAACGATGACTGACCAACAAGACCTGGGAAATCTGCATATTACAGCTGCACCACAACTTTATTGTTTGCTTCTACTATCAGAATCCTCTCAGCAGTCCCACTTCATCGGTCAAATATTCCATTGGGACAAAAAAGAGCGAAAGCCTATGTAGTCCTTCTGTCGTTGATTATAAAAATCCAATCTTTTCTTCCTGGGAGATCAGCTACTTAAAAAACACATCTCCAAAAGAATAGTTAAGGGTTCTAGTCTAAATAAAATATTCTAAGAATTTATTTCTCTCAGCATCTGTTTCTTCATTTTCCAGCTCATATTTTTTCATGGCAACGAAATAGCGAATGAAAGTTTCCCCCAGGGCCTGTCTCAGACACTGATCTTCCTCCAGTGCTACAAGAGCGTCTTCTAGTTTCAAAGGGATCTTGGCAGATTTGGCCTGACAGAAGTCCGTGCTGTCATCGGGACCGGCCAGGACACCGTCACTGCTTTGAAGTCCATCCAAGCCCGCAGCAACCGTCGCCGCCAGCACCAGGTATGGATTTGCAGTCGCGGAGCCCAGTTTATTTTCTATCCGGCTGCCTTTCTCACCGTGACACTTGATATTAAAAGCACAGCTGTTGTCATTGTATCCCCATGTCGTAGGCACACTCTCCTTGAGGTGTTTACTCTCCTTGGAATAACGCTTCCGGCAGCTAACAGCAGGAGCCATCAGGCAGCTGAGAGCAGCAGAGTGCTTCAAGAGCCCTGCCAACCATTTTTTCCCAGTGATCGTGAGCTCCTCGACTCCAGAATTGCTGCAAAACATATTTTTCTTCCCCCCGACATCCCAGAGACTGTGAGACAAAATTCCTGAATTGCAGAATCCGGTCTCGATGAAAAAGCTGGTGATGTAATTATATTTCCTCGCAACTTCTTTGACACCTGTTCTGAGGGTGAATGCATTATCAGCTGCACTGATGCCAAATTCGGGCAAAAAACAGATTTCCATCTGACCGGGCCTGGTAGAGGAGGAAAAACTCTCGACATTGGCTCCAGTGTGATACAAACCATCAACGAGCTCCTGGATGAAAGGCTGGTCATGATTATTTAGCAGTGTTGAAGCAGGGAAAGAGATGGTCTTTGAATTGATAATTTCGGGCACAGCAAAAATGCAAAAATCATAGATGAAGGCGGAGAGCAGGGAAAAGCCAGTGTCCTGCAGCTGGGTCAGCTGCCTTTTGGCGATGTACCGTGGGGAAGTCAAAAGAGGCTCCCCAGTCACAGTGAACGTGTCACATATCACTCTGGCAGTTCTCTCAGCCCATGGCAGAACCCGGAAGGTTGAGAGCTCCGGCATCAGGACGATGTCACTATTAAAACACGTTGCTCTTATGTGATCGACTTCATCGTCCTTAGGATTCGGTATCAGTTCCAGATAACCTCGGGGCATGCAGACGCCGTGGATCACTTTTTCCTGAGGAAATTAAAGGTCAGAGCAATCAGGTTTGGACGCTTGAAAGCAAAGGAAAGGGTGGGGGTGGGGGAGACACATTGCTCATGAGGGAAAAAAAATGTCTTTCACATCCATTGGTTAACATTAGCTTAATATCAAATAAATTCTAAATATTTTTTTTTTTTCAGATGTATTTATTTAGGGGAGCCTGGGTGGCTCAGTGGGTTAAGCCTCCGCCTTCAGCTCAGGTCATGATCTCAGGGTCCTCGGATCAAGCCCTGCTTCGGGCTCTCTGCTCAGCCTACTTCTGCCTACTTCTGATCTCTGTCTGTTAAATAAATAAATAGAATCTTAAAAAAAAAAAGATAGTATTTATTTATTTGAGAGAAACAGAGACACGCTGAGGGCCAGGGCAGACGAATGGGAGAGAGAGTTTCCTCAAGCAGACTCCCTGCTGATGGGGAGCCCCCACTCAGACTTGATCCCACGACTCTGACATCATGACCTGAGCTGAAACCAAGAGTTGCCTGCTTAACCAACTGAGCCACCCAGGGGCCCCCAAATTTAAAATATTTTAAAATAAATCCCGAGTTACTTTTATAAACAACTCTTAATATTTTTAGCCTGGAAGGCTTTATATGTTTTGGGATCTGAAAATAGCAATCCTTAAATAAAAGGTACAATAATAAAAGAAATGTCTTTATAGCAAATGACAAAGGTAAAGCCTTGTGAAATTGTTTGAAATGATCATAACCTAGTTCTTTTTAAAGCACTTTTTATTTTATGGCATAGTTGCTAATATCTCAGCTAAGGTTTTATTTTTGGCTTATTTTGTTGTAATCCCTATAGTTAACTGAAAATCTTCAGTCCTTCCAGGAACTTAACAGTGGTCAGTCCTAGGACACACACAATAGTCATCCTAAGGACCCTGGTCTGTCATCCAGAGGTCCCAGGGCTGCTGACAGCTGCACTCCTCTCTTCATCCACTTATACAACCCACTAAGAATGAATACATAACAGCCTCACAGTCCCTGAAACTTGGCCTGTGAGCGTGGACTTAGATCTCCAAAGCTATAGTTCCAAAACGTGTTATCGCCTTCAAGTCAGCCACGAACTGTCAACAAGTCTGACTTCTAGGCCTAACTCTTTCATTCATCACTTGAGTGAAGTTACACAAATCACTGGACCGAGTGAGTCGGCTTCCATGTCTGTGTAACAAACGTGTTAGGCTCTATGGTTGCTAAGGCACTTTCTAGCCATAGACCTCTTGGGGTCCGTGTATTTGGTCATTCATTTAACTTTTGCTATGTGCCAGACAATAGGGACATGATGAGGTTATTAAGTTGAGCAGACATGTTAAAACGGTTTCTAGAAATTATGTCATAGCAATATAACAAAGCTTCATGCGTTGAAGGTTACAGTAATGGTAGGGGAGAAGCTAACTGTAAGGTTTGGTTCCCATTATGTCAGTGCGTATCATGACATGCTAACATTCTATAAGCCAAATTGTTTCTTCTATTACCTCCAGTCCCAAAGAGCATGGCTAACATGCTAACATTCTATAAGCCAAATTGTTTCTTCTATTACCTCCAGTCCCAAAGAGCATGGCTACCAAAGACAGATGCTAACAGGGACCACGCTACTGGTCCCTCTTCTGCCTTTGACCGTGAGCCCCCACACTTCCTCACATCTGTACAAAAATACTTTCAAATGCCATTTGACTTGACTGATCCAAATCTGCTTTTGCCAGTAATAAAGTTGAGAAAGTCAAGCACTATTCAGTGCCTGCTTAATTTTTTCAGTTCCCTCAATGACCTGTACACACACACACACACACACACATAGAGGCATTGTGGCATTTCAGAGTACTTTAGTATGAAATCCTTTCATTTGAATTTTTACTATAAGAAATAATGATATTTCCTTACTTTTCAATTTTAGTTTGGAAATCCATATGTTAGTTCTGTATATCCCTAAAACAAAGGGTAATGTATTTTATTCAGGAGATTTCCAAGAGTTCCTGCAATTGAAATCTGTGTTTGTATTCACCTGGTTGTGAACAATAGGGAAGAACTTGTTACATTTCATTCCGCTAGGTCTTCACAGATTTAAAGAATAGGAAAAAGTCGCACTTTGTTCTTCAAACTATTTAATCTGTATATTTCTGAGCACTCTTTTTTAACACTGTCATTTTCTTTGTTCTTTTTTGAACATTCTGAATTCAAACGACTCTTTATTAGTAGTGGGAAATATATAAATATACATAAACATGTCTTGCTCATGACAACTAATGAAGTTATCTTCACAAGTGTTTATAAATACAAAGTACTGGGACAACTTCACACTCTAATATAGATCACCAGGGATTCAATAAAAACTCTAGCATAATAGCTCAAATCTCTACAATAACTGAAATTTGGATCACAGTAAAGGCCACCGAAGAATTAGTTATAAATTCTGCTGCAATACATCATGTTTTGATTAGATCAAAGATAGAAAGAATCTACTTTATCTGCATATAATTTAAATAAAAACTAGTCTTTTGCTAGAACAGAGACAGTTGGTTGTAAGGTTTAATCAGCTAATGTTTGTAAGGCATTTAGCACAGTGCCAGGCATATGATAAGTTTTCTTTAAAAAGTAGATACCATCTGGGGTGCCTTGGTGGCTCACTGGGTTAAGCCTCTGCCTTCAGCTCAGGTCATGATGTCAGGGTCCTGGGATAGAGCCCCGCATCGCACTGGGCTCTCTGCTCAGCAGGGAGCCTGCTTCCCCCTCTCTCTCTGCCTGCCTTTCTGCCCACTTGTGATCTCTCTCTCTGTTAAATAAATAATTTTTTAAAAAAAGGAAAAGGAAAAGAAGGAGGAGGAGGAGAAGGGGAAGGAGGAGTATTGTAACTGGAAGTGAAGAATCAGAGGTGGACATCCCAACTCTGCCTGTAATTGCCTGTGTAGTTTGAGAACACTTTCCTTAACTTTTCTGGGCCTCCCTTCATTCATGTATAAATGAAGAAGATGGGTTATATTACCTCCTGTATTTCCTTGCATGGTCTAACAATAATTTTTAAATTGACATTTTATTTTCCACAAATAGAAAAAGGTTTAAAAATTACTTTAGAAAGATTGAAATTACTTTCACTATGTTATAGGCAAATTCAAATCATGGATCCACTCTTCGTTTAATGAGTTCTCCATACAGAATTGTATTTATATCAGACTCATGTTGTTCATATTGTTTTGCACACTTGAACTTATTTTTTATGTCCATTTGCAATGAATTTCACAAAATGAATAATTTAATTTTTAATTACAAATACTCATGATGTAAATATTCACTATTACCTATACCTTCACAAGTTCCAAAATGAATTCAAAGTGCTTTGTTAAAAAATAAATAGATACTCTATAATCATTAAATAAGAATAAAATAATGACTAGGTAATAAAAGGAGAAAGTGAGTTTGTATTTGCAAATTAAGACAAAAAATAAATACAGCAAATGAGAAGAAGTATGATAAGTTATATTAAAATTCTTATGATAGACAAACTTTTTCCCTGAATAAACTCCAGAAGAAAAAAATTGATTCTAATACATTGGACATTGAATGAGATAATGGAAAGTATTTTCAATAGTATTTTTAAAAAGAATTGCCGACATTTTCTTTTTATGTCAATTTTATCAATCCCCAGCAAGTGGAGGGAGCATATTAAATTATATGTTCATAAAAGAGTTTCTTCGAGGAACTAGAATAATACTCTAAATATGTAGCTTTGAGATGCCATTAGTGGAATAAATGATTGAGATTTGACAAAAACTGAATAGCAAGCAGTTTTATATTGAGGTCTCTGGCAAGTGCCTGAGGTGTCAGTTGTGTTTTCTTATTGATTGAAAGAAATTCGTATAAATTAGATTTTTGGCCCGTTCACAGGAAATTTCACATTTTCTTGTCAAAATTAACCAACATGTATTCTTGCATGGATGAAGAGAAAATAATGTCTGCAAGCAGGTCTAAAGGATTTCTTAAGAGACAAATTTGGGGGGTCCATTTCCTTTTTTTTTTTTTTCATTATTATTATTAAGTAGAGTTGACATAAATATTTTATCAGTTTCAGGTGTACACCACAGTGATTCGACCATTGTACACATTATACTGTGCTCACCAAGATAAGTGTAGCCAACGTCTATCACCATACAATGTTACTACAATATTATTGGTTCTATTCCCTTTGCTGTACTCTTCATCCCTGTGACTTAATTCTAACTGCAAGTTTTGTACCTTTTAATTGCCTTCACCCATTCTGGAAACAATCAGTTTGTTCCCTGCATTCATGAGTCTGTTTCAGTTTGTTTGTTCATTTGTTTTGTTTTGTTTTTTTAGGTTCCACATGTAAGTGAAATCATATAATATATGTCTTTCTTTGCCTGACTTACTTCACTTAACCTAACACCCTCTAGCTCCATCCATGTTGTCACAAATGGCAAGATCTCATCCTTTTTATGGCTGAGAAATTTTCCATTGCATATAAACACCACGTCTTCTTTATCTATTCACTTATCAATGGATATTTGGGCTGCTTCCATATCTTAGCTATTATAAATAATGCTGCAATAAACATAGGGGTACATATATCTTTCTAAATTGGTGTTTTCATTTATCAGAGTAAATACTCAGTAATAGAATTAATGGATGGTATAGTATTTCTACTTATAATTTTTTAAGGAACCCTCATCCTGTGATTTTCCATAGTGTTTCCACCAATTTACATTCCCATCAATAGTACACAAGGATTTCCTTTTCTCCACATCTTGCTAACAGTTGCTATTTCTTGTCTTTTTGATACCAGCCATTCTGACTAGTGTGAGGTAATATCTCATTGTCATTTTGATTTGCATTTCTCTGATGATGAGTGAAGTTGAGCATTTTTTAAAAACAAATTTGAACCTGTTAGAATTCTTTTAAAAAGTATTTTTGGGGGCACCTGGGTGGCTCAGTGGGTTAAGCCGCTGCCTTCGGCTCAGGTCATGATCTCAGGGTCCTGGGATCGAGTCCCATATCGGGCTCTCTGCTCAGTGGGGAGACTGCTTCCCTCTCTCTCTCTCTGCCTGCCTCTCTGTCTACTTGTGATTTCTCTCTGTCAAATAAATTAAAAAAAAAAAAAAGAATCTAACTAAAAAGTATTTTTGAAGGTGCCCACTTTTTCTCAACATAAAACAAATGAGAAAATTACAATTTTATATTAAAGTGATAAAAATAATCTATACCTTAGAAATAAAGTTAGAGGTGGCTCAACTTTTGTACTTTCATATATAATACTGATTGATGTCCCTTCCTTCTAACAAATGTTTCAGTGCCACAATAAATCGGTCATTAAAACAAATACATGACATAAACTGAAGAAAAATTTCAGAAAGTCTCAAAACATATCCCAAAATACAATATTTTCAAGAATTTAATGGTATTTATTAAGTCATCCAACAACAATAGGGTATTTTCTTATCAGAATTAGAAGCTGAAAGGGATATGTTTTTTATCTAGCAAATTCTTTCTATTTAATCTTTTTTTTTTTTCATTTTATATTTGCTCTTGGGTCTTCTGTTGCAATTTTCTCATGTCAACCCAAATATAATCTCCATAATTGCAGTAAGAGAGAAAAGATAATTCTATGGAGGGAAATTATTCAAGGCAGAAAGACTAAAATTACCAGTCTTAATTAGTTTTATATTTCTATTGGGTAAAGGAATTGCTATTTGGGCCTTGAAAGTGTATGTTCAGCCCCTTAGGGAGCAGTAATGTGTTTGGGGAGGGACAAGGGAAAAAAACAAAATAAATTACTGGTTTTCAGCCTTAATTACTGTATAGATTACAAGAAAATAAGGAAGAGTAGGAAGGACCATTTGCTTGCTCATGGTCATGAAATTACATTCACTCATAACTCTACTTGTAAAACTCACTTGGAAAAAGTGTGCAGGGATACTCTTAGATCTGGACACACCATGGAGGTCTGTTGCTTCAAATCGCACAAACTGAAGGTGATTTTTGGCCATCTCTTGTTTAATGTGCTTCATTCTAGAGGAGAGATGAGGTGTGGTCGGAATTTCAGTGCTGTCCCTGGTGTTATCTGTAGGATAGAAGATGCCCTAAGTCATTAGATCATGATGAATGGAAAAGCAAGAGAAGACTACAGAGAGTGACTTTGTCATCATGACTGTTAACAAAATCATCATATACTCTTGTCATTGACTTATAGGTAGAGATCTTACCTTTCTTACCCTGCCTTTACCATAGTCCCAAGAACACAGTCTCTAAACAGTCTAAGCGATTATTTATAAAGCACTTGGGGTTAAGCAAAAATTAACGTTATCAGAATAAGCATAGAGCAATATCATATGCAAATACTTACTGTAAATGCCTTTGCTTATGGAAATTAGGATACATTTGCATAACGTGACAGCTTAGGCACCATACAAGTCTGTGTACAAATAACTATCCCTGAAAAGACTGAGCTTCTCTCACTAACTGGTACTACTTAAAGGTTCCTGTATGATTAAAGGCAAAATTGTTGGGTTTTGTTTACCTTGTGCAGATTTGCATTTTTTTGTTTTTGTTTTGTTTGCCAAAAGGGATTTATGACATCTGAATCTAAGGCATCTATATGTCTCTGTCAAATTTAAACTTAAAAATCAGTATAAATGTGCAAACCAAATTGTTTTTCAAGGATGAGACTGTAAGAGATGAAAAATCTAGACTGAAAACCAGAAACCTAAATATATATGTATTTAAGATGGACTGTAAATTCTAAAACTTCAGAGCTAGAAGAGAGTTTGGCAATAAATCACCTAAGCTAACAAATTTGCTAGCTTGCAAGCAAATTGCACCCAGAGAGGTGCAGTGAGGTAGTCCAAATCACTCTCAGTTCATTGTCAAAAATTGAAGCTACAAACCAAACCTCTTAACTCCCAGTGGGTGGCTCATTACCAGGAAATGAATGAATATATCCAAAGCATTTAAAAGGTCAGGCACGCAGTACACACCACAAATGTTAGCTACCATCCAAATGTTCAGAAGAGGTAGCAGCAGACTGTAGAGATTCAGCATAAACACCAAAGCCATCTGCTTCCCTCAGAATCCTGCCTGTGCCCTAGACACTTCCTTACTTCTCTGAGCCTGGATTTTCTCATTGATACAATATTATCCACTTTATAGGCTTGTTGTGATGATTAAACAAGTTATTTAACAGTTCCTGGCAGACATTAAGCACCATATAAGTGCTTCTTAAATACGTAAAGTGAACACAATTACTCTAGCCTTGGTAATGGTACCATGATCATGCCTAAATCTGAATATCCATCAATCTGTCACATTACTGATGCTGAGCACCTATAATTTTAAAGTGATACCTGAATATCCTTTTCTGAGATATAATTGGCTTTAAAAATAAACATAAAGATTGACAGTTTAAAAACAGAGATTAAGTAGATTTTAAGTACATGAAGCATGAGGAAAACAAATTACTGGTTCCACCTATACAAATATATTAGAGATAATGTCCTGTCACTGATACATTTGGCTACTCTGAGACTCCTGAGGCTTTATAACTACCTTCCATTTAACACAAACAATTAAGCTGTAGCAATTTCAATGTTTCATGCTAAATTAGCAGTTGCTGTCTTCCCAAACTATCCTGAAGTATTGAGTGTTCTGCCGAAGTTGAACAATTCTCTTTAAAGAAAATACAATTTATAAGCATTTTAAAATATGAAAAATTTCAGACAAGCAGTATTCTAAAAATAATAAGGAATTACATACAAGCTATAAATATTTTAACAACATAAAAAAAACCAGTAAGCGTCTCCTACTAAAAGAACAAAAACATTTTATTGGCTCACTAGTAATACGATCACAGACAATCTCATTAGTTCTTTGTTTTATCTGTATCTTCTAATGTTTCTACAATAAATATGCATTCTTTTAAAATAAGGAAAATATGCGTCCACTCAAGATGGGTTGTTTAGTTACCATGTACTATTTATATCGGACATATATCTAGGAAGAAGCCAGAAAAAGCCCTGCCCTCATAGAGCTTTATATTATTGAATGGGAGAGCTATAGTCAATACATACACCATCAAATGCAAAGGTGGTATATTTTGTCATTGTTAAAAGTGCTGAAAATAAATAAATGTAATCATCTGGAGTATTGATTCTATGAGACCTAATCACGATATAAACAGGTCTAACCTCTGATTCACTTGAAGATTGTCAAATTGCACTATAGCTGGACAGTAAGTACGTGAATTAGTTTGCTAGGGCTGCCATAATAAATACCACAGACCGGGTGACTTAAACAGAAATTTATCTTCTTACAGTTCCAGAGGGTAGAAGTCAAAGGTCCAAGTGTCAACAGTGTTGGTTTCTTCTGAGAGTTTCTCTCATTGGCTAATAAATTGCTTTCTTCTTCACGTGATCTTCCCTCTGTGCGTGTTCTAATCTTCTCTTCATATAAGAATACCAGTCATGCTGGATTTGGGCCCATGCTATAGACCTCATTTAACATTAATTACTTCTTTTAAAACTCTATCTCCAAATACAAACACCATGTGAGGCATGAGGGGATAAGACTCCAAACACCTATGAATTTAGGGGAGACACAATTCAACCCATAATAATATATCATCCCATTTCCATTTTCTTCAGAGTTCTCATCACCACCCACCATATTGTAAAATCATGTGCTTATTTTCTGTCCTTCCCCACTCGCATGTCAATTCAAGGATGTCAGGAGAAAAGGCGCTCAAGTTTACTGGCTGCTATATCCCCAGTACTTGCAGCCATACAGACATATCATAGATGCTCAATGACTATTCCTTTAATAAGGGGGTGTGTGGGTAAATTAATTAATTAATACACCCTGGGTGATTTGACCTTGTCTAATTAACTAGTGGAATTGGTATCACATATTTCAGTGAGTATATTAAGTACCATCTCATTCATTTGAAAGTTTAATTCTTTCACCAAATATGAGAACTCTATCCAATCTAATTTCATTTTCAAGGAATCAACTAATCTTACTGAATCATTGTCTGAATTTCTTTTCTTCAAATAAATCATACTTGTTAGTTACAATTAAACCTTTTGGTCAGACCTTCCCAGATGCACATGATGAATAGCGGGCAGATAATTGCTAGTTCAGGGACTCATTTGTTTTTCTTACAATATGGTTCCTGGGAGGTGTTCTCCTTTCCCATCCCCTCAGAGAACCAATAAATTAAATCAATCTGCTTTTACAGAGAAAATTTTCCTACTGTGAGTGTTTACAAGGAAAAAAATAAGAAAACACTAACAAAAAAAAGTTAAAAGTTAAAATAAAACCTCAAAGCTCTATAGCAATTAGAAGGCCTTGGAGAAATGTTGTCTGTGTTCAAGTGACAATAGGACCTATTTCAGTCATAGAGAACAAGCCATGGTCACTTATAAAAGGCAGATGAAATAGGCATTTGAGCTTTCAGAAATACCAACTCAAAAAGAGAAAAGTACATTCAAGAATGTACTCTGCAATACACTGAGTTTATGGAATGCCTGGGATGATCTGCCAAACTCCTTTCCCAGAGCCTGCCTTCCTTCATCCACGTGGCTAGTCTGAGAGACACCCTCTCAGAGCAAGTGTGACCCCAGTCTCCAGCCATATCATGTTAGCCCAGGTGACAGAATAACCAAGTAAAAGCAGTAACAAAACCAAAAACAATAAAAAAGTGGGGAGGAGGAGCTTTTCTTTGAAAAAAAAAAAAATTTTTTTAAAGCAAAGTGGTATCACAGAGAAGAAAACACAATGTCAAAATTTTAACACTGATTGAGGAGTATATTTTCATATTTATCTTTAAATTCTGTATTGATGATTTTTTTGAAGCTATCAACTTGTTGGTGCTTTGGGCCTGTAAAAAGCTTAATCTAGCCTGGGGCCAAAGGAGGGAGCTTCTGAACGAACCAAGTCAGGTTAATAATGATACCCATTATCTTAGTCACAGTCTGTTGGTGCAAAGAGAGCTCACCACATGAGTTTGTTCTTCAGATTCTTTTGATATAAGACTAGGAAATGGTCAATTTCATCTGTTTTATGGCTGAGTCTATATAAAACAAGGGTCACAAATGGCAGAAGAACCAAGGTGGTCTGGAGATACTTTCTTACTAGTTGTCCCAGTGTTTGAAAACATTTTTAATAGTCAACACCTATATATTTCTGAAAATTTTGTACAAAAATCTTGAGTTCAAGCTTCTCTTAAAGAAACTAAATTTGGTAACACTGAGCGGTTATTTCTCCATAGTCACCACTGGCTAGAGGTCTGAGGTGGCCTGAAATGGGCATGTCTCCTCTAATCCACAGATTGGCAAACGTTTTCTCTAAAGGGCCAGATAATAAATATTTGCACTTTTGTAAGCCATTTGGTCTCTGTTGCAACTTCTCAACTGTGCCATTGTAACACGAAAGCAGTCATAGACAATACATAAACTTTATTTACCAAAAACAGCCAGCAGACTGAATCTGGCCTGTGGGCCAGTTGTCAACCTCTGCGATAGTTTCTCACAAGCCAGCCCCATTGACTAGTTCCTTCCACTAGCCATCTCAGTCATTTGCATTATTTACCTGGCCCCTGTGGTATTTGGATTGGTAGCGTCTGATGCTAGGCTGTCAGTGCTCATTCATCTCCATTTCATGGAGAATTTCACAAAGCCAACGCACACAGAAACGCACAGATGAGAGACGCTGTGGTAGGCAGAACAGCCCACAAAGATGTTCACATCCTAAACCCTGAAACCTGTATAATATGTCAAACTGCAGGCCCTAAGGGACTTTGCAAATGCAAATAAGGCTATAACCCTTAAAATAGGGATATTGTCTTGGATTATCCAGAATTCTTAAAAGCAGCAAACTTTCTCCAGCTGTAGGCAGAAAAGAGGTATGAAAGGAGAATTTCAAGAGGTTCCAAACATTAAGTATTTGAGGGATTGTCTTAGTCCTGAGACACCAGACCAGAGCAAGGTTTCCAGGAGCTAAGGGCCACCCCAGTGGACAGTCAGCAATCCTACAACCCCAACGAACTGGATTCTCCCAACAATCTGAGCACTCCCTAGAGTCTTGGATAAGAACACAGATGGCTAACACCTTGACTTCAACCTTGCAAAATCTGAATCAGAGAAACCAGCTGAGACATCCCAGTTGACATATGGAATCCTGACAGTATTCACTTCCCAGGCTCTGGCTCCTCCTTAAGCCCTGTGTGTCATAAAGAAGTTAACCTTGCCAATGGAGACCTCTTTACCCTTGGCTCCTGGGAGATAATCTGGAATGTCCTGCCTGACAAGAGAGTCTTAGTTTACCTGGGGCTTCTGGGTCACACTAGAAAATCTAATAATGTCATTTATTCTGGGAGCTTTGAGTCATGTGATATCAGCTTGACTCCCAGGGAAGCCAGAGACTGAGGTCAGCCACATGAAACCCCACTATGGAGTCCTCCCCCTAAAAAAACACTCTGGACACCAAGACTCAGGCAAGCATCCCATGGTTGTCAATACCCCACATATATTGTCACATATCATTGCCAAAAGAGTGGTGCTATCCATGACACCACTGGGAGAAGACAAATGGAAGCTCTATGCTTAGAACTTTCCTATACTCTCCCTGCTGGGTCTCTTCCCTTGGCTGATTTTCATCTGTATTCTTTCACTGTAATAAACCATAACCTTGAGTATAAGACTTTTCAGTGACTTCTGTGAGTCCTTATAGCAAATTATCAAAACTAGGGATAGTCTTGGGGAGTTCCCTAACTTGCAATTGGTGTCACTAGTGAGGGTAGCCTGGTGGACACTGTCCTTCTAAGTTCACATGCTGCTATATTTCTGTCTTTCCAAACCTTGTTTATTCAACCCTTTCATGATGGATTCCCTTATGGAATAAATACCTCATTTTAACTAGTTTCACTCAACTTGGATCCCAGAGATTTTTGGCCAATACACTGATAGGCCAAAATCGTTGTATTACTGTTAATAAGCCAGAAACTTAGAATAACAAAATTTCACTTTTAGAAAAGACTAGAAAGATCATCCATTGCAACCCTTCCATTTTCTAGATGAGCAGCCTAGTAGTTAAAGAAAACTATATAGCCCTTTATAAACAATAGGTATATAAATTCTTCTGACTCCCAGATGACCATTCCTCAATCCATGCCACGTTAACATTAATTTAAATACAAATTTGGGATTAGTGGCTAGAATCTCCTGTCAGTTTGTTTCTGCGCCCTTACCAGTATGGTTGGAGTTTGTGTTAAATTCACGACAAGGAGCACTGGCTGAAGTTTTGAGGGGTGATGGTTTTATCCCTGTTGTCTGATTCTCGGAGTCCTTGTCATCTTGTGGCAGATAGGAGTCTGCGGAGCCAGCTCCCACAAGTGGTTTGCTCACATCCTCCAACTTGTGGCGCACCATTTGGTTTCTGATCCTTTCTTTAATAAAGAATGGAATAATGTTAAAACACACTGCCTTTGTTTTCAACTGTCTTTTAACATGAGAAAATAATTTATTCCTGGGCAGTGACATACCAAACGAAGGGCAGTGGGAATGACCTGCACTGGTCGTGGGCCATAAAGTGGTGTGTTGTCGGTAGAAAATTTAAACTCTGGTTGCTTTTTACCATTACCGTGCACTGACCATTCCTATTACCCCTGCCTTGGAACACCACTGTTCCTGGATTAAGTCTCTTGTTGTTTGATTATCTCCTAGTTTCAGCACTGTTTCAGAATCTATTGAGTTTAGTTGGAAATCCAACATGTGATACGAAAACTTGTTCCACATCTTTACTATGGTCTCCCAAATCCATCGTAATGATCTTTACACTCGGTCTTGGAGCAGAAATATGCTTCTCTTCTTCAATATATGATCCTTCTGTTGTGTTCTTTCTTTTTTTTCCCCCTCACTGCCATCCTACTTCTGCTCCCTTTCAATTCTGAATATTTTGATTGGTTAATTTTACATATTTATGTTATACCTTGACATTTGCTATCTTTTATGTTGTCTATGTAGAAATAAATTTTAGGTCTTTGTTTTTGCTTCTCCCTTTGATGAAAAGAAAATGTTTTATGAAAAGGAGAACAAAATAGAGATTGTTATTGGCATCATATTCCTGAGAGATCATAATAGCTAAGATACCTTTTGAGTTGGATATATCCATTTCTCCTATTTCAGTTGAGAAAACATGTTTTGTGACTTTCTTTCTTGTTCTTCTTAATTTACTCATCTTGCTGGCTTCAGTCTCATTACTTTCATCTCTCGTATCCTGTAATAATTCATAGACAAAAAGGCAAATAACAGATCTTGCATGCAACTAAATTTGCATGTCAAGAAAGTATGACAATTGGAGAACTAAGTTTTCAAGTGCATATAAAAGACTTTGATAATGAGGTAAATTTTGTCACCTCCATGTGCTCTTGAATAATTCAAAATTAAGAAGCCCAATATTCTGCTTATAGTCAGGATATTCTGTATTCCTTTTTATATATGGCATAGTAGTGTCATTAAATAAATTAAGATCTTGTCCAATAAGTGAAGATTTCTATTCTTTTTTTTTTTTTTTTTTACTCTGGGATATTTTATATTATCAATTCCTAAAAATATTTTACCAAATCCATTTCAGCTACAAAGTCCTTTTTTTATGAGTTCCATCTTTTTTAGAATCTCTAATCTTTTGATCAGAAGCACAAGTACCTGAAGAATTCAGTTTTGTTCTTTTCTCTTACCCCATCCTTACTACATCAATATTTACTTCAAAAAACAGTTGCATTCATAAAATACTGTTTTGCATATGTAAAACAAGTGTTATACTCAAACAGCTTTATAGCCTAGGAAAATCTAAAAGATATTTTAAAACAAAACAATCTAACTTTTACAATCTAGTTCTAATCCTTGACAGAATTCCTTGGTAGACGGACCTGTCAAGGACTATTCCCAGCAAGGAGCAGGGCAGTGAAGCAGGAGCGGAGAGTGAAGAGGAGAGACATCTCTGCACCAACAGTGGGCAGAATCACCCCTGACTTCCCAGAACACAAAAGCTAACACTGAAAAACAAATAAGAATAAGAAAAGCTGACATTGGTATTTTTATGTTTTTTTTACAAACTCTCATTGTAGTTTGAAGACAGCGGAAGTAAGGGGCAGGGGCAGGGTCAAAACTATAATCTAAAATGTTTTGAGCTATTATCTTTTTGAAGAGCAGATTCTGAAAGATTCCATATCTTGGAGCAACTTCTAAATACGTGTCCAGAGTGGTTTCTGGGGAACAGCTGTACTCATTTGTCAATATCAATTCAGCCTCCAAAAGCTAA
Organism: Lontra canadensis; assembly: GCF_010015895.1. NCBI lineage: Eukaryota > Metazoa > Chordata > Mammalia > Carnivora > Mustelidae > Lontra > Lontra canadensis. The sequence goes on along the minus strand of NW_022631021.1, from coordinate 12,536,221 downwards.
AAGGAGAAAAAATAATTTAACTGGTATTTATGTGTAATTAGGACACTTTGTTATTATTGTTACTATGCTTAAAAAGATATATTTCATAGGACAAAATCTTTTTTGTCATTTTAAAATCTCACATCTTAGAAAATTGTGGTCCTTTTTACTCCAAATAATTTTATATTTGGATGATGTGATACTTATTGTGAGATATAGTAGTTTATTTATTTATTTATTATCAAATAAATAAATAAAATCTTAAAAATAAATATTTTTCCAATACACTTCTGATAGAATTCTGAAAGTGATTTGGTTGCCTATTGTACATAGTCACCATTTCTAAAATGACATTGCCAGAAATACACATTAAGTAATTGCATTTTTTGTGTCTTTACCAATACATGACCCTAACTTTATTAAGAAGTCTTGCTTAAGGGTGCTTGGGTGGCGCAGTTAGTTAAGATTCTGACTCTTGGTTTTGGCTTGGGTCTCATGGGTCCTGAGCCCGAGCTCAGCATTGGGCTCAGCAGGGAGTTTGCTTGAAGATTCTCTCCCTCTAGTCTCCCCACCTCTTGCACGCACACTTGTGCTCTCTCACTCTTTCTCAAAAAAAAAAAAAAAAAAAAGTCTTTAAAAAGAAGAAGAAGAAGAAGAAGTCTTATTTAGAAATGAAATATTTGGTCAGGTATATAAAAATGAAAGGAAATTGAACAGACTAACATTTGTGTTTGTTTTACCTGTTGGGGATCCTCTCACATACAGATTAAAGGAATCAAATGAAACAGACTTTAAGATTTCTCTCAGCTTTAAACTCTAACCTGTAATTCAATAACAATGTGCTAAAACTGAGCACTTTGTCAGGCACATTTTTCAGCATAACCCTAAATAGAATCTCTGTTTTACAAATGAGAAAAGTGAGACCCAGAATGACTTGTCCAAGGCCACAAGAGTGAACGAGAGATGCAGTTTACAAACAGGTCTTCCAGTTTCAAAATGTCATTCCACTTCCTAAATGCCAGAGATTCTCGTTTACAGGAAGTTCATTTTAATAACATTCACCTGCTTTCATATAAACCAGATCAAAAGGGAAAGTTTAAGAAAAAAACAAAGACAATTCAAATTCACCTAGTTACTAACCTGAGATTTTCATCAATAAAAGCCCAAGAACTAAGTCATAATACATGCCTCTGATTCTGTAATAGATGTTCAAAAGAATTTTTTTTTCAAATGAAGAATACATTTAGTTCAGTCCTTTGAATTTTTTTTTATATACAAGGATGATCAAAGTATAGACACAGTTCTAACAGCTGAACCTAATTTATTGTATCCCTGGGTTACCCTGCCCCCAGTAGAATGTTTTCATTCTCCTAAATCTCTCAGTTATATTTGGTTACAATATGATAATGTTTCAGTAAAAAAGCCTACTAGCCAAGATTCACAAAGTTTGGGTTCTGACTTTCCCACTAAGTAGCAAGTACTTCTGGAGCCTTGTTCTTTTTATCTGTAGACACTGCTATAAATATAAATATACCCAGCAAATATATTCATATTTTATAAGTATTTTCATTACCAGGCAATACTTTATATTTCATTTAATATAACAACATCAAGAGAACATTTATAATTACCTACATTTTGCCAAAGCAGATATAGGTCCACAGAGGTTAAGTGATTTATTCAAGGTCATATGACTGCCAAGGAAGAATGGGAATTCTCTAAGGAGGTTCCCACATCATTATTACCAGAAGTGGAGGAAATTTCACTTCTGTTAGTTGATGGATCCTGGAAAGGCCCAAATGCCCAAGAGGATTAGTAGGATAGTCACAGAAGTTAAGAGAGTTGGGAGGAACCTTAAGGGACTCTTATCAGCACCTGCTTACTGACTAGTTTAGAAAGTTTTCACCATTTCTCATGCATTCAGTAATATAGTTCCAATTTACGAATCTCCTGCTTGCACCATTATGTTGGACAAGCAGTGCCTTATGTATAGTAAGTACTAAACAAATGTTAATCCTGATTATTATTACCTAAGCACCATGCATTACTGGGGATCTCTGTTGGGGACATACCTCATTCTAGATTACCACATGGACCCCTAACTCATGGGCGATGGCTCTTACTGAGTCAGGACCTAATCCTTTACCTGAATAGCTCTAGATTCTGAACAATAAACTAGGAGAACCTCTCAGAGAGGTTAGGGTATATCAAGCAGTCTGAGGGTTCTCAGAGAGGGTACTGTGACTGATATGCTCATGCTCGGACTCTAGTATTATTATTAAACAGGCACAGTATTTTATAAATAGTCTTTACACAGCCAGGGAAACTAGGGCAAGCTTAAAAAGAAGAAGCGACACTTAAGCTGAAGACAGAGGTGAAGTAAACCGGGTTGGAAGAACCGGAAGCATAAGCACAGTTATGCAATTTCATTTTGATCTCATGGCATAAATATGCAAATCTAATTCGTGCTTAATTTAGAAAATCTCAAAATTCTACTACAACAGGTTGATCCCAAACTTGATTTGACATTTCCAACAGAGAAGCTTTTCCTGCTTCAGAAATGTTTCTGCTCTCATTCCATTAGATGACTCCTTTGTCTCATACATGGGCCTGGCCTTAAAGAATGTTTCATATCACAAGAATTTTCATTATTCAAGTTTTTCTCATCACATTGTTTCTTTTGAAAGTTGTTTTATGGTTTAATACAAGTTTGTCATTTTGCATTTCAACGCAGTGGTTTGATCAAATTAACTAAAAGAGGCTTCATCTAAAGGGATCCTGCCAACCTTTAAATTTAGACCCTCATTTGACCTAGTAAGTTTCCTTTCAATGTATTAACTGGTGTTATTCAGAATCTAAATATCACTGATTTTATTCATTTGCTTTTAATTTTCTCTAACAGCTACCTTTTTACTATCAATACTTTAAAAACCTTTGTTTTGACCTCTGTATGTTGGCTACAGTCTGAAATATAATCATTAAAGCATTTACCAAACACTCTGATTTCATTAATGATAGGGGTGCATGACAGAAAAAGCAACCCAAAAAAAATTTCATAAAGTTTTAATCTCTGTTAGAAATAATGGTAAAAAATGATCAATGATTACCAGGTGTAAAAGAATATGAATGTGCCTTCAGTTTCCCTAATGTGTGCTCTTCAAAGAAAAATGGAGGAAAATGTATTCAAAATATTTACAGAAGAGATCCTTGAAAGAACACATCGCAAACTCCCATAGACTAATCTAAAAATATCCATACCTGTTAACTACTAATTCTACTTCTGGCAATTTGTTCTAAGACTATAATACTAAATATATAAAGTTGTATGCATGTTCAATACCGCCTCTGTTATAGTAAAAACTTGAAAGCAGCACACATTGAAGTGGGAAGGGCTAAATGCATTGTGGTAATTCTGTCCAATGAATTCACCATTTAAAAATGAGTGATTCCATTTCCTATCCACGTCACCTGGATTACCAGAATGGTTACACCGAACTGTCCTCCCTCTGTTCTCCACTTCTCCCCATCCTCCAGACTACTGCCCATAGTGCTTCTCTAAATCACAGTTTTGGTCTTATAATTTCTCTGCTTGGGATACTTCCACAATTTTGTGTCACCTTCAGGAAAAATTCAAATTAGTATTCTCTGAGGGCCTGCAAAGGCCAGTCTCACCAATCCCTGCACATTTTCATGCACAAACTTCATCTCCATCCATGCAAAACAAGTGTGCAAGAAGACCCACACTCTTCTTCTTTCCTAGGCTCTTATCAATTTTCTAGTCTGTCCCAGGGAAACAGTTTTCTATTCCTCTTGTCACAGCTCAAAATTAACCCCTTGGACAATTTGCTATAGCCACTCCATTCAAAGATGTTCAATATTCTCAAATTCCTGGTGAAAGTAGATCCCTTATTGAATTTTGTAATCTATTCAAAATAACTCATAATTATTGTCTTCTTCATCATAAGTGATGAATGTTTAGCCTCCTCTAAGAGATCTTACTTAGTGCTTTGTAAAATAATTCTCAGAATCCTTATCGTTAACTCTTCATTTGTATACTTTTTTCTCTACACCAAAAGGCAGTGATAACTTTAACCTAAGAACTGTGGTTCCTTAAGTGCCAAGAATGTATTTAGGCATCCTTCTAGAATTAGGAATCATTGCAGCCCAAAATACAAGGAACTACTTACAGCCCCAATATCCACTTGGGCAATGTAAAATAGAGATGAGGTTGATCTGACTATGGTTACGGCTCTGGGGATGGAGAAATGAGCTTACTACAGATAGATTTGGGAGGTGGATTTGGCAGTTCCGTGATTGACTTGATATAGGAAGTGCAAGAGACAGCGGGTCAAAGGTGACAGTCAGGTGTCTGACTAGGGAACCCAGAAAGAGGAGGAGACCTGAGGGAGGAGTTGCTGGCTTCTGTTCTAAGTACATGGAATCTACAATAACTATATCATCTGAAGTCATCCAGCAAGCAGTGGCCATATGGGTCAGAATCCAAAAGATGATATGGAAAGAAAAAAGCTCAACCCTGAAAGTGGTTGGAATCATTAAGAGAAAGAGCAGAGCTTGAGAAAATAAGAGGACTGAGACAGAACTGAGAAACAATAATGTGTGCTACGTAAACATAGGAATGGGATCCTAAAAAGCAGTCAGAGAAAAAAATGACCAGAAGGTGAAAGAAAAAGTTGGACAGAGTGGTTTCATTGATAGCAAAAGATAAAAGCCTCATTAAAAGAAGGGAACACCAATAGGCCTGCTACTGAAATTATAAACAAGGTCGCTATTAAGACTAGTCCGTTGTGTTTTGCAACCCAGGTGCCTAAAGGCATTGGAAAAGGCAGGTTCAGTGAAAGAATGTGAGCAGCACCCAGATGGCTGTGAGTTGAGGAGGAACGAGAGGTGCTTAGTCCAGGGTCCACATATGACAAGCACGCTAGAAATGTTCTCTACAGTCAAATGGAGACAGTCAGGATATACAGCTGAAAAGTAAGAAGAGATGGAGACAAACACAACGACCCCTGGAAAAGTACATAGGGGTCTGCCCAAGAAAAATTTATGTTGCTTTTAGGAAGATCAGACTTACACATGTTTAAATGCTCAGTGAAAGGAGTTAATAGAGGTGTTGAAGAGAAAAGAAAAAGGTTTTAAAAAAGGTCCTTGAAAGGGTAAAAAAGACGGAAACTAGAATTGAAATGAAGGGATTCACTTTGTATCCTCCTCCACAAGAGGAAAAAAAAAAAAAATAGGGAATATTAGAAGGAGAGAAGAGAAAAATTAAGGAGGAAGGAAAATTAGGTGGAGGAGAGGACGGAAGGAATTTCAGATGACAGAACAAAGCCTCAGGACAATTAAGTTTACCTAGTAAGTGGCAGAATCTTTAAATGAAACTAATTTTAAACCCTTGATCTTTCTTATCTATTCTTAGCCAGTTGCAGAACTTCCAATTTTCTCTGCTAGGAGATGCTCAGACAGTTTACATATGGAAGACTAAATATTTAAAGAGAATGCAAATGGTTTGCCATCGTCATAGCAGAGAATGTTAAAAAAAAAAAAAAAAACCCTCAAAGAACAAAACTGTTCAGTGCCCCACAGAAACCGGAGATTTTTAAGTTATAGTGGCATCAAATCTGCACAGGTAAACTATTTTTCTTCCAGCAAAGCTCTTTCAGAGAAGTGAAAAACACAGGATAGAGGTTTTGTAAGGATACAAACTTAGGAAGACAATGACAAAAATAAGTTGAGGATATTTGCAAGAAAGACTAAAATAATGAGATATGGAATCCAAGATAGATGGAATAGAAAACGAGACCAAGAAAGACTGACAAGGGATTGGAGATCCCTATAAGTTAGCATTTTAGATGTAGCATTGAGCTAAATATACTGGCTAGAATAAACTAGGAATCAAGAAATACTTTCTGATAAATGAAAGGCAACCAATGCCTACCATGTTGAAGTATAAGACCAGAAGGAAATTTTGACTCACATCTCTCCTTCATAAATGATTCAAAATGAAATATCTTTGAATGTCCAATAGAACCTGATGATAATTCAGTAGGCTGATGTAATCAAAACACGTTCCCTAGACAAAGTATTACATGGACTCCCTCAGTTTTCTGAAGAGCCAAGAGAAGAGAAGCTCTGCTGGTGACAAGCTGCTCCACAATGACTCTGTCCCTTTACCCCATTAATTCCACCTTTCTTTGAAGATTTTTTCACTGTATTTATTCTCAAAGCCACACCTATCTTCAAAGTTATGATTACTCCCTTTAAGACATAAACAAAATCTTATTTCCTATGCTTCTTCATAGCATAACTAAAACATGTGATATTTCAAAAGAAGTTTTTAAACACTAAGGAAAATATAAACTAAAATTTAAAAGAACCAAAACGACAAAATATTTGCTTTCTATTATCTTGGTAGTTAAATATGTTTTCTTTGATTCTGTCCTGTTTCTTGTCTTACTCAAGACCAGACCAAAGTATTCTCCTTTTCAGTTCTCTGGTTCACCAACAAGATAAATAAGCATCATTTGGAAACTTATTTGAAAACTTGGAGCACTTCTTTATGGCCTAGTAAGTGATTCACTCCTTCAACCAAGCTGTTTCTGCAAAGTCACCTGAGTCTTACACTAAATTAGAGTCCCTGAGATCACTAAGGACAAGGACCCAAATGACCACCCTTTCCCAACTTAAAAAATGAAACACTCTTAGGGAGACATTAATCACAGATCTACTTATCCTTAACACTGGACCTTCATCTGTATATTTGTAAAGAATTTTAATCCTTAAACTCTATTGCATTTTAGGAGATTTCATCTGAATACATAGAATCTCTGAGGGTTTTGTTGTAATTTGTTCTTTATTACAAATGTAATATTCTTCATTATAAAAATTCAAAGGTCAGAAGCTCATAAAGTAAAATGGAAAACTTAAAAAACAATACGAGTCCTCTGTTTCCCTCTAACCTTTATATTTTTGACAAGCAAATATTTTCAGAAAGAGTTGTTTCTACTATTCCAAATAATTCTTATAATGGTTCATTTTCTAATATAAGTTCTTTAATAATTGTTCCCAGTAATGATTTAATGTGTCAATATTGATTGGGACTAGCCACATATTGAAATACACCAAAAAGAGAAATTAAAGAGAGTAGGAATAGTACATTCATACCCATTGTTGACAGGCGACCTACTGGGGCCACCCTTTGTATGAAATTCATTCATTTACTCAGCAAGTACTTAGTGAATATCTAAAAGAGGCCAGGTATAAGTCTGGATGCTCTGTAAGAAATAAAGATGAGCTACTTGTTGTTTCATTGAACATAAAAACAATACATAATAAAAAGTGGTATAGGTATACTATATGAATGAGGAAAGTACTAGTGGAACCATCTTCCTGAGGAAGCAGCTAAGTCTCTCAAAGTTGCAGTAACTCCTCTGACTTCACACCTAGAAAGTAGCAGGAGCCAAATGTGTACTTGGAAACACTTCTTTTGTTTTTTCATCCTACGTACAAAATTTAGAGGCAACAAAATATTGAAAACCAAAAATATTGCCTAAAAAGTAAATATTGAGCAGTTTTATATAAAAGACAGAGGGAAATTCAAGTGGGTTTTTTGTGTGTTTTTTTTAATTTCACAATTCAACATAGAGTTCAGTAGCATCCCTGTCTTTAGAAGTAAAATTAAGCACAGAAGGTAAACACAGATAAATTTCTTGGAAGTTACATAGAATCAGAATTTTACTTAATATCATGGCTAAAAATGGAATGGGCTATTTGGATATGTGTCAAGTTTCTCATCCTCGAACATATTTGTGGAAGGAATAGGAGGATTAGATAATCAAATGTCAGGAATGACCCAGAGAATTTCCATTTCTTCCACCACATATGCTCACCACTTTTGCAATAAAATAGCCTAGATCCAAGTTAGTAGATTAGATGGAACATTGTTCCACCTATATATCCACCTCCACCCAAGAATTATAGAGAAACCATCATTGTAAAAAGTTTCTATGTGAACAAAATGTCACATTGTAAATGATGCAAAAAGCTCTGAATCTCACTTCCATTCCCAGCGAGACGGCAAAATATGCAACAGCAGCAGCAACCTCGAGCAAATCTCGCCTCTGGGAGTAAGGCAATGCAAAATCTGCAACAGAACATTCCATATGAGACAAGTGTACCTAGCCAATAGATTCAGAGAAGGAAAAATGACTTTATAAACATCCAACACCATGTCATTTTCACAATATGAAGCTAAACAATAAACGGAGCTAAAAAAATTAAGGATCAAGAATTTGGTTATTACCTGAACTTGGTGCTAGCACTGGCTTTCTTTTTTACTGAAAAAGAAATCTCTGTATTTTCCAGAGAAATGAAGATTTTGTCTCAAAAATATCTGTGTAAATAAGATCAGTCTTTTTTTGAAGGCTTTGTGATGGGCAGAAAAGCAACAAATTTGCTTCAATGGGGAGAGATTTGTAGAAAAATTTAAACATACATGTAGTATATAATATATATTTATGGCCATGATTTCTATAATATGGTATGAAATAAGATCCAAGAACATTATAGAACTGTCAGTGAAGATACCAGCTAATATGCTGCTGCAGATAAAATTATTGGGCCTCGGGGCGCCTGGGTGGCTCAGTGGGTTAGGCCTCTGCCTTCAGCTCAGGTCATGATTTCAGGGTCCTGGGATCAAGCCCTGCATCGGGTTCTGCTCAGCGGGGAGCCTGCTTCCCCCTCTCTCTCTCTCTCTCTGCCTGCCTCTCTGCCTACTTGTGATCTCTCTCTCTTGTCAAATAAATAAATAAAAATCTTAAAAAAAATTGGGCCTCATCAAAAAGAATATTTTAAATGTGACAGCGGAAGGTGTTCCATCTTTTAAAAAAATATGATGTGCTTAGGGCTAGAATACTAAATATAGTTCTAGTTACTGTCCCCAGGAAAACATTAATGGTCTAGAAGTGGATCAATATGTGTTTATTTATATACATGTACACCGCATAGAATAGTTATTATCATACAGAAAGGCAAATAAAATTCTACTGTGTAAAAGAAGGTGCAAAACTCTACAAGGCTATAAAAATGAACACTTAGGGGAGAGATTACTGGTATCCACAGCATAATGAAGTATATGTGACGAGGAACTCCTGTTACTCACTATGTTCTAAGCACTGAACACACATTAATTCATTTAATCTCTCCACAAAATCTCTTGCGGTCGGTACTATTAATGTCCAAATGAAGCACAGAGAAATCCAATGATTTGTCCCATCTCACCCAGCCAATAGGTAGTAGAGCCAAGACTAAAATACAGGCATCCCGGTTTCAAGGAATATACTCTTAACCACTGCACGTGAATGAAGCACAGACCTAATTTTGGCACTTAAAGGGAGATAAATTTGAGGTAAATAAAAACAAATATAAAATGAACTAAAAACCTTGGAATCTAAAAACAAAACTGAATTTTAAGAGACCACAAACACATTTAAAATATAAAAATAGAATCGGGAGATCTTTATAGAGTTCCACAGACAAGCATAAAGCAGGGGACATTTGGGTAAGCTGCCGGAGGAAAAACCCTAGCCTTGAGTCCTACTTCTAGAAAGTCAGTCCTAGCCTCCCACAGAGCTGCACTTAACAACACAATGCGCATGCGTGCACACGCACACACACGCGCACACACACACACGTAGACATACACACAGATGATACAGGCTACAGAGCAGAATGAACCTCTGGTCTCACCCAGATGGAATCCATTCTTCCTGCAATATGGAAACATCACCTCTATGCGTCTACCTGTGCAGATGTTTTCCTTTGTGTCTACCTCACAGATACTGAGGCATGAGCATCAGCCACAGGGCAGAGAACAGATCTTCCCCAAATTGCTTGGTGTATCAATCAGCTCAGGACCACACACAAGGCTTTATTGATAAATAGATTTTAATTATCATGATGTGCTGCCATTTTCTTCAATTTGCAACTTCATACACCCATAGGGTCTACTTTGGGGAATAGGAATGTGGTTTTGATCTATTTTCTGTTTACTACGGCTAAGAATTTGGCTGAATACATGACTTTATAACATTGTTTTGAATAGAGAATCTCAGTAAAATATTCTTTTTTTTTTTTTTTAAAGATTTTATTTATTTGTCAGAGAGAGAGGGAGAGAGCACAGGCAGACAGAATGGCAGGCAGAGGCAGAGGGAGAAGCAGGCTCCCTGCAGAGCAAGGAGCCCGATGCGGGACTCGATCCCAGGACGCTGGGATCATGACCTGAGCCGAAGGCAGCTGCTTAACCAACTGAGCCACCCAGGCGTCCCTCAGTAAAATATTCTTTAGGGAAATGCCAAATCTGAGACTAGGAACTATTCATTTTCACTGAAGCTTCTACTGAGGAATTTGTTCCGGTTGGGGAAGTAATCATCCTGGGATATTTTTTCACGCATACAACCTGTCCTTTTGATTCATCAAGCCTTTCCTCAGCTGCTGTGTTTTTTGCAGCTAACCTCATGCTGCTGCTGCTCACGTTACCAGAGCATCTGGTATGGAACAAAACCATCATCCTTTCCAGATATTAGTTAACTGGAAATGGAATGTCACACACCACCTCCCTCCCACCTCCCATAGTCTTTCCCTTCCTGAGAATACAACCCTACACAGGGCAGCACAGGGGCTATTCAATGGAGAATTGGGTCAATCAAGTCTCACTTTTATTGTATCTCTTAAATATAATGTTCCATCCCAGTTATCAAGGAACTTCTACCCAAGAGACAGGGTTTGTCCTTTGCTGTGAAAATTGTGTCCTTTCAAATCATACTGCTAGTTTTTCTACTCTCCCATCAACATTGGTCTAGACTGGTCTTGGGAGATTGTGACTCTCAAAGATTTTCACAAAATCTGGGTCACCTGGAATCCTTGGCTAAAACTATAGGAGGTGGAGATAGGAAACACAGTTTTGACATAGGCTCACCAGTAGTAAAACCTAGACCAAGAAGACATTGAATAGTTAGACACCAGTATCTCAAAACGGTACTAATGTACAGGGGCACCTGGGTGGCTCAGTGGGTTAAGGCTCTGCCTTCAGCTCAGATCATGATCCCAGGGTCCTGGGATTGAGCCCTGCATCTGGCTCTCTGCTCAGTGGGGAGTCTGCTTCCCTTCCTCTCTCTCTGCCTGCCTCTCGGCCTACTTGTGATCTCTGTCTGTCAAATAAATAAATAAAATCTTTAAAAAAAAAAAAAAAAGGTACTAATGTACATACTAGTTACTTTCTTTAAGCCATCATTTGAAGCTACAAATTTACTTTCAGATAAATTCATTCTATGAAACAAACATGTCTGTCATTTGATGCCTCTGACAATGACAGGACACTGCTTGCCGAGCCACAGCTACTCCCCAGTGAGTCCCTTCTTTACCTACTGTTACCCAGTTTCCTTATGGAAAGTACATTTGTTGTCTCCATCTCAAGCTGCCCGTACTCATTATACATAGCAGTGACCCCATTCTTCCTTAATCTTCTAGATGTCTTCTCCACGAGATGGAGGGGCAGGGATCAGGTCTATTCTCTTTCTGCCACTGTTTCAAACACAGGGCATTGGTCTACCACTGTGCTTTGCACATAATAGTTTTGCTTCTTGTATTTTATTTTCTTAATTTCATCTAAAGAAAACCCACATCCTCCCAGACTTGACCACAGCATGCCTCGCAGTCTGCATTTCAGTCTTGCAGAATGGTCTGCCAGAAATATAAGAGTAGATGTTGGGTACATACACATTAAAAACTAGGAAGAAATGCTACATGTTGACAACTGAGTGTTTTAATATATTCAAGAGCAGATGAGAGGCTATCACTATTTAAAATGCCGTGAGTTTCGATTATAATTTGAAAATGGGTTCTCACCTTTAGCCACTTAACCTCAAACCATTTTTAATACAATGAGACAAAAGCTTTGAGAAAAACAAAGATCATGCTCTTGGTAACAACCAAAATAGGCATAAAAGAATTTTATAGCATCCTTATGCTTCTGAAACCTAGTGCCTAATGAAGTTATTTTCAATGATCTTTCAAACTAAGTGAGCTGTTCTAATGCAAACTCTGAATTTCACTTTTATTATATTTATAAACTCAATGCTTAGTAGAGTTTCTTCACAAACTTCTCCAAAGCAGACATAAAACAAGTATAATCATGCTGCCCTTATTCATACTGGCACTCAAATAGTTAACATAGAATAATAAAAAGCTTTGCTGTCAGTATTTTGGTAAATAACATTTTAACTATTAACTTCATACCTCCTGCAGAAGGTCCCCTTCATCATTCATCTCACACTTTTTTATTTAAGTCGACTTTGGAAACCACAATATCCCCAACAAATGCATTCAACATGTATTTATATGTATACCTGAACCAAACACTGCAGATGATGAATTCCATGGAGGCTCTTTCCAGAGGGGTCTGGCACGTAATAAAAGATAAACACTGGACTCTGATGTGTCACGCCCAAGGCACAGTATGCTGGAAACGCACTAGAAGAGTCAAATGACAAATGCTCATTTATGCCTGAATCCCTACAAACAAAGGACATTACAATGCTTAAAACTGTGTTGATTTTGACTTTTTCTCCAACATACTGAATTTTGTTATATAACAATTGTATTCTAGAATGAATCTATTGTTAGACTTAGATGATGACACATTTATTAGACAACTATGCAATCACGGTCCACAGACAAAGCACAAATGGAAAAATACAGCTGTCAGTGACCCAGATTTGTACCAATGGCAAAGACCCACTCATTTGTAATTCCCATTTTTCTTTTCCTTTTTTTTTCTAGGGTTCCTTCTCGCCTCTAAATTAATTCTGGTCGTTCGTTATATAATCACAGCCATCTCTCTTTAGCCTTTCTAATTCTACAAATGTTAGTCTCTGACAAAACCCAAGCCTTTCCAGCTGGCCACAAGGAACATAGAACCATCTACAGGTTGCCCCACGTGGTCCCAGGAACAACCCCAGCTCAGTTGGAAGGAACAGGGAATGCTTTCTCAAAGAGAATTTGAAATTATGCTTCTGCTGACTTCAATTGTCACTTCAAGTTGTTGGGGGAGGGTAGACGGTTTTTCTAAATCAAATCAAATCCTCTCTAAGTATTTTCCATGTATGAGTGTACACTCTCCAGAGCTGATCACTTCCACCCTGGACTTTGTCCAGCTTAGCACTCCAGCCCATCAGCCAGGCCTGATTCTCTTGTTCTATTTCCACAGTTGCATAGTTATTATTTTTGTTTGTTGTAATCAACTCCACTCTTCCCTTTGTATCTTTGCTCATCTTTCCCCTGTCTCCATCTTTGGGTCTCTTTCTTACCTTATAAATTTCAGTTCACCCTCTGTGTCTACTTCTAATCAAGCCATAATACAGAATTAAACACACTGTTTACAGTAGTTGCTATACCGCTGACAAATTTCGTTCTTTGTTCTTAATTACAAAATTTAGTATCTAAAAAGCTTTTTGTTTCTCTCTTAAAACTTAAAAAATCAAATTGGACCTGTTTAATTACTTTCAGTTGATTTTTTGTAATCTCATCCAAATCCAAATGTTGATTTTCTTTAAAAACTTCAATAAATCAGGACAAAGTAAAAAAAGTACATAGCTGAAGTTTTCAGGTAATCAATATTATTTATATAAAATATAACATCCTACATACCATTTATACCCATAAACATACCCTCTTTCTTTAACCTCCTTAATTCATAAATCCCATTCTAATAAGCAAGATAAAATTAAAATTTTGTCATATCATAAAACAGGGAGTTGGTACATTTCTGGAAAATAGGGCAGATCAATAGTTAAGTCTAACTAAGCTGTTAGAACTCCTTTATTATTCATTTGTAAGAGTTTTCATGTCACATGCAGAGCAATTTTATCTGCACAATAATGGCATGAGCTGCACACCAAAAGTCAGTGAAATCTCAATTCAGAGATTCTAATTTCCGGTGACAACTTATTCATTGAGCATCTATCCAATTCTGTTGTACTCATTAGACTTGTACCACGTCATCTCCAATCTCCCAGTCAAATAGTTTTTAGATATTCCTCACTCAAAACCTCAAGATAAGCTACTTGAACAAGTCCCCTCCACGACTTCTTCCACCAGTCTAATTCTATATTTACTAAAATTAGTTATAGTTATTTTCAAAATTACTTACCCAAATTGCACTAGTTATTGCAAATGCGCAGTTTAATTAAAACTAACTCAAAGGAAGATGTTTAACATTGCTTCAAAACTAAGACAAATGCTTTAGAAGGACTTGAAAATTATATGTCTTAGTTTTCTATGTTTTAACAAAAATACCATTGACTACGTAGTTTATAAATGATAAAAATATATTTCTTTCAGTTCTAGAGGCTAGGAAGTCCAAGATAAGACACCAGCAGATTCAGTGTCTGGTGAGGGCCCACTTCCTGGTTCAAAAATAGCAGTCTTTTCACTGTGCCCTCACATAGAGCTTTCTGGAGTCTCCTTCAGAAGGATACAAATCCCATTCATGAAAGATTCAGTAAATAGCAGTACATGTCTAATAAAAATGGTTGCTAAATTCTGTTTAAGTAATATGCCCGTAAAAAGTTAATTTATTAAAATATAGAATTTTCTTTTGATTTGTCTTAAGATCTTACATCACTAAATAAACAAATAATCTTATATTATTCTTACATGATGCACTATGAGAGACAATATGAGATTCAAATCAATGAATGTATTGATCCAAAACAAAGTACTGATCCAGAAGCAATAGATTGGTTGATAAGTGTATAATTACATGACTTAGGTTAAAAGAATGTCTTTAAATAAGTACTCCTTTTTAGGATACTTTACTTCAGCTGACTTTCCTGGTTAACCAACCAATTTTTTTACTTGATTGTTTAAGATAAAAGATCTCCTTTATCTTTATAAACTTTTCTTTAAAAAATGGATGAGACCGTTTAGAGAGACATATCAGATATAATATATGCATTTACTTTTGTTTGTTCAAAAAGAAAAAGAAAATCTAACCAAAGGTCATAAGCGAAAAAGAAAATAGAAATGGGGACAACAGAAAAAAGATATGAGTGGTAGAAAGCACATGGACAAATTGTAACAAACTTTTAACAAACCTCCAAAAGCTAATCTTAAATTATCAATGAAAAAAGTCAAGAAACAATGCAATGTGCATTGTAGAACTTTCCAGAAAGAAGAAAGAAAAAAAAAGGCAAGGAAATGAAAGAATAAGAACAAAAGGACTAAAAAAAAGAAGAAGAAATGACCACTCTAGGAGGTTCAACATATGAATAATAAGAGTTTCAGAAAAAGGAAATAGAGAAAAATATATGGGAAAGTATCTTCAAAAATAGTCATTTCCCAGAATTGAAGGGCATGAGTTTCCAGAATGAAAGGGTACACTGGGAAATTAGCTAAATGGATTAAAATTCATACAGATCAAGGCTCGTTATAAAATTTCAAAACTCTAACACATACAATGTATTTCTTCATACAAGAGACCCCAGACTTCTTAATAGCAGCACTGGAAACTGGAAAACAATGAAGACAAGATTTCAAAATTCTGTGGAAAAATACCTAACCCATAGTCCTAAACTGAGTCAAAACTATTGATCAAATGAACAAAATAGAGATATGTTTCACATACCACTCATATACCCTTTCTCAGAATACTAATGATGCATATGATTTTCCAAAATAGGAAACCAATACAGAAGAAAACCAGAATTCCAAGTAACAGCAGATCCAGCATGGGGGAGAATAAAGGGATCCCTGGGAAACTGATAAGGTAAAATCTCAGAATGATACCTGAATACCAAGAGTAAAGTACTGTCAGATATCTTCACAACAAAGGCTCAAGAAATAATTTTCAAAAAGGACAAATTCATAAAAAAAAACTCTTGTGTCTGAATGGGGAATAATTGAAACTGAATTTTTAATGTATACATAGAATCCTTACACATAAGCAACTGGGGGGAAAAAAAGACAATAACCTCACAGAAAAGAAAAAATGATATGGGCCAGGAAAAATAATCTTGTAATAATACCCACATGGCTCAACTGTGGACAGCTTTACATATTCATGGTAATGTAAATACTAAATATTGATCCTAATAAAATTTCAGTGTTTTATTAGAACAACTGTGGAATTGGAATTGTGCATGTGTATTTAGGGAGGATCAAGGAAAGAGAGCTAAATGCTGTTTATCCAATGTGAGAAGTCCATAGTTAATGCCAAAAAATTAAAGATGAGTAAATAGTAAGATAAGTGCAATTTTTAGAGATACTGAGTTAAAACAAAAAGATCCAGCTAGAGAAATTGGGACTAGACATCTTGGGAAGGGGAACAGAAGTGGGATGAGGAACTGTTTGACTCTTTAAACCATGGCATATGTGTCTTTAATAAACTGAAAATTAGTGTGTTGGGGGAGATGAATTGCTAATATTCTCTCTCTTCAAAAATCAGTTCTTGCAATTGTTTTTACCTGATTTTTTTTTCTTTCTTTCTTTTTTTGGGGGAGGGGGATTAAGAGGTATTATGTAATTTCTTTATGTCCAATTAGTCACTTTATCTTTTTGCATAATTTTATAGAGTGTTTATCATATCATGGAGTATTTTACCTGCCTTTATATCTCCCACCTAAGCTGTGAATTCTAGAGGGTTTCGATTCTATTTTGTAACTCGAGCACCTGGAACACTGCCTATTTCATAATAGGAGATCAATATTCTTCTGTTGAATGAATAAATGGGGTATGAGAAACACTGAATTTACTACCTACGGAAAAAAACACCACACTTCTGTTATGAGAATTAAGTATATATTGCCAAAAAACTGTCTCTTGTGCTTTTCTAAATCAAAATTTTATGATGACTTAGTCTCAAGTGAGAACCTCCATTCTCCAGTCTTTCACTGTAACTACTGAAGTTATCACGAGTGCTTCATTTCCATTAGATAAAGGACTAAAAACATCCATTTTCAGACATCTTCACCCAGAAGCGACAATTTGTATTCATGATTATGATTATGTTTTAGGTAAAGTCAAAGCCCTTCATACAATTTACATGCCAAACACTTGAGTGTTCTCTGACCGGGTTGCTACTTTAGAAAATAACATATATTATTTCAGGTTTATTGAGAATCATTATAGCGGTGTTTAGTTAAGGACGATTCACAAACTGAATGCAACATTCCCACCACATTGCCTCCTAGATAGTAGACAGAGTTAAGGATAAGCTGTACCTTCTAACTTAAATCTAGATGACTTATGAATAATTTTTTCTACAAATTAGAATCGTAATCTATGTACAAAATATTTTTAAAAATAAAGATATTAGGCTCTAATAGGACATAATCTCATTTGAAAAATTTGACTTCCATTGTGCGCTAGCTGTTATGAAAGATGGTAAGTGATAATCTAAATGGTATATATCTCAAGTCCATGAGTATGTTTCATGCTATTATCACAAACAAATTTCTGATAGCATCCTACATTTTAAAGTAATGTGTCTTTAATGAGGCAAATATACTTCAGAAAAAGAAGAAAATTTAAAAAAAAAAAAACCTTCCAAGGATACCTTTTTCATTGGCCCACTAATTGAGCTTCTTCAATGAAAGCCTTTTTGCCTAGATAGTGGGTTTCAATCTCTTTACTTTGGAACTGTGATCTAGATGAAGCTGGAGTATCCACATGCTTCCTCTACTCTAGTTGTAAAAGCTTGTAATTATGACAAAACCTTTAGGAATTTTACAAATGTTTAACACTGTTGCAATATTATAATAGATAAAATAAGTACACTTACATAGTTCTCTGTGTGTACAGGTGAACGTCTAAGTGCTTCACAGATACTAACTCATTTGATCTCCCCAAAATTAGTGAGGTACTATTATTACCTCCATTTTACAGATGAAGTAACTGAGGCACAGAAATCTTGCTGAAGCCCTGCAGCTTAGGTTGCGGGGCGGGGCAACATCTGAACTCTGATAGCCTGACCCCAAAATCCACACCCTTAACCACAAAGGCAAGATGGGAAGGGACTCAAGCTTAAAAGAACACAGAACCAAGAAAGCATAAATATATGCATCTATGTAAAGTGAGGAAACTTTAATTACCCTTGTCCCTTTGCAATTACGCAAGCCTATCAGGAGCCATAGAGGTTAAAGGAAACTCTGCCGGTATCCCCTATTTCATTCACACATGTTCATGTGTATATATTTTAAGTCACGCTAGGAAATTCTCAGGGTTTTGCAAGTCCATTTATTCACCCCCTTATTTGATACAGTTCAGCACCTGTGTGGTGAAGAGCTGCCATCACAGGCAACTCAGTAGGCAGCTACCATGATCACTTGTTGTGCTTGGAAAAATGGTATATAGCCAAATCTGTGATATTAGCATGAGATACATTAAAGGTCTTACTGTTGTAAAAATCAGTGTCTAAGAAACCAAATGTTAAGAAAGGGTTGAAGAGATAGATGGGAAGAAACCGTGAATTATCCTAAGTCCATATTCAACATTTCTCATTCACAAGCACTTGTTCAATACCTACTATATTCAGGGACTGCTTCAGGCAAATGACTACAGCCACTGAGCCATGAATCTATGATTCAAGTCTTTCTGCTGCCCCTCTTCTGAGACTACGTATGGGAAGACTATTCAACGCCAGCACTTCTCTGCCAAAAAGAGGTGATCTAATTGAGTGGATCAAGAGGACAGTGGCTAAAATGATTAAAGGAATGATGGGATTCATTTTATGAGAACAGATTGCAGCAGCTCAAGTTTACTAAGTACCACCAAGGGGAAGCAGTGGGTTGTTACCACTAAGTTACCGCCTTCTGATGAATCATTTAACAGGACTGGAGGAGAAAAAGATGCAAATTGAGTACAAGATTAAACCCATTCTTTCATTGTAAAAGAAAAGTGGGAGAAAATGAAACCACAATAATTCTGGTTTTATTTCATATTTGTGTGTATTATATGTTACAAAACAATGCATGAGAACCCAAAGTTCCCAGCACTGACTGCTAAAGAAATAGGATAAAACATGCCCAAAGTGACTAAGGGCCTAACTGATTTGTGAGAATAATAAATGAGTACGAAGGAGAGAATTGTCTTTCTAAACATCTCCCCTCCGACAAAATCATAGTTTTGGGTCAGCGGGAGGCCTTGACAACAGGGACAGAAAGATACTCCCACTTTTTCTTTCTCCAGGTTTGTTGTCGTTCTAGAAGTTTGTTGGGTTTGCTCCTCGTTCACATGTATCCAGTTGTGACAGACAAGCAGAGAACCTGCCATTGACACCCTCAGTCGCGGAGAGTGTGGCCAAACATTGTGAAGAGTAAC
This sequence comes from Lontra canadensis, assembly GCF_010015895.1. NCBI lineage: Eukaryota > Metazoa > Chordata > Mammalia > Carnivora > Mustelidae > Lontra > Lontra canadensis. The sequence goes on along the minus strand of NW_022631021.1, from coordinate 12,516,856 downwards.
ATTTGGGTTCTCTCAGTAGTTCTGGAACTCCTGATCACAACAGCTTCCGGTAATTCCCTCCACCTACCCAACGTCTCCTCTCCCCAATTCTGCCCAGAAACATCTCATTTTCTAAGGAAACAAGAGATCTGTTTACAGGATTGAGATTTTAAATCTATCATTAAAAAAATACTTTGGGTAGGGCTGAGTAGAGGATCAGTGATTTCATGAATAAGCAGAAACACACATGGGGTGGGGGGCTCCTGGGGGGCTCAGTCAGTTAGGCAGCTAACTCTTGATTTTGGCTCAGTTCATGATCTTAGAGTCCTGGGATTGAGCCCCACACTGTGTCCACATCTACACTCAGCACGAGTCTGCTTGAAGATTCTCTCCCTCCCTCTCCCTCTGCCCCTTCCCTGGCTTATACTCTCTCTCTATCTTCCTCTCCCTCTCTCTCTCTCTCTTACTCAAATAAATAAATCTTAAAACACACACACACAGGAAGGGAATGGGGGATTTTTGTGGTTGGTTTTTCATGTGTTCTGGAAAGGGAATTTCTCCTGTTATCTGACCCTTCTACAAATTCCATTAAGTAATAAGTACAAAACAATGCTACTCCCTGAAAAAAGGACCTGACAACTACGTAGAGTTGATAAAGTAAAAAACTAGTTCAAAATCGTTTTAATACAGCATTCTCAATTATTATTCATATATTTAGCCAAACTCTATAAAGTTAAATCAAGTGAATCATGAATGTAGGAGCATGAAATCTGAGTTCCAAGGTGCATAAGGAGCTTGCAGTCACATGAAATGAGTTAAAAATTACTCCAAAACAGCCAGAGCTCTATTTAAAAAAACAAGGGGAGTGTCACAGAATACACTGTTAAGACACCATTAATTTAATAACTTTGCTAGTTGGTATTATCCATGTTTTCTTCTCTTACTAATGGGACAGTGCTCAAATACTGGGACAGTGCTCAAAAATGACTGGAAATTCCATGACTTTTCATTTATGTAAATATGTCAATCAGCATTTACCATATTTAAAAGTAGAATAGTAATGAACCTAGTATATGTTAATATAAATAATATATTTTATTCTCCAAAGCATAAAAATGTAATAGAAGCTTGACACCATTTTACATTTTGCAAATCTTTTTTAATATCTAGAAGTCAAAAATCACTAGAATCTCATCTCGGCTTTTGCATTCATTCTGTTACTGTACTGTATGCCATGCAGCCCTCTGGGCAACTCCACTGTATGTTGTGGGAGAATGAGCCTGAAAAGAACAAATAACATCTGAGGATGGAAATAACTTTGACTTCATAGTCTCCTCAAAGGGTCTGGGGGCTCCTGGGAGCCCCTGGACCACACTGAGAACTCCTGTTGTAGTGGAACAGCCAGCAGATTAAAGACCCGAGTTCTGGATGAAGCCTTGTTCCTTAAAGGCACATCACCTAATTTTCTTGATCTCGGTTCCTTTGCAAAATGAGGATGAGGTAAGATGATTTCTCAGATCCTTCCCAATTCTAATATTCCGTGATTATGTAATACAATAAAGAAAAGAGACCCACCCAGGGTCCCCTACATTTATTTTTTTTGGGGGGGTGCCCTACACTTATTTATGCTCCCTGTGGTATATCCCAAGTTTTATGTAACCCTTTCACTTCCGGGCTGTAATTGTTGTTCTAGAAAACTGACCTTACACATTAATTCCAACTAAGCATCTAGCATGACAGGCCCAGGTAAGAATTGTAAAGTTCCTGTGTGTAGAGTATCAGGAATAATAAAATAGAATAAAAATTTAAATGATGGCATTCCTAAACACAAGGTGGGATCTAAAACAAATATAGAATATTGGAAAAACTGGTGAAATACAAGTAAATTCTCTAATTAATAGTATTGTGCCAAGATTAATTTTTTAGTTTTGGTAAATGTTCTGTGGTTACATAAGATACAAACTTAAGAAGAATGTAGAACAGTGGAATATTACTCAGCCATCAGAAAGGATGAATACCTACCATTTACATTGATATGGATGGAATTGGAGTGTATTATGCTAAGTAAAATAAGCTAAGCAGAGAAAGACAGTTATCATATGGTTTCACTCATATGTGGAAAATAAGGAATAGCACAAAGGATCATTGTGGAAGAGAGAATACTGAACAGGAAGAAATCAGAGAAGGAGACAAACCATGACAGACTCTTGACTCGGAAAAAGAAACTGAGGATTACTGAGGGGGAGGTGAGTGGGACGGTGGGGTAACCAGGAGAGGGATATTAAAGAGGGCATGTGATATGATGAGCACTGGGTGTTATACGCAACTGATGAATCAGCGAACACTACATCTGAAACTAATGATGTACTATATGTTGGCTAATTGAATTTAAATAAATAATTTTTTAAAAAGAAGAAGAATGTAGAAGAGCCTACTGGAACTCTGTACTATTTTTGAAACTTTTTTGTAAGTTTAAAATTATCTCAAAAAAATAAGCAAGATGACATTGAGGGCACTGTGATATTACTGTGAGTGAGAGGAGGGGGAGGGATAGAGAGGACCTTCCCATCCCTCCAGAGCAGCTGTCAGTTCTCCAGGCCCTCACTATCTCCTAATCATTTTTTCAGTCCAAAAGAGAAAAGAAGTAGCCCAGATATCTCAGAACATGATGTGAGACCCATATAGGAATTAAACTGTAAGAAAAAAATTAGTAAAACTAGGGCAATTTAAATGTTGTCATCAGGGAATATTAAAAGTACAAATAAAATATTAAAAGTACAAATATTCGATTTGGTTGATCAATTTAATTAGATTCCTAATGAGCATTGTTCACTCATCCCATTATGGATATCAGTGCTGTTTTGTTTCATTTTGTTTACTGCCCAGAATCTAGAACCCTTCCTGTGTCGGGGAAAAAGACCTATTTGAGAGTCTTCGTGGAAACAATAGAATAATTCTCACTACAGAGGCTGAAAATATCAGATTCTCACATTTCTTACCCTACAGTTAACCTTCATGCACCTCATCTAGGGACAGGGATTGGTCCTCTACTCAGCCAATCAAGCAGAGCTGCTAGGATTTTCAGTCAAAAGCTACTGGGCAATGGAGCAGGGACAGGGAAGACTTCTTTTTGGACATGATAGCAGCAGCTGAAAGATCCAGTTTCCGGAGGCAGAAGGGGCAGGATTTGGTGTCCCATGAGTGATTCAGGGACAAGCCACATCACCTAGTGCTCAGTGGTGCAAATACCTTTGTAGGGTCAGTTTGGTGCTATTCTTCCAGCTATAGCCTGTTTCTCTCCATTTCCTGGGGCCAGTATCATCTCCCTTGGTGACTCTGAAAGCTGTCTGATGTATTTACAATTTTGTTTTCTGTTTAAACGTATCAGAGTTGACTTCCATTACTAAGTACCCTACCTGATACATACTCATTTATGCAACTATAGAATTCGTTCACTTCTAAGTACAGAGTTACTGTGGTAGGCAGAATTCTAAAGATGGCCCCCCCAAGATTTCCATCATCAGGTTATTCAATTGAATACTAATCTAGGTACTGCTATGAAGAAATTTTGTTAATGCAATTAAAATTCCAAATCACAGATTTTTAAGATATGGAGATTATCCAAATGGGTAATCGAATCCCATCAGCGCTTTAAAAGCAGAGAATTTTCTCTGGCCAGCAGCAGAAGGGAAAATCAGAATGGAAAGCACCAGAAAGATTCAAGACACCATTCATTGCTCACTGATGATAGAAGAGACCACTTGACAAGCCATGTGAGCTGCCCCCAGCTGAGCTCTAGCAAGAAGATGGGAGCCTGAATCCTACGAATGAAAGTCAAATTTAGCCAAAAATTCTAAAAGAGCTTGGAAGTAGATTCTTCTCCAAAGCCTCCATTTGAGGGCCCAGGCTGGTGTTGGCCTGTGTCTCCTTAAAAGCAGAGTCCAGCCAAAAGCATTTTGACCTCTCACTTACAGAACTATGAGATAATTACAGACATTGTTTTAGTCTCTAAAATTTGTGGTAATTTAGTATACAGCAGTAGAAAACAAATATAGTTACGAAAAAAGGACTAAGGATTCTGAGTGACTCGAACTTCTCAACAGAAAAGCTATAATGTGGAAGAAAATGGAATGGTGCTTTTGAAGTTCTGAGGGAAAGAAATCTAAAATCTCCTACCCAGTCAAACTATGGAGAACGTGTGATGATATACTAAGACATTCAAAAAACATAGCATTTTTCATTTTCATCCTTCTGTCTCAAGAGACTAGCCGAGAATGTACTCTACCACAATGAAAGTAAACTAAAAGTAAGAAACGATATAGTTCTGAAACAGAGGATCTCAAACATGGGCAGGGGAACAGAGTTCCCAAATGTACCCAAGACCCAAAGGGAAACTGTTTCAGATGGAAGCACATCTGAAGATCTGGGAGACATTCTTCAAAAGGATGAGCCTTGTAAGAATATCTGGTGGGTCTGAATGTATTAAGGGATTCAGACTATTGATTGAGAGTAGGGTTAAATTAATAATTAGCTTACAGAGAGATAAGCAAATGAAAGAAGTAAACTGTAATTCACCCCAGTGAAAACAAAGAGTTTAGTAAAGGAAAAATGATGATAGTATAATATTTGGCTAAGCAATCAATAACACTTGCATTCATGATAATACAAAAACACATAATACTATAAACTAACCAATGTGATTATATTAGAAAGATAGAAGACTAAAAGTACACACTACTGTCAGTATTCTGATTCAAAGTCCAGTGTGTTCATCAAAACACACGATGGTCCTCTGTAGCAACTGGCTTAAAGGGAATCCAACCATCATCTGTAACTTTGCTTCTGTGCGAAAATATATTCCAGATCTTAATCAAGAAACTTGCAAATGAACTTTTGGAACATATACCATTATCCCACAAAAATTAAAGAATTATTACATCAGCAGTCAAGAGATGAAACCTAGGCTCATCCCTCTTTCCTCTTTCTTTCCTCTTTAACATGTTTTAATAAGGTGGGGGGGTGGTTAGCTAAGTTGTAAGGTTTTGAATGTTGTTCAAATATGCAATTTTAGAGTGCAATAGCATTCTTCATTATTGTCCTTCTTTCTTAAGAGACTAGCCGGGAATGTACTTTACCACAATGAAAGTAAACTAGAAGTAAGAAACGATGTAGTTCAGAAGCAGAGGATCTCAAACATGGGCAGGGGTACAGAGTTCCCAAATGTACCCAAAGCCCAAAGGGAAACCGTTTCAGATGGAAGCACATCTGAGACTGCTTCGGTTTATTTTGTAATCCATTTTCCCGTAAGTTCATTCACTTTTTTCATTCACAAACTAATTCTTTTTTTCCAAAATAACTTATTCCAGTATGTCCTAAAAGGGATCTCTAAACCAAGGTGCCATTTTTTACAGCTGATGAGTTATATGCTTTATGAAATAAAATTAGATAATTATGCCAAAGTCCTTTGAAAATGCAGAAAGTTACCAAGTATATATCTGTTCTGTTCTTATTTTTAATTAATCATAACTGGAAATGTGCAAGCTGCATCTCAGAATGACTAATAATGTTTCTGAAACTCACTTAAATAAATGGTAAGTCATTTAAAAATCCAGAATAATCGCTGAGTCATGCATGACTCATATATCAGAGCCCACTAGTCAAGGAATGACTTGTAGAGAAATATTACTAATATTAGATAACGGTTAACTCTGTGTGAATGAGAAAATAAGATCTGTTTCTGATTCTTGAAAGTTTTCTTAAATTTAAACAACAAAAAAAAATTTCTCTAGTTAAAAAAAAATAGAAGGAAACTTAAATGAGTTGATCTTTCACTATTAGGTAAGCATTTGAAGAATACAGTTTGACTTAAAGACCACAGCTCTGGAGTCAATAACCTTGAAATACAGTAACCACAAAAGAAAGAACAGATTATCAGTCCAAACTGCCAAAGATGTGGAAATGTAATTAAGCTTTTACAATGAAGATGTATGAATTCTTGGCCCCTTCTAGTTTCTATTTTGATTTTTAGTTAATGGTTCAACAAACATTTTGCAACATAAATCCTCTACAAGGTACTATCCAGTGTGGTAAGGAGACAAAGATGAACCAAATCCAGATCTGGCCTAGAAGAATTCACCATTCAGTGAAAACAACAAGGCATTTATTACTTACCTTAATCCAAAATGGAACACTACATAAAAAATAAAGTAAAATAATAAAGCAAAAGCATGCAAAGGGGAAGAGGTTAATGCAAAGCTTTTCGGAAGAGTTGGTATTGGGATGCAGCCTTTAAACAACATTTGAGATTTGTAAAGATAAGGGTAAGGAAAAAAGGGAGAAGCCCAAGCTTACTAAGCTTACCATACACAGGACAAACAGGGTGAATTCTCAATTTAATGATGTGTGAAGGAAGGTAGAGAGAAACAGGTGGCACAGATCTTGATTTTCAATGACCTTACTTACATGCCATGAAAGACCTTCAAAATGTTGGTTGTTTTATTATCAATTTAAGCAAGATATTAAATTTAATCAGAACTGTGCTTTAGAAAGATTCATTGAGGGTCCTACTTTGTAATGTGAATTTATGGAGTATTAGGCAGAGACTGGAGATTAGAGGCCAAATTAGAAAATCCTTGTAGCTGCACAGATGACAAGCATTGTCAGCAAAATTCTGAAAAGGCCCCCAAATTCTCAGCCCTTGGTGTGCCAACACGTTCTCCCAGTTATTCAGTCAAACATTAATCAAGGTGTTGCTGTGAAGGGACTTGGGAATGGAGTAAGTTCCCAAATCAACTGACCCTAAGGTAAAGAAATCCAGGAATGCCTCACCAAATCACATGAGTCCCTTCAATTTATCTGTGTCAAGAAATCAGAGACGGGGGCACCCGGGTGGCTCAGTGGGTTAAGCCTCTGCCTTCAGTTCAGGTCATGATCCCAGGGTCCTAGGATCGAGCCCCACATCGGGCTCTTTGCTCAGCAGGGAGCCTGCTTCCCTTCCTCTCTCTGCCTGCCTCACTGCCTACTTGTGATCTCTGTCTGTCAAATAAATAAATAAAATCTTTAAAAAAAAAAAAAAAAGAAAGAAAGAAATCAGAGACAGGGAAGTTAGAGAAAGTCAAAGCATGAGAGGGGTTTAACAAGGCAAAATTTTTCCATTACTTGCATTGAAGATGGAGGGGATTCATATGGCCAGGAAGATCAGTGGCCTCTGGGAACTCAGATTGGCCCCAATGGTCAACAGCCAGAAAAGAAATGGGGACTTCAGTCTTAACAATGAAAAGGAACTGAATTCTGTCCATAATCTGAATAAATTTGGAAGTGTATTGTTCCCTAGAGTCTCCCCACAAAAACTCAGTCTGGCCAATGTCTTGACTGATACCTTCAACCCAAAATTCATGCCCATCTTGTCAAGATGTCTGACCTACAGAAGTGGTGATATCATACATTTGTGTTATTTTAAGCCTCTAAGTTTTTTGTAAGTTGTTAACAGTAATAGAAATATTACAAGTAGGAGCACCTGGGTAGCTCAGTCAGTCAAGCATCTGCGTTCAGCTCTGGTCATGACCCCAGGGTCCTGGGATGGAGCCCCATGGTGGGCTTCCTGTTCAGCAGGGAGTCTGCTTCTCCCTTTAAGCCTCCTCTGTCTCAGGCGCTCTCTCTCTCTTTGTCAAATAAATAGACAAAATCTTAAAAAAAAAAAAAAAGAAAAGAAATTATACAAGTAATGAAATGTAGTACTTTATACCATTTTAAAGGATCTGTTCTTCACTAACCAAGCATTAAGCACATACTTAGGGAGGGTAGCATTTTGGGACCCGCTTCTCCAGATCAGTTTCAAAGGATAATAATAATTTCAGTAAATTTCAGTTATTAGAGACTTGCTCAAAGATTTGTAGGTGAATGGCATGACTTTTTTAAAACACTTTAAAATTAACCACTCAACAGGCAAAAGTTGAAAAAGACTTCAGTACCTACCATGTAAATTAACTAGTTCATAAGGAATAATAAGTGAATAAGCTTAAGAGTTAAGAGAATTGAATTTATAGTTATTTTGGCCATGTAGTATTCAATGAGTAAGTTGATTTCCTTTGGTCTTACTTTATATGTAAAATGGAAAAATTTTTGTACTAATTACTTCACAGTATTGTTACTAGGACCAAATTTATTAAAATAAAACAAAAAAATTATATGTTGTAAAACAGTTCACAGATTTTAATTATGACTATTATTGGGTCTAGAACAGTTATTTGTCTGCAAGCATAGATTATCTCAGTGCATCTAAGTTAGATTGAAATAGGGTTGCAAAGACTTAAAAATTTTTACTTTATTTCTAGTTTGAATCAACACCACACTTAAAATAATGCTACACACACCTCATGAAACTATGGAGTAAATATTGGTTAGTAGAATAATTGGCATTTTATCCTAATAAAAAGACCTTGACAACCAGAGACATCTAAATATGTTGACAGGGGGAAAAGCAGATATTTGTCTTATAAATATCCTAAATTTGAATCTTAAAACTAAGAGCAATCCCATAATCTTGACTTCTTTGAATTTGATTGGCAACTAATGTATTTTTCATATGGGGTTTCAATTGCACATACTGTATATACTTTCAAACCTAAAAATTATTTCTATATACTGGGGAAGATTTAAGGAGAAAATCATGTCACTTCCTCAGGATTTCCCAATATGTCAAGGGAAGAATTTCTTCTGATTATTTTGTAGAGTACATAAAAGTAAGTCATTCAGTAAAGCATTTTAAAAGTAGAAGGAATTGAAATAAAAATGGTCTTTGTAGAAAAAGAAATGCAGTTAGAAGGAAGAGTATAGTTATGTAAAGTGAATTACACGAGTATGTTTCCAGGCAAACAGTAGGTGGCAACATTTACACAGTCTTGTTTTTGAAATGCTTGTGTAACACCAAGATAAAACAAGCTAATGATTCATGAAATACGGGACTTTCCAAAACTCGTGTATTAAAAGGGCTATTTATGCACGAACATGTTCTTTGTTTTTATTCTTTCTATTTTAGAATATTAAGCTGCCGCCTTATCAGAAAGACTTCAAAATCATTAATCTTAATGTTTTATTTGTGAGGCATATTAGATTGTTCATCTAAACGAAGGGATAGAATTTTTTCCCCCTCAGGCTTTGGTCAGATGAGGTGGTTGAGTTAGACAAGAGTGAAGATTAGTGGAAGCACGGATGCTTTATTTTACATTTAAGAAAAGAAAGAAAGCAAGCCAGCCAGCCAGCCACCCATAGCATGAGCTCAATAACTAGAGTTTGCAGCAAATTATTACAAGAGGCACATCTAGGGGTCAAGGGAGGGCGGAAGCTGCGTCAAGTTTCCTTTTCTCTTTTGAGCACATCTGATTCTGTTGGTAACACTGAAGGCTAAAGGCTTGTGACCCTGTGTGCAGTTCTCACAGATGAGTTTCCAAACCTAAGAAGCCATTTTAGGAGGTGAGTGGCGGAAGTCACTGTGACCTTTGAGGCTTAGGGGTTATTTTTTATTTTCCAGAATGATGAGATTTGTTACTGAGCATTTTCCTGGTGGGAAATCAGGGGGCAGCCCTAAGAGGTGAGCAGAGGTGCTGCTTTATAACAGCAGAGGTCAGTAACAGCAAAGGGGAAGGAAATGGAGCAATCCTGCCAGAAATTTTGTCACTTTCTTTGAGTTGCACAATCAACAGGCAAGAAGCTGACAACACACAGGATATCCTAATCCTAATACCCAACAGAATCTCCTGGACAGCCAATGTCTCCATCCTGGTTCTAGGGCCTTCCTGGACATGCTCAGAAATATTTCAGACTCTCCCTACCAGAGAATTAGTTTCTACCACAGAGTACTTTTTTTTTTTTTTTTTTTTTAGGGAACCATAATAGAAAATGAAGTAAAACTTTCCACTCTACTCTTTTACAGTTATTGAAACTTTTTCCTACCTCTCCAATTCTGAACTTGGACTTATCTTCAGATAAGAAAAAACAAACAAAAGCAAAGAAAAGGATAGGGAAAAAAAAATATTTTATCCTTACATTTGGCAAATACTTGTTGAGTGCCAGGGACTGTTCTAAGTACTTGGGTACAAAGTAAACAAAATACATCACGTCTCTTTCCTCATGGAACTTGGAATCTGGCGGGGCCAGGCAGACGTTAAACAAATAAATGGTATATGTCAAGTGGTATATTCATTTCCTAGAGCTGCCACAACAAAGTGCCACACAACAGACGAGTTCAAACAACCGACATTCTTGTCTCACAGTTCTGGAGGCTAGAAATCCAAGATAGAGCTCGCTGCAAGGCCATGCTCCCTCCAAAACCTGGAGGGACACTCCCTTGCCTTTCCTAGCTTCTGGTGGTTTCCCAGCAACCCTTGGCTCTTCTTGGACTATAGGTACATCACCTCCATCCTCTTGTCTTCACAGAGGTGATCTCTTCCTGTCTCTTCACATACTCTTCTTTCTGTCCGTGTCTATGTCTGTGTCCAAATTGCTCCTTTTTGAAAGGACACCAGTCTTTTCAGACTAAGACCCACCCTAATAATCTCATCTTAACTTGGCTACAACTACAAAGACCTTATTTACAAATAAGTTTGCAATGTGAGATGCTAGGAGTTACGTTTTGGTGGAGACACAATTCAGCTCATATCCTATATGACGAAAAAAATAAAAAAGGAAAGGAAAGAGAAAGTAGTAAAGGGAGGGGAGGCATGTTTGGAAAAGGTGGTCACGGAAAATGATATTTGAATAAAGTGAGATTTGAACAAAGAAGTGAGAAATTGGAGCGCGTAGGGAACTAAAAGAAGAGATATCTGCTCCTGGAAAAAAAAAAAAAACCACAGGATTTTAACTGCCAAAATTGTAATGTGACCAGTTGTCTTCATTCTTTAAAATGTTCGTGATTATAAAAGAAAGGTCTATGCATATTATAACCACAAATCATTCTTTTTAGCTCTGAACAAGTCGATGGTTTTCAGTTAACTCATCTTTAGCAAGAATAGAGGAGATATGGATTGATTATAAGCTTACATGATTTTTCTTTAAACAAATATTTATTTTGCTGCAAATATTCATTTTGCACACTTTCGGGTCCTGGGGACAAAGCAGTGAACAAAACTGTAACACTCTGCCTTCAATGAGTTTACATTTCAATAAAGGGGAGATCAAGTTTGACTTTTTATCCTTTCTCCACCCAGTGGGAATTTGAAGAAACCTACCCCAGTAAGAATAACGTGCATCTTCACAGCAACCCAGAATCATAGGATCTCATTAGGACCCATAAAAGTTATCTGGTCCAAGTATTCATCAGATAGTGATTCTTTGATAAGACTCTCCTTAAAATGGCTCGAATTGTATGCCAACACCTTTAGCAACAGAAGCTCACGATCCCTCCAACTTTACCATCTACTAGAATTTCTCTCACCCTGTAGCTCTACTCCAGCAAAACAGAATTGCTGCTTTTCCTGGGAAACACCAGGCTCTTCACTTGCTGTTCTCCAGATACATTCTTGGCTAGCTGCTTCAGCTCCTTCAAATATTTATTAAAATGTCACCTTCTCAGTAAGTCTTTCTTGGCTACCCCATTTAAAAATAACCACCACCACCCCCGCCATGTTGCTACCTCACTGTCTTTATTCCCTTTCTTTGCGTTATTTTTTTCTCCAAAACTTGTATCATCATCTAATTTTTAAAACTCATTTATTTTATTGTCTGTCTCCCCCATTGGAATGTAAGCTTCATAAAGGCAAAAATTTATATCTGTTTTAATTTACTGCCATGTCCTCTGAAATGAGAAGCACGCCTTGCACAGAACAACTGCAAAATGAATGTTTGTTTAAGGAACGGTCATTTAAACTTACGATTAGTAGTCCCTCTATTTGTGCTAAGGGAGAGTCGAGTGACAGCTATCAGCTTGTCCCACGGGGGCCATATCTGAATTAACACTGAGCACTCTCTTCAATTACAGTTGTGGGAAATTCAGAGACATTCCTTCAAATCAGTGTTGCTCATATTTGTCTTTATAAAGGGTGAGGGTATGTCTTTAAATCTTAATAAAGAAGGGAAGGTCAGTTCAATTATGCTATTTCATGATGAACTAATTCATACACAGATAAAACTTGGAGAGATTGGCCAAGGGAGGTACTACAGTGATTTCACCAAACACCCAGCATGATCTGTAGATGGAATAAGTCATGTGACTTGCATGCGTACATGCTGCTTCTTAAAATGTCGGTAGAGGTCCACTATGATGAGTTAGTGCATATGGCAGAAACTGTTTGGCGTTAGCTTGACCACATTTATATGTAGATATAATTGTAAATATTACATATTAGCTGGAAATGATGCTAGGTAACTTGAAATTTATTCTGACAATGAAAAGGCTCCTATTGTGGAAGAACTTAGTCCACATCGGGCTGGGCTCTAAGTAGAACAGTGGTTCTTGACCCTATTCGCAAGCTAGAATCACCTGGGAAGATTTGCCAACACTGGTGCCTAGTTCTCCCTCAAAGAGGTTCTGTTCTAAGTAGTGAAGGGTAGGGCCAAGCATTTTCTTAAGCTTCCAAGGTGATTCTAATGTGCGTGTAGGTAGAGACCCAGTGCAGTAAATAACTATTTTCTGGGAAATGACCAAGGATACTGTTAGACTTGTACGTCAAGTTTACAGAATTGTTCCAAGAAGCACACTGTATTAATAGGAATAGGGTCTTCAGAAAGGTTCAAGAAAAAGAAGCGAAAGTTATGTTTCTCTTCTAGGTATTCACAACACAGAGATTTATAGACATTATCATTTATGAGAGTGGAAATACAATTATTTCAGTCTGTGATAAAGATATTTGAACTGTGTATGACATTCCCCTCAAGTGAGAAATCACACTGCAGGGATACCTGGGTGGCTCAGTCAGTTAAGCATCCAACTCTTGATTTCAGCTCAGGTCATGATCTCAGGGTTGTGAGATCGAGCCCTGTGTAGGACTTGGGCTGGGCATGGATCCTGTTTAAGATTTTCTCTCTCCCTCATCTTTTGTACCTATCCCCTCTTCTTATTGGAAGAAAGAAAGAAAGAAAGAAAGAAAGAAAGAAAGAAAGAAAGAAAGAAAGAAAGGGAAATAAATCACATTGCAAAGCTGGAACAAACTGCTCTGGGTATCCTAAGGTAGATTCCAGAAGAGAGTAACATACAAGATGTGCTGGCATGGTATCCCAGGCACAGGCACAGAAGTCAAACCAACATGGGTTGGTTGTCTAATTCTGTCATTTAGCAGGTGTGAACATTCAGGATTTAACTTCTTTATCAAATAAAGATAACACAACCTACCTCAGAAGGACTTGTGAGCAAAGCCATGTGACCAGTAGAATCTCACAGGGTCCCACACTCAGATGGGCCTTTTGTTTGCAGTTTTATTGTTTTGTGATCACTGTCTTAAAATTCTTGATAATTTTATCTTTGATTTTCTTTGGTAAGTGAGGTCTTACAGGACAAAGCACTAGATGCTTAGAGCCTGGGTTCACATAGGGTCCTGCCTACCCATCTTCCCTGGAAGACTTTTTCAAGGATGCTCTCCTCACTCACCAGCAACAACTGTGGCCCCCAACCCTACTTGGGCCTGGGTATGGTTTGGGGTCTGATTAAAATGCCCTGCTTGCCAAGTCACGGGGCAGAGCCCTGGGCTCTTCTAAGGGTCTACACTTGCCCCGCAAGTAACTCCATGCCGGGGAAGTAAGTTACTAAATAACTAATACACAAGACTATCACAGGTAGGGAAACAAACCTGGGAAAAGAAGAAAAAGCATTCTTCCTGCTTTTTGAATGAGGAGCCTGCATTTTCATTTTGCACTGAGCCCTGCAAATTACATAAACTGCTTATGAACCATAGATTTGTATCATAGATAATTTCTGTGCATACATCAGAAAGAAAACATGAGACAAATAGATTAGCTCTGTCAGAGTGGAAAGCCTAGCCACTTTCTCAAAAAAGCTCATTGTCTTCATCTCTGTCAATGTGTTGTTCCCTTTCAACAATGCAAGTGGTTAATTATTGATGGACATGTCTCTATCCAGTTTTATCTAAGAACTTTGAGGATAATCTAGAACATGTTTCAGATGCTTTTCTTCTGACAGTTTCTATTTTCTAGATGCTTTGGAACAGGACTAAGGTGGGGTTCGTGACACTGCAATTAAATTCATTGGACCTCATCATGCAAGAACCAAACAAAGTCTCTAAACCACTGAACCACAAGATTTGCTTTGTAAAGCAATTAGAAATGACATTTTCCTTTAGGGAGACTTCCATCCAGAATACTAAGAAGTTTCTACTCTGCAAATGATTTTGAGACTTTGAGTTACTTTAAAGTCTTTTTATTAGAAATAGGACATAAATTAAAAAATCAATGTAATCTCCTTTAGAGCCATCTGGTTTTGATTTTTCTGCTGTACCTCCTTGAGAACTCAAAAGAGCCAAAAAGAGAAGGAAGTAATTGTTCTCTGTTCACTGCAGCTGCCAAAATAGTCACCATTTTTTTTCTACATTCACCTGTAAATGAGAACCAGCACTCAAAACAATACATGTTTTATTAATCTAAAGGCGTATTAGCCAAATATGGAATGATTTGGATTGCTATGAGCCAATGATAATGATACTTGGTCCTTTTAGGTTCCAGTAGTTGGGCAATGTAATTTCTCATGTCCAGGGTAATAGTAACAAAAGCAAAATAGTGGTGCTATTAAAAAGTAGCTCTGTTAGATTACTGCTTATTCCTAGTTCCAATTTTTATAGCACCAAACACATTTTTCCCCTTCATCTTTCCTTCTGTAGAATAAATACAGTATTTCCAAGTCTTATCATTTTTCAAGATAAAGCTCTTTAATCTATGCTTATGGTCATCGATGTCTGCAGAATTCTCCCCAACCTGCATCTTTGAGTTGCTGACTTCAGGAATGATGTGTACATAATTCATATGGATGAATAGGCAATTTTGTGACTGAAATTCTGTGGCTATGCTACTATTCCTGTTATAGTTATCATGCAAAAGAGACACTGTGAATAAAACAGAGCCTTCTATTAAGTCTCATTTCATCTCGAGAACAAAATTGGGTGAATATCTCATCCCTATTTTGTCTAGAGGTTATGTGACTTCCCTAAAGTCACACCTTAAATATAAATATACAAATGTATTTATTATATATATATATATATATATATATATATATATATATATATAAAACACACCTTAAATATAAAGTCACACCTTAAATAGCAATGATGAGATTTGAGCCTAAGCAGTCCGGATCCTGTATTCTCAAACACGGTGCAGTGCTCTCCCCACAGTGTCTGATTCTTTATTCCATAGACCCTACTTTATACCTGTTTGTCTTGCCCATTTTCCCTTGCTGCCTTCTAGCAGGGCTTGAATTCTCTGTGTATTATCTCTCCGATACACTCCACAAAGGCAGGGAAAAAGCTTTCTCTTTCTGTTTTACTTACCCAAAGGGCTTATTACTAAAGACAGACCACAGAGCATTTCTGGAGAAACTCCCTTGAGGCTCTCAACAGAGAGTAATGCAAATAACAAACACCCAAGAGTAATATTACCTAGGAAACATCAAAAATACTCCCCATCCTCACTTCTCTTAATCAATACTTTCTATTTATTCAGGCCCAAGCTTATGAAGGGTGAAGATTGTCTTGATGAAGAGCAAGCCCTCTGGCTACTAAAGCTGACATCTAGAAAAATCACAATGCTTGGATTCAATATTCTGCACTCTAACTCCCTAATAGACTCAAGCAAATGGCAATGAATACACTCAGCCTTTTCTGAGCTTCTAAAAAATATCGAACCATTGCATTTCTCTTTAATTTCTTTTCTAATTATCGGACTGCATTTTACTTGAGCCCAGCAGAATTTTAAATATGAGAAAAGAACATTAACGAATAGGCTTAAAATGAAGAGGAAAATGGGAAATTGGTATTTTATTTGATTTTTTTTCTTATCAAGTCATCTACTTTCAGTGATTGAATCAGTTTGCTAGCTGGAACAAGATTTCTGGGTGAATGACTTTCACTAAAATATATGGGGTGCATTTTAACAATGATATACGTTCACAAATGACCATATTTTTATTTCAACATCACTCAGCAGAGGGAAATGGTGTTCCTGGATTACCAAGCCCAGAAGAAAACAGAAACAAAAGAAAAATACATTATGTGGCATGCCTTCTTTCAGCTTTTCCAATCTGGAACAGACCGCTCCCATTTTAAGAAAATTACTTGGAGTGCAAAGGATACTTCAAAAACAAACAGACAGATATGCCCTGATGCTCCTTGACATTATAGCAATCAAATTTTAGATTAATTTTCTTCTTACACAGAAGCAAAATATAGCACGGGAACAGCCTGTCTTCCTCTGACTTATAGTAAACATTTGCCACTTAGTATTCGGGAGCCAGTTGGATTTTTTTTTTTTAATCTTTGGCAATCGACATAAACATATATATCTTTGATAAATTATGGCAAGCCAACAGGGAGAGAGCAACTCAGGAAAGGTGCTCTGGTCCCAGCAGCCAAGCAGGCAGGAGAGCAGAGATGGAGAACCATAATCCATGTGTCCTGAAGGCAAATACACAGCAGGTTTACAGTTGTTGCCCCGCTGTCTTGCCGCTCTGCCTTCTGCCCTAGCCCTCCAAGCTTAACCCCAGCTGGGTGAGTTTGTTCGTTCAGCCGTTCTTTCAACAAATATTTACTGAGAGCTCACCCTGTGGCTGGCATTAGTCTTCATATGAGGAATATAATAGCCGTCAAAACATATATGGTTAGATACAGGACAGAAGAATAAGCAGAGAATTCATAGTGTGGTAAGTGGAGGGGAAATTCAAGTGGCTATAGAAAGGGCATCTGATGCAGACTTGAAAGATGGAAAGAAGTTTCCCAGAGGAAGTGATGTCCTGATTGAGGAAAGGAGGACGAAAAGTTAGACAAACGAAGAAGAACCGGAAGAGCAATCAAGAAAGGAACTAGCATCAGAGGATCAGAGGTGGGCAAGTTCAAGAAACTTGAAATTCGATCTGGCTGAAGCCTTGAATGTAAGGAAGAGGACAAAACATGAAATGAGAAGGGTAAGCAAGTTCTATGTATTGGCCAGGATTATCTAGGTTATACTCAAGTAACAAATACCCAAATATCAAATGATGATTTGACACAGTAACAGTCACGTCTCATTCACGATCTATGTCCAGTGTAAGCTGGGGACAAGTCAGAAGTGGTGAGGTCGGGTGCACCATCACTTTGGAGTCTAAGATGATGGCCACCTGTCGTCTTGTAGCTGCAATACCAGGAACAGTGGGCTTTCTTCATCACCCCAACAGGGAAAGAGATGCCTGAATGTCTTTTATGTTTTTCAGCCTGGAAGAGACACCGATCACATATACCCATGGCTCGCTGGCTAGCACAACTTTACATGTGTCCTGCCCCAACTACACCAAATCTGCAGTTTTTCTCATTATATAAATGTGGGTGTCTCAACGCATTGCTCTAAAAAGAAAGTTTTCCAAGAACCAGAGACCCCATTCCTCCTGTTGAGTTTCTGTGCCACGTTGCACATTTGTAGGCACCCAGCTAACACCTCAAAAATCCAGATTAAAAAGCAATAAAATCAAACTGAATGGGTTTTCTGGAGAGAGGTGACTCTGCAGATGCATATCACAAGGAAAGAAATAGCATTCCTCCCTAGAGCACAAAACTATTTTTATGTTCAAGCTGCTCTCTTTTGGTAGAGACGTCATAAGCATCACCAACCTGAATCTGCCATGTTTGACAAGTAGAATCTTACATGATTGACTCAAGAAGATTCACTTTCTAAATACATTTTTTCAGTCCTCATAGGAAAGTTATAAGGAAGCATTTTTATTTGTCATGTTGTAAGTTAGCCAACAAGGTAATACTGTGTGTCATCGTTACATCAAGATGAAAAATTGTTGTTTACTTTTTTTCCCCTAAATACATGTGCCCCTGATCCTCATTCTACAAGTCACAAGTTTTTTTCTTTTACATTGGTGGTTTTGTTTTAAGTCTCATACAGATTTAAATATTTTCAGTAACTTTACATCAACACAGAAACTATTTAGAATTGGACCTCACTTTGCAGAGGGAAAGCATGGGAATTTTTTTTTTTTTTTCAGTTGAGAAGCTAAGAAGTGGCTATTAAAAGTGATGGGTATTTTGCCTATGTAGTAACAGTGAGACATCCCAATATAAAATCTTTTTTTTCTTTCCAGTCACAAAGATATTCTCAATGCTGATAACCTTAGAAAACACCACATCAAAAAGGATGACACTGAAATCAGTTTTTAGGTCTGCTATGGCATATTGGTTCACAACTCTATTCCAATGCCCCATGCCACTTTCAGACGATGGAGAGCTCTAGATTAAAAGACACGTGGAGCTTGGTGCCCATGTGTGTCCTAGCTTCCACTAAGCAGATATACCCACACAGATTTCAAAGATAGAAAGAGGTTGTGTCTACGCCTCTACTTCTTGCTGTCAGGCACAGTCCTGCTGGCATTGGTTTTTCTGTTAGTAGTGCTAACAGAGATAACAGTGAGTGTTCCCTGCCTTAATGGCTGCACCATTTTGCTAGTATGGATCTCCACTGAGTTCATCTAGTCCTGGAGCCAGTGATCATGGCGGCAGTTTCAGATCATGGCAGAGAAAGCAGCCAACTTAGCAAGTCTAGGAGTCATTTCTGGAAACTCAGTCAAGAACCTGCTTCTCTAGCTCTTCCAATGATTTTGTGAACACTGAAGTCTCACATTCATTTCTTTCCTAGAATATTTTTTTTTACTTGCAACTGAACCCAAATTGTCTTAATGATAATCTCATAAACCAGAGGCAATCGCTATTAGCCTTTCATTGTCTCCCTTTATATATGGATACATACAGGTTTTTTCCTGAATGGTATAGAATACACTGGTATTTTTGGTCTAAATCTTCCCTTAACTGTAGACCATAAACATTTTCCCTAATCAATATACTCACTCCTATAACATAATTTTAATATTTAAGTTATTCCATTGTGTTTTTATACTACAGTTTATTTAACTAATCTCATATTTTTTTAGATCACTATGCTCATGCTCAACTTTCAATATTATAAATCACTGGCAAATATTATTAATATTCATGAAAATAATAATATCTTTGATGTCCTTCAAAATTTTTCTAGGCATGGTAGTGCTAAACCAAAGAGTATATTGTGTCTTCATCACTTATGTTATCAATATTCCCCTTAGAAAGTAACCCATTTTACTCACACTAGGAGAGCAGGCATAAATTTCCTTAGCTGGAAAAGAGAAGGCTTAACAATTATGTGAACAATATGTTCTGTAAACTATATGCTATGTAAACTATAGTTTCCATATATATATATATATATATACACATATATATATATATGGAAAATAATTGGAAGAAAATACCCACAAGAGTAACAGTGATTTTATAAGTGATGCAGGCTTATAGATGATTTTTAAGTCTTTTTCCTATTCCTAAAGTTTCTGTCAGATCACTTTTATCATTTAAAATGCATGTAATAATTATAATAAAGCAAGTAAGTCACCCTTCTTTAAATGTGTGTCCGTTAATAGCTGTGGCAGATGGAAATATGCCATACAGTTAGTTGTAGGAGAGGCTAAAACATCTGGAAATTGCTTACAACTCAAGAAAAAAGTTTACAATGGCAAATAAACAGGTGGATTAGTTTAAACTCACTGATAACCTCTGTACCACTGTCACATGGGAAGAAATTTGAGTCATAGATTATGGTAGTAAATAGGTAGTCACAATACACTATATTCTTCTGGCTAGGAAAATACTTTCTTCTGTTCAAAATGTAACTACTACACTTAAATTACATCATTAGATATTTGACCTTGGTACTAAAAGATGACATCTATACCAAGACAAACTTTGCCTTCTTTTCTAGACCCTGCTCATTTGGGAAATAACTTCTTTGTAATTAATATCAAACAAATGGATTTTCTCAGTAAAATTCACCCAATAGAAAGCCTTTTCAATACAACTTGTGATGCTGTTTGAAATTGTTGTTCCTAAAAAACAAAGGTTACTAAAACTTACCTCATCACCATAGGTTTGCAAAGCCACATACTCATCTGGAAAAAATTTAAGTTGTATCAATATATGGCCATGATAACTATAATTATAGCAAGAAATTTTATTAAAATGCAGGTGACTAGTTGATACTACCAGTCCATCTTGTCCAAACCTAGACAAGCAAGCAATGGAGCCCAGACACTGGCCCCAGAATATAGCATTATATCCAAAAGCATTGGGCTTTCTAGGAAAACAGAAATCTCTCTCTCTATGCCATTAAATTGAACATTAACAAAAAGTCACTAAGGAATAATATTGTTTCTTTAATTCCAAAAATGTTCTTTTTTCACTACATGACACCTTTTAAAAATTATATCATGTTTTCCCTCTCATGGTGGACCTACCAACACATATGTTAAACTGTCTGGTAACTTATTAAGGCAATTCCCCAAATGCCACTATTTTTCAGTCATTACTATTTCTCCTAATTTTCAAAAAGAAAAGGAAAACATAAAATTGGACCCATGAATGTTGTATTTCCTCTGCAAACTCTATTAAATTGGGTAGGTAATCATTTTAGAATACATAGAATGCCATCCATGTTGTAAAGAGCTTCATATTTCTAAATACATGCATATAGAATATCTCTTCACTATAAATCCTTCCCAGAAATAATATTGATTTCAACAGTAAACTTTAGTTATCCAGGGAGCACCTGGCTGGCTCAGTCAGTAGAGCATGTGACTCTTGATATTGGGGAAAAAAAAACAAACCTTTAGTTATCCCCAATTTTTTGCATGTATACACACATGCACACACACACACATACACGCAGTGTGTTGGATATGTCTTACGCCCCCCCTTCAGATTCTCCTCACTTCACTTCTCTTTTATTCCATCCACAGGTGAGGCAATTAGTCCATGTACCTTCAAACACTTCAGTGCATGTGGCCCTTGACAGTGCCTTGCCTCAGACCAGTCCCAGAAGCCTCTTGCCTTCTGCCCAGGTGTTCTGCATTGCTGCCACTATGTGGGCTGAAATAGAAGCAGGCTTTTGCATCCATGCATGTGCTACCCAGAAGAGCAAAGCCAATTATTTGACCAGCAGTAGGTCAAATAGGTCCTTAACAGAGAAAGACAATCTTAAGACACATTTTATGTGGCTGAAATGATTGAGCAACTAGTTGTCTGTGGAGATATCTGCTTGACAGTACATTCTCATTTTGCATCCCTCTTATTTTCTGCTCTGTTCCACCTATCAGACGTCTTTGCTCCCTAGGCTCATCTTCCTCAATAAAGTGTTTAAAAACAAGTCTTTGTCTCGAGCTCTGCTTCCTGGGGAACCCAAACTAAGACATAACTCTATAGTATACGGTTATATATAGGACTTAAAATAGTCACATACTGTTAGGTTTCTACAGTGCTGGGGTGAGTAAAAATCAACATCATCACCATCATTAGCCTTGAACAAATGGAAGAGATTATTTGAGCCAATGATCTTCATAAGTTGGTGTGAGATCCACATTCTAATTAATGAGCTAGTCATAGACATATGTATTTCAAGTTTGAAAGACTACTTAACGTTGCCTGCTTTTGTTTGCTTAGAATGAAAATTTTAAGTACCTTAAAAAAGATGGATTTCTTAGCAGAACTAGACTTATGAATACAGAGAGCAAACTGATGGTTGCCAGAAGGATGGAGGGAAGGCATGGGCAAAATGGGTGAAGGGGAGAGGGAGAGGCAGGCTTTTAGTTATGGAATGAATAAGTCATGGAAATAAAAGACACATCACAGGGATATACTGTAATATGCTGACAGGTGGTAGAGATACACTTGTAGTGAGCATAGAAAGTGTACAGAGAAGTTGAATCACTGTTGTACACCTGAAACTAATATAACACTGTGTGTCAACTATACTTGAATTTTTTTTTTAAGTTTTAATTTAAAAAAGATGGAATTTTTTTTTCTATCTTTCCCAAGGCAAAAGAGGAATCAACAACTCATAGGTTCATACCCAGAAGAAAAGGAACATACACCTTGCTTAACACACACATGCACAAGCATGCATGTGCCCAGACTGACAACTGCATATCCACTAGGGATAAGAACACACCAGAACAGACTAGACTAAAACACAGAGACAGACATTTTGAACAGGGGCTTTTTTTTAATCTAGCTATCTCCCACTACCTGATGATTGCAATGCAAATTAAGCCCTTGTGAAAAAAATGAGATACATGACAGATTATATTAATTCTGCTAACTAAGTTTGACAAAGACAAAAAAGAACTAGAATAAACATTGTAATTATACATTAAAATAACTTCTAATATCTGTATAGTACTTCATAGCTTCATAACTTTTTTCATCTAAGTTGTCTTATTTAATCCTTCAACTCTATGAAATAATTGTTTTTACCATCCCCACTTTACAAGTAAATAAAGTTCTGAAGAGGTACATAGCCCGCTTAGGGCACAATTTACCACCTGTCCTGAAAGTCAGGATCTGCGTGACTGTTTCTTGAGCTACACTTTTGAACTCGTTTTACCTCAGTTTTCTCTGGTTATCCATTAAAATCCCCTTCCATATACCAGCTTCTCTCTTAACTACTAAATGCTTTATTATCTCCATTGTTCTATAAATGAATGAATGAATAAGGTATTTATATGTTGGGACCAGATAGTAGTCATTCAACAGTTTTGAAAGAATTAAAAGGTGAGATTATAGAAATGCAAAAAATTTCCAATCAATTTTACAATTAGCCAGATGTTTAATGACTCTGTTGGATGTTGAGTTATAAATGCCCTTATTACTATGAATAAATCTATTATAATAAATAGATTTATTATTTATTTTGAGAGAGAGCACACACACAAGCAGCAGGAGGGGCAGGGGGAGAGGATATTCAAGCAGACTCCCCACTGAGCATGGAGCCCCAAGGGGAAAAAAAAGCTTAAGAAATTTCACAAGTTATCAAGTTGGTCAGAAAGATTAAGATATGAGCTTCTTCGTAAGCAAGGTAAGGTTCTATTGTGAACTAAATTATCTTCTCCCCAAAATTCGTGCAGCAAAACCCTAGCCCCAGTACCCCAGAATTGTGACTGTGTTTGGAAGTGGAGCCTTTAAAGTGGTAATTAACTTAAAATGAGGTTATTGCAGGTGACTAGTGTCCTTATAAGAAGTGGATATTTGGACACAGACATGTCCAAGAGGAAGAACATGTGAACACACAGGGAGCAGCCAGCCATCTACAAGCCGAGGACAGGGACCTCTGAAGAAACCAACCCTTCTGACACCTGGATCTCAGGCTTCTGAACTCTGAGTAAATACATTTCCAGTGCAAGCCGCCCTGTCTGGTATTTTGTTATGGCAGCCCCTACAAAGTAACACAGGTCTAGAGCTAGACAGTAACACAGGTCTAGAGCTAGACAGAAAGAATATAAATAATAGGGAATAATGGGTTCAGAAAAACAAAAGAGAATATATGGTCAGCCTAATGCGGTTCTAACAGACAAAAAAGCCATCAGACCACTCAGCAGTGCGAGACAATAAGTTGAAAGCACAATAGATGTTCTTATCCTTGGTGCATTAATGCACCATGTATATTCACTAAAAAGTCATGTTGGGAAGCACATGTTTAAGCACAATGCACAGGAGGTGGTAACTCTTGCTTAGTCTATAAGAATGAAATACAAAGAGAATGAAGAAAAAGAAGAGCAGGAGGACTCAGGGACAGGACAGGAAAGAGCTAACAATTACCCATGTTAACACCATTTCTAGAACCAGCCTATGAGTAACTAAATTTAATATTATTGTCCCCACTTCGCAAAGAGGGAAAGTGAATCATGGGGAAAGTAACTAAATTGCCAGGAATCCCACAGTAAGTTGGAAGAGCTAGAATAAATAATAGATCCATAAGAAAAAAAAATCACAAAAAATAAAATTAAAAAGCCTCTATTTGCTAGAACTACTCTCACATTTTGTTACTGACAGAACAGAAAATAACTTTATCTTACTTTACATTTTCAGATAGAGAGGGAAGGATATTGGCTGATTCATTTCTTATCTTCTTGTATTTCTCTGCATTCATTTTTTAAATAAGCAAATGTAACACACATTCAATTTAGTACATGCCAGGCTTATTCCAGCAAAACAACCCATTGTCTTTTTCAGATTGTACCCTTGACCCCACTGCAAAATAAACACAATCTGGTATAATAGGGGGAGAGAAAGGAATAGGAAAATTTGAATGAACTGTGTGGTTTAACCTTCATGAAAGCATGGCTTATGTTTTGAACAATGATTCTTTGTGGTTCCCTCAAATCTTATTTATGTACAGAACTCTTGGTGACTACTATGTGCTCTGAAACTGCTACATGATTCCATTGCAATAGTAAGTAGGCAAACCAGTGAATAAACAACAATATTTTGTAAATCTGCCTTCATTAATGGAAAAGATCATGTCAGCACCACTATTTCAGTACAGGAATACTCAGAGATGGTACATGAAGAAATAAATTGTCAAGATCATAAAGTGCAATTATTTTAAAATTATTTTTGGCAACAAAAAATAATTTGGTCAGTGCTCTCTGGAAATAAAGCACATTAGTGATAAGTACATGTTTCCAAGTTTAACTCCTTTTTCTCTCTCCCCCACCCTGCCAAAAAAAAGTGAGAGAAATTTTTTTTATGTTGAAATTAATCTAGCCTGAAGGAGAGGTATCTTCTGTGAATGCTAAGTAGGGAGACTGTGGGAAAAGGAAGGGAAAAGACCCTATGGGTCTCAGAAACCACATAAAGATAAAGAATAATTCTAAAGCTGAGGGATTTGGGCCCCTTCTTTGTGAATAAGCCTCTTTGGACCTTGCTACATAATATTTATTGAGCTCCCAAGTGTGTTTGCTGCAGGTGGGTTCTTTTAAAAGAGAAGCACAAAAATCTAAAGTTTAAAAAATACTACATTTTAGAATAGTTGAAAAAAGGATGAGAAAGTTTCCATAACACTGGTTTCACTCTTACCTCAAGGTACATGATTTACTGCCAAATTTGCCACTCAATGTCACTTATACTTTTTTATTAAGTAGGGACCATATTACAGATAAATTGAATTTGTTTTATTGAAAATCAGAACTGAATGAGTTCAGATAATATCCTCTCACTTTCTTAATTCACTTGCAATTATTTGAATTCTAACAATGTGAGCTGGAGAATATGCACTACTTTTACTTTTCCTTTGGATTACAGGTAATCTGAAATAAACGGATAGCTTCGGTTCAACAGACAAGTAACATGACTAAGTACTGTCAGACATATTTGTTTTATATGATTTATTTGTAACATATAGATGCTCTTAATGGTCAATCTTATTCGGGTTTCAAAAACCATGACATTTTCAAGTTATCTTAGTTGGTTTTGGCTTAAAGAAACGCAAGGAGGGGAAGGACCAAGAAGTTGTGCCTTAGCAACTACTCAACCAGGCAGCTGGAACCGTAGGTCATTCAGGACATACAATATCCTTGGAGGACTAACAGCAGCTTTTAAAAACCAACAGAAAAACCGTCAAAAGTCCATTCAGTAGTAAATTTTTGTTGCTGTCTGTGCCAAGGACTCTATCCCAACTTGGACTAGGTTGATCTTAATCTCTGCTTCAACTATTTCTGTCAACCTAGAGTCTCCCCACTTGGCCTTTCTCGCTTCAGGTTATCTGTCTTAAGGCTTTTACTGTCCTCTGACTTCTGAAGCCTCAAATGGGTCTCTTGGCTTCTGCTCCTTTAAGTTTTTCTCCAAAGAGAGCTAGTCACCACCCAATACTGAACACCCTTATTGGGCACAGTTTAGTAACAGAGCATTTCTTTGGCTAATGGCTAGGGATTTCACTCTAGATTGCTTCACAGGTTAATCCTTTCAACTAAATCAACTGACCCATAATAGCAGGAGTCAAGTGACACGAAAGCGTGATGATCTGATGAGCTGGCTGGTTGTTTTGTTTTGTTTTGCTTTGCTTTGTTTTGTTTCTTTACAAAATGAGGCTGTGAACACAGAAACCTCTCAGGAAAGGACCTTAGGCATTGTAAGCACACAGGGCAGCATGATCTCTCTCCAGCGCATGCCTTCTTTTAAGAAATCAATTATATTAATGTTTAAAAATGCATAAAAACAACAATGCTGGTTTCAGTCTCTAACACCAAAGTTGTGACTGCTTCATTAATTTCAGGGTTTTCTTGCTCTCAACATAGATGTAATTCTCTGTTAATATATTTCTACATAATTTTGATAAAGATTTCATATTCATTCTAAAAAATTACCCTTGTCTTGTTTACTTCTTAATCCCCAGCATCTTGCAGAGTGCCTGGCATAGAGAAGATATTGAATAAAAGTTTAATCAAATCAAATCCATGAAATAAATCAATAATGACAAAACTATTTGGGTTGATTTTACCAAGGAGAGCCTCAGCTTCAAGCCTGAGAAGTGAGAAAACCTGTTTGGCAGGAGCAGGAGTCCCAGGCATCAAGTCTATTGGGCAAGTGCACTGTTAACATAGAGACAAGAACATTTCCTTATAAGTAGTTAACTTCTTCAGGGTTCTAGGAATGGGGGGTGGGCCAAAAGAACAGGAGCATAGCAAAGGCTCTACCAAAAAGTGAAAAAAGTAGAGACATCAAGAACCTTTAATGAGCAAGTGACCTTTTTAGACAACAGTGAACATCCTCCTATCTTAATATAAGATGGAATACAGTCAACTGTCCCACATGAACGTACAAATTCATGTTCTTACAAATATTTCTGTTTCTAAAAATGTTTCCTGGAACTTTTTAGAGAATGACATTTTATCCTGGGGAATTTCATATGGAGATTCCATTACACTGGCATTATTGGTCATCCAATCTTGAAAAATTAATATTATGGAAATAAAACAAATGCAATATTAATAAACATTTGATGAAGCCGTAGTTAAAAGGCACAGTGAATATGTAAATATAATTGGATGTTTATCTCAACCTGGTCACAGGTAAATTCAATAAATTTTTCTATAACAATGTCCTGATCATACGCAGGCATAAACTCGGAGTTGTTTGCATTCTCTAGCTATAGGACATTTAGGATTTATAGGATTTTATAGGATTTTTTTATATAGAATCATCCTACTGGTTCTACTAGGATTGGTTTATTAGGATGTATACATATATTCATTCTGTGTATGTGTATATATGTGTCTATACAGGTCCTGTTCCTTCTTTTCCTTTAGAGAATACTGACTAACATAGGTGATAAAAATGGATGTTAACCTTAAAAATGTTTGCCATTGGGGGCTGGCAGCCATGGTGTACCTGGGAAGGTAGGACTGAAGTCAGGTGAATACAATACTAAGGACGCAATACAGATTATTTTTGAGACAGAAAAGGGTAAGAAGATGTATATTATATATCAAATCTGTGAGATGACATAGAAGAAGAATTTAGGAGGGAGCTTATAGTACTAAATGCCTAAATTAAAAAATAATAAAGGCTTCAAAGCAATGACTGTAATTTTCACCTTAAGAAACTAGAAAAATAAAAAATCTAATGAAATCCAATGTAAATATAAAAAGAAAATAACAAAATCCAAACATCAATTGATTAAATTGAAAACAAAAACAATAGGGAGCATCTATGACACCAAAAGCTGATTGGGAAGATCAATAAAATTGATAAAACCCTAGCCAGACCGGTTGGAGAGACAGCAAGAAGGCACATATCAACAATATCTGAAATAAGAGAGTTGACAATAGAACAGGGAGAAACTTAGCATGCTACTGTGTACTGCTTCTATTTCCCTTCCTGCTGTGACTTACAGCTTAGAAACTTCTGCTTAGCCTTGCACATAGGCATGGTACAGCTAAGATTTGCAAAAACTGCTTTTTACCCGAAATCCCCCTCATCCAAGGAGATGAGGAGATATGTAGGGAAATGGCTATGTTTAAGATTTACAGGAATGACATGACCAGACTCCTGTACACAAAGAGCAACTGACCAAGGACAGAGAACTTACATGACCCTCAGATGTAGACCCTCACATGTCCACAAATGTCAGTCACCTTTTGACTCCAACCGCTTTTTACTTTCCCCTTTTGCTAACATAAGAGAAGCTCAAATTTCATGCTGGAGTGGGGGAGGGTGGTAAGAAAATAGTCCACCACTTCCTTAGTTTGCTGGCTTTCCAAATAAAGTCACTTATTTTTTTTACCCCAACATCTTGCCTCTGAACTCATTGGCCTGCCACACCACAAACAGAGCAAGCCTGCACTCAGTCGTAACATCACTATAAATTCTACAGATGGTAAAAAATAAATAGGTGGTGGACAGACATTAAGATGTCCCCCATGATCCCCACATCTTGGTGTTCATGACTTTGTATACTCCATTCCCCTTTAATGTAAACAGGACATATGATGTACTTTTAACCAGTGGAATGTAGTGGAGGCAATGGGAGATATATGATTATCATGACTATCTTGCTGGAGTGTCTCTTTCCTCATTGCTGGCTTTTAAGAAACAAGTTCCCATGAATCCTCTGACTACAAGTGAATTCTGTCAACAACCTGATAAAGCATGAATGCAAATGCTTCCCAGTCAAGCCTCTGATGAGAACCCAGCCCTGGTCTACACCTTGTCTACAGCCTTATAAGACCCTAAGCAGATGGCCCTGCAAAAGAACTGGACTCCTGATCCTCAGAAACTGTAAGATAATAAGTTTGAGATAATGTGTTCATGGTAATTTGTTACATAGCAATAGATAATTAATATAACTATGTGTGAGTTGATACTCATGAATTTGATAACTTAAATAAATTGATAATTTCTTTGAAAAATACAATTTACCCAATCTTGCCCAAGAAGAAATAGGTAATACAAGGAATCTACTCTGAAGATTCTAGAACTAACATGTAAGGTTAGTAAGATTTCAGGATATATGACAAATATAAAAAAAACATATTGTATTTCTATATAGTTGCAATAAATATTCAAGAACCAGAATTCTTAAAAGTATCTTTTATAATATGAAAAATATTAAATACTTAGGGTAGATATATCTGACAAAGAGATACTAAACGTCTCTCTAGACTGATAAAATCTTTCCTTAGATAACATTAATGACCATCAAATGTTATCTGCTCCGTCTCTCAAGCTCTTTAAAATTGCTTTACATGTGTCTGAACTTCACAATCACGTATTCATTTTACATAACTATCAGAAACAATCAATTTATCTTTTGCTTAGTCTGAACTATTTCCAATTATGTAGTTCTTAACCACTGGGCTTTGAGGTCAGACAACCTTATTGATATTCCAACATGACCATTTGTAGTTGTATAACCTAAGACAAAAATTCTAATATTTTGTACCTTAATTTCCTGATTAATAAAATTGGGATAATAATACTTAATGGCTCTGGCCAAGAGATCATTTTTTTGTGTGTCAGCTCTGCCATTTCCTTACTACATGACTTGGGGCATTGTTTAGCAATATTTCTGGCCTTCAGTATTACTTCGTCTGTAATATAAGATGATAATAATACCTATATCATGATGTGGTTAGGAAGATTAAATGATAAAATTGTGCACCTGAAACTAAAACAACACCAAGTGTCAACTATGCTTCAATAACAAATTTTCTAAAAAAAATTAAGTGACATAAAATATATAAAATGATTTTATACTGGTACTGGGCATGCAATAAATGTTAGCCTTTGTAACGCTGGGACAGGTTGATATATGCTCAACACATACAATGTTTCATAATGTTTGGAGGCTATAACTATTTGTAACTATTATCCATAACTGGGCCATTCCAATATTCAGTACATAACACATATTTGTCAAAATGTTTTTATCTTTTCTAGACAGCCATTTAACCAAAAGTAGGACTTTATAATATAAAATTGAGTAGCCCTGATTGGGTGAATATGTGAATATTTAATATGATCTTGAAATATGAGACACCTGAGACCATTCGTTTTTTAAACTTTATTCAGCAGTAGACCTTTTTTTTCCCTCAAATAAAATTCTTCTTCTTGGAAGATTAGATAGATAATCTCAAGAATATAAAGCAAATAAAAGGGAAGTTTCCTTTTTTTTTTCTTTAAGATTTTATTAATTTACTTGAGAGTGAGACAGCACAAGCCAGGGAGAGAGGGAGAGTGAGAAGCAGACTCTCTGCTTAAGCAGGGAGCCTGATGCAGAGCTCGATCCCAGGACCTCTGGGATCACAACCTGAGCTGAAGACAGGCACTTAACCCACTGAGCCACCCAGGTGTCCCAAAAGGGAAGTTTCTTCATTGAATCATAAGCCCACAAGGCTGCATTTAGTGGGCATCTGTTATGTGCCAGGTACACTTCTAAAACTGTAGAAACCTTATGGTGGCTCTGGGATTCTCCTTAGAACCATAAAGTGCAATAAACACAGCTTAAAACCCACTCCTTTGGAACTGTAAACCACTTGAGAGAAGCTATAGGAGAAGAACTTCATGATGCATATCTTAACAAAATATCTAGTATAGTATTGGCCACTTAGTGGGCATTGAGTAAATCTTGTTAGGATTGGGTGGCATAAAAGGATCTAAGGAAATCTTAGAGCAACCCCATATGCTAGCAAGTGGCTGTTGCCTCGTACTACCCTGAGTGTTTCTCAAGATGCACAGCTATATCCATCTCTGAATGGCCTCAGGACTCCAGGAAACCCTTTCTGAAATTTACCAAAAATCTGACCAACTCCCCAAGGAATAATATTAACTGCCCCCAAAGATCTCCAAAGTTTTTTTAGTTTAAGTCTGTGATTGAGAATTTGCCCTGGCACCAGGAATTACAGCATGAGCTGACACTGAGACAGACACTCCTCGTTGTTTTCAGTTTTCAGTTTCAAGTTAGATATCAAGTAAGGAGATATCAAGTAAAGGGTAAATAAGCAAGGGCATCAGAGATGAGATACACCAGGACATAACTAGTGTGTTATCTCTTTTCTAAATGCCGTATCTCCTCCATTACTGAATTTCAAGATCTTTTCTTGAGGACAGAGTCTTTGATCTATAGTTCTATTGCATTGTTTATGCTACTAATGGTTCTAAGAATAATAAAATGATCTTTTACTGAGGCTTTATGAGGTGCTCAATACTGTGTTAAAGTACTTATCAGGCGGGGCGCCTGGGTGGCTCAGTGGGTTAAAGCCTCTGCCTTCGGCTCAGGTCATGATCCCAGTCCTGGGATCAAGCCCCGCATCGGGCTCTCTGCTCAGTGGGGAGCCTGCTTCCACCTCTCTCTCTCTGCCTGCCTCTCTGCCTACTTGTGATCTCTGTCTGTCAAATAAATAAATAAAATCTTAAAAAAAAGAAAAAGTACTTATCAGGCATTATTAAAAGTTCTAGTACTCAATGAATATTTGGCATTTAAAAACTCCAAAAGGTTTTATGTAGAAACACAGATAAGATAAACAAACAAAACAGTTAAGAATAAGTTTTTATTATATATTATTTATTATATATTATGAGTTTTTATTATAATCTAATAGTAAGAGCCAAGAGAAAAACTAAAAATAGTGATTTTTCAAGATTGTTTTTATATGCTAAATAAATGAGGGCAAATTAAGAACAAGAGGCATTGATTAGAAAGTTATTTCTGGTTTAAGTATATGGAGTGAGAATAGAAAATTTTAGAGGACATTATAATCCCTGTAAATCATTATAAAAATTCTGAAAAACAGTTTCTGAATTAAAGTACCAATGTTGAACACCCTGATTAATAAAATATAAAGCAACACGATATATTACAGAGGTTACTCACTCTTATGGAGATGTGTAAATTAATAATAATTCAATTCTTTGGCATCTAGTCCTACAAGACATCCTTGGTCTTTACAAAACGAACTCTGAATACAACTTCTACATCTCAACAAGGGTAAATGATAATACGAATAGTTATATGCTTTTCCTATATCTATAAAATCTTTCTTCTAAGAAATGGATAAATGATTATAAAATTAGTTCAAAAAAACATTAGTTCACATTTATGACATAAATGATTGTTTATCCTAACATCTAATTCTTACTCTCTTCTTACTTAACCAGATTTATCTGCAACAAATGACATTGTTTGATGAATAACATGAGCCCTGTTTTAACTAAGTGGGTCACTGGACTAGAAATAGAGATTCCTGTGCTGTATTTCTAGCTTTGAGTAGTTTTGTGACCTTAGGCAACCTTCTCAGCAAGAATCTCAAATCATCATAATCAAAACTAAAACATCAATTTCCATCTACAGGATGTAGTACATAAGAGCTATTATATGATTATCTTCCTTTATATCAATAGTACAAGTTACTCCAAATAAAAGTAAAATAGCATAAAAGTATTTTTATATCAATGTCATATTTATTTTTTTTAAGATTTTATTTATTCATTTGACAGACAGAGATCACAAGTAGGCAGAGAGGCAGGCAGAGAGAGAGAGAGAGAGGAGGAAGCAGGCTCCCCGCTGAGCAGAGAGCCAGATGCGGGGCTCGATCCCAGGACCCTGAGATCATGACCTGAGCCGAAGGCAGAGGCTTTAACCCACTGAGCCACCCAGGCACCCCATATCAATGTCATATTTAATAACTTTTAATGGTTTAGCTTTAATCAGGTAAGATCATAAGCTCAAAAAGAATAGAGTTTTACCATTTAAAATTTGTAATTCTAATAAAAATACATAATAGCTTCATGTATGTACATATAATTCATTTGTATTCAGCTAAATGTTCAAAATTATCTTAAATATTAGAAGTAAGAAAATTCACTGGTCTTGTAGCTGTTAGTAGTCTAGGTGGCTATAGTAAGTATTGGGGGGGCAATCGAGAAGAGCGGGTGTTGGAATCACAAACCTTGCACTGCCTCTGCAAGGTACTGTTGCCTGAATGTGGTCAAATTAAACATCTCTAGCCTTCAGGAAATGAGAATATTCATACTATCTCATTTTTGGTTTGTTCTCTTTTGGAATGGTTAAGTGAATTAATGGATATAAATTGGTCCAGGACCTGATGCACCTGAGGTGCTCAAAAAGTGTCGAGTTTTAAATTATTTTAAGAAATTTTGTGAGACCCTTCCTTGGTCTTTTTGTTACCATATATATATATGTATACACATATATATGTGTGTATATATATATAGATAGATTTATGTGAATTATAAATATTTATATTTATATAAATTATAAATTTTAAATATTTAAATCATAAATAATTTTTATTTATGTAAATTATAAATATTTATATCTATATAAATTTATATGAATATAAATATAATTCTAATTTACACAAATTTATGTAAATATAAATATTTATAATTTATATTAATTTATAAATTTATATATTTATGATTTGTATTATAAATCATATGTAAATGTGTAATTTATAATTACATATTTATAGATAATATAAATTTATAAGTCATAAATATTTATATTTATACAGATTTATTAAAATGTATATATTCATATTTTATGAATGTATATAAATTATAAGTGTTTATATTTATATAAAGTTATATAATTTATATAAAATAAAAATTTTTATGATTACAAATAATTATATACCTAATTAAAATATCTCCCTAGTTAAAATATCTCCCCATTTCTTGAGATAGCTAGAGGAACTACTACACCTAGAAGTCAAAAGAGCCTTCCCACGTATTATGCCATTACTTCATGAAGTTCTTAATTGTCAATAGGTTTTACTTTCCTCCATGGGTGTTAGATAGGCGGTATTGTGTGAACTCTCTTTAGATTCACCTGGGCCATTTGTTATTCTTTCATCTAATTTCATCAAATACATGGAGAAGGCATACTTCGGGGTGAGGCCATTTATTTCCTCTAAAAAGATAAGATAAAAAGTTCAAAATGAAACAAGTTGTCCTCATTTCCTATTTTCTTGGCCATTGAGGAAAGAAGAAAGCTTATATGCTGAGGCCCTTTTTATTTGTATCTCACATTTCATCTCCTCTTCCATTTCCAAAAATGATGCAATTAAAAAAGAAAGAAAAAGAAACCAGCCCAGGGTTGAGTTAGGGTTGTCTTCCATGCCTCATCTCTGAATAAAATTACTGGGAGGCAGCATGATTCATTACCACTGTCTCAAGTATTCCTAAGATAAAGAACTTCTGCCAGCACTGGAATACATGTTTATATTAAAAGAATTTAGCATTCCCTAGAGCACAGGTGAACAATCAATGGCCCAAGGAAATGTACCAAATGACATTGAGGGCCAAACTGAGAAGTAATGAATGTATATTTTTTATATACTCCATCTTGTCCTCTCCCGAGTCACTGCTTTATATCTGCTTTATACCCCTCCTGACTCCCTTCAGGCAGCCACTAACAAATGAAATTGAAAATTCTAATAGCTGAATATGGTTTAAAGTGAACTCAGTCTGCTTATAAGTAGAGTGGTTTCAGTATTTTATATCCATAATCTCTGAAATGAATATATACTTTAAAGGAAATTTGGGGGCACCTGGGTGGCTCAGTGGGTTAAAGCCTCTGCCTTCGGCTCAGGTCATGAACTCAGGGTCCTGGGATCGAGGCCTGCATCGGGCTCCCTGAACGGCAGGGAACCTGTTTCCCCTTCTCTCTCTCTCTATGCCTGCCTCTCTGCCTACTTGTGATCTTTGTCTGTCAAATAAATAAATAAAATCTTAAAAAAAAAAAAAGGAAATTTGAACTTACAGAAAAGAAATGAAAAGCCCAGTTTTTGTGAAAAACTTATATCAAACAATACTAAAATAACTACCAAGTACATCTAGTGCCTGTTAAGTTACTGTCTCTTGACTACAAACCACCCTCTGTATTCTGCTTTGCAGTGTGGACTCTGGGACTCTGAAGACCACACTCGGATTTCTTCAGCTGACACTTGGAGACAGTAGAGGGAGACGGCAAGGCAGGAAGAAGAAGAGAGACGGGCTTCTTTCTGTTTCCCATTTCTGTGAGCCTCACTCACATCAATGCTCGTTCACCTTGGGAGCAGCAATTCCTTCCCATGGCTATAGCCAATGGTTCGCAGTCCTGCTCACATTCCCCAACCAGCCCAGCACACCACACCCCTCCACCACAAAAGCATCACCACCAGCTGAACAACTCAAGTCTGAGTCTCCGTGCACAGGACCTGTCCTCTGATTTCCTAAGTTTTTGTAATTCTCATGTCTTCTTTGTTCTCTCAGTCCTAGGAGCGGCAGCTTCCTACAGTTGTCACCTTCTTAATGACTAGAATTCACTTTTTTAAAAGATTTATTTCTTTATTTCAGAATAAAGAGAGAGACAGCGGGGGCCCAGAGGGAAAGGAAGAGAGAGAATCTCAAGCAGACTTCCCACTGAGTGGAGTCCAACATGAGGCTCAATCCCATGACCCTGAGATCCCAGTCTGATCCCACATCCAGAGTCAAATGCTTGGAACCAACTCAGCCACCGAGGTGCCTCTAGAATTCAGTTTTTACCCTCTCAGTTACCTGGTTAACAAATGTATATTTAGTTAGCAAGTCTTCAAATTATCTGTTTAGTTATCAGGTGTGATTTCTGTTCCCTGCCCAGATCTTAACTAATATACAATTTAACATATAAAAGGTGATATCATATAAACTGAGTATGCTGAGACCATTTTTAAAATAAAATTGTATGGGGGTGCCTGGGTGGCTCAGTTAGTTAAGCAACTGACTCTTGATTTTGGCTCAGGTCATGATCTCAGCGTCCTGAGAGGGAGCCCCATGCAGAGCTCTGTGTTCAGCAGGGGGTCTGCTTGAGATTCTGTCTCTCCCTCTGCCCCTCCCCCTGCTTGCACACACTCTCTCTCTCTCTCTCTCTCTCTCTCTGAAAATAAATAAATAAATCTTTAAAATAAAACTATGTAAAAGTGGGGCAGGGAAAAAGCAAAAGGAATGTGTAATTGTCAGTGGTTGTAAGATAGAGAGAGGAGAAAAAGAGTAAAGGAAAGGAAGGGAGAGCTAATAATTCTTTTTACAAAGTAGAAATACAAGAAATTCTGTCCATGGTAGATACAGTAGGAGAAGTATGAGCATAATTTGAAGTCGTAGAGGTGACCAGTGGAAGTAGTAGGATCAGTGATATATGACGACAAAATGAAGAGAAGACCGAAAGAAGATACAGTGTAAGCAAATTAAATGATGTTATAACGTAGTGGGATGATGTTGAGAGATAATAAATTGAAAAGCAATAGAATAAGCCCATTAGGGGCACCTGGGCAGCTCAGTCGTTGAGTGTCTGTCTTAGGCTCAGGTCATGATCCCAGGGTCTTTGAATCAAGCCCCACATCAGGCTCTCTGCTCAACAGGAAGCCTGCTTCTCCCTCTCCCACTTCCCCTGCTTGTGTTCCCTCTCTCAATGCCTCTCTCTGTGTCAAATAAGTAAAATATTTTTTTTTAAAAAGCCCATTATTTACCTATATCAAGATGAATC
The DNA here is from genome assembly GCF_010015895.1 of Lontra canadensis. Classification (NCBI taxonomy): domain Eukaryota; kingdom Metazoa; phylum Chordata; class Mammalia; order Carnivora; family Mustelidae; genus Lontra; species Lontra canadensis. Next base: position 12,480,301 of record NW_022631021.1, on the reverse strand, counting down.
CATAAACATTAGGAAAAACAAATTGTTTATCTCTGAGGGACAATACTGGAGATATGCAGGAATGGGACAAAGGATAGTTGTCTTTCCCATTAGTACTTTCATTCTATTTTAAATATTTTATCAATATGTTCACATTTATTTTAAAAGTGCAAGGAAAGTGACTTTCACTTTTGCAGTAATGCAATATATTTCTTTTCCCTATTTCTCCCACTAATTACAATTAAAAACCCTGAACGTATTTAAAACAAATCTAAGAAAGCTCTAGAAGGTGCGGAGAAGAAGGTAGACTGGCTAGGAACTTCAGGACCCAAGAAACAACACACTGATGAGATCGCTGGGCTTTTTTCTGCCGCGTATATTACAGACCTAGAAGTGAAAAAGTCAGAAACTAAGAAACATCAATAAGCATAGACTAAAAAACCCCAACAGAAGTCTGCTCTTTCTAGCTAAAGAATCAGGAAAGGGTCAACCTAGCAAGATGGGAAATTTATAGAAAATAGCTGCTCTTCCCTAGCCAAACACAACAGAAAAAGCTGTGCCCTATCCCCACCCATGCCAGCAAAGGAGCTCAGCTCCCATGCTCACAGTATCCGTGGAGAATGCATGGGGGACCTGCACGCCCACCGCAGCCCAGCAGTCATGAAGCACCTTTCCTCTTACCCTCTGCGGTGCTTACCATAGGATGCCTGGTGAAGAGTCAGGACCTCTGCCACCAAGCAGAGATAATGAGGACACCCTCCACCCCAACCACCTACCCTATGGTGTCAGTTGAAGCTCCGGAGAGAGCATTAGAAAGGCACTGAGGATTCTGGCTCCTGGCCAAAATCTTATTGTGGTTTTTCAGACCTGATCACGGGAAATTATAAATGCTTTACCTGGGGCAGGCATCAGTAGGGAAACCTGCCCTCCCCCACACCAAACTTGGTGCACAGTCAGTGCGCTGCAGACTCTAAAGGGATCTAGGACTTGGGCCCACTGGCTGGTCTTGTTCTCATTCTTAGCAGCAGCCTTAACCCAGGTGCTTCGGACGGGAAGTTTTCTTACTTGGGGAACCTGAAAACATTTTCTCTACTCTGACTTAGGACTCAGTTCTTTTTTACTTCTAATTCTTTCCCCCCTCCTTCCCCCTGACTCTTGGATCCTTAAAACAGTAGCAGCCTTTTCTTCTGAGATTATACCCAGACCCCCAAATCTGCATTGATTGACCTGGCCCTCAACTGGCTCCCCATTCCATGGGGTAAAGCAGTAAAAGGGGGGAGCCAACTATCTTCCCAGTTTAGACTTTTGTACACTGTGACAGTAAATGATTAAAGGTTTAACTGTTACTTTATTTGCCTTGTTGTCTTAATGGGATACTCCAATATCTAACAGCTCACCTCCCTCCAGCTTAGCAAGTACCCCTTCCATGAGTGAGATATCATTGAAGGCCTAGTAGGCAGCCAGAGCTTCCATACCCACCTGACATTACAAGGTAGTGTCTGTCCCCTTCCCCTGCTGGACTGGAACTAGAGAAAGCTAGCTAGAACAGTTCTAAAAATCCAGGGTCTTATAGCATAAAAATATGTCCAAGTTTCCATCAAAAACCACTCATCGTACCAAGAATCAGGAAGATCTCCAACTGAAAGGGAAAAAAAAATGTCAGAGAGAATAGAATTACATTTTTCTATCTTTACTCCTTCAGCTCCTTAAATTTCAACATCCAACCCAACAGATCTGGCAATGTATTCACCAATCACATCTTTAGAATGTGTACTTCTTAGGGCTTTTTCTCTTTTTTGCACTCATGATCAATGTGCATTTTTACTTCACCAAGTACGTCCCCACCACCAGTGCGTGAGAGTTCCTGTGACTTTACAACCTCCCCAACGTTATTCCTTCCCTATTTGACTGCAGCCATCTCAGTGGGTATAAGGTGACATCTCATTGTGGTTTGGGTTTGCATTTCCCTGATGATCAATGACATAAAGCAGTCATCGCAAAAATTTTTCAACAAGCACTTATAAACACAAGTGACACAAAATTTTTTTAAAATATTATTTATTTATTTGACAGACAGAGATCACAAGTAGGCAGAGAGGCAGGCAGAGAGAGAGAGGAGGAAACAGGCTCCCTGCTGTGCAGAGAGCCCGATGCGATGCGGGGCTCGATCCCAGGACCCTGGAATCATGACCTGAGCCAAAGGCAGAGGCTTTAACCCACTGAGCCACCCAGGCGCCCCCAATTGACACAAATTTTAAAAATGAAAATTCCAGCAAAGAAACCGAAAGTCTCACAGCAAAGTAATGCAAGATAAAAACCAAATGAGAAGTTTAGAATTTAAAAATAATAATAAATAAAAAGCTCAGTGGGTGGACTCAACAGCACAACAGAGGAAACAAAATCGGTAAACTAGAACATAAGACAATAGAAATTATACATTCTGAACAACAGAGAGAAAATAGGCTGTAAGCAAAAGTATACAGGTCCTGATTGTGAAATAATCACCAAAGTTCTAACATTCTTGTTATTCTTGGTCACAGAGTCCCTGAGAGAGAGAGGAGAAACGTGGTGGGACTGAAAAAGTACTTGAAGAAATAACACCCGAAAATTTCCCAAATTTTGCAAAAAACATAAACCAACAAATTCAGGAAGCTGAGTGAATTCTGAAGAGTGTACACCAAAGAAATACACAGCAACACATGTCATAGTCAAAATTCTGAAAACTAAAGACAAAGAAAACCTTTTAAAAACAGCAAGAGGGGCGTCTGAATGGCTCAGTGGGTTGAAGCCTCTGCCTTAGGCCTAGGTCATGAGATTGAGTCCTACATCGGGCTCTCTGCTCAGCAGGGAGCCTGCTTCTCTTCCTCTGTCTCTCTGCCTACGTGTGATCTGTCTGTCAAATAAATAAATAAAATCTTAAAAAAAAAAAATCAAGAGATACCGCACATGTACTACTCTGATGCAGGGTACTGAAATTAAAGGAGGCTGTGTCTGTATGTATGGAGTATATGGGAATAAAGAATATAAGGGATCTCTGTACTTTTCGTTTTAAAGATTTATGTATTTATTTTAGAGAGAGAGAAAGAGAGAGAGCACAAGCAGGGGGAGGAGCAAAGGGATAGAAGACTGAGCATGGCGCCAACCTGGAGCTCCATCTCAGGACTGTGAGATCATGACCTGAGCCAAAATCAAGAGTCAGATGCTTAACCAACTGAGACACTAGGCGCTCTGGGATCTCTATATGCTTTGCTGTGAACCTAAAACTGCTTTTAAAAATAAAGGGTATATGGCTCAGTGGGTTAAAGCCTCTGCCTTCGGCTCAGGTCATGATCCCAGGGTCCTGGGATCGAGCCCCATATCGGGCTCTCTGCTCAGCAGGGAGCCTGCTTTCTCCTCTCTCTCTGCCTGCCTCTCTGCCTACTTGTGATCTCTGCCTGTCAAATAAACAAATAAAATCTTTAAAAAAAAATAAAATAAAATAAAGGGTATTTTAAAAGTGAAAGAAAAATGCCACCTTACTTATAAAGGTAAACAATTTGAATGAGAATGGATTCCTCAGTGTTGGGTGGGTACATAATGTCAGAAGGTAGTGGAATAACATTTTTTCATGCTGGAAAAAAAAAAAAAAAAAAAGAGCTGTTGATCCAGAATTCTATATCCAATGAAAATACCCTCTAAAAATGAAAGGAAAGTAAGATATTTTCAGATGAAGAAAACCAGAATTCATTGCCAGCAGACTGACCCAAAGAATGGTTTGAAGAAATTCTCTGAAAAGAAAGAAAACAACTAAAAAGTATTCTTGTAATATCAAGAAGAAAGAAAGAAAACATAGAAGTCAATACAACAGATTTTCCTTCTCTTGGGTTTTCTGCATTATGTTTAAAGTTTGAAGCAAAAATTATAACATTGTCTAATGTTTCTAAACAGGGCAAGTAAAGGGATATAAAGTCTAGTAAGGTTTCTATACCTCAATCAAACTATCGGTAAACTGTGATAAGTTCTGTGGTGCCTGGGTGGCTCAGTCAGCTGAGCCATGGGTTCTTGACTTCAGCTCAGGTCGTGATATCAGGGTCATGAGATCAAGCCCAGGCTGTGCCTGGGCTCTGCCTTCTGTGCAATCTGAGTTTCTCTCCCTCTACCTTTCCCCAGGCTTATGCATGCACACAAGTGCTCTCTCTTTCTAAAATGAATAAATCTACAAAGGAAAGGAGGGAGGGAGAGAGGAAGGAAGGAATATAAAATAGGAAATCTCATGCATGTGCCCTCAAAAAAACAAAACTTAAGGACTGAGAGACTGATATTCCACAAGTGCTTGATTTATAGGAAACTGATTATGTTGGAGTATTCTTACAAGTCAGGGAGTTGGTGAAGGTTACCTCATATTAACCTTTGGAAATTTTTGCTTATGGTTTCCAGAGACATGAGCAAGACACAACCCAGGTCGAGTTGATCTCACAAAATAAGCTGGATTAAGCTTTATTTGTATGACTAGACTGGTTTTGTCAACTTGGGGAATTTTCAAATCTGATCTCCATTTGTTTTTTGATTTTCACAGACTCTCACTGAACTCTCTCATCTTTATATTCCTTACCCACAAATACAAACTACCCCCACACCCTCAATGGACTTACCTGTAACTTAATACAGTTTGTGTGTTCCAAATTACAAGTTCTGTTATTCCCAAATAAACTCATCTTTTTGACAGTTTTGAGCTTGCCTTGGTTTATTTCTTTTTAGGTCAACAAGGGGATATCATTACAGACCCTGAAGACATCAGAAGGGTTTTAGGGATTACTAGAACAGCTTATACACAAAAATTCAAAACCTTAGATAAAATGGACCAATTTAAAAACAAGCAAACAAACAAACAAACAAAAACAAACAAAAAAAAAAAAACTACCATAACTCTGCCAGTGTGAAATGGATCACTAGAATATCCTTATAACCATTAAGGAAATTGAATTCATAATTCTCAGTGCTCTCAAAAAAAAAAAAAAAAAAAAAAAAAAATCTCCAGACCAGATGGCTTCACTGGAGAATTCTATCAAACATTTGAGAATCATCACTAATTCTAAGGTGGCTCAGTCTGTTAAGCAGCTGCCTTTGGCTCAGGTCATGATCCTAGGGTCTTGGGATCAAGACCTGCACTGGGCTCCTTGCTCAGTGAAGAGCCTGTTCTCCCTCTGCCTGCTGCTCTCCCTGCTTGTGCTCTCTCTCTCAAGTAAATAAATAAAAAAAAACTTTACCAAAAAAAAAAAAAATAATAATAATAATAAATAATAACGTTAATTCTGCATAACCTCTTCCAGAAAAAAAGCAGAGCAAGGAACATTTTCCAACTCATTTTATAAAGCTAGTATTACCCTGATACCAAAACCAGCCACACACAGTACAAAAAAAGAAGAAAGAAAACGATAAACCCATATTTGCAGACCACATATGTAACAAAGCACTAGTATCTAAAACATAAAAATAACTCTCAGAACTCACCAGTAAAAAAAATAATGCAATTAGAAAATTGGCAAAAGATATGAAGAGACATTTTAATATGGCAATAAGCACATGAAAAGATGTTCAACATGATTAGCAATCAGAGCATTGCAATTAAAATCACAGGGAGGTATCACTCCATACCTATCAGAAGGGCTACAATAAAAATCGTGACACTAAATGTTAGCAAGGATGTGGAGATACAGGATCACTCACTGACTGCTGGTAGAAACATACAATGGTACAGCCACTCTGGAAAGCAGATTGGCAGTTTCTTAAAAAGCTAAACATGCAATTACTACACAACCCAGCAATTGCACTCCTAGGCATTTATCCCAGAGAAATGAAGACTATGTTCACACAAAAACCTATACATGAATGTTTATAACAGCTTTACTCCTAATTGCCCTAAACTGGAAACAATCCAGATAGCTATCACTGGGTAAATGATTTAAAAAAACAAAAACAAAAAACAAAACTGTAGTGTATCTGTATGGAATGGTATTCTGTAATGAAAACACATGGACTTTGAGACATGCCACCATTTGGATAAGTCACCAGATAATAATACTTTGGGGGTTGGGGGGGAGCCAATTCAAAAGGTTACATACTGATTCCATTTATATAACATTCTTGAAATGATAAAATTATAGAGATGGAAAGCAGATTAGTAGTTATCAGAAGTTAAAGCGGAGATAGAGTGTAGGAGGGAAGTGGATGTGGCTATAAAAGGCAACATGAAGGATTCTAGTGGTGATAAAAATGTTCTGTATCTTGACTGCAGCTATGTCAATCTCTTTGTTGTGATGTGTACTACAGTTTTGCATGATACCACCTTGAGAGGAAATTGGGTAAAATGTAAGCAAGATCTATTATTCCTTACAACTTCATGTCCATCTACAATTACCCAAAATTAAAAATTTTAAACATTTTAAATTCCTTTTTTAAATACAAGGGAAAAGACCACAATTCTCAGTCACTTGACATGACAAGAAAATACGTGGAATGCGTGGAGAGTAGATGGCAGTTCCTTCAGGTCATGGACCATGATACCCGGCTTTTCTCAAAATATGGTTGTTTCACACTGTATTTCGTAAGATATATTAACTCCCTAGCATCCAATTTTTTAATGATCCACAGGGATTTGGTTTCCCTTACCAAATTTTGCAATTCCAATGCAAATTAAATTTAAGTGGCTCCAACTGGGAGTTACTAAACCCCATAAAAGCAATTATAGTCATAAAGAGATGCTGTAAAATTGATATTAGAACTACTCAACCCACAACCTCCTCCCAGCCCTCCACCTCCTTCACACACACAAACAAAGTGCTTTTCTTTTATGCATGTGCTGGGAGTATATTCCAGGTAACCGTAGGTAGGCTGCATTAAGGTATTGATTTAAAATTCTTCTTCGTTAAGTATAAGTCAAGAGCAGACCATCACCTTGACTTTCTGAGTGACTACAGCATAAAACAGCTCATGAAACCCACATGCTGTGTTCTTGCATCTTTCATAGTTCTGGACACTGTCTTTTTGTATTCAGATGAGGAGCCCAAAGCTCCTAAGAATTACCTAAAAAGACCAACACTTGGGAATTTACAGGGCTTTCTTTTTTATTGCATTTACTTCTTTTCCTTTTTTCCCCCCAAGATAGTAAATACCATGGCCATTGTTCCGCCACAAACTTGTATTTTTTTTTTCCCTCACCTAGGTGTAGAAAACTAAAACTATAAGCAGAAAAGGATTATAGGAAAGAAAACAGACTATTTCTGATCTACCTTCACAATGTGAAGTGCCTCAACACAGATTCCCAATTGTTTAACGTGCTTATCTGAAATGTTTGGGAAACAAACAGGCAGAACAAGAAAACAGTTCATAGTCATTTGCCAGTCAAATCAGTTCCCTTCAATTTTACACTCTCTAATCCTTTTCCTAGCAGCTCAGAGGGTTTTTTTAGTTACTGAATTATTATAAATTTGTTTTTCTCTTTGTGGATAGCTTGGTTAAAATAAGATTATGAAAAGGGACACTGTCTTCTTGTGACCGGATTATGGAGAACGGTTAGCGATAATCAAATTACCTAAATGTTAAAAATACTCTTGCTCCCTCAAAATTCTGCTCCCATCTAAAATCAATCTGAGATATAATGAATAGATAAAATTTATACCAATCAGTTCCAATAAATGACATTCTACACTAGAGACCCGTTTTCTTCATGTTATTGATTTGAAAAGCTATAACATGCATCTAATAATCTCTATATCTCTAGTACTTAACAGGATAGCACAATAAATATTAGTATGATCATTTCTAACTCCATATGTAGTTGCAGCCATATGACAGAACAGAAACTATAGCATTTAGATTGTTTTTTTTTTTTCATAACAAAGCGAGCCATTAAAAAAATAAAAGTTATTTATATGACTTTTCCCCATACTTAGATCAACATTCCAGTTGCACAAGGTGTTTTTTTTTTTGTAACCAAATTCCACTATGAATAACACCTCAAAATAAAAATAAACTGTTTTCACAATAAAGCAGGTCCTCCACCCACCTTCTTCCCCAATAAAATGCAGCTTGTCTTCCAGTTTTCATCCTCCTCCTTAAGTAAATCTGCTTTTAGTTTTGTGGCTTGGATATGGGGTATTTGTCTACAGGGCTGGACAAACAAATGAATAAGGGCATAATTCTTTTAAATAAGCAGAAGATTCCAGCACAGCCTGCACAACAACTTCTAGATGCCCGATCCTGTGACCCAAAGCTATCTATAAATTGCTGCTCCTACTCATTCACTCACAGTCAAGGGAATATCCTCAAATATTAATAAGTGGTAGAAAAATCAGTCTCTGATGTTTCAGCTCTTACAAGATGAAATTTTTCTTGAGAAGCTGTGACTAAGAGAATTTTTAATCCAAGAAAATTATAGCAAGATTTTGACTACAGCAAAGGTGAAGGAAAGCAGAGAAAAGTCAAGGTTTGACTTTAACGACTCTGGGCAATGTTGGTTTAAGTCACTAACTAGCCATTGGAGCCTACTATTCATTAGGCACTAGATGAGGCCTCGGAAGCAGGCAGTCAGCAAGACAGGCATGGTCCCAACAGCACAGAGTCTGCAGTCCAATCAAAGGCAATTATCAAGCAAGTATCACAAGTTGGAACAGTGTGGGGCGCCTGGGTGGCTTAGTCACTGGGCGTCTGCCTTCGGCTCCAGTCATGATCCTGTGGTCCTGGGATCAAGCCCAGCCCTGGGCTCCTTGCTCAGCCCGAAACCTGTTTCTCCCTCTGCCTGCTCCCTACCCTCTGCTTGTGCTCTCTCTCTCACTGTCAAATAAATATATAAAAATCTTAAAAAAGGGGCGCCTGGGTGGCTCAGTGGGTTAAGCCGCTGCCTTCGGCTCAGGTCATGATCTCAGGGTCTTGGAATCGAGTCCCGCATCGGGCTCTCTGCTCAGCAGGGGGCCTGCTTCTCTCTCTCTCTCTCTCTGCCTGCCTCTCTGTCTACTTGTGATCTCTCTCTGTCAAATAAATAAATAAAATCCTTTAAAAAAAAAAAAAAAAGTGACAACAGTGACCAAAAATGTAGCAGTAAAAATGTACTATTGTATAAGCTATTGGATAAAAAAAGTTTCACTTTTTTCATTTTGTTCCTATACAAACCCAGATGCCATATTTTTACTTCCTCAATCATAAGAATCTTTTATCCTCACTATTTTGGGCAGTTCCTTAATAGGACAGATTTTATTGTATCTCCTCAGACCAACCATGAAAGTTATACACTATATCGTGTAGGACTTGGACCAGATGAAAGTAAGAGACTCAAAAATCATTTATAAATGAAGAAGTCTGAAGACAGTGATCCCGGAAGCTTACTCAACTGCTAAACAACACTGCCAGAGACCCACGCTCTCTGGTAGGGTTGCTCCTACCCTGAGCCTGTTATCTTTCACCTTCATGCCTATTGCCTCATGATTGCAAGATGATTGCTGCCCTCCAGCCATCATGTCTTCGTTCAGGGAACTAAAGAAGGAATAAGAAGAAACTGACATCCATGTCTGAACTCTTTTATCAGGGAAGCCAAATTTTCCCAGAAATGACTACAACAGACTTCCTCTTACATTTTATTGAACAGGGTGAAGTCACATGATGAGCTCTTTTGCCTTCTGGTTCCTGAGTAGATTTGGACAAGTAAGAGATGTGAGCAAAGGGGCATTTGGGTGGCTCCGTGCGTTAGACTTCTGCCTTCAGCTCTGGTCATGATCTCGCGTGAGATTGAGCCCCGCATGGGGCTCTCTGCTCAGCGGGAAGCCGGCTTCTTCCTCTCTCTCTGACTACTTGTGATCTCTCTGTGTCAAATAAATAAATAAAATCTTAAAAAAAGAGAGATAGAGAGAGATGTGAGCTAAGATTGGAGGGTAAGAGTTGAGAGAGGTCAGGGAATTCCTTTCCTGTTCCTCCCCTTGTCCTGTGTCAGCACCACACCGCCAGATCCTCCCAGAGCTGCAGCTCCAACGAGGCACACTCCTCCAAGGCTCCAGATCTCTCCTGGCTCTGGCAACAGTGCTTCACCGCTTGCCTTTTCAGGCCACGGAGTGGTAACTGCCTGTCCCCGTAGCTGATATCTGGGTGCAAAGTGGTTAGTTTTGACTCCATAAATGTGACGTCTTACATTCATAATTATTATGATAATAAATAACTTTGGATTCTATACTTTTTTTTTTGCCTTTCATTAAGAAATTGCTTTCTGTGTACTTCTGCATTAATGCTGATAGTTTATCAAACAACTTTCAGGAGGAAGAAATCTCTAAAGTCACCACACAGTTCCCGTGACTTCTGACCATTCACAAGATCCTGATAGCTGACATTGACATAGGTTTACCACGTGTCAGGTGTCAGGAAGTAAATTTTTAATGTTTCTAACAGGGCTTTCTGGAAAATTTTTTTTACTAGGACTTAGGTTAAAGGACAAGACTTGAAATCTAAAAGATTATTGAATAGATAACAAAAAATTCCCCCTCCCCAGAGATATGTGTTTGCACTTCTAAGGACAGATGACATCCCAAGCCATAGAGATATTCCACGGATTGTAAACCTAAAAACACTTGTCTTATCTATGCCAGCAGACATTTATTTACATTCCAGAGAGTTAAAACCCAGGATCCTTCCCCCTTCTTTTTCCAAGGAGAATTTGTTTACAGTAGGAAAGAAAAGTATCTCAGCCATCCCTCTCTTACAGTCGTTCCAAATTCATATTTTGGGGGTTCCTGTCCTAAGTACAACATACACCACCAGGTATAGGCCTATCCATTAGTTCTCATTGCATCATACCATAAGGGGGAAGACCTGAGGGGAAAGGCAATAAATAAGGTTATTTTTATAAAAAAAAATAATAATAATCTGTCCCTACCCCAGCAACTTTATGTCTACTTTTGGGATAATGCAAATAAATAGAATTATTAAACATTTCTCACCAGGCACCCTCTCAAGTGTTTTACATAAATTAACTCACTTATTCCTCATTACAATACTATAAGTCTGGTTCTCCTATTTTTCCGATGTTAATGTGGGACACTGAGGCACAGAGATACTAAGTAACTTGCCCAACGCCTCCCAACTAGTAAATAGCAGAGGCAGGTTTTGAACCCAAAAAGGACAGCCCCAGAAGCTGTGCTCTAAAATGCCATGCCACACAACCTCAAACCAACACTCCCTCTCACTTCATGATTCACACTGAACCAGTATTCGTTGTGTCTCACGACTAGAAAGCTCTTATTCATTCATATCTAATTATTTTCTTTCCCAGCAAAAAAGAATTTTATAAAGATACTGTCTGTCTGCCTCACCTTTGTGGGTCTCAAAAGTATACAAGTAGCTGTTTGATGCTTAATATAAAACACTGTCCTCTCAAAATAACTCTGCCAATTCCTCTTTGTTTTGTTTTGTTTTTAGTAATCTCTACCCCCAACGTGGGGCTGGAACTCCCAACCTCAAGATTGAGAGCCACATGCTCCATAGACTGAGCCAACCAAGCACCCCCATGCCAATCCTCCTCTGAATGGACTACATGTAGACCATAAGTATACATGTGTTGACAGCTATAGGCTAAATGGATAGGTTAATTTGAAAGTCTCCTTTTCTGTCACGTTAAGATAAAATTGTCTCTGGTGTTTGAATAGTCTTAAGTATTTTTCTGTACCAAGGTTTATACTTCCCCACTCAGCTACTCCTGCAGAGAAGCCTCTGTGTATCCATCTGTGGGACGAGCAAGAAACAAGTCAACTGAAGAGAGTTCAATAAAGCATTGACACAAAGGGATAGGCAGTGTTAAGAGAAACCCACAAAGGCTGGTGAAGCTCCCCAGTACCGGAACTATCAGGAGCCATTACCACCCCTTACTCTGAAGGGTTAGAGGGAGCTGCTCAAAACCAGAGAAAGGAGCTATTCAGACCCACTTCTTTTTATTGCTCTTCACTTTATTGTGCTTTGCAGAAATTGTTGGGGGGGGGGCGGTTTGTTTGTTTTTTTGTTTGTTTTTACCACTTGAAGTTTTGTGGCAACCCCACTTGGAACAAGTCTATTGGCCCCATTGGGTGCCATTTTTCCATCAGCATTTGCTCACATCTCTGTGACGTATTTTGGTAATTCTCACAAGATTTTGAAAGTTTTTCATTATTATGATATTTGTGATGGTGACCTGTGATCTGTGATTATGACTCTCAGAGTTAACATTTTTTTAGCAATAAAGGATTTTTTTCATTAAGGTCTAGACTTTGCTTTTTTAGGCATAATGTCATTGTACACTTCAGGGACTACAGTATAGTGTCAACATAACTTTATAGGCACTAGGAAACAAATTCATTTGACGCACTTTATTGCAGTGGTCGGGAACCAAACCCACAGCATCTCTGAAGTATGCCTATAGTTGTAACAGAGGGCTGCCCTCAGGAATTGTGACCTTTAGCAGAGGGACAAAACCAATCGGTGGTAATCTGGCATAAAGAAGATGGAAAAATAAATACTCCCAACCCATTTCCTTCTCATTTTCAGATCTCACTGATGTTTCCAGTCTGCCAGACCAAACCTGAAACCAGAGAGTGAGGCACCCTTTGGTGTGGTCCATAAAAGTCAGCCTCCCAGGACATAAAACAGAGTGAAGAAGGAGGGAAGGCTGATATAGAGAAAGAAACAAGAACTATCAAGCACATTCTGGGATAAAAGAGCTTCCACTCTGTTCTTTGCAAAGGAACTTTTCTCCTTAAAAAAGCAGTTTCTCATTCATTAGCTATTTGTGTTAAAGGGCAAAATATACACAATCAAGAGCTTCTCTGTTAGCAGCAGCAACAGCAAAGTTATCATGTGCCTTGAGTCATTTATGAAGGACAGAAAGCTCTGATCGACCATGGAGAGACCAGCTGAGTCAAGACATTGGCTGTGTGGGTGGAGATCCCCGAAGATAAGTGTGGCATCAATGGAAGATGTCCCGAGGCCAACCAAGATGGAACAATTAAATCGGAAACTGGACTCTGTTCCAGATAACCCTTGTTCAGCCAAGGAGAAGATTCAATTAAGGCTGAAGGGTAGATAGAGAAAATTGAAGTTTACTAAGCAGCAATGCTGTCAGATTTTCTGTGGGTTGTTTCATTTGAAAACACCAATTTTGAGACGTCCATTTAAAAGTTGGCTGGTTATTGCCCTATTTTTAGCATACCTGATGAAGTTTGATGAATTCTCATGGTGATAAGTGAATAAAATGATAGGAAGGACTGAATGGACAGGTGTCTCATCTTCTACATTCCCCATCCTATGCACCCACAAGGTCTATGTCTTATCCAAAGAACAACAATTCTTTTGAAATTGAATTTGAAGTCAGATCATGTTATTTTTCAGCTTGAAATTCTCTAACACTTTCCCATTTCATTTACAATAATATTCAAACCTTGCCAAATTATCAAAGTCTTATCAGAATTTTCCAGACCATGTATGGTGGCTCATTAATGGGTTATGAAATAAGTTTCCACAGAAAACCACAAATAGGCCACCCTTTATTGTTTTCAAATTCAAATGTTACATATCCAGAGAGAACTTTCCTCACCACCCTATATAAAGTAGCCCCACCAATATCCTTCCCTCTCTTTTTCCTTACCCTACTGTATTTTCTCCAAGGCTTTTATTATCAAATGAAATATTATATATTTGTTTGTCTGTTTCATCATCTCTTCACTAGAATGTAAACTCTATGAGAACAAGGACTTCATCGTGTTCACCACAGCATCCCCATGCATAGAATAATAAGAGTTCCAAAAAATTGTTGATGAATCTATTGGGTACATGAATGGATGGGTAGAGGAAAGAATGAGGTAAAGAGATTGCCTTGAAAAAAATAATATTCAAAGATGACCCTGGAGCTAAGAGAGGATCCAGTTTCCTTCTCAAATAACCAGCTTGCCTCTCACCATCCCCTGCTGTACAGCTCCCTTCCCCACCCCAAACACACATGCATATACACACACCTCTCTCACTGCTGCCTTCAGGACTCCACCTACTGCTGACAAGATCAGGACAGATTGTTGGCCAGGTGAGGCTCCAGCCAGGTGGTAGCAGGGAAAAGAGAGTGGAGTGAGTATCTGCCTCGACCTCCCCAGACTAAGGGCTAAAGGGATGCTGAAAAGCAGAACTGTCTACAGACCTTAGTATCCTAATTCAAAAGCTATAACCCACTAAAGGCTTCTCTGTGATCAGCAAGAACCCCCAGTTTTCTCAGATCCTTGGCACCAACCTTCAACTCTTACAATTCTTGGACTCTTATCTCACCCTACCTTGTTCAAAAATCCAGCTTTATTCCAAACATTTTCACTTCAGAAATCCAGTTAATTACACTGATTAAGCATGTGGCAATTTTTAATAACACGTCAACCAGAAAACAATTACATGGTATATTCAATTTGTTGCAAGCCTTAAGAGACAGAGAAGAAAAAAAGTTTATTTTTTTATAAAAGTTTACCTATAAACCTTTTATTAATTTTTTCAAGTTGTTGTTTAAATTCTAGTTAGTTAACATATATCCTAATTTTGGTTTCAGGAGTAAAATTTAGTGATTCATTTTATATATATACACACACACACACACACACGTGTGTGTGTGTGTGTGTGTGTGTGTGTATAATGTTTATTATTTCTTAAAACTACCATAAAGCATTGGTTATTAACAAGACAGTACATCAAAACCAATTGTTTTCCAAATAAATGAATTGGTCCATTCCATTTGCAAGTATGCTGGCCCTTGTAACCAAAGACCCTCTACCCCTAGGTTTTGCTAGCTCTTCACTTCAGACTGGCCTTCTTGGGACCCTGCCTGTTCTTAAAGGAAGGAAAGCAGTGACCACCATTCTCCAAATAGTAAAGCTGAGAATTAACATGGAAAAGTAGAAGGATTGGCCCAGAGCATGCTGATTGGGATTGGAGACCAATCAACTCCACAGAGTTCTGAAGAATAAGAAGACATTCTTAGAAAAAGTAAGGGCTCATTCATTCATTCATTCACTCATTCATTCAACAAATATTTATTTGTCAAATATTAGTGGCCTAACATACGCCATTCACAGCTCTAAGCCCTGGGGATAAAATGGCAAGAAAGATGGACAAGATATCTGCCTTCATGAAACTTATATTCTAGTGGAAAGATAAGGTAAATAAATAAGCCACGAATAATACTGAATCCTATTAGACAGTGATAAACTCTTGCAAAAAAACAAAATGAAGCTCCTGAGAATTGGGGTGGGTAAGTTGGAAGGTACTTCATCCAAATAGGTCATGGAAAGCTTGTTGGACTAGTGACATCTCACTAGTGATGAAAAGGGATGCAAAGATCAGAAAAGAAATCTCCTGGAAACAGGAACAGCAGATAGAAAGTCTCTGAAGTAGAAACAAGCTCGGAGTGTTTGAGGAAATAAAAACTAGGATGGCTAGAGCCTGGTGAAGAAAAGATCAGAGAAATAGCAAACTTCAGATCAAATATGCATTCAGTCCAAAACATGTTTTAGCATTGTCATGAAACAATGCAAATGCCAACATGATTCTAAAAGAGAGGATCTATGATGTAAAAAAAATTAATCATCATCAAGGGAAAAGATCACAATTGATGCTGATAAAAAAAAAAACTGGGTAAGAGTAGATGATTAAATAAGAAATAAGGGGGAGTAACTTTCATTAAAACATATTACAGATAGCATCAATAAATTTAAATCTATGAGAACTATATGGTAATGCAGGATCAAATAGAACCAAACTAAAGGAGGAATTTCAGATCAGTGCTGGAAAGCTAGGTTATGGATTGATAAACAGTGTTGAAATAACTGGGTCACCACTGGGAGAAAAATATAAGTTAAACCAAAATAAACTCTAAATAGGTTAATGAAATTATAAAAATACCAAAACACAGAAGCATTTTTATAAGTGTGAAATGCTACTCCAAATGTGATACGAAACTCAGAAACCATAAAAGAAAAAATGGCTATATCCACTATATTTAAAGATTCTGAATAAGAGAACTGCAAACAAAGGCCAATAAAAGACTGGAGAAAATACTGCAATTCGTAACATGAGCAACTACTTCCCTTAATATATAACCAATGAGAACATATCAACAATCCGAATGGACAAAATAGAACCTAGAACAGTTTTCTCAGAAAATAGCCCTTAAAAATATAAAATTATATCCACCCTCTTAAAAAGAGAAAAGAAGGGGCACCTGGGTGGCTCAGTGGGTTAAAGCCTCTGCCTTCGGTTCAGGTCATGATCCCAGGGTTCTGGGATAGAGCCCCGCATCGGGCTCTCTGCTCAGCAGGGAGCCTGCTTCCTCCTCTCTCTCTGCCTGCCTCTCTGCCTACCTGTGATCTCTGTCAAATAAATAAATAAAATCTTAAAAAAAAAAGAGAGAGAGAGAGAGAGAGAAAAGAAGTGAAAACTGTACCTTTTTTTAACCCATCAGATTATCAAAAATCTAAAATTTGGTAACTCCCTATGGCCATGCCTGAGATCTACCTCACACTAGATGGTGAGATTCTGGTTCTGTCTTGCTCTGCCTGCCCGAAAGTGCACAATGCTTAATAGGACCACAGTATGTATTTCTTGAACCGACTCTAATGAAGAAAAGGCGTTCAAAAGCACTATTTAAGTATAGATGCTCTGGCAGAAATTGAAAATGATTAATGGAGTTAACTGTTTGCTGACATTCCAGAAATCTTAAAAGCGTTTTTCTCTTAGAAGACTTAGTGCTTTAACTGTGTCTCTAGATCTAGTCTCTCACTACTCTAGTCTCTTTCCGCACTACCATGAGAATTACGTTTTAAAATCTCAGAGATTGGGGCACCTGGATGCCTCAGTCAGTTAACTGTCTGCCTTCGGCTCAGGTCGCAATCCCAGGGTCCTGGGATCAAGCCCCACATCATGCTCCTTGCTCAGCAGGAAGCCTGCTTCTCCCTCTCCCTCTGCATGCTACTCCCCCTGCTTGTGCACTCTCTCTTTCTCTGTCCAATAAATAAATAAATAAATAAAATCTTTAATTAAGTAACTAAAATAAAATCTCAGAGATTATTAGGCCTATGTTATCTTGATGAATATTTGATATTGTTTAAATATTGTGAATTTATATCTATGTAATTAAATAGAAACTATTTTTGTTTTAATTTCATGCATAAATGATAAAATCCAAATGATAAAATCCAAAATCTCATCAGACAGGAGGTCATTTTATATTCTGGTTCCAAACCTTTTCAGTCTTATCTTTCGTCATACCCTTTGGACTGTTCTTGTCCTCCACCAGTTTTTCCCAGTTCCAACCACCCAGGCAACTTTCTGTTCTCCAGATTGAATATGCACTTCCGTATCTCTGATCCTTTAGAATTCTCTCTGGTGGGAAGGCTTTCCCTTTGAGCTCCAGCCCACTGGACCATTTGTCAAAAAAAAAAAACTCTGGTATTTGTTGATGTTGAATCTTCCATCCTCACACATGTAGTCCAACACCCTGGTCAGAATTTATTACCCTTCCCTTTGTGCTTTTATAGTCCTTTATAACTCTCTCTTCACCTCAAAATCCTCTGGTTGCCTTCTTGTTCATAGAGATTACTTTTCATTTATTCAACATCTTACTCACTCATTCAGAAAAGACTTATTGAGTGCTACTATATTCCAGGTGCTGGTATGTGGCAGTTAAAACAAAAAACAAAGTCCTCTCAATTCTCATGGAGCTTGGACTCTAATCATGAGTAAGTTTTGAGTTCCTAGAGTGTCAGCATCATTTTCCCCGACACCAGATATCAGGACCTTCCTGCATAGACCAAGTACCAAACTCTGTGCCTGCCTGTTCCCCCTTTCCCACAGATAACTGTTGCTCTGCAGTTAACAAAGCCTTGTTAACTGAAACATGCCAGATACAAGGTAGAAATTGTCTAACTCTTTGAAAGAATCGAATAGTGAATACCCCTGTCTTAGCAATAGCAGTTAACTCACACACAATAGCAGTCACCTGAGTATTTTTTTATTTATTTTTATTTATTTATTTATTTGACAGACAGAGATCACAAGTAGGCAGAGAGGCAGGCAGGCAGAGAGAGAGGGAAGCAGGCTCCCTGCTGAGCAGAGAGCCTGATGCGGGACTCGATCCCAGGACCCTGAGATCATGACCTGAGTCGAAGGCAGAGGCTTTAACCCACTGAGCCACCCAGGTGCCCCACCTGAGTATTTTTTTTTTTTAATCACCTAGGAACAATGGTTTATTTCATCATCAGGATACTATGACCTCTTTGCTACATACCAGGTATTGTCTGAGGGTTTTCCATATTCACACATTTAAGTGTCGCAAAAACTCCAAGAGATATTGTTATCTCTTTTTATAGATATGGAAACTGAAAAAGGGTGGTTAAGTCACCTGCCCAAAATCACATAGATGTTAAGGATTGGAGCTGGTCTTGGAACTCAGGCAGTCTGGCAGCTAATTCTGGGTCCTCATCTGCAACATCTTAAGGACACAGAGAGTGAACATCTTTTGTAAGATCTGATAGCCTAAATGATTTATAGATGGTCACGAGTGTAGAAAGACTGATACATTAGTGGTTATCATTTCTACTAGGCTCGTTTATTTGTAGGAAAGAGAGATTTTTTTCCCCCCATTTATCTGGAAGAGTGGATGGTAATATAAGTTCAAACATATGTGGAAATCCCAAAACAGCAGGAACTACTCAGAATCAATGCCCTAGAGCCGGAAACTGCATGTTCTTTCTGATTCCTCATATTCTCTATGGGTCTGAGGAACAGGACTTCACAAATGTTCTTTACTCTGCTATTCCACTGTTATCCTACCTGCTCCTGTGTGTCCTTTTCTCTTTCTGTTTTCAACTAGTTTTCTGCATCTGTCTCAGTTAAAATTCTGGGAAGGATCTGATTGAAGCAGCTTAAAACTGAGAGTCTTTTGTCCCAGGCCCACTCCTGAAAGTCTAGCAGGCTGTGAATGGCTGCTATCAGGCCAACTCCTTCACCAGTCACCCCAGGGCAGGCTGGAGGAAGGGAGCAGACTCCAAAACCCTTGAACTAGAGCAAAGCCTGGGCATACGTAGCCTCCCTGGGAAAGTGCTGTGTGCATGGCCAATCTCTTTTTATGTCATGTTGCATATAAGAATTAAGAACATGTGATTACTTTTAGTATAAGGATAGATGTAGAGAATTATGTTTTAATAAAATGCTTAATGTATGTGGAAGTCATATAAACTTTCACCTGAATTATTGCAGTTGCCTGCCTGTCTTGCTCTTCTCTCTACCCTAAACCCCTTATTATCTATTATCCACACAGCAGCCAGAAGGATCCTTCTAAACTATGTCATATCATCTCAAAACCCACCATGGCTCCTCATGTCTCTCCAAGTAAAAGTAAGAGTTCCTGAAAATGGACTAAAATTGCACATGGTGGGCATTCCCCTTCCCATCTCACTGACTACATTTTCTCCCTCTTTCTCTGCCCAGGAAACTGGTTTTTTCACTGTTTCTGCAATACACCAAGCATACTCCTATTGACCTTTCCATCAGCCTGGAATACTATTCCCAGACAGTCCTCACCTCCACCAGTCTTTGTGTAAAGCACCACTTGGGCAAGGCCTTAGCTTGGCCACCCTAATTAAAACAACAATCATTGCCCATGCCTCCAGCCTCCCTAGCTCCCTATACCCTGTTCTTATTTTTTCCCCCATAATATTTAACAGCTTATGACACACTTTAACATTCACTAATTCATTATTCTTATTATCCATCTCTTTTTGGTAGAATATAAGTTCCACAAGGTGAGGGATTTTGTTTCTTTTGTCCACTAATATTTTTATCATAAGAATAGTACCTAGCACTTAGAGTATGCAACCAATAAAATGTTTGTTGGTTGTATGGATGAAATTGCCATTAATTATGATGTAAGGTGTAATCCATCCTATTTTCTATACCTTAGAGTTTTGATGTATTTTGAACATCACCACAAGCTTTTCAGGTAATAGAAGGTTTTAAATTAATGTAGGTTGGGGATTTTATTTGATGCAAGAAAATTTCAGTATAGGTGGCTCCATCAGTGAAGCGTTTGCTTTCAGCTCAGGTCATGATCTCAGGGTCTGGGAATCGAGCCCCTCATTGGGCTCCTTGCTCAGCAGGGAGCCTGATTCTCCCTCAGCCTGCATCTCTCCTCCTTGTGATATCTCTCTCTACAAGTAAATAAAATCTTTTTTTGAAAAAAAAGAAAAAGAAAAAAGAAAATTTCAGTATAGCTGGAGGAAGAGAAGTCCAATAAGAATCACTTTTCTGTTTAATAGTAGTTAGAAATACAGATTTGTTTGCTCATCTTTGGAAATCTTTCTAAAATATTATAGACTCTGTTGTCAGTGTGTCTACAGAGAGCAGCCTCTCCTTTTTCATAAATAGTTGTGGAATGGAATATCTGCTAAGTGAGAGGGCTGGCATGTCTATACCACAAATAAAGTGCTAGCTTTTTTGATATCTATTGGGACCACTCAGATGCTTTTTATGTTTATGGGCAGGTTCTCAGCTCCGGGTTTGGTTTGGGGTTGCCAGAAGTCTGACTACTAAAGAAGCAGTGTCACTACAGAATTTAAAGAGTCATCTACAAAACAGATTATCTAGGGGTGCCTGGGTGGCACAGTCGGTTGAGTGACCAACTCTAGGTTTCAGCTCAGGTCATGATCTCAGGGGCCTGGGATAGAGCCTCACATCGGATTCCACAGTTGGAGTGGGGTCTGCTTGATATTCTCTCTCTCTCTGCTCCTCCCACTCATGCTGTCTCTCTCTCTCTAAAATAAATAGTCTTTTAAAAAAATAGAACATCTGGTTTTGCTACCTTAGTGTGGCTCTATATTCTTAAGATTCATTTGGGATATTAAGAATTTGAGACATATATATGAACATTCTTGGTAAAGCCTCAGGGTTACTATTACTTTGGAAACTATAAATACTACAAAATAATACTTTTCCTGTCAAAACCCTTTATTTATGCCTCTAAACTTTGGGCGGTCTTAATGGAATACCCTTTTTTAGTTAGTCTGGAGATGATGACTTCAAGTATTAAAATACTATAAGGCATATTACCAACAACCAAGTGATGGATAATATTTATCCCTAACTCAAAGTAAGAAATCCAACTAAGTTCCCCAGTAAAATTTAGATGCCATCCTACAAAAAACTGAAAAAGCCTAATGAGCTATGCCCATTGAAAATTTTTGGCAGCAAAGGTCATCTGATTCTTATATTTTCCCCCAAAGGTATGTATTTTTCATTAAAATACTATTTTGTATAGCTGTACCTCATAACATAATAATATTTCATCACAGAATGAGGTGCTCTTAAATTGAGAACAAAACAATCTGTGCTTCAAGTTATAAAGTACTTGGCAAATTTTCAGGATAAAAGGCACTGTGCAAATGTAGAACATTACTATCTCACTATGCTATTTCACAATGTCCTAACTACTTTTTTGTTGTACTAAGAAAAAAAAATAAATAAAATTTAGAAAAGAAACACAAGTATAAAGAGGAGATTTGGACACCCTAAATTCCTTTATCAAAGAATCATCAATTTGGATTTGTTTGAAAAACTAAAAACTAGCAAATACCTTAATCTCCCATGATTTCACTTTACATTCTGAGTGTTCTATGGAAACTAAATATATTTATGCTTGAGTCAAAGGAACAACTTCCTGAGGTATTTCAAGCTAAATCTATGGAAAGTTAACAACTTTGTTCCAGTTACATACTGAACCCTTATTTCCGTATTCACCTTTGCCCCAAGTACCTATACAACAACAGTTACAAAATTTTAAGTGGATAAACCCACAGGGACAGCAGCAAACTGGATATCCAAAGTAAGACAAGTGGGAAGAGGGAAAATAGAAGGAAAAAAAGAGGGAGAGATGGGGAAGAACCATCAGTATAACAGCAAATAGAAATCCCAAGACTAAGGTTGTTCAAATTTCCTAGAAAGCAACCAAGTCAAAATTGGATCAAGGAGACAAAAGAAAAGGTATCATCCAGGCAAAAATGAATATATGATGTGTGAGCTACTCACAAGAGGTATATTTTTAAGTCCATAGGAAGAATTTGGGGTTGAATCCTAGTAAGCAACAGAAACAAAACACTAACTCTGAACAGTACCACCTCCAGGAAATACAAGAAGTTGAACAAGAGGTGTAAGCATAGTACACTATGTGGCTTAACCACAAATAATAGTCACATAATAATCTAAACACAGATTATTGATGGAGCTAAAATAAAGCAATACTACATTTTTGAGGGCTATGACACATGAAGAAACATGTATCTGAATGTGTGTGTGAAAGAGAGAACAAAATTATCATCTTCTTTAGTAGAAAAGCCATAGGTGATGTCTAAAAATAAGAAATAAAAACCTTAAGAAGCATGTTATCTGCAAACATGAAGGGAAATACAGAAATAAACAGCTAAAGTATTTGAAAGTGATTGTTTCAGGAAAGCAAAAACCAAAAGTGAAAAAAAAAATCAAAAGGGACAGAGGACTGCCTTTTTTGTATGAGTTTGGTAATACCATTTGAAAAAGTATTCATTGGGGCACCTGGGTGGCTCAGTAGGTTAAAGCCTCTGCCTTAGGCTCAGGTCGTGATTTCAGGGTCTTGGGATTGAGCCCAGCGTTGAGCCCTGCATGGAGCCCCTCATCAAGCCCCATATCGCGCTCTCTGCTCAGCGGGGAGCCTGCTTCCCTCTCTCTCTCTGCCTGCCCCTCTGCCTACTTGTGATCTCTCTGTCAAATAAATTTTTTAAAAAAGTATTCATTAATTGAAATAGATTGAAAATTTTTTTAAAATAGCTAAGTGAAGAGAGCAACATACAATGAAATACATATGCATGGATTTTATGCATCTACTGAAATGATGATACGATTTTTAGTATGTTGATAACGTTTATTACATTGATTGATTTTCACATTTTAAGCTAAACTTGAATTCCTGGGATAAACCCATTTGATGATAATGTCTTATGTTTTATATATCACTGAATTCAATTTTCTAAGACTTTGTCAAGTATTTTTGTATTGCTTCTATGTTTGTGAGTGATAGTGTTTAGGTTTTTTTAAATGTCTTTATTAAAGTAATGCTGCATCATAAAATGAGTTGAGATGTATTCTCTCTTTTTTTTATTTTCTGGAAGAGCTTGTGTAGAATTGGTATTGCTCCATCCTTAAATCAACTAATTAGTAGACTTCACCAGTGAAGCAGCCTGATCCTGGGGTTTCTTTTAGAGCAATTTTCCACTGTAACTTCTATAGTTTATAACAGATATAGAACTGGGGCGCCTGGATGGCTCAGTGGGTTAAGCCTCTTCCTTTGGCTCAGGTTATGGTCTCAGGGTCCTGGGATTGAGCCCCACATCGGGCTCTCTGCTCAGCGGGGAGCCTGCTTCCCCCACCCTCGCCTGCCTTTCTGCCTACTTGTGATCTCTGTCCGTCAAATAAATAAATAAAATCTTTAAAAAAAATAAATATAGAACTATTGCGTTTCCTATTTCTTCTTACATGAACTTTGGTAGTTTCTGATTTCAAGAGAATTGGCCTAGCTCATCTAACTTTCCAAATTCATTAGCATAAAATTAGTCATTATATTTCTTTATTAGTCTTTTTAAAGTATCTGTAGTCTCTTATTTCATTCCTAATATTGGTACGTAATCTTTTCTCTCTCTCCTTTGCTTTTTTCTCCCCCTCTGTCAGTCTGGCTGCAGATTTATCAGTTTTATTGACCTTTGTAAACAAGTGTTACAAAGTGTTTCTTTGTATTTTTCTGCTTTCTATTTCACTAATGCCTTCATTTTATTATTTCCTTATGCTTACTTTGGGCTTAATTTGATTTCTTTCTTTTTTTTTTTGAGTTTCTTAAGATTGAACCTTCTATCATTTTGAGATCTGTCTCATTTATAACATAAGAATTCTATGCTAAAATTTTCTGACCAAGTACTGTTTAGATTGCACCCAAAAATCCTGATGTGTAATAGTTTCATTTAATTCAGTCTGAATTATTTTATAAACTCAATTGTGATATTTATTTGACCCATGTTTTATTTAGAGTATGTTGTTTAATTCTCAAATATTTCAAGATTTTCCATATATTTCTGTTATTAATTTCTATTTTAATTTCTTTGTAGCCAGAGAACATAATTTGTACTATTTTATCTCAATCCAGTTAAATTAATTAAGATCTGTGTTATGGCCTAGAATATGGTCTGTCTTGGTGAATGTTATACCTGTACTTCGAAAAAAGTATGTTATTCTGCTGCTGGTGCATGGCATTTCCCATAAATAATGAATAGGTCAAATTGGTTGACTATGTTGTGGAAGTCTTTTATGTCTTACCTGATTTTCTGACTATTTGTTCTATTAATACTAAGAGAGAGGGTTGAAATCTCCAATTAGGATTGTGAATTTATATATTTCTCATTTCTGTTCTATCAATGTTTTGTGTCAAGTATTTTAAAACTCTGTTTTGTTTTGTTTTGTTTTTTAAAGATTTTATTTATTTATTTGACAGACAGAGATCACAAGTAGGCAGAGAGGCAGACAGAGAGAGAGAGGGAGGCAGACTCCCCACTGAGCAGAGAGCCCGATGCGGGACTCGATCCCAGGACCCTAAGACCATGACCCGAGCCGAAGGCAGTGGCTCAACCCACTGAACCACCCAAGCGCCCCTAAAGCTTTGTTTTTATTTAGGTGCATATACATTTAGAGTTGTTAGGTCTTCTTAACGATTTAACCCCTCTATCACATAATAGCTTTCTTTGTCCCTGGTAATATTCTTTATTGTAACATCTAGTTTACCTGTTCTTAACATAACCACCCCAGCTTGCTTGCTTGCTTGCTTGCTTGCTTTTTACTTTGTTTTGTTTTGTGTTTGCATTGTATACTGTTTTTGGTCCTTTTATTTTTAGTCAACATATGTCGTTATATTTAATATCCAAAACAACTCTATGAACTAGGTACTATTGTCATTTCATGTGAGAAAATTAAGATAGAGCATTCAACACTACCCTGTGCCACCTCTCCACTCAGCCTGTTTCCAAAGCACCTAGCTGTCTTCCCCCCATGTGACTTCTCAGATATGTTTAGATCATAATAGTTTCGCTTACATTTTGATATAAATAAAATATGCACATGTGTATTTTCTCTTACCATCATCATGGAGCCCACTAAGGTTATTACCATTTGCACAAGGAAAATAAAAACATGGTTTAAAACATTTTTATTTCCCTGAATTGGTTCTGAGCAAAAATAAATAAATAAATAATAAAAGTGATAAGTTTTCCTTACTGCAACTAATTTCTATTTCACTTAACTAATAATTTGTTTATTGACAGATAATAAATCTAGGGCCAAGATCTAAACTAGAAGTTTTTACAGTTATTTTATTTGAGGAACTAAACCAAAGCATCCGCACCATTAGCACCACGTGGATCTGTTATTAGTTTCTGTCTCAGAAGAAAGCGACACCGCAGAGTACTGTGAGTACATGCCTCCCTCCCCACGAGCTCAGCACAACCTTCTCATCCTGCAGCAACGCATTGGAACTTGGCCTCCAGTGGGTCACGCCACATTGCCTCTGCTCCTAAGAAACTGAAAATATGACGATCAGCCGAAGAAGAGGGTTTGGAAACTGAAACATAGAAGCTCTTTTATCAAGCAGAGAAGGGAAGAAAAGGTTACTTTGCCACGAGGTCAGGCTCTAGCGTATTGCTGTCCAGTCAGATTTAACTAACACCTTTACATGCAGACCCTATGCTAGGCACTAGGTTGGGAAACTTTACCTCATAGTAGTAAAATGTCAAGCTGCCATTCTCACAATTCCTTCTATAGAGGCCATTATTTAATTTTATTAAGTGACCACCTATAATCACATTGGAAATAAACGCCAGTGCCTACAATCTCTAAATTTCTTCACTTCAATTTCTACAACTATGACAGTGTTGTTATATTTCCACACACCTTCTTTCAGAACAAAAGGTGAACAGCAATTCTCCTTAGTGTTTTAAGAAGAGCCCTGAGCTGGGAGCCTGAAGATCTTGGTCCTAGAGCCAGCTGAGGTTTGGCGGAGGACTCTGTGAAAGTCACTTCCACATTCTTGGTCTCATTTTCAACACCTGTGACATTAAAAAATTAGACTGGGTGTTCACCAGGGACCTAAGAGTCTAAATATCCTTCAGAAAAGAATGTACTTTGGAAACAACCAACCAGGTATATGTTTTTTTGTTTTTTGAAGTGTTAATGATTGATAGGTTGAGACACTGAAATCAGTAAAACACGAATCAAATATTTACACATACCTCCCATGCAGTGTATTTTCCATTATGGGAAAGTATTGGGCAATGGAAAATTTCTCAAATACTTTTACTGGAAGAGACTAATTAGGCTCGGGTTTTTTGTTACTATTACATAAAGTTCGTACTAGAGCAATAATGATATGGGAAGCCCTCTGTTTATTCAGACTAAAATATCACATTGAGAATTATTTAGCAAGTTGCTCTCAGACTAAGAGGCTTATGATTTGCCTAAGAATAGAGTGCTTTAGTTATATAAGACAGCGATTTTTACCTTTAAAAAAAATCTCTTATTGTTAATGATTGCAATTCAAAGTATCAACAATGTTCTGGTGAATTATAGGCACCATTCGCTAACTTGCCCTAAAATGGAGGTCCGATATCAGGGTTTACATTTTTAACGCAGCCACTGCCTAACGAGACCATATAATGTCAAATCACTTCAATTCTCTCAAAAGACGGAAAAAAATACCATTCAACCAAGTACCCCAATTCCATCTGTGGACAGGTAGAGACCATATTAATTGTTCCCCATGAGTTAACGAAAGCTTTGAAAAACACCCAAGCTGCCCAAAAGTTTAGTTTGTTACAAATTGATGATCTTGCTCCTCCAAATTGGAAATTTGATATTTAAGTTTTCAACCTGTTCAGGATGAATTCCTTATGTATATTATGCATTTTTGAGGTAGATCTTCCCTTTATTTGTCCTAAATTAACTTTTTTGAAGTTTTAATGATTACCTAATAATGCTAAGATTGAAGGATTTGATGACCGAGTCCACACTCTCCCCATCCACACCCATTATTGTGCAACTTTTATTCTATCTCCTTCTGGGCCTTTTCCACACCAGACTCCAGTCCTTTAAATCTGCTTCTACCTGGAAGTTTTCCATTCTCTAATTTTCATTACCTTCTACCACTGACCTTTATTTATTTTTAGCTCTATTGTCTTCCTTGAGTACGTTGCCTAAAACACACCATGGTTTTTTGAGTAAAAGAAAACTATGTTTTCTTTTATCATGATAATAACTTTCCTAATAATATCCAATATTTCACTTGTATTAAAATAACACATTGAGTGATTAAATGAAAATCTACCCTTGAATTTGAATTGACGTCTTAGAATCCTTTACCTTGAAATCATACCTTCTATCTTTCTATTATTCGTTACTGGATGCTGACCATCACCTTTGCCTATACTGAATATTATTTGCCACTTTCTTGTCCATTTCTATTATTAGAAGAAATTTCCTTAGTTCCTTCCCTTCCACTATTACTTAAGTGGAAACTCTGTTTCCCAGAACATGCCAGCCCAAGGGGAAAAAATAATCACAGTGGTAATCAGGCATCAAGATTTTTCTGGTTCTGTCCTAGCATGCTCTGTGGAAAACTGAGCCAGCCACCCAAAAAATTAAGAATGTGTGCTTCTGAAAATTCTATTTGCTGTACTATTCCACTCTAGCTTCCTGATGTGATGTCTCCTGTTGCCCTTGACATCTAGTGCAGTAGCCAGAATGTTTACTGAAGAGATCTCTATTGTTCCACACAAAACCATGCACACTGCTGCAGCCACTGAAGTCTACACCTGGGAATGAGGGGGCCAAGTGTGCCCTGAGAGAGCTTTAACTTCCATAGCAACCAGCACCACTGCCATGGCCATCATGAACTATAGATAGCTCTGCTCTTTCGATTTCCACTTTTTCTCCATTCATACTCCCTTATCCTGAGATTTAAACCTGAATTCAAGGAGCCTAAACTTTCATTTTAACCTTTATGACAACCCCCTCAATAGGCGGTGTCACTAGTTTTACACATGAAAAAAACAAAGGCATCAAGAAATTAATTACCCCACATCACATACTTGACAAGAGATAGAACCTGGAATTAGGGGCGCCTGGGTGGCTCAGTCGTTAATGGTCTGTCTTCAGCTCAGGTCATGATCCAGGGTCCTGGGATTGAGCCCCATATAGGGCTACCTGTTCAGCAGGAAGCCTGCTTCTCCCTCTCCCACTCCCCCTGTTTGTGTGGCCTTTCTCATCGTGTTTCCCTCTGTCAAATAAATAAATAAAATCTTGAAAAAAAAAAAAAAAAAAAGAACCTAGAATTAAATCTGATCTCCAGACCCAGAACCCTGAAGTATAATTTGCAGACTTCTCTACTTTCTAGTTAGCTGTATTCCAAACATGTTCTTTCCTAAATATCATATTATACTGCTTCAATGTCAGGGGATCCTGGTGGCTTCACATCACTTCTTCATAAGACATGCCCTGACGTGATCAAATCCTGAAGCAAACACATTCTAGCTCCAACTCCAATTCTTACGTGTAAAAATCAAGGGAGTTTGAGCTGTGGAGATAGAGAGCTTAAGCATGCACACATATTCTGCACATACGGCATAGATTCCTCAGCGTCCGTTTTTCTCCTCTGTGCAATTGGCTACTATTTCCCAGGACTGAAAAGGGCCTGGCACTGGTAGGCTTCTCCCTTCCTTCTCTTCTGCAAGCTTCGAAGTCTTTTTCTCTCAGCCAGATTTTTTTCTAGAACTCATAAATAAGCCCCTTCCAATTCTCCCAGACAGAACATGAACGCTTCTTACCTTGTAAACTTACTGTCATTTGCAGATTTCTCTCAAATTCCATGTCACATTGCTCTAAAATATCGACAGATCTGTCTTGCCCAGTAGGCTTTGAGATACTTGAGAACAAGGATTGTTAATAGAGCGTGTATCCCGCATGTCAGGAAATAATAAGGACTCCTGAGAAACCCCATGACTAATCCCCACTGTTTACAGATATGTATCCCCAGATTTTGTTTTGTTTTCTAAGCCTCAGTCCCTAAGCAATTGATTTCACACTTCTCACCTATGTGTCTCTGACATCAGGACAATGTGTCCAAAAGGCCTAACTCTACACAACATACTTGCCATGAGTTGGAATTTTGACATCTTGATTATCTGTTTGTTTCAGTTTTGCTGCAATCTACTCCAAAATCCAGTGTGTCCACGATCATGAAAGATGAGATCATCTGGAATGAAATACAGATAAATATATGGTTGACCCTTGAACGCACAGGTTTGAACTGTGTGGGCCCACTTATACGCAACTATTTTATAGTACTGAAAATATGACTTGTGACTTTCTCAATAACATTTTATTTTCTCTAGCTTATTTTATTGTAAGAATACAGTATATCATACATAGACCATACAAAATATATGTTAACTTACTGGTTAAGCTATCGTAAGGCTTCTGGTCCACAGCAGCATATTAGTAAAGTTTCAGAGAAGTCCAAAGTGATATACAGATTTTCAGCTGCATGGAGGCTGGTGTCCCTAACCCTCACCTCATTCAAGAGTCACCTGTGTTTCTTTTTATTTTAGTAAATACGAATTTATTTTCAAGTGTGTCTTAGAACAAAACATGAACCTCTGACCAGTCTGTTGATTTCATGGATTTTTTTTTTACAAATAAGAATTATAAAGGGAGTACTTGAATACCTAGATGTTTGGAAGACATTGCTATATTGGTTCCTTTTTCTTTTCTTTTCTTTTTTGTTTTGTTTTTTTGTTTGTTTGTTTCTTTACCCAAAGTTATTAATTTAGTAAACCACAGCATAGGACCTGTCACCCAAATCTTCTGACTTAAGTCCATTAATTGTTCTTTTAAACCACAGGATGTTACTACCACAAATACCCTAAACCTGGCATCAATCCAGAAAAATATGAAATGTTCCATGGATCTGAGAGTCATCTTTATGCAGAAGCCATATTAATCTTCTTTGTATCACTCCAATTTTAGTGTATGTACTGTCAACGCAAGCAGTCCTTTTTCTTTTCGTGGGACAGATAGCATAGGAACAGAAGCACAGACTCTTAAACCAGACACTTAGGTCGAAATCATGGCTTCCCCACTACAAGCTGTGTGATATTGGCAAATTTCTTGACCTCCATGTCCCTCTGTTTGCCCATCTTCCAGATGGAGATAATAATTGCACCTACCTCACAAAGTTGTGAGGATTAAATGACTTAATACAAGTTAAGCATTTAGAACAGTGCCTGACACATATTAAGAACTATATAAGTGTACACTGATATGATTGTTACTATTATTCAAGAGAATGCTTTATATCATTTATGATGGAGTACAATTGATGCTCCGTGAAAGCGTGTCATGGGGATCTTGTCCTCTCACCTTATTCCCTCCCTCACCCTTAAACAGTGTTACATACATCTAGAAATACTCATACTCCTATTTGGGAAGCAAGTTGTAATAGTCATAATAGTTGTAAATATTTATGATGCTCATGGCGCCTGGGTGGCTCAGTCGGTTAAGTGTCTGCCTTTGGTCATAATTCTAGGTTCCTGGAATGGAGTCCTGCATCAGGCTCCCTGCTCAGCAGAGTCTGTTTCTCCCTCTCTCTCTCTGACCTTCCTCCTTGCTGGTGCTCCTTCTCTCTCTCTCTCTCTCTCTCTCTATCTCAAATTTGAAAAAAACAAAAACAAAAACAAATTTAAAAAATTTATAACGCTCAACAGCTCCTCTTTCCTACAATATAAAAGTAATAATTTATTGTTTTCTCTTAAGGCTTTACAGTCTTGCAAGGACTTATACATTCCATGTAACTGCTGACTCGCTATAAGAACTCTGGCATATTTATGAGGCATAATGTTATTTGGGAAAGCAGGTTGCTGGGAAAAAACAGGTTATGCTTGTCTGTACTCAGCCAAGCTGGGCTTTGATGTAAAGCCTTTAACTATGTCAATAGTACAATGTGGGTAATGACATATGATTGAAAATCCAACCTTTATATAATGTTTTGTAGTTTAACAAATTGTTTTGAATATACTGTTTTCATTAATAGTCAAAAAAATCTGAGTATCCATTTTGCAGATAGGAAAAACTCATTTCAGAAAAATTAAATAACACGCACAAATACAAGGCCAAAAATGGATAATACCAAATTTCCAACCAGAATGTGGTTTAGTATTTATCTCTTAGAGATAAACATTAAAATATTAGTAGTATTAGACCACGGCTTCACGGAGTACTAGTTGGAGTACTAGTACTAGTACTTCATGGAGTACTAGCCCTAGTTGTTTGCTTTTTCCATACCAAGCTAATACCTATTTTGAACAAAATATAATAAACTCATCCATTCTTTCAATAAATAGGCACCTAAAGCACGTACAAGACATATTCTAAGCACTAGAGATGTAGAGGTGAACAAAATAAGCAAATTATCGGGGCACCTGGGTGGCTCAGTGGGTTAAAGCCTCTGCCTTTGGCTCGGGTCGTGATCTTAGGGTCCTGGGATCGGGCCCCACATCGGGCTCTCTGCTCAGAGGGGAGCCTGCTTCCTCCCTCTCTCTCTCTGACTGTCTCTCTGCCTACTTGTGATCTCTGTCTGTCAAATAAATAAGAAAATCTTAAAAAAAAAAAATAAGCAAATTACCTAGTTTTACTTCACCTAAATTCCAATGGCAAGAAAAAAAAAGTATGTGTGTGTGTGTGTGTGTGTGTTCAATGCTAGTGGAGAAAAATACAGCAGGATAAGAGGGGAGGAAGAGTGACTAGAAGGGGATAGCCATCTGATACAGGACAATAAACAAAATGGCCAATGCTGTACCAGACCCTATTCTTGCCAGTTCACAAAAGCAAACAGATTGCCAGGAATTCTGTAAGCCCATTGAAAAACAGTCATCACTAAAAATTAAATTCTATCAACTTAAAATTAAATAAGCTTTATAAAAACAAAGGTAATAAGTGTTTAAAATGAATCACTTCCTAACTATTTTCCTACAGTTTACTCTTTTCTACATTTTTGAGGTTATTCAAGTCTATCACATCTGTACAGTGGAAATGCTATGTAAGGGAGTGCTACTATGGCTTGTCTGTTCCCCACTCCGCTTTAAATAACAGAACTGTGGGAGCCTGAAACTGGCCATGGTGGAAACATTTACAGCACGAAATTTGATGAATGCACCAAATCAGGGCTTGGTTTATTATTTGTCGATGGTCCCCCTAAACTTCAGACAGTGATGAATAAAATGTCAACAATGCCGATGAAACTTAAAGTCACGTTCTGATGTGAATACAAGCATACATTTTTCCTCAGAGCCAGTTGTTAGACATATACCAGCACACTACAGAATAAGCTTCTTGAATAAAGTGACATTTGATTAATAAAGCGTTAAAGAGACTTGAAGATGAGGGTGAGCCTTGCAGATAGCCTGCAGAAGAGTGTCATAGGCAGAAGCAGCAACAAGTGCAGGCCAGCAGGGCTATAACTGGGGGAGTTAGGGGAAAACGCTTGATGTCCAAGGGGTAAGTAAAACTAGCCCTTTGATCACCTTGTAGATCCTTTTAAGGACTGCCTTTTCATCTGGAAGAGATGGAAAACCCCTGGAAGTTTTTGAGCAGTGAAGTAACCTGATCTGACTTACATTTTAATAGGACGCTCTAGCTGCTGTGGAGAAAACCAGAGGGAAGCACAGAAGCAAAAAGATTGTCAGAAGGCAAGGTGATGGCGGCTTTTACTTTGGTAGCAAAGGAGGCGTTAAAAATGGTCAACGTTTAGATGATGTTTTGTTGGAAAGGCCAACAGGCCTTGCTGAAAGATGGGAAACTGGAGATGAAAGAAAGGAAAGTCAAGGGTGACTCCAAGGTTTTAGGCCTAGGCAACTGGAAGTATGGAGTTGGTGCTTCCTGAGATGGAGAAGGCCAAGATGGTTTATCAACACCACCGGAAGGGGTGGGAAGAAATTGGAGTTCAGCTTGGCTTTGGACAAATTAAATATGAGATGCCTAGTAGACGTCCAAGTGAAGAAATTGAATAGACAGTTGGATATTTGTGTGAGGGGCTCAGGGGAAAAGTTTAAGCTAAATGTATATAATGCTGATGTTTCAAGGAAAGAGACTGACTGAGATCCGGCAGGGAGCCAGTTTGCTCAGGACGAAGTTAAGTCTGAGCCCTGCAGCACTCCCACATTAAAGGGTCTAGAAAATGAATAGGGACCAGCACAACACACTGAGAAGGTAAGCCTGTGAAACAGGACGAGAACCTATAAACACAAAGAATTCATTTAAATTGTTATTTTTTTCTTTGTACCCTGGTTCTTTCCTACAAAGACTTTGAGGCAGGAAACAATGAAAACAAATAATAAGCTAATAAATTTTAAATAGAAAAAGTCTGTGTCACAAAAAAGAAAGACTAGAAACATGTGAACCATGAGAAATAACAGTATGGTTTCCATAAACTTCGCATTTGGCTCTGAGTTTTTTTAGAACTCACAGCAAAAATGGGAACACAATTCATGTATGAGTTGGCTAGAGCTGCCTTAATAAAATACCACAATTTGAATGCCTTCAACAAGAGGAATAAGTTTTCTCACAGTTCTGGAGACTGGAAGTCCAAGATCAAGGTGTCAGCAGGTTTGATTTTTCCTGAGTCCTCCTGCTTTGGCTTGCAGAGTGCGGCCACCCTCTCTCCATGTCCTCAAATGCCTTCTCTGTGCCTGAGCAACCCTACTGCCTCTCCCTCTTCTTATAAGGACAGCACTCCCATTGGATTAGGGCCCTACACTTATGATCTCATGAACCCTTATTACCTTTTTTAAGATGCCACCTCCAAATACAGTCACATCAGAAGTTAGGAATAAAACACATGAATTTGGGGGTGGTGGGGGCAAGGGACTAGAGTTCAGTCTATACATATCAGTGACACTATTGACAAATTTTTTTTTAAATCCTCAAGTAGGACTGTATCCTATAAATGTTATATTTATCTTCTTTACATCAGTGTTATTACAGAATGTTTGGTCAGCCCTAATATTAATTTTTAATGATTTTGTTGAATGTGCGTGAGAGAAAATGTCCAGAAGGAATGTTCCTGAATTGAGCGGAAGAGCCGGGAACTTGGTATGCACCAATGTGCTGTCTTCAGAAGTGCAAATGTCCTCTCCAAGAAATAAAGGCTGCCGCTATTCTGCTTTGATTGCATCTTTAGGCTTTGATACTGAGAAGAGGGGTAATCAGGAAGGAAAAAATTCTACATAATCCTCCCTAAAAGCCAAGCCAGATGCTGGGCGGTAATGCTGCAAGCATCACTCTGAGAAACAAAAGTGGAAAATCAAAGATCCAGAAAAAATCTGTGGAGCAGGACCACTACCATTTAAGATATTATGGGGAGTCACAAGATGTATTAAGAAAATTACCTGCTGAAAACACGACTCT
Organism: Lontra canadensis; assembly: GCF_010015895.1. Lineage (NCBI taxonomy): Eukaryota > Metazoa > Chordata > Mammalia > Carnivora > Mustelidae > Lontra > Lontra canadensis. The sequence goes on along the minus strand of NW_022631021.1, from coordinate 12,445,735 downwards.
TTTATTCTTTAGGATATGTATAAATACATATTTTTATTTTAACCTGAAAAAAAAAAATGTGTAACGATGCTAGAAACTTGTGACTTCCCTGTGCTTTACCAGGGCATTTTTATTTCCATTTGTTTCCTTGCTCTGATAAGCAGTAAACCTTAAAAATGAAAAGGAGTTTGTCTGTTAATAATTTTCATTTGCATATTTATTGTTCTGATAAAGTACTTTAGTTAAAATTTTTAAAAGCCTTTAAATTTGTTTCAAGGGTCCAATCTACTTAACCAAGGAACACTTTTTTTAATGAATAAAAAATACCACTTTTGAAGATGGCACTCAGTAGTTGAAGTAGGCAGGGACTGACACAATGATGCAATGATTATACAGGATATACCAAAAGTTTCCTTCTTTGTCCTTTAAAGTCAGCTGATGCACCCATGGGACCATGCACTTCCTGCCCACTGGAACAAGCCCAGACCACTCTTTGATGTTCTTCCCCATTGCTTCTCAGATTTTCCTGCCCAAGTGTCCTTTATAATAGCAAAGGAGAAAGATGTGCATACCATCTGATGGCTTGAGCACACCTCAAAGCAGCCCGCACAAGGGTAAACTGTCTTTGAAGTCTTAGGTTTTATCTTAAAAATTCATGCAAAACTTGCGTTTGACTCTGTAATGTAGGAAGTAAAGTCATGTAAACAATCATTAAACACAACCGACTTTCCAGGAAAGTGTTCCAGGAAGGCTTTTGTGGCAGATTTTTCCTGCGGTCCCCACTGACAGATTTTGTCACTCTCTTCTAAGCAATTGATCAGAATCATTCTTATTCTTACACCCAGTCACCCCCTAACTGGATCCAGGATTATTTCTGTTTCTCCATTTCTAATCCTCAAATTCTAACTTCCTGTCACGGCAGCCACAGATTTAGCGATCTTCCTAATTTACCTCTTCTTCGTGTTCTTTTATGGTTTTTGGTGATGCAGGGTCTTACCAATTCTTGAGTCCAATGAGAAGCCATATTCTAGTTTCCTGTCCAAAGAAACCCATCCCGAACTCCAGCCCATTCATCCACGCTTGACTCAATCAAGTTTGGCCCCTTCTTGGCTGAGAATTTATTCAAAAATAGAAATGGGAGATGGGGAGCGAGTAGAGAAATGCATCAAGTTTCCAAAGTCCCTCAGGACAAAATGATCTGGATTTCAGTGATGCCTGAACTACTTCAATGTTGGGTGCTTAACAGAAGCACTCAAAACTAGCACTTTCATGTATCAACAGAGTCTCTTACCTCTGTCAGGTCCCCAGAGAGTTTCAAGGATCAATGTACAGAATACCTATAGATACTCAAGCAAGACTACAACCCACAATTTTGGGGGAAGCCTCTTAGTCTACCAAGCAGCAAAGGCAAAAAGGCAGCTCTCCTTGAAAATCATGTTCAATTCCAGGCTGTCCTGTCAAAGCGCTGGCATTTCAACCACTCCGGTTGTGGTCAAAGAGAGGATCTTCCGCTTTGGCCAAGTCTACCAAATGGCTGTGTTCCAGTAAAGGAAATAAGACACACTGTCCTGGACCCAGTTCAAGGAAGGCCACATTAGACCTTCCATTAGAGGGTCTCTAACTGATACACTCCCAGCTCCGGCTCATGCTTAAGTTCCGCCCCTGACCAGCATCTCAGTGGCACAAGCTCTTCTCCCCTGCCCTTTCCACATACATGCTACACACATCATTGTCTGGGGGAAATCGATCACAGCAGATTTTATATCAATTTTTAGTTCCTTATGGAACAGGCGAAAAGACCTTTGGCCAATGTGAATGAGAGGAGTCTCTGTGGTCTTCCAGCCTGGGGCCCAGGTCCTTCTCCTTTAGCTTATTCCTCTGCATATGCCACATGGATTTGTTTCACACAAGCCCTTGGGATGTCTTCCCTATCTGAGTCTCATTCTGTCTCTAGAAAATTGTCCTTGGTTATAACTGCTCAGTGTTAGCTGAAAATAACAATATGTATCATAATTATGCAGAAAAGTCAGGAACTAAAATTCTATCTCATAACCTTCCAGATTCAGATATAAGTACATGCTCTAAGCCAAGATCCTCGAGCCAGATAGTGCTGGCACTGTGCTTTCTTTGATCCACAGATTTGTTTATAAATTGACTTGGTAGCCCATACTTGGAAATCAGAAGATTTTTATCCCAATGTCCAACTCTTCATGAAAAATCAGAAGATCTGGCAAAGCTTGGCCCATCTTCTGACATTCCCACATGACGCATCTGGAGCAGAGTGGTAATGTGTCCTTTAGATGTTGCTTCCTTTCTCCAATTCAATCCACTAATCACCACTTTCTGTTTTCTCTCTAACACACAAACCAAGTGTGAACTGCCATTTATCATTTATCCTTGCACTGCTGATTTTCTTGGAACACAGAAATATATCTTTGCATTCATGCCTACATCAAAAGTGGAAAAATGAAATATAGACTTCCTCATAGATTTTCCCCCCAAAAATGAGAGAAGAGTATATTCTTTGGTGGAAGCAAAAAAATTATTCTTACAAGTTTAATATAAAGCATGACTTAAGCTGACGGCATTCAACTCACTATAAGGACTACAAGGAAAAAACAAGTGTGATGTAATAAAAATAAATAACAATAAAAGGAACTGAGGTGTCTGTGCTTGGGAATGTGATAATGCTGCTAAGAAAGGCAGTTGCCAAGCTGGCTGCCTTCACACACGCACCTCATCACACAACACCCTACACCTTAACCTCCCCAATATATCCCCCTTCCTACCCCACTCACTTTTGAGTTTGCAACTTCTGCTCTAAAAAAATAAATCTATAAAAAGAAATAATACTCAACTGATTCCTATTAACCCCCATGGACCCAACATATCTCCCATCCAAGGATATCATAACAACATGGTATTTTTCTGGTTAATAATGATTGCAAATCAGAGAGAAGTGATATGTGTATACTTTGAGATGCCTCCGAAAACCCAGTAACTTGAGGCTTTTATACAACTGGATATTTCAAATAGGTTAGTGGTGAATTTTATCTCCTGTCCTAGAACCAGTACGGAGCTATATGGAAATAAAGATTGAAATATGCTTCAAGCTTGAAATAGAGGATTTCAGACTTGATATAGAGTATAGACAAAGGCTGGTTGATGTGGCAGGAAGGTATCTCTAACATTTGGACTAAATAGTTAAATAAATCCTGTAAGCACTGATGAGGCAATGCGGAGGAGGAGGAAGGGTCAGTGACAGCGTAGGTGGCCTGGAAGAAAGTCAGAAAACATTGTGAGTAGATCAGCATGTAGTCACACACAGTGTTGTGATGCCAGCAGGTCATGCTCAGGACAGTCTGCCCTGGAATCAGCTATGAGCAGGGGCTGCCCAAACCCTGGCAGGCCCAGGGAGTGCTGTAATCAAAGGCAGCCCTTCCCAGTAGAGGGAGAGAACTGGTGGTCTGGAGCAAAGTTCAAGTCTGTAGAGCACTTACTCTTTCCCTCTAACATCATTCAGGTAAAGAACAGAAGAAGATAGAGGGCATTTTTATGTAGGGGGGTTTTTTGTGGTGCTTTTTTTTTTTTTTTCCCACTGTTAGGTATAATGAAGACCTAAGACATAACAGCTTAAGGAGATATTTCACCTAGCAATCAAATCTTTAAAATTCACTTTGGTGTTAGAGTACTATCTCATAATCATATGACTTGTTTGTTGCAAGTTTTCAAACTGAGCTCTGCTATTCCTGGAAATCCAAGAACCTCATGATGTAAAGCTTGGTGTGACAGAAGTTGCTAGAGCAGTCTGACAAAACCAGGACAGTTCTAGTGAACTCTTGTGGCATAATAAATTACCCCCCAAATTTAGCAGCTCAAAACAACCACTTATTTGCTTACTGTGTTAGGTGTCAGGAATTCCAGAAGGGCTCAGTGGGTAGTTCTCCTTAGAGACCCTCAAACAGTTACAGTCTAGACATTGGCTGGACTGCAATAATTTGAAAACTCCTCTGGATGGGATGCCCAAGACAGCCAGCAGTTCCTTGTGACTATCAGCAGAAAACTCAGCTGGAGCTGTTAATTCAAGCACCTACATCCTGTCTCTCAGTGGGGTGGCTCTTCTCACTGCATAGCCCTAGTTTTGAAGAGACAGTATCTGAAGAGGAAGAGTCTGAAGAATGCAGAGAGCAAGCATTCCAAGAGACCAAGGAAGAAGCTGCAAGACTTCTGACTTAGAGGCGCCTGGGTGGCTGGGTGGGTTAAAGCTTCTGCCTTCGGCTCTGGTCACGATCCCAGGGTCCTGGGATGGAGCCCGGCGTCGGGCTCTCTGCTCGGTGTGGAGCCTACTTCCCCCCGCCTCTCTCTCTTTCTGCCTGCCTCTCCACCTACTTGTGATCTCTGCCAAATAAATAAATGAAAATAAAATCTTTAAAAAAAAAAAAAGACTTCTGACTTAACCTTGAAAGTCACATAGTGTCATTGGCACTGAACTCTATTGGTCAAGGAAACCATTAAGAATAGCTAGGATTCGACAAACCATAAGTGACTCTTCATCTTACAAAACAAACTGAGGGTTGCTGGGGGGAGGAGGGTTGGGGGGGTGGGGTTGTGGACATTGGGGAGGGTATGTGCTATGGTGAGTGCTGTGAAGTGTGTAAACCTGGCGATTCACAGACCTGTACCCCTGGGGATAAAAATACATTACATGTTTATTAAAATTAATTAATTAATTAATTAATTTTTAAAAAAGAATAGCTAGGATTCAATGTATCCCATCATTCTACAAAAGGAGTATCAAAGAATTTGCCACCATCTTTAATCCACCATACATGCTTTTCCATCATTCTTCTGTTTATCTTCCATAATTGTTTTTTCTATCTTTCTTATGTCACTCATTCCCATCTGAATGTGGCAGTTGATAACCTTTACTCTAAAGCTACGGGCTTTAAATGAAACCTTTCCTTGCAATTAAGCCTGCAGGTATGGAAAATGTGCTCTCTATGATTTGTTTGTTTCTAACATTCAATTTACTGTTTTTACAACACCAAAACCTTTAGAAGCAACATTTCTCATCCCCAGTTTGTGACAGGAATGTTATTATTATTTTTTTTTTTTTAGATTTTATTTATTTATTTTGCAGAGAGAGATAGAGAGATCACAAGTAGGCAGAGAAGCAGGTAGAGAGAGGCAGGGAAGCAGGCTCCCTGCTGAGCAGAGAGCCCAATGTGGGGCTCGATCCCAGGACCCTGAGATCATGACCTGAGCAGAGGCTTAACCCACTGAGTCACCCAGGCGCCTCAGGAATGTTATTTTTGAGTTAGATTTAATGTATAGAATTTCAGCTAATCTCCCTTGAAGAAATAATGCAAAACAAAGTTTCCTAAGCTTGGGAATCAGGAAAGACAGGCAGTAGACTTGTCTTTGTTACATGCTGTTCTAGTACAGTTCGTGTTATATAGTCTGTTCCTAGTTAATCTCAAATTACCTTTATACAATAAAAGCTTATAAAATCACTTTTAATCAAATTCTTTGTCTTTTGTTCTCATATAAAAAGATGTTTCTGATCTCTAAAACTCTGAAAAGAGTAAAAGAATGTTCTTATTTTTCCCCATAATGATGAAATTACTGTATCTTCTTTCCTCATGGCTAATAAAGCACTTAAAATCCACACCCCAAATCAGATGCCTTATTGAAAGGAATTAGAGCTTACCGTGGAAATGGAGGCTTCCTTTCAAACGTGCCTTGGGGCCCTTATTCTAGACTGTGAAACTTAAAAAATGTTTTTCATCGTGTACTATCTGGTTCTCTTTTTTCATTCTTTTTTGTTTGCAGACTTGGGGTGGTGGGAATTTTTTTTTTTTTTTTAAGAATCAGTCAGTGGCTGTTTCTTCTTTAGTTTCTTCAATATATTTTCTTCTATGATACTGTCATAGTCCTCCTCCTTCACTTCCCCCTCTACTTCCTTCTCCTACTCCATATGCTTCTCACATTTCTTTCCCCCCACTTTTTTTTAGCATTCTGAACCCTTGAATTGCATTTATATTGAAGAGAAATGAAGAAAATCAATAAAAGAGGAAAAACTTAAACATGACGTTTTGTATATCTTTCACTGTAAGTATTTGTGTGGGATCAAATCTATGCTTCTTCACTAACCTTCCCTAAATTAGAAGACTTTCAGCTTAGTAGACAGTCATTTAAGTTAAACTAAAAAACTAGAGCAAAGACAGAAGATTTTAAAAGGTTAGTAGAGTACTAAGCTAATAGAGATTTAAAATATATAGTAGTTGATAGGTAAATCCAGTGATGGAAAACAGATGAGTGGATGCCAGGGACTGGGGGAGGGACAATGGGGAATAATTGTTAATAGGTCAGGATTTCCTCCTGTGAAGAAAGTGTTCTGGTAATAAATACAGATTGTTTTCTCTAATACTCCTATGGACCCCAGCACTTGCTCTGGTCTGAAGAAATCCTCCATTTCCAACATCAATCCTAAATAGCTTGTGTTACACCATCCTGGTGGGTTTGTGAGAGGTAAGCAGGAAGGAATTGTCTGAGGAACAAAGAGCCAAAAATAATCCCAAACTGGAAGTGCCACCTCACCAACCCCAGGTGTGTCTCATTCCGATCACATGGATGGCCATAGTTCATTCAGCTCTAAAGTCAAGAATTCAAACGTATTCCCTCAAAAGGAATTGCAAAAAGCTAATGCAATCTTGAGTAAACAGCTAAAGTGCTTATTTGTTAAAGAGCCGGACACCCTAATACAGACATCAGCAGAAAGAATACTATTAATGCTTTGAATATCAGAACACATAGTCTGTGGTTTTCTTTAATCATATAAAATTGAAACTGTGTCTGATTTTCATGCAAACCTTTTCTCTATGTCCTATGTAAATAAAGAGAAGACAATTTTGGAATTATTTCCCTTGGTAAAATATTTGGTTCTTTAACTATCTTCTCCTTGAGCTTGTTTCAAGGCATAGTTTTTTGTTTTGTCTTGGGTGCTGGGGGTAAGAGGTTGAGGGAGTCTTGCTTGTTTTCTACAGTTAGTATCTGCAATCTCTTTATAACAACAGTATTTTTGAAGCACTAATAGATTGGTTAGTGTCCTCAGCTAAATAAAGCTATTTTCTCCCCCTCTGAAACCTCAAATGTGAAAAATAGAGATGTGTGAGATGCTTGTAATCAAAGAGGAGGAGAAGCGGTGGGGAGGAGGAAGAGAATGAGGAAAAGGAGGAAGAGGAAGTTTGTAAAGGGTTGGAATGGACACATGGGATTTGGGCTTGAGAATGGTCCAGTATATCCCTGAGATTGGGGAGAAACCTAACAATTTCTTGGTGGTGGAAGCCACAGGCCTCAGAGCCTTAGAAGTCAAAGAATCCTGTTGGATTAACATTTTAATTCAAAATCAAAGCCACCTCTATTTCTGTGTCTCCTTTTTACTTCCTCCTCCCAGGAAGTTTTTGACTACCTCCTGATAAGAAGTTGCTACCTAATCCCTTCTTTGGCCATCTCTGCCCCATCTAGATCCTCCTGGGATGGCTCCACAAAGCCAATTAAATTTGTTCTGTCACTTCCTTGTAAGCCATGTCATTACCATATGGGTAATAATGTGATGACGTTTGCACTTACTGTTGCTTCTGCAAGAAAATGTCTTCCTCAGATGACCACAAGGATGCCTCCGCATCCCACTGGGTTCTCCAGGAAGCCCTCTCTGAAACAGACTTGGGCACATAGGATGTTTATGAGTGGATATTTTTGGAATCAACAGTGGAAAAGGGGGGAAGGAAGCTATGTGGACTCAGCATCTTCCACTGCCCCAGGGGGAGACTCTGAAACTGAAATTGCCCATCAGGTAGATCTTGTTTGGGCTTTTATACCCCACCTTGATTAGTCATTAGATGTGGGCCATTCACAGGAAGGATGTGCCCTTGAGAAAGAGGCTTTTTGCAGCTGAAGCAAATCCTAGAAATTCTGACATTGAAGGCTGTCTGGTGACAGCTCACCAGCAACTGGGGCAGGAATCCTTCCTTGAAGGGGAATCTGGGTGACACATCTCTGCATCTACACATCCCCCACTTCATGCAGATGCTACATATGGCTTACAGAGAAGCTCTTCCTACCATCCTTTGTAAACTATCCCCATTCCTAGCCCCCAAACACAATCCCAGCCTTCTTTCCCGCTTACCCTGCTTTATTTCCACTAAACATATTATATACTTAAGTGTACATTTTCTGCACATTACACACACAGAAACACATGTCACATGTTAAATGAAAGCCTGAACTTTGTTTAATTCAAATTGCCAGGTCCCCAGTACTTATACAACAATTCTTGGCACATTGTAGGCAGCCAAAAAGCATTTATTGAATAAATAATCAAATCTCGCTGCTACCTAGATCCCTTATTTAAGGGAACTACCCACTGAGACAATCTAATAATTCTGTGGTTTAAGGCTAAGATTCTTAGATATTATCCAAAAAGACTTAGTGACTAGAGTAAAACAAGAACATTAACATAATGTGGGTATTAGCCAAGGTTTGACTTACGGAAGATGCCCTCTACCACTGGTAGAAGGAGCCCAAGCAAACTTATTCTAATGTATGAGGGACCCGCCCTGAGAGCCCCTTAAAGAAAATACAGTGTATTCAGTTGCTAGGGCTTTTGCAACAAAGCACCACAGACTGGTGGCTTAAACAACACAAATTTATTTTCTCAACAGTTGGGAAGCCTAGAAGAAGGGTGTACACAATGTGGATGTCTCCTGAGGCCTCTCCTTGGCTTGCACATGCCTGTCTTCTCTCTGTCTTCACATGGTCTTCTGATATATCTGTGCCCAAATTTCCTCTTATAAGGACACCAGTCATATTGGATGAAAGCCCATCCTAATGACTTCATTTTAACTTAATTACCTTTTGAAAGACTTTATCTCCAAATACAGTCACATTCTGAGGTACTAGGGGTTCCGGCTTCAACATGAACTTGGAAAGAGTGCAGGAAACAATGCAGTCCATAACACACAACCAACTGGGTTTCTACAAACCAAGTAAGATTAACAACACAACAGATTCTAAAATTAATTCATGCCTCATACACCCACCCTGAAATAAATGAGCATCAGTCCACATGCAAAATCCCATAAGACTGCTCAGATATGAAAGCTGATGGACAGCATATAAATAAAGAAACTAGAGAGCCTCACAGGAGTGCTTTCAGATTTCTGGCAAGTGGACAGGCTTAGTTTAGCTTCAAATTGGCACCTTAAACCTGCATTCTATACCAAGGCCCATATTAAAAGATGATTTACTGTCTAAGACATTATATTATAGAATGACTTGGACCCAGGTGAATAACCTCTGGACCCGTTGTATCAGTAATACATGCCATTATTGTTGGAAACAAACAGTGGGCTCTTTACAAAGGAAACACTGAAGTGGTTCAGTATGTTCAAACTGAAGTAGGGGTGAAGGGCTGAGTTATAACGCACCAGCTTGTGAGCGCCCTGTTTCTCCCTATCTGCCTTGCCAATCAAACTTTTGGAATTTGAAGGAAGTTGTGGGTTTCATCCACTTTTTCTTTTTATTTATAAAAGAGTACTATTGGTATTTTAAAATCTTGTTTCTTTCTAAGATTTTACTTATTTATTTGACAGAGAGAAAGAGAGCACAAGCAGCGGGAGCAGCAGGTAGACGGAGAGGGAGAAGCTGGGAGTCCAACATCATGAGACTTCTTCCCAGGATCCTGGGATTATGACCTGAGCCAAAGGCAGATGCTTACCCAACTGAGCCAACCAGACGCCCCTAAAATGTTGTTTCTTAAAATGTAACCCTTTTCAGCAAGATCAGAATCATCTGGGGTCTTATTATTAGCAGGCATTGTGGTTCTCCAGACCCACAGAAGTTGATTCCCTGGGGATGGGAGCCAGTCATCTGCTTTTGTAACAAGTTCTTCAGATGATTCTTATGTGTAATAAAACCAGAAGAACTTTGGGGCACCTGGGTAGCTCAGTCAGATCAGCAACTGACTCTTGATCTCCGCTTAGGTTTTGATCTCAGGATTGTGAGTTCAAGCCCCATGCTGGGCTCCACATTAGGCACAGAGCCTTCCTAAAAACAAACAAACAAACAAAAACACTTGAGGATTATTGTTTTTAGGAGTTGATCGAGATCTCATACTGAAAATATTTACTTTGGTGGCTAAAAGGTGGTAGGGGTGCTCCTTGGGATAGCAGGGAAAGAAACATTAACAACAATAGTTTTGTTTTGAACATGGTTGTACCTAGGGCACACATTAGCCCAAATGTCATTCTGAATACTCTTGCTGAAGTCTATCCCATGACTAAGGGCTCTCTTAGAAACAAAAAAATCATGGGTCCGAGTGGGAATTTATTTTCCAGGTACCATACACCTGGTCAAGATTCTAAAAAAAAGAAGAAAAAAAAAAAAAAAGGCAAAGGTCCTTCCTGTCAAGCAGCCTAGCGGATCGGAGACAGCAGCCGCCATTGCAACTGCTAGATCCGTTTGCCAAACTTGTGGATTCAGCAGCGAGGAGGCCAGGACCCTACATGGATTCGTATGGTGTGTTACACGTGGCACAGAGGACAGCGTGAGCGCCGTGCTCACGTTGGTTGCTCTTGCGCCCCAAATTCCACGGCTGCCAAGCAGAGGGAGGCTCAGCGAGTGTGTGTCATAGGGAGGACCCCTGGGCTGAGAAAAACCCCAGTCTACGAAAGGAGCTCCATCCACCCCCACTGAGGGAGACGTTATCTTTATTTTCCTGATCAGGAAACAAATCTGCTTACTGACTCAGGGAGAGATAGGATCCTTATCACCAGGGACTGTCGGCAGGAAGGGTGGGAAACCAGCTTCAGGATCCTGCAGAATAAGCAAACCTGCCTTCTGCCTGGAGCAACTTTGCAAATAGGTTTGAACCAAGTTGTCAATGCTCTTTGCTCAGAAGCCATCCAGATATGCCGGAATTATCTCTCAACACCCCCTTTTGATAGGTTTTGCTTTGATGACTCAAATTTAGCCCGAGTGCTAGAAGAACACAAGCCTATGTTTTCTTTCATTGACTTCAAAAGATAAATCTTGCAGTTTAATACTTCATATCATCACGAACTCAGGCTTCAAACTTTCCTAGGGGTGTCTCCTAATCTCAAGCAGAAGCTTGCATACAGCCTCGGTATATAAAACAGATCAAAGCAGAACTGCTCTCTCAGAGGAGACTTGAGCTGATGCTCTCATGAGCTGGGACTTCTTCTCGGCCCCCTTGCATTTGATTTGACCTTCCCTGCATTTGATTCTGGCCCCATTTGGCCTCTGAGCATCCTCAAAACCCTGTACTCCATAAAACAGAAGTGAAAACCATCACTGTACTGAAATGATGATTGATGTTTTATAATTACTAGACCCCCTCAGTAGGTTAGTAGGTTATCAGGCAATGAAAGCAGGAGTCATGCGAGAATAAATAAATAAAAAGCAGTTCTTACTGATATTAGTGGAGACAAGGGAAAGCTGGTAGTTTTAGTCACTAAGGTGTGGAGGCAAATAGTTTGTTAACAGCAAACATGTAATAGCCTTAGAGAATCGTACTCATCACTGCCTCGAATTACATAATTACTCACTCATTTATTTTATTTAGCAAGAATATTAATATTGATAATCTATTAAATACCAGGTGATATTGTTAGTACATAAAAGTGAATAAAACATGATCCCAAAGGAGGGATAAGTGGAAGCAAGTATTACTTAAGTAAAAATTACATAATTTACACACATGTGCTCTAAGAGGGTGTGATGTGTTTCTATGATGTTTTCTGCTAACTGACTATTTCTGCCTAAGACAGTTGCCAAGAATATGTGCAGCAATTCTTTGTGTTGGAGAAATAGAAAGGCTTAAGGGACACATTTTTTTTTTAATCTACCGACTTTGAAGGCACTGAATCTTATAAACTCTAAATACTCTTTCTTGTTGTTTTTTTTTTAAGACTTTATTTATTTATTTGACAGACAGAGATCTCAAGTGGGCAGAGAGGCAGAGAGAGAGAGATGATCCCAGGACCCTGGGATCATGACCTGAGCCGAAGGCAGAGTCTTTAACCCACTGAGCCACCCAGGTGCCCCAACTCTAAATACTCTTATCATCCTTAAACTTTCCAATCAGCTAACCCAACTATGCATCAGGAAGGCTTATCCATATTAACAACCTCCAGCTGCTTTTCTAACAAGATAAACTGATAATCATAAATAACCTAAGCAGAAAATAATTTCCTCTTACAGAAGGGTCTAAAAGCTTGCTTTTGATAATATTCACCTTTTATCAAAATTTATAAGATCTACTAGGTGCTCTAGAAATAGTATTCCATTTAGCTTAAATTTCAAAACTACTTAATGAGTTCAGTACTATCCTCCTGTGGCAAGTAAGAAAACGGAGGTTCAGGGCTGCTGGCTAATTGCCCAACATGCTACAGGAAGTAGGAAGCAGAGTTGAGGTCTGTCCACTTCCATTCCTGGGCTCCTCAAAACTTTGTTCCATGCTTATGGCCACGGTCGCCAAACTGTGGAAAGAACCAAGATGCCCTTCAACGGACAAATGGATAAGGAAGATGTGGTCCATATACACTATGGAGTATTATGCCTCCATCAGAAAGGATGAATACCCAACTTTTGTAGCAACATGGACAGGACTGGAAGAGATTATGCTGAGTGAAATAAGTCAAACAGAGAGAGTCAATTATCATATGGTTTCACTTATTTGTGGAGCATAACAAATAACATGGAGGACATGGAGAGATGGAGAGGAGAAGGGAGTTGAGGGAAATTGGAAGGGGAAGTGAATCATGAGAGACTATGGACTCTGAAAAACAACCTGAGGGTCTTAAAGGGGCGGCGGGTGGGAGGTTGGGGTAACAAGGTGGTGGGTATTAGGGAGGGCACAGATTGCATGGAGCACTGGGTGTGGTGCAAAAACAATGAATACTGTTACGCTGAAAAGAAATAAAAAAAAAAAAAAGACTAAATGAGAAAAAAAAAAAACAACTTTGTTCCATGCTTAATAAGCAAGAGGCCAATTCCAGCATCTCCTTACTCAATCATCCTGTTAGCTTTCACCGTAAAGGGAAATTCATCTCTTTCCAGCTTCTCCGAATAATATGTTCCTTGCATCTTTCTTTTCTCAATAATGTCTGAAGAAATATGGGAATATATGTGACTTGAGGCATGAATTTCCCTTTTTCTTATTCAAAAGACTCTTCTGCAATAAAGGAAGAAAATAAATTGGTAGAAATTCAGAGTATTAAATCTTGACAAAACTTTGAAAAGATGAAATAATTTTTATTTTTATGTTAATGACAAAAACTTTTTAAGAAGTCACTTGAAGAGGAATTCTCTTTCGGTTTTGAACTGAAAGAAGATGGCAAATAAATGTAACAGACAACAGAGTAGGTAAAATTACATTTAAATTTTTGCTAAGAGTCATTAAAATAGTGTTAATATACTATGAAACCGAAATGCATGTCTTTGAATCATTTTGAAAATACAGGTTTCCTCAGTATTTTAAAGTAGAGCTTGCCTATGAAAACTTTTGAAAGCTGAAATAACATAAAGTGAAGAAGCAATTGCCATTAATTTATACAGAAATTTTTTCACGTGTTTCTAGACACGAAAATAATCCCTTGGGCTTTTCTGATACCTTGGGATACCATCTTGCTAGAGGATGCACACAATAAATGGAGATAAAACACAGATGCTCACACAGTTCAGAGATATGGCAGCTTACTGCTAAGATGCTAGGTGTAGTTCCGAGAAAGAAGCTTAGTGGGGCCACTCTCACTATTAGGATTCATGCTGCCTCTATAACCCCTCATTGAAAAACAAATGCTAAATGCAATTTTCGCTTTGCACCCTTTTTTGTAAAAGTGAAACCCCTCTTGAGATTTCTTTCAGTTAGCAAAAACAGGTACTAATATAGATCTTTAATGAAAGTGAAGTAGTGTAAGGCAAACTTTTAAAAGGTAGGGGGAATACCTGAATAACAAAGTTATAAAGGAACATGGATTATAAAATCAATTCATAGGATAGTTTAATATCAATGAATATTCTTGCTCTACAAAATTAATTTTTCATGGAATGCTGTCAATAATTACGTTCTGCTAAAAACATGAGAGGTTTGGAGCACCAGGCTGGCTCAGACAGTGGAGTATGTGATGCTTGATCTCAGGGTTGTGAGTTCGAGACCCACTTTGGGTGCAGAGATTCCTTAAAACTTAAAAAAAAAAAAAAAAACTTTAAAAAAAGACTTATATAAGAGCTTTATTTGTCATACTTATACAACTTAAGATTCTGCTATAAGTATGTCTAACTAGCCAGGACCAAGGTTTCTCTTTAATTCAAAAACAAAGTTTATATTTTATTTTTAAAAATATAAAAATTATCAAGAAAACGACATCTGTTCCTTTTGTTGTTGGACTGACCACTGGGTTTTACTTCAGGGGAAAACCATGGGGAAGCCCTGGATGGCTCAGTAGTTTGAGCATCTGGCACTTGATTTCAGTTCAGGTCATGAACCAAACTGGGATCGCAGGATTGAGCCCTTCCTCAGGCTCCATGCTCAGCGGGGAGCCTGCTTGAGCATTCTCTCTCCCTCTCCCTCTGTTCCTCCACCCACTCATGCATGTACTCTCTCTCTTTCTCACTCTCTCTCTCTCTCTGTCAAATAAATCTTTTTTTAAAAATGGTATGACACTTTCTTGCATATAATCCGTTATATAAGAAAATACTCCAACTTGTGCAGAAGTTTCAATCAAAAGTAAAATACTTGGTCTCACTCACAGTTAGACAACAGTTGTACCCTTTTCCCATCTGTTTTCACTAGTCATCTGTATAAGGTTGAGAGTGGGTGGGCAATTGGAGGAAAGTGAAGAAGGACAGTATCTGAATAAGAATGTTCGATACCTACCTCCACAAAAAAACCAGACCATTTCCAGTCAAGAAAAGACATAGGGAAAGAAAATTCTTTCATCCAGTTGTTAAGCCTAACCTTTACCCATACCCCAACCAGAGTTAAGAACTTTGTCACACAGAAGGGTCGGTCCTTCACCTCTCTGACCTTAACACAGGTGAAGCGCTCCTGGCTGGAAGCTGAGAGGCGAGTTCTAGCCTAGGGACATTTCAGGGCTGGGGACGATGAAGTCAGCCCTCCAGTTCCAGCAATTCCTACTGAAACTGGGAGACACTAGGTCTTTTCCCAAAAACACACCAAAGCTGAACTCCAAAAGAGGTCCTAAAGTGATCAATAAATTCCTTCAGAACCCTCTCCAACCCTCCACTGAAAAAATGAAATGGAGAACCTTTTCCTCTATTTCAACCAAATCTAAGCCAATTGTTACTAAATCTGAATGGGCAGAAGACATAAAAGAGGAGTTAAAATGGTTTTGTAAATAATGAAGAACTTCCTGAGCATGGTACAAGGATTTCCAATTGCAGTAAATGTGTTGGTGATAAATTGCCTTTAAACTGAATTTCTGCAAGGGTCATGCACAAGAGTGGACTCCCAGTGTAATTCATATATGCTCAGTTGCCATTCCATTTCAACTCCAAATTCGTGTCTAAGACTTCGGCATCATCTTCCCTACATTTTCCTCCTTCTACCTTCTACCTCACCTTCTCTCCCCTTAACAAGTATGCTCAGACTTCTTAAAATACTGTTCAGTGAAGGTGGGCATGTGGATAGCTTCCCTGCAGCGAGACACACCTATCTCTGCATTGAGTATAGAGGCTAATGAGTTCAAAGTGATCTCAATAAATGAGTCGCCCTCCAGCCCCTCCTTTCAAACAGCTGTTATATGAGCTTATGCTACACTTAATTTATTAGCCTAAGACAATTTAATTGCATTGTTTCTACAAAATAGAACATGTTGTTCATAGTAACTACATGCTAATTCCTTTGAAAACCTCAGTAATTATACAGTGACTTTGCAGCTCCCAACAATGGTGCGATTAACTGGGGTTCCATGTTTGAAGCTGGGAGCAAGCTCAGCACCGAGGCAGACAGAGTTCTGACAGGGTTTGTGCGTCAAAGGACATTTTACTATCTGAACTTTGTTCCCCCAGAACTTTGCTTCTTTATGAATGCTAGAGGGTTTGCACACAGCCCCGCTGAGGTAGGAGGGGCTGTTGCAGCAGCAGCAGCCTTGACATTTAAGACAACCGCACAGAGGCAGCAAACCTTTCCCAGGCACAGAACAGAGTGTACTCCCCAAAGACAGTATCTATGGTTGCCCAGTAAATACACATCTATAAAAAGTTCAGTAAACACACAGGTTTAATGACTTGAGTTTTATGTCTAAACACAACTTTAAAATCACACTTCAGAACGACTACTTTGTGAGAAATGATTGCACTTTTAAAGATGTTTGAAGGTGTGTGGCCTTGAGGATTCTGTCTCATAAAGCCAGGAAAGAAGTGTCATTTTTGCCTGAAGCTCTGATGTGGCTTTGAATGTCACGTTTTACAGAATATTCTGCTTTGGGTTATGTTTATGAAGTGCTCTTAATTAACATTTCTCCAGTGTCTTACGGGCTCTGCTTTCTTCTCCCCAAACTCCTTTTCAACTTCTCCAGCTTTGATGAGGAAATTGGTATGTTTTATCGTCACATTTTTCCCCTGAAATATCTGCTTTGGTTGGTTCCTTCAATAGAAATGAGTCTTAGGAAAGTGAGGTCACAAGGACTTCCTGTGAGTTTAAAATAAAAAGCGTTTTTATTATAAAACCAAGGGGAAGTAAAGGAAATACAAAATCGTAGAATACAATGATTTTCCAGAACATAGATTTCTCACCCAGGTTTAATAAAATGCAATCAGCTGTCTGATTCTTCTACAAAGCCCTTCCTTCTTCCCCCACCTGTTTTCCCCAACTCCTCAAATTGGATAAGAGAAATATTCATTAGATTTCAACCCTGAGAGTTTGGGGTTGGCACCTCTATAGGACCCTCTTCTCTCTGTTTTCAGTCTAATAACTTGGTTTCTGGTATTTAATCCAAGTGTGGAAACGTTCAGACCATCCCCTGTGACACTAAATCATTCTGTACATCCGATCTCAGGTATCTTTTGAGGAAGGCAACCCCCCCTCCTGAGGAGGAGACTCCCCCCTTGCCTCTACGATAACATGGACCCCCCACCCACCCCCAGCCATCTCCTCCTGCCCTCATTTCTTGTAAAGCCAAATCTTGAGCCTGGCGGCTGGGCATGGCTGAGCCCCATGAACGATCATTCCTTCTGATTCAGATATCAGTTCTTTGATGACTCATTTCCAAGTGGCCCCTGGGAATGGTTTCTAAAGTTCTATAAGCCATGGTTTTATAAAACCAAAATTGCCTTTCAGAGGCAGATTGAATCTCCAACAATGGAAAAGGTGAGTCACTGTATTTCAGTCTCCCTTGGAGTAGGGAGAGTGAACGAACCATCGCCACGTTTCCTTGGATCCCCGTATTTATCCAAAAGCAGCGGTCTACAGCAATTTGTCATTATGTATTCACTAAGTGTCAATGCAAAATAGGAAGAGTAAGCAGAATAGATACATGGAACCAAGAGAGGAGTAAAAGAATCATAGAAATGAAGAGAAATAGTAAAACGTATCAAGAGCATATGTTTCTATGGTTCAAAATTCTGATTTTAATTGTAAATCCTTATTTGAAGTTATTGGAGAAATGGCATCCCACCAATTACTGAAAGGCCCATCATCTAATTTCTGAAGAGAAATAGTTTTAGAGAATTTTTGAATCTTCTACTCTACGTCTAAAGAAAAGGTATGTTATAGGCAAAAACTTTAACCTTGCTTTATCCTTTGAAATTCTATGAAGTCTGGTAAGCTGGTTTAGTATTTCATTCAGAGTCTACTAACCACCTGACATTCCACTGTATTTGTTAATATCAGTAGAGGAATGCTCTGAGGCAAGATACATGCAGGAAGAACATTAGCTACTGGTTTCAATATTAATAATTCCTATGTTTATAAGTTTGTCTTATTTTAGTAAATATTAAAATATGCATTTTAAGCTTTTGAAGGTCAAAGAAGAGAGTTTTCATAGTTGATAACCTTTTTAATAACAAAGTTAATTCATTGTCTACTATTTACAAAGCACTGTACTAGACATCTTGTGAAATATATTGAATTTTCACTTATCACAAGTTCAATAAAAGCCAATTATGATGATGGCTTGTGTTTATTGAGCCGCCAGGTTTTGCATTAAGAATTCACATGGATTATATCATTCAATTTTCACATTAACCCAAAAAAGCACTAATTTATCCCCATTTTATAGAGAGGAGATGACATTCATAGAAGTTGGGCAACTTTCCCAACATCTCAAGTCAGCAAGTAGCAGAGCAGAGGATTCTTCTGCTCCCCAGAGCCTATGCACTGACAACACTGTTATAGACGCGCTCCCTCTTGTCAAAGGTACTTCAGTCTACTGAGAGGATTAGTATAAGGATCAAAGGGAGAATCTAATAAATACTGCACACACCTGAAAAATATGCATACAAATTATTAAATCAGTAAAGGATTGCATGTATGTTTGCAAAGTGGGAAACTCACAGGTAATGTCACGTGACTGCTCTTGTACTAATTTTATGGTTATTTAACCCATATTGTTGTTTGGCATTTTATGTGCAGATGAATCCTTCAGCTAGCTTCTGACCTTACCAGGGAAGGACTGTGTTTTCTATTTTAGGAATCCGCCATAACACTTAGTACAATGACATGCACCTAGTAGGTCCTTTACAAATATTTGTGGAATGAAGGAGGAATTATAGGCAAGTAAGATAATTTTGCATCTGGCTGTGTGGAGTGACAATACGCAAGGGGTAACAGTAGCTTAAGTGAGATGGCAAATGCCTGGAGCAGAAACATGAGAAAGAATGGGTAGAGTCAGGAAGTGGGTTATAAAATAAGCAACATTAATGGAGCACTTACTGTTCGAAGTGCTTTAGAGGTATTAAGCCATTTACTCTTCACAATGATCCTGTAAGTTAGGTACTTACCCTTATTCCCACTTTATAGATGAAACACATAGAGATAACTAACTTAACATCACCCAGGCAGGAAGTGGTTGCCTCAAGAACTCATGTCATTTTGTCCTGTCCTTGCCCCCAAATAGAGGATCTGAGAATACTTGGAGCACCCACATGGGTGCTAAGACTAAAGGAGATCAATGATGCCAAGGTTACAGCAGAGACTTTTGACTAGAATGTCAGGAAGTTCTACCACTAGCTAACAGAGAGAAAGTTGGAATGGAAAAAGCAAAAAGGGAAAATGAGCAGTTGTGCTATTTTCCCACAGTCACCTTAAGTAGTCTTCAGAATGTTCCCAGAAGGGCATCTTAGGAAAGGAGCCTAACCTGGAGGAAGGGGGGTGGGTGGGGAGTCTAATAATGATAAAAAGAACTACTACAACAGACATTCGTATAGGCCTTCATATTTTGTGGGAATTGTGTTTAGTGAGGTAATTGACATACATTCTAAATTCAGTGACTGAATAGGGTCTCTACCCATATACCAAGTTATATGATAAATTGTTTCACTATTCTTCACAGTTTTATAAAAGTTGTTATGTTCCTTGTTCTGAAGAGGAAAAAACCGAGACTCAGAGTTTTAGGGACTTGCCAGTGGTTTCTTCCCTAAAGAGATGTCCAAGCTGGGGCATGTGGGTGGCTCAGTGGGTTAAGCCTCTGCCTTCGGCTCATGGAGGTCATGATCTCAGGGTCCTGAGATTGAGCCCTGCATTGGGATCTCTGCTCAGTGGGGATCCTGCTCCCTCCCCCCAGCTTCCCCCCATCTCCCCACCCAAGCCTGCCTCTCTGCCTACTTGTGATCTCTGTCTGTCGAATAAATAAAATCTTCGGGGGGGGAAAAAAAAAAAAGGATGTCCAAGCAGAGGCAAAGCCTGGTCTGGCTCATCATGTAGATTTCAGTTTAAAGGAAACCCAGTCAGAGCAGCCTTCCCTACCTGGCAAAACAAACCTAAGTCACCCTCACTCCAACCTCATCACTCTTCATCTCATCTTTTATTGTCTTTGACAACAGAATGTTCATCCCTCTTATGGCTTATCTCTACATTGTGTCTATTTTCTATTTGCTCCCCCTGGAATATAAACTCTATGACATTAGGTCTGGAGTCAGTCTCCGTCTCTAATCTCTACCTATATGATGTCTGGCAAGCAGTAGACATTCACTTGGGGTTTGTCATGGAAATGAAAGAAATCCAAATCCCCAAAGCCTGTAGTCTCATCACTGACAGAGGACATGTTGGTTGAAAAAGCGCAGGACAGTGGAACGATGCATTCCTGTGGTTCCTCCCCCTCCCACTGTTCTGGCTCTGAGATAACTGCTAATTTACAAGAGTTAATGTGGGCAGGGAATGAAAGAAAACGGGAATTAATTGGGGGACTTTATGGGAAACTCTTCCCAACAGTGAAAAGTGGTTTTGGATTGAGTAATGCCGGGAAGATTGTAGGGTAACTGAGATATAGAAAGCAAATGGGATAGCAGCAGTATACCAAAAGGTCATTTGGTGCTTATCTGAGTTTACACTGAGTTTCCATTAATAAGTTAAATAAACTATTATCAGCTCTTACCTAAAACAAGTGCTTTATCAAAAAATTCCCATTAAATATAACATCCGTATAGTTTTTACCCACATCCTCTCTGTTCTTTTAGGATTTTTTTTTTTTTTTAATGTGTAAAAGTCAAGTGACTCTACTTGGTGCACATATTGTTTCTGGAATGTTTCCTACCACATCCAAAGATAAATCAGTTCTGGTTTGCTTGCTAAGTTAGTGATCTCTCCATGTCCTGTATATATCCACAATGCATGGAATTTTCCTTTAAACATTTAAATCATAATAATTTTCACATGCATAATTTTTCTCTCATTGGAAAAGAACATTGGGAACTTACATAAAAGCCAAAAAGAAGGCAAGAAAAAAATAGAACATGGTCAGTGGGTTCTGTACCAGTTCTCCAAGTTCTAGCACTGAGCAGCTGTGTTATGTCAGACAAGAAATCCTATACGGGAGTCTATAAAATGGAGAGAAGAGTAATCCCTAATTTATAGAATTGTGAGAATTAAATAAATCATGTCTAGCAAATAGTAATAGCTCAAAATTTAGCTACCTTATCACATAACATACGATCCCTAAAAAGCTATCCAGCAGCTATGAATAGAGTTTAAGGGCCTTTCAAGCCCTCCTACTCCTTTAAGTAGAGTCTTTGGATTATAGAGAAGCAGTCCTCTCTTTTCATGGCATTGGAACAAAAGAGATTTCTCTACTGCTTCAAGTACATCAAAAATCTTCATCACTGCTGCTAAAATTTCCAGTTCAGCATTTTCCTCCAGATACTGGTTCTCTCTGTACCACCTGTGAGACATCTAGTCATGTCTTTTATGTAGTTTAAAGTCTTCCACCACTGGGGCACCGGGATGGCTCCGTCCATTAAGCGTCTACCTTTGGCTAAGGTCATGATCTCAGGGTCCTGGGATCGAGGTGCACATTAGGCTCCCTACTCAGCAGGGACTCTGCTTCTCCCTCTCTCAGCTCATGCTCTCTCTAACTCTCTCAAATAAATAAATAAAATCTTTAAAAGTAAAAAAAATAAAGCCTGCCACTACTAAGACATCTTTAGGCTCTATGCAACCTGACCAGTCCAACCACCTCATCATGGTGGCCAAGAGGTAGACAGAGTAGAAAGGACGATTATATTTGGATCTAGCAGCAAGAAGAAATTTGGTTATCTTCATATGTCTAATTTATGTTGAGTCTGGGAACTAGAAACCATATGTCAGAGACTCACGCAACCAGATGTCCAAGTTCTTGGTCTTCTGAGTAGATATTTACAAATCTAGGTAATGATAATTTAAGCTTCCATATAAGTATAATTCTATACTTTTGCAAGGGTACATCCCTTCTTTAAATTCTTGGGGATCCAGGGATTGGATCCCTCAGAGTTGGGGATCCATCTCTGAGGAAGACATATTCCTCAAATCCACTCTTCTGGTTTTCCCTCATTGCTTCAGACAACCATTCTGCTCCCCAACACTGCAGATCACTTTAATAAGCCAGTGTTGCCTACCCAAATTTTCCTATAACTTGTTGACAGAGGCCCCTTCCTAAGCCTGCAAAGCACAGCTAAAATCAAGCAGTAGCATTCAATGA
Organism: Lontra canadensis; assembly: GCF_010015895.1. Lineage (NCBI taxonomy): Eukaryota > Metazoa > Chordata > Mammalia > Carnivora > Mustelidae > Lontra > Lontra canadensis. The sequence goes on along the minus strand of NW_022631021.1, from coordinate 12,423,542 downwards.
AACTTACTGAAGATTTAAAGATACAAAGGGAAATTTTAATGAAAAAAAAAAAGAGAGAATATGATCTATAAAGCAGCCATTTCTGATCCAAAGGAGGCAGTGGCTGAGAGATGTGGTTGAGAGTATGGGCTCGAGAAATAGCCTGGGCGAAGGAGTGAGCCGTGACAACTTATTTAAAATCTAGGTGTCTCCGAGGGCAACCACCACACAAAAATACCTTGAAAACTGAGTCACTCTAAGTATTACTTAGACTTCTTCCTGATGTTTAGTAGGCACTTGATAACTGTTTACTATTATTATTGCTGTTGTTATATCATTACTGTTTGTGACTCTCTAGTGCTCAGCCTGTCAACATACTCTAAGGACTAACCTACCTCCTGTGATACCCCAATGTCATTTCTCTTCCCCAAATCCAAGTCTCCGATGTTGTCTGAGATTCAGAGATTGAAGAAAAATCATTTTTTCCCCTCAATAAGCTAATCTGTCCTCTGCCCAGAAGAAAGGCAACTGTATTATTACATAGATCAGTTAAGATCTGTATTAGGTCCTCCAATAATGGAACAAGATTTATTTAATTTATTTATTTATTTATTTATTTATTTATTTATTTTTGCAAGAGAGAACCATATACACACTGGAGGGGAAGGGGACGGAGAGAGAGAGATTCAAGCAGACTTCTGCTGAGCATGAAGCCTGACCTGGGGCTCAATCTCACAACCCTGAGATCATGACCTGAGCCAAAACCAGAAGTCGGATAACTAACTTGACTCTGTCACCCAGGTGCCCATGGAATAGGATTTATATTTTGCCCTGCAAACCATGGTTCCATTAAAGTGCTTTCTCACCAAAGGGGTATCATCCCTGGTGTAATTGGAGTCAAAAAAGACAATAAAATTTAAAAATGCATAATTACTAATTAAGAGGAATGCTCTGGGCAAAAATAGTCAAGGGACCTACTTCAGATTACTGGTTTAGGAAAGGGCTTTTTGAAGAGAGGCATTTAGAGAGACCTAAAGAGTGAGAAGGAACCAGATGGGCAAAGGGTGGAAAGAATATCATTGCATGCAGAACAACATTCTCCCTTTCTTCTTTCCAATTTTGTGTTTTGATAATCATCACGCATACCTTTAGGGAATGTTGATTCCCCTGGACTTGCTTTCCTTCTACTGATGACCTGAGTAAGAGTTGGTTTTAACCAATCATGGTAATGCTATTCTCCTTCCCCAGTGATCGGTTTTCGAGTGGATGTGAGACTATATTCTGGCAAATGAATATGATAGAGGGCTTCTGTAAGAGTATTACTTCTTTTTAGAAGGAGAAAACTAGAGAGGAGAGCTCACTGTCACTACCCCTTCACTCTTCTTGCCTTCAATGTAGCAGTGATGCACGGAGCTTTGGCAGCTATTTTAAGAACACGAAGCAACAAGCAAATATGCTACATGTGCTGAGTAAAAAAGTACAAACAAGATGTATCCTTGATGAACTTATTGAGTCATTGGAAAGCCCTGAAGTCTGCTCCCAGACTTTTCTAGTATGAGAAAAATAGAGGGTTCTCCTTTTAAGTAATTGTTAGATTTTTCTATTACTTGCCCCTGAAAACATTCCTGATCGTGCAGTGGTACCATCAAATTTCAAAGAAGATCATTCTTCAGGAAGATCCTGCTCTTTGAGGGACCTTTTAAGAAGATTTTAGTGCTATATGGAAAATTAGACCACTAATTAAACATTGCTACGAGGCGTGCCTGGGTGGTACAGTTGGTTAAAGCCTCTGACCCTTGGTTTCAGCTCAGGTTGTGATCTCAGAGTGGTGAGCTCAAGCCCCAAATCCCACTCCACACTCAGCACCTAGTCTGTTTAAATATCCTTCCTCACACTGCCTGTCCCTGCACCCCCCGCCACGCTCCTGAGCGCGCTCTCTCTCTCTCTCTCTCTCACACACACACATAAATAAATAAAAATAAATACACATTACTGTAAATATTCTATGCTGAGTACAGTTTATGTCACAAATTCATAATTACACAGACTTATCAGATAAAGGGAGACTTACCACCTTAAAATGAGAGCAAATTTTCTCCTTCAATAGAGGTATTTTTGCAGAAGTGTTAGCTTTTCTAAGAGAAAGCTGGGTTAAGCCTTGGTGAAATTGTCCCATTAGACTCCATTCAATCTTTTCTTTATGCTAACTGGTTACCTATTAGGGCAATAATTCTCAAAGTCCATTTGTAATAAAAAGATTATGATATTTGATATTCTATGGCTCAGCCTATTTTACATAATTTCTGTGAGAACGAAATTCAGACATAGGATACAAATAAGCTTTCATTTCCACGGCCAAATAAAAAAGCACATGGAAAACAAAGAAAGGTAATAAAATACAGTAAGTCTGTTGATAAAGAGGATTATACCTGATGGCCCTTAATAATAATGATACAGATGGAATGTGACAAGCAATCAGGCCTGCACTTTTTTTTTAATTTGATACATCAAGACATTCTTCCCACACAAGTCATGAGTGTTGCTGAAACTTCAAAGGGAAAAATAAATAAATCCTGAACTTTGGATCCTATTAAGTCCCATCTGACTAAACTCACTATTCAATTCTCACTTCTAGAAGGATTTGAGTCAAATCAAGTTCCATATCCCTGAAATTTTATGCCTCTATTCCTAATAATACAGCCCTAGCAAGAAAATGTCTGTGGGATTTAAATAATGAGGAAAAAGTGGTAATCAGGAAATACCTCCAGCTAGAATAAGACATACAGTCTTATCTGTCAATGGCAATCAATGAATCAATCAATCAATGTCAGACATTTTTAAAAACATGTTGTCATCTATTTCATATTTTTACCATGAGGTAATTATCAAAAATATATTTCCTAGTGTTTTCTTGTTGTTCAACATTGCATATTTTTGCAAGTTTGTTTTTTTTTCTCTAAAATCATTGTAATTATCATTAATAAATATTTTCTAAAGGCTTTTTAAAATTTTTTGTTTAAATAATTAAGTATGGCATTACTTTGGCTATGGTCCCATACCACTTATCTTAGAGCAATAAATTCAACTTTTCTTTAACCTGCCTGATTGCTAAGGTACACTTTCTGAATGAGTCAGAGTTCTATAGATGCAAACAACAGAAATAGCCTCCAGCTAATTTATACAAAGAAAACTGATTGAAAGATATCAGGCCTATTATCAGTAGTAAGGCTAAAGAACCATACTGGGAAATGTGCAGAGCCAAGCTATCTCCACTGGTGCAGGATCTGGGGATGACAGGAATAGTGTCATGGTGGCAGAAATCTAGCTCCTCCCTCCTACATCAGATGAATTCCTACCATTTTCTCTGCCTTTAATCTCCTAACCAGGATTTAAATTCCAGGGGATAAGTGTTTGATTGACCTAATTTTAATCATATATTGAAATTTGGTTAAGAAAGGAGTAGCATCCTGGAGTACAACCCCACCATGCTGAGGTGATAATAATAGTATAATAATAATAAGAATACAATTATTAGACATGTGGTGTTAAGAAGGGGAAATGAAGCCGGCCAGTCACAAATTTAAAGGGTGCGTGGGTGGCTCAGTTGTTGAGCATCTGCCTTCGGCTCAGGTCATGATCCCAGGGTCCTGGGTTCAAGCTCCGCATGGGGCTCTCTGCTTGACAGGAAACCTGCTTCTCCCTCTCCCACTCCCCCCACTTGTGTTCCCTCTCTCACTGTATCTCTCTCTGTCAAATAAATAAAATCTTTAAAAACAAACAAACAAACAAATTTAAGATGCCTAATATGCCATCCTTTACCATTTTCTGTAAATTGCTTTACCTATTTTCAACTGGTTAAATGAAAATAATTCTTTGCAGCCATTCTGAAAACCCAGGACGCTCCTTATTATATGCTTAATAACCTCAGTCACTGAAGTAAAAGAGGAGCTAAGTTGATTTTATTCAAGTTGGAGTTACAAGTCATGGAGAGTTCTAAGGTTCATGATACAGTCAGTTCACTAACGGAGTTTTCTCCCCATTGTTGAGTGGCGACAGAATCAGCTGATTTGATGATGAAGTGGCTTGTTGCGCATCATGTCAGTGTGAAAAATATAAACGATGTCACCCAAATGAATATGATCAACTGTGCTTCGTTTCCCTTTCACAACGCCACCTAGTCAGTCATCACCACAGACATGGCCTTCTTTCTCTTCTTTGCTGTCCTATGTTATCCAGAACACCCACCCCAGCCCACATTTCAACTCTCTCTGTTGCTTCCTTGCTCCTGCTGGTAACTTGCTTTCTGCACTTTATGAATATCTATCCCCCACCCAAGCATGATGAAGTGAGCTCAAGAAACAATGTTACTATGTTTTTCCCTAACTTCTGCTGCTGCTGCTTCTTTTTTTTTTTTTTTAAGTAGGTTCCATGCCCAATGTGGGGCTTGAACTCACAACTCTGAGATCAAGAGTCACATGTTCTACTGATTGAGCCAGTTAGGTGCCCCACTTCTCTATCTTCTTAGTAAGAAAATCTTAAGGAACATGGTTGCCAGTTGTTTAACAGTTTCAGACTTACCAAGGAGCAGAGTGGGAGAAATACTTTAAAAGGTAATTACATTCTTTGCTGAGGTTTTTGGCAGAGTTGACAGTATTGAGAAATAGTCAAATTCAATCTGTGAAGTAATTTTGAGAAAAAAAAATAGAAATTTTGATTACATATTGATTTTTCTTAGGATAAGGAGAATGAGATAGTTTCTTGTTTAGTTGATGAGATAATTTTCTTTTCCAGTCTGTTCATAGACAGGTTTCTATCTCTGATTGCTAGTCCAATTATCTCATAAATGGTTGAGTTAGAGAGATTTTCAGAGAAGTATACTTGAAAGTTATCAGAAATAATTTGGACAAGCTTCTCTTCATTTTTGTTCTCAGACGATGGAAATAGTCCTAAGAATACTTCGAACCATCACTAGATGTATATCATTGCTTGGGCAGAACATGTATAATTTGGTTGGGGAGTCTGAATTGCCCAGAAATATTTCACTGAACTTTTCAAGAGTCTCATTTCCCTCAAAGCTGAGACCAAAGTTCGTGTCATACTACCTTTATTAGTATCCGTGCAATCCCAGAGAAAGGGGAGCAAAAGAACAGAACAGTAAGGAAAGTAAGATGAGACAACCAATACAAGGATGACTTACCAGGACAATCTTCCAGTTTTGCTTCTTCCAAGACCCCGACAAAGCAGACAAGCCATTCCTGTCTGCCCCAGAATCTGGATATATCTACAGCTCCATACATTTTGCTCTCTCCACACGAAGTTATCGACCATTCATACTACTCATAACACTGCCTACAAGGAGAAATTTCCTTTCCAGAAATTTCATTTCAATGGAATGTCCTTCCATTCCCTGTAGGGTTGTAACATGGTAGGAATCCATTTTCTGCTAGCACTATTGTATAGTGAGAATTCATGTGTAAACTGGGCCTAAATTGTCTTTTCTTCCCTCACTTGGTCATAGGGGATCACCTATTCCTCTTCTGCCCCATGAGGCCTAGCATGAGTTGAGGGAGGTCCATTAGTGCAGCAGTGGCAGGTGAGGCAAGAGTTTAAAAAGACATGTATGTGTTTTACTCATGCCTTCCAAGCATGTTCAGGATGGATCCCAGGGTTTCATTTCTATCATAAGTCTGCTGATACATTTACCCAAAGTTACCACTCATTGTATCTGATAATATCATGATGGACAGTTCTGGTTGTGTAGTCAGTCCCCTGATGTCCCATGATCACACAGCTTCTACTAGAATCTAATAAAATATCCAAAACCAATTTAATACCACTTGAGACCATTGTTGTCATCCCCAATTCCTGGACTTCCTCAGCTGTATTGCCTTGGTCCACTTCAAAGCCTAGTTCTCCAGCCTTTCTGCCAAACAGTGAGTACCTAAATCCTTCCAGCAAATTCCCCTTATTTAAGTTAAGCAGCCTGCTTTTGTTTCTTGCAACCAAAAAACCCTAATGCATAAAAATTGTGTTCTGGTCAGGCAGGTTAGGTAGTTATGTAGTAGTTAGTGCCTTCATTCTGAATTATGTGTTTTTTGCATTAGCATAACTAGCATGATGACATTATTTATTGATCTCCTAGAGCAAAACATAAGAAACTGAGTTTCCCATTGTGCCAAAGGGACAAAATCACTTGGCTCTCACCTCTACAATAAAGCAAAGTAAAACACCACAACACTCTTTACATCTATTTTGATCCTAGACTTCCTTCTGTGGTCATTTCACTTCCAATTCACACAACATTCAATGTTATGCATTTAACCTAAGAGTGAAACCACATGTCCACTCCAGAAGCTCTGTTAATTTCACATGAGAGAATCAATTACAGGGATTTTTCATGCTTTAGTAAGAGTTATATTTTTCATGTCTACTTAAATTAGTTTTGTATGTTAAAACTGAAAAAAATATCAATATCATTCTTAGGCTCCTTTTTCCTTAAAAACAACTTTCTGGCAACTAGTCATAGAGAGAACCAGGTTGCTGGAGGACAGAAGTGAGAGGAACTCTCTTCTTTGCATTCCTTTGGGCCTTTAAAACTTCTGCATTATGTGAACAGATATCAATTCAAAAAATATAAATAAAACAATCAGAAAAGGAAGAAAATAATCCAATAAGCTGTATGTACATGTATTGATGTATCTTTATATGATGGAATAATAAATAGGCACTAAAAATCATATTTTTAGGCAACACTAAATGATAACATTTAGAGATGTACACTGGGTGGTAAAAATATAAATACAAATAAGGAAATTATTACCATACAAGTCATTAGGGCAATGAATTTCAGCAGGGAGGGAGAGGGTTCTGTTAGAAGAGTGTTTCTGCGGTGGCTGAGAAAGGCGATGGCTAGGACAGTGCTTACCTTACAACAATTCATTTATACAGTTTTCTGTATCTGTGTTACATGTAGCAATATAAAATTTTTTTAAGAAAACTATTTTTTAAAGGATTTTTTAACGGGATGGGAAACTGCTCACAATATAAAATTCTGTGGGAAAAAAGGCAGGCACACAATTCTGTGTACAGAATGATTCCAGTTATGCATACACACATCAGATATTCATAGAAATAGATATTAAAATAAACATACCAAATGTGAATTGTATTTAGTTTTCTTATTATTTTATATAGCTGCCATATTTGCTTAAATGTACAATATAAGAATTTGTAAGATTATTATTACGAAAGATGAGGTGTAGGGGAAGTATTCTGTTAATGCTTAACCCTCTTCAGTTCTTATAAAGGTAGGCACTTAATGAGAGAATCATAAAATTTTAGGGTTAGAAAAAAATCATGAGATCATCTTCTCACACAGGCATCTTTCACAGATGGAGAAACTAAAGGGCAGACTGGCTAACTGACTTGGCCAAGGTCCAGAATTGGTCTTGGACCTGGGACAGGGCCCAGTTCAGTGCATTCAGTGCAAAGTCCTCCCCCCTCTCTTACGCTGAGACATGCCTTCCATGGAAGGTGAACACAAAGCCTTGCTCTTTAAGGAATGTTTTCTTGCCCTTTCAAAACAGGAGTATTGTGAGAATTATCACTGAGCAATATCCCCAATGAGATATAAATTTGTAATACAATGACAATCTCATACAGCAAAAGCTAAAGAGTACCAATGGAGAAATTTTATTTTTGAATGTTTTAAAGAAAGAAAGAACAACAAGTTGCCCTTAGACTTCTAGAAGACCTGCTTGAATTCACTCATCTGACACAGTAATGGTAGCTTGTGACTGCAATATAAAGTCCGTCATTACTGCTTTTATTGCTATAAAAAATGACACACTCTACAGGGCAGCTGCTGTAAATCAGGCTTGTTTTGACAGGCTGTTTCTGAGTGTTCCACCTCATTCACACTTTAGCCCCACTCTGGTGCCCCGTAGGCCCAAGCGATTTGCACAAACACCACGTGACCTCCACCACACCTCCCAGAGAGAAAGAAAAAAAAAAAATTAAAAAATAAAAGAAGAGACAAGTTACTCCTCCGAAGTTCTAGTTGCCCCCTAACCTGTTTCTGTCAGTCTCTCATTCTTCATTTTTTAAATTGGTTTTCTAAACACTTCACGTTTGAGCTCCTTCATGTGCACCGTTTGAACTTTCCTCCCCACGTTTTGCTTTCTGAAAGATCATCTCTAACCTCCAACCTTCACTGAGTACCTGCTAGGTGCCAGACACCATCCGCAGGGCTAGGAATCCAGAAATAAATAAAAGTCTCTTCCCTCAAGAAGCTCTTTATCTAGTGAAGCGTCCGGACAAATAATCTGATGATGACGTAAGACGTGGGTGGTTCTACATGAAAACCAGTGAACGCTCTGCTCATGGCATTTTTGTGCCAGGAATAACTGTCCGCTAATACTTATCACAAGTGCCTGGTTCTACATTTCTATCCCTCTCTGTAACATCTTAGATCCACTAGATGAAGCCAGGGAGGCCCCACAGATGGCAACCCCCAGTTTTTGTCAAGCTTATATAGAGAATAAATAGCTTGTCTATCTGAATGTGCCAGACAAACACTATACTAAGCAAAAAACACTATGCAAATTCCTCAGATATAATTTCGAAGACTAAAGTTAAAAAAATACTCACGTTTTATCTCTACCTTATCTTTCCGCAAAGTGACCAGAGAACTAACTCCATGAAGAAGGAGACTATGGAAGGCACTGTAATAGACTAACCATCATCCATGTCTGTCCTTATAAACAGAATCTCAATTTCACTGGGGGCAATGATGGGTACAGCCCACAGCACCTTGTGAGATAATTACTATTCCAGACTCCTTTTCTGTTGAGCATACCAGGGCGGCAGGGTTCTGCCATTGAGAGTTCATGGAAATCTGCTAGGCGGCTTCTGAGGGTTGTTCAGTGCTTGTAAAAATGACAATAAGAAAAGAACTCCCTTTACCACTTCTTTCTGACTTGAAGTCAGGTGAGATGTTTGGAGCTATGGCAACCATGGAGCAATGAGGTGATAAGAACAAAGACAAAAGCCAGCATGCTGAGGACACAGAGAAGAAAGAACCTGTATCCTTGGAAACATTTTAGGGGGGTTGGACTTCGTCCGGACTGCCTGTCCTTGATGTTCTTTTATGTAAACATTACATGTCTCTGTGGTTTAAGCCTCTGAACTATTATGTTACTTGCTGCTGGGAGCATTCCTAATACAGATAAATGTCTAACTTGTTCATCTCTCTAACCTTAGTACCAACAACAGCGGCTGTCATATAGCAGGTGGTCAAAGTATACTTGTTGAAAGAAAAAGAATGAATGTACTGTAGATCAAATACGAAGCGTCCTACCTATATTTGTGGGTGGTAAAGATTTTGTACTTATTTTATATTGAATTTTTATTTTGAGTATAATTTCTCTAAAAATAAAATGTGCAATGCAAATTTTGCTTGCCTTACATTGTTTTTTCCTTGTTAACAACATCCCAGATTTTTTTTATCCTTCACATTATCCAAGGGAGAACAGACCCTTCTTCGGTCCCAGGAAAATCAATCTTGTTTGAGTGACTTATGCTTGGGCACAAGAAACAATTGGGGCCAATGGGGCTAATTCTGCTGGGGATTTTGGAGGAAGGCAAGTGGACCACAGAAGGAAATAATCCTCTTCTCAATTCTTTATGTGATGTCAGAATCTGCAGGTGCCATTTTGCCAAAATGAACGAGGAAGCTTGAGGACTAAGCCACCACATCAGGACTGGGAGCATGGAGAAATGAAAAGAGCTTTGGTCCTTAATGACATAGTTGAACCCTTCCAGAAGCCAAGTTGTCTCCAGACTCCTTGCCATATGATGAAGGTACTGCTAAAGAAAAAGAAAAAAAAAAAAAAAAAAAAAACCTTTGGAAAATGAAGGTTTTGCCTTTATTCAAATGGAACTTTTTTTTCTTTTAAAGATTTTATTTATTTGTTTACTGGACAGATCACAAGTAGGCGGAGAGGCAGGCAGAGAGAGAGGGAAGCAGGCTCCCTGCTGAGCAGAGAGCCCGATGCGGGGCCCAATCCCAGGACCCTGAGACCACAACCCGAGCCGAAGGCAGAGGCCCAACCCACTGAACCACCCCGGCGCCTCTCAAATGGAACTTTTAAAATTTATAATAAGGAATATGCATTAATGTGTTACTTATTTAAAGTAAATAATAAGGGATTAGAAAAAAATAGTAATATAGGATTAGTGGATAATCTATTTAATACTAATAGTCTGTGTTCTTCTGTCCACATCATCTAGAAACTGGTCCTCTTCTTGCTTAAAGTTTGCAAAGAACCAGACCAGAGATACCCGGCAAACAAGTAGAAACTTCAGCGGAGTTCTGTCTTTTGTTTTGCCTTTTATTTCTTATCATATTATCTTATTATCTTTCTTCATTTCTTTTTAGCTTTTATTATTGAGATATAGTTGACATACAATATTATATTAGTTTTAGGAGCACAACATCGTGATTTCACAATTCTATACATTATTCAGTGCTCACCACAAGTATAGTCACTATCTGTCAGCATACAACATTATTACAAAAATATTGACTAAATTTCCTATGCTGTATTTTTCATCTCAGTGACTGGCTTATTTATTTACTTACTTATTTACTTACTTACTTACTTTTACTTATTTTTAAAGATTGTCTTTTTTTAAGTAAACTACACCCAGTGTAGGGCTCAAACTCACAACCTCAAGATCAACAGCCTCTTGCCCTACTGACTGAGTTGGCCAGGCACCCCTCAGTGACTTACTTATTTCATAACTGGGAGTTTGTACCTCTTAATCCCCTTCACCTATTCTGCCCATCACTCCACACCCCTCCTCTCCAGTAATCACGTTTCTTCTCTGTAATAATGTGTCCATTTTCTGCTGTTTTTGTTTGTTTTGTTTTTTAAATTCCACATATAAGTAAAATCATATGGTATTTGTCTCACTCTGCCTTATTTCATTTAGCATAATAAACTCTAGGTCCATCCATGTCATTGCAAATGGCAAGATCTCATTCTTTTTTATGACTAATATTCCATTGTATACCACATTATGGTGAAAATTTTACTTCTTCCTTTCCAATATGGATGCCTTTCATTTCTTTTTCTTATCTTATTGTACAGCTAGGACTCCACAATGAAAATGGTGAGAGTGGACACTCTTGTCTTTCCTGCTCTTAAAGGAAAAGCTTTCAGTTTTTCACCATTGAGTATGATGTTAGCTGTGGGTTTGTCTATATGGCCTTATTATGCTGAGGTATATTCCCTTTAACCTACTTTGTTGAGAGTTTTTATTATGAACGAACGTTGAATTTTGTCAAAACTTTGCAGATTTTAACCATCCTTACATCCCTGGAATAAATCCACTTGACCATGTTGAATGGTCCCTTTAATATATTGTTTGATTTGGCTTGATAATATGTTGAGGATTTTTGCATCTATGTTCATGAGAGATTTTGACCTGTAGTTTTCTTTTTTTTGTAGTGTCTTTGTTTGGTTAGGGTATCCAGGTAATGCTGGCCTCATAGAATGAATTTGGAAGCTTTGTTTATATTTTTTGGAATAGTTTGATAAGAGTAAGTATTAACTCTTCTTTAAATATTTGGTAGCATTCACCTGTGAAGCTATCTGGTCCTGAACTTTTGTTTGTTGGGAGTTTTTTGATTACCAATGCAGTTTTGTTAGTAGTCTATTCAGATTTTTTATTTCTTCCTGATTCAGTTTGGGAAGATTGTTTCTAGGAATTTATCCAATTATTTTAGGTTGTCTAATTTGCTGGCACATATTTTTGTAGTAATCTCTTGTAATCTTTTGTATTTCTGCGTGTCAGCTGTTACTTCTTTCTCATTTATGATTTTATTTATTTAGTCCTTAAGTTATTAGTGCAGCTAAAGATTAATTTTATCTTTTCAAATTAATCAATCTTATCAAATTAATCAATTTTATTTTTTGATTTTACTGATCTTTTCTACTGTTCCTTTAGTCTCTATTTCATTTAATTCTACTCTGTCTTTTTTACTTCCTTTTTTTCCTTTTTCCTAATAACTTTGGACATTCTTTCTTCCTCTTTCTCCAGTTCCTTGAGGTGTACAGTTAGATTATTTATTTCAGATTTTCCTTTTTTTTTTTTAAAGAGAGAATGAGCATGAGCAGAGAGGGAAGGAGCAAAAGGAGAGGAAGAGAGAAACTTAAGCAGGCCCCACACCCAGCGTGGAGCCTGATGCAGGGTTCAATCTCACGACCCTGAGATCATGACCTGAGCAGAAATCAAGAGTCAGACACTTAACTGAGCCACCCAAGCATCCCATTTGATATAGAACTATATTGCTATAAACTTCCCTCTCAGAACCTCTTTTACTGTGTCCCCAAGATTTGGAACTATTGTGTTTTCATTTTCATTTGCCTCCATGTATTTTTTAATTTCCTCTTTGATTTCTTCATTGACTGTTTAGTAGCATGTTGTTTAGTCTCCACATGTTTGTGTTCTTTCCATTTTTCTTTCTTATAATTAATTTCCAGGTTCATATCATTTTGATCAGAAAAGATGCTTGATTTGATTTCACTCTTCTTAAATTTATTGAGACTTGTTTTGTAGCATAACATGCTATTTGTCCCACAGAGTGTACCATGTGCCTGGGAAAAGAATGTGTACTTTGCTGTTTGGGAATGGAATGTTTTGTATATATCTGTTAAGTCCCTCTGGTCTAATATGTCCTTCAAAGCCATTGTTTCCTTATCCAGAAAATTTTCTATGTGCATGACTTAACCATTGATATGAGTGTGGTGTTAAAGTCCCCTACTATCATTGTATTACTGTCCATTTCTCCCTTGTGTCCATTAATATATGTTTTATGTATTTAGGTGCTCCTATGGTGGGTACATAAAAATTTACAATTATCATATCCTCTTTTTGGACTATTCCTTTTATTAAACAATATCCTTTTATTAATTTTGTTTTAAAGTCTATTTTGTTTGAGACAAGTATTGCTACCCCAGCTTTTTCACTTCCATTTGCATGGAATATTTTTTTTCATCCTTTCTCTTTCAGTCTACATGTGTTCTTAGGTCTGAAGTGAGGCATAGGCACATGTCAACAGCATATAGTTGGGTCTTGTTTTTTGTCCTTTCAGTCACCCTATGTCTTTTTTTTTTTTTAAGGTTTTATTTATTTATTTGACAGAGAGAGAGAGAGAGAGTACAAGTAGGGGAAGCAGTAGGCAGAGGGACAAGCAAACTCCCCGCTGAGCAGGGAGCCTGACATAGGGATTGATCCCAGGGATCATTCCCTGAGCCAAAGTCAGTGGCTTAACCGACTGAGCCACCCAGGCTCCCCACACTATGTCTTTTGATTGGAGCATTTAGACCATTACATTTAAAGTAATTATTTTTAAAAATATTTATTTATTCATTTTATATAGTGAGAGAACACAAGAGGGAAGACAGAGGGAGGAGAGAGAATCCCAAGCAGACTCCACACTGAGCATGGAGCCTGATGTGGGACTCGATCTCACAACCCCAAAACCAGGAGTCGGATGTTGAACTAACTGCACCACCCAGGTGCCTCACATTTAAAGTAATTATCGATAGATATGTACTTATTGCCATATTGTTAACTGTTTTCTGATAGCTTTTACAGTTCTTCTCTTATTCTCTTGTTCTCTTTCCCTGTGATTAAGAAATTCCTTTAGTGTTATTTTTGGGTATCATTCTCTTTATTTTTTTGTGTGTCTATGATAGGTTTTTGGTTTGTGGTTACCACAAGTTCATATATATACCACAAGTTTATATATAACATCCTAAATATATAGCAGTCTATATGAAGCTGATGGTCACTTAAGTTGAAACACTTTCTCAAAGTACTACATTTTTACTCCTCCTCCACATTTTTTAAAAATTTATTTATTTATGGTGGGGAAGTTAGGAGGGATGGAGGGGGAAGTAGAGAGTCTTAAGCAAACTCCATGAGTAGAACAGATCCTGATGCAGGTCTCGATCTCACAACCCTAAGATCACAATCAGAGCCGAAACCAAGAGTCAAACACATAAGAGACTACACCACCCAGACACCCCTACCCCCCATCCACATTTTAAGTACATGATGTCATACTTTACATCTTTTTATTTTGTGGGTCCCTTAACTGATTTTTAGATATAACTGATTTTACTATTTTTGTCTTTTAACCTTCATACTAGCTTTCTAAGTGACTGATCTACTACCTTTGTTGTGTGTTTGTTTTTACTTGTGAAATTTTTTCCTTTCATATTGTCCTTACTTAAAGTTATGACCTTTGCTTTTCCACTTAAAGAAATCCCTTTAGCATTTCTTGTAAGGTTGGTTTAGTGGTAAAAACAAAAAACAAAACAAAAAAAAAAAAACCTTGAACTTCTTTTGTCTAGGAAACGGTCTCTCAATTTCAATTCTGAATGATCACTTTGCTGGGTATAGTGTTCTTTGTTGTCGGTTTTTCTTGTCAGTGCTTTGAATACATCACGCCACTCCCCTCTGGCCTGCAAAGTTTGTGCTGAAAAATCAGCTGATAGTCATATGGGGTTTCTCTTGTGCCTAACAGTTGATTTTCTCTTGCTGCTCTTCAGATACTGTCTTTATTTTGAAATTTTTACTTTTTTTTTTTAACTTTTACATTTTAATTATTATGTGTCTTCGTCTGGACCTCCTTAGGTTTCTTTTGTTTGTTTGTTTTGGGCTCTATGCACTACCTGGACCCAGATTCTATTTACTTTCCCAGGTTAGGGAACTTTTTAGCTATTATTTCTTCAAATAAGTTCTTCTCCCTTATCTCTATCTTTTCTTTCTGGAATCCCTTTAATGAGAATGTTAGTGCACTTGATTTTGTCCCAGATATCCTTTAATCTGTCCTTGTATTCTTAATTCTTTTTTCTTTTTGCTGTTCAGTTTGGTTGCTCTCCAGTACCCTGTCTTTCAGAGCACAGATCTGTTCTGCATCCTCTATTCTGCTGTTGATTCCCTCCAGTGTATTTTTTCATTTCAGTTACTGTATTCTTCAGCCTCAGTGGTTCTTTTTTATATTTTCTATCTTGTTGTTGAACTTTTCACTGAGTTCATGTACCTTCTGTCAAGTTCAGTGACTATCTTTATGACCATTGTTTAGAACTCTTTCTCAGGTAGAGTGCTTATCTTCATTTTGTTTAGTTCTTTTTCTGGAGTTTTGTCTTGTTCTTTCATTTGGGGCATATTCCTCTGTCTCCTCATTTTGTTTGACTTTGTTTGTTTCTATGAATTAAATGGAAAAGCACTTCCTCCAGTCTCAAAGGAATGGCTTTGTGTAGGAATGTCCCTGAGTAGACTGCATGTGTCCGGTGGCTTTGGCTGGCTGGCTTGAGCTATGGCAGGCACCGGCTGGGGGCAAGGGAGTGGGGTGGGGGTGGGCATTAGGGAAGGGGGTCCACAGGGCATTCTGTACAAAGAGGCCAAACAACTGAAGCCGAAGCAGGTGCAGGTTGGGGCAGATATAAGGTGAGGTGGTGTTCTCAGGGTGTCCCAAGCAGAGGCCCGGCAGGATGGCTGGAGCTGAAATAGGTGCAGACTGGGTGTTTCAAAGAGGGAGCACCCTCGCAAGACAGCTGGAGCTGATGTGAGCATGGGCCAGAAGATCTCAGAATGCTCCATATGATGGGGAGGGACACAGCAGGATAGCTAGAGCTGGAGTGGGTAGATGTTAGGAGGTCCCAGGGCACTCTGTGCAGAGGGTGCCTTGATGAGTCATTTGAAACTGAAGCAGATATAAGCCAGGTGTGTCTCAGGGTGCTCGGCACCTGTGTTGCCTTAGCCAGACAGCTGGAGTTCCAGGGGTACTATCCAGGGGTGTTCTGGTGTGTGCTGTGCTAGGGCCACCTTAGTGGCATAGCTGGAGCTTGGACAGGTGTGAGGGGACTACCCTGGGTGCCAGTTGGGACCAGTATGGACTAGGAGCCCAGGACTCACTAAAGTGGCAGGCTGGCTAGGGTACCCAAACCCTGCTTCTGTCTATGCTATCAGGATGGAGGGGGACCATAAACAATGGTGCTCACCATTCCTTTGTCCCCCACCATTTGGTAGATCCACAAGGGCTGGTGAGAACTTTAAATTCTAGGTACCGTTTTAAACCATTTTTTTTTCTGTGCCCCAAAGAAGATAAATCTGCTCCTGGTTCCTCAGTACTATCCTTTCTCATTGTACTTGACATCATCTGGGGTGGGATTCCCATGGTTACCACGTCTCTGTCTCTCCTGTCATTGTCTATTTGGTCTCGCTATCCGCTGTTGTGCAGAGCTGTTCAGTCAGCCCTCACTTCTTCAGGAAGAATTCCTCTCTATATGGGTGTTGATCTGGTGTGCCCATGGCGGCGGTGAGTTCAGGGTTTTCCTACATTACCCTCTTGAACCCAAATTTTGTTTCTTCATATTGAAATGCCTTGTCTGCAAACTGTCACAGCAGTGAAAATGTCTCTTTATTTGTAGGCAAACCATTGAATCCTTAGTCTTGTCATTAGTCACTCAGCCTCCCTAGTGTTGTTGTGACTAGTTAAGTAAAAGACTTCTGGTGAATAACTGATATATATTATTTATTTTAATAGCATTCTTGAAAAGTAAGAATAAATTCACAGAGACTATAAAATGTTGAAGGGTTTAAGCAACAAAGCAACATTTAAGTTGTGACATTTATAAAACATGGTATTTACTTGTTTCTTGATTTATTCATCCACATACACATGTTCTCTCTTGGTTCTAGAAAAGCAGAGAGATAGGAAGACATAAGAAAGATTAAAAACCCTCACAAACTAGGCAGAGACAAGAACGTGAATAAAACTGGAGCTAAAAAAAAAGAAGAAGGCTCTGTGGAGTGGAAGAAAGGAAGAAGGAAGGAAGAGAGCCCTCATTCATAATGTGTTATATGATTTAGATTTTTACTCAGGTAAGGTATTAGAAAATCACAGGTTAACCATCTAAGTGTAATAATTTTCAAATAACTTAGAAGTATGGTCTGATTTATTCTAAAATGTGCTATCATTAACGTCAAATTTTATCTTTGGAGAATAAGTCTTAAAATTACTGTGATTTTTTTTTTCCCTACAGTAAATTTTTTTCCATTTATTCTTATTGATCCTATTGGAAATCTTGGTTTTTCTTACCTTGTTTAAAATCTAAACCATCAATAAGATAGCAAAGCATATTTTAATGGCATTTAAACCTGTTGCAACCCTGAACAAGTAGAACACTGGCAATAAGACTTTAATCTGTCAGCTAGGCAATTTTCTAAACCTGTTACTAAATTCTCTGAATCCACCTATCCAAAAGGTCAGCAGAAGTAAAGGCTTCATTGCACAAGTTGATACCAGTACTATGTCATTTGCCAAGAACACTTGGTAAAATAAAGAATTCCATTGTTTCAACAGGTTGACCTAGTGACTTAGTCAGAAAGGTTTTCTTTGTACTAATTTAGATGAAGAGACAGAATAAAGTCAAATAACTGTTTTAAGGTAGAGACACTTCAAAGTAGTGCTTAAGGGCTCTAACATTTGATAGATCTGGGTTTGAGTCTTGGCTCTGCCAGCTGTGAGATCTTAGTTTAGCTTCTCTATGACTCAATTTCTCCTTTTGTAACCTGGGGATAATAATAACTCAAATGCAGTAGAGACTGCCGGCAATCTCTCAATACCCATTCTCCCCTTCTTCCTTAGCAGTAGAACCTTAATTTTTGGCAAGACACATAAATATCTGGGAAAAAAAATCTCTTACAACTAGGTGTGGTCGTTAGTCTAAATTCTGGGATACATGTGGAAACAGTATATACTACTTCTGGAAAGTGTCTTTAAAGAAAAAGGGTGTGACCTCCTCACCCTTACTTCTTCCTACAGCTGACATATGGACATGATGGCAGGGGCTCCAACAGCCTCCTTTGTCCATAAGGTAACCTTATGAATGGAAGCTATATATGCCAGAGGTATAAAACAGAGATTGAATCCCTGCCACTATGTCATATCGGCCCTGGACTAACTATTTCTGGAATACTTGAGCAGAAAAGAGAAATAAACCATCTACTAAAGTCATTGTTTCAAGTTATATAATTCCATCTCCATCAACCTTAATCCTAGTTGATAATACTACCCCAAAGAAAGGTTTTAAGAAGTAGGAGCACCTAGGTGGCTCAGTCTGTTAAGCGTCTGCCTTTACCTCAGGCCATGATCTCGGGGTGCTAGGATCCAGCCCTGCATTGGGCTCCCTGCTCGGCGGGGAGTCTGCCTCTTCCTCTGCCCCTCCCCCCCCAACTTGTGTGCTCTCTCTTTCTCTCTCTCTCTCAAATAAATATTTTTAAAAAGAAAGGCTTTAAGAATTAAATGGGCTACCTAGTAAGTGCACAATGAGTGATATCTATTATTATCATTATCATTATTATTATTATCAAATATAATATTATGGGCTAAACATTCAGGAGAACAAAATATATCTGTAAAAGCTTATCTTTCGGACCAGTGACATTAAGGAATTATAGACACACCTATCAAAGGATAAACTCTATCTGGGGAAGAACTTTTGATGTTATTAGAATAAATTACCTGCGATAAAGAAAGAGGTCAGATGGGCCTGAAATAACTCCTAATCTCCATGGTAACCATATGTTTTCTTATACCAACTCTTGTAGAATGTTCCCAGTCTGAAAGACCTTGAATTTTAATGAGAAACTTAAAATGGAAAATAAAGATATGTACATGTAGTATTCTGTAAAACCAAAACCTCTGACTGGTGACGGATCTCCTAATGATAACTTTCATTGTCAACAATAGCACTCCGCGAAAAAGAAACAATTTTGAAAAGAGAAATAAACTCTAAAAGTTCAAAACAAGGACCATTACTAGGAAATATATATATATGTATATATATATACATATATATATAAAATAAGTAATATAAATATACTGCATCAGAATTTGTCAAGAATCCTTTGAAATTACACAATATGTATCAGAGATACCAGTGGAGAATTTGGAGATTCCAGAGCTGCCTCCCTCCACCTCTAATCAGAGACTATGTCCAAAATAATGTTATAAAAAGGTTTCTATTTATGCAACACAACAGATTTTCAAAGCATCCGTTGTTTTACCTCTTTCCCATGATTCTATTGCTGCCAGAGCACACCTTAGATGGTTATTTTCCTTTCCCTAATAATTGCAATACCAGTTCTGTTGTTTTTATTGACCTTTCTGGTTACTTGTACCTAAACTCACAGCCAAGGTATTTTGAGGACCTGGCAGAAAAGGCAAAAATAAATTTTACAATTGCTGTGTATACAATTAGCATTTTAGGCATCTCCATTGCCAAGAACTAGCAATGGCATCTAACAGTGGTAAAGGATAACGACCATTCTCCACCTCACCAAGATTCATACTTTTTTGAGATTGAGACAAAATAAGAAGATGGGAGGTGTTATAGGTATCAGCATCAAAATTTTACAAGTAAACAAATGTGATGCTCAGAGATGCTGATTAACTTGATCTAGGTCACACAGCTTGTTTGTGAGCAACCAAACCAAGATTTGATTTTAGATACTTTTTAAGCATTTTATTTATTTATTTGACAGAGAGTGAGAGAGAGAAAACACAAGCAGGGGGAACGGCAGGCAGAGGGAGAAGCAGGGTCCTTGCTAAGCAGGGTGCCTGATGCGGGATTTGATCCCAGCTCCCGGATATCATGACCTGAGACGAAGGCAGATGCTTAACCAACTGCACCACCAGGCACCCCCGTGATTTTAGATATTTTTAACTCTATTTTTAACTCTAGGACTGTTTTCATCAAGCCATTCAGCCTCCACCGTGTACTAACAACAGCGAGGATAAAAGCAGGATTTTGCCTTTAATACTTGGAATATTAATGCAATAATCATGAAGGTACTTGGGAAGTTGCAGAAAAGATTTTTTTTTTAAAGTGACTCAACATTGAGAAATACTAAGAGATTTCAGATCAAAGAAAAGTTACTCTTTTTTTTAACAGACTCTTTTTTTTAAGATTTTTATTTATTTATTTGACAGAGAGAGATCACAAGTAGGCAGAGAGGCAGGCAGAGAGAGAGGAAGGGAAGCAGGCTCCCTGCTGAGCAGAGAGCCCTATGCGGGGCTCGATCCCAGGACCCTAAGATCATGACCCGAGTGAAAGGCAGAGGCTTTAACCCACTGAGCCACCTAGGCACCCCAAAGAAAAGGTACTCTTGAGGCCCAGTATGTTTTCAAATTCAGTATCTTTCAAATTTTGGGAAGAAAAAAGAGTATTTATACCATATACTCTAACACATTTCCAGTAGGAGCTAGATACCACCTCATTATCAAACACACTAATATTTCTGTGGTAAAGCATATGAATATTCACACTAAGTGAGGTAATAAAAGCTATAAAATTCACATGTCGGTTCAGAAGTTTTCATTGCTCAATGAGTTCAGTTCAGGTCAGGTTTTGAGTTCCTAAAATACTTCCTCTTTTCATAACTTTTTGGATTTCCTAATTACAAGAAAGGGACATGGACTTATACTATGTCCTATCTCACCAGATGAGGGAAGTACTCATGATAAACTGATTATCAGAACTGACTTTCCACTAACAGAGTGAAAACACCGCATTTGCCAAGTTTGTCCCATAGAGTTGGCACAAGCTTGTTTCCTGTTTTGTGACTCAATTACAGTCCATTATATGACTCAATTGAATTTAAAAGTAGGCCATGAAAATGAAATACAGGTCAGTCTACTAAAATCCAGGTAAGCTATTAAGTAATTCATGTGTGACTGTTCTAATTCAATACTAAAACTATACTTCCAAGTTTTACACTTAACTTGAAAATAAATAATGGAGAAAATTAAGAAGTACTATTACTAGATTATTAGTCCCTAAAATTCAATCATTAATGTACCATTAAGGTCCATCCTGTTTAGAGTAAAGACACTTGTTACCATCCTTTACTTTGACAAATGGATTTGAAATAAACATTCAGCACATTACAGTTCAGCAAACAAGGCGCCTGGCTGGCTCAGTGGGTAGCGCCTGCTACTCTTGATCTGGGGATTGTAAATTCAAGCCCCACATTGGGTGTAAAGATTGCTTACAATTAAAATCTCAAAAAAATAAAAATAAGAAGTGTTGATTAGGGGCGCCTGGGTGACTCAGTGGGTTAAGCCTCTCCCTTCAGCTCAGGTCATGGTCTCAGGGTCCTGGGATCGAGGCCCACATTGGACTCTGCTCAGCAAGAGGCCTGTTTCCCGCTCCTCCTGTCTGCTTCTCTGCCTACTTGTGATCTCTCTCTCTCTGTCAAATAAATAAATAAAATCTTTTTTTATAAAGTGTTGATTAAAAAAACTAAATAAATACAAATAAAATAAAATTCAGCAGTCATTTCTATCCTGTAACTGTGCAAACCTATGGAGTGATTTAATTTGTTATCTGTCATTTGTTGAGGGGCCTCTATATCTGGATCTAGTATATTCTAAAACTATGGATAAATTCGCAACTAAGCATACAGTCCCCAAAAACATTAACCACTAACAATCTTACATCATTATACTCTGGTATTGCATTGATATTTTTCTCTCTTGTTCTGTGTCTCTTTTTATCTTTAGTCTTCCTTGATTCCACAACTGAGACTATTTTTCTATTAGATGTTTGTATAATTCCTATTCTCAAATGTTGAAATACGTTGGCCTTGATCTTCAGGAGATTTATCAGGAGATTTTATCATAATATGGCAAAGAACTAGGAAAATTAGTAAAACACTTAAAATGGACATAGACATCTAAAAATGATTTTGGCATAATTGTTTCCCTTAATAAATTTATGGCCTGTGAGTATGGCATCATTGTAACAATGGCTACTACACTTTTCAATTTTTTGCCTTGTAAACAGATAGTAAAGAGACCACATAATTAGACCATGCACTGTAGGGAATATGCTGCATGAACAATCGTTTTAAAACTGAATAAGAGGGGCGCCTGGGTCACTCAGTCGGTTAAGCATCTGCCTTCTGGTCAGGTCACAATCCCGGGGTCCTGGGATGGAGTCCACGGGCAGGCTCCTTGCTCAGTGGGGAACCTGCTTCTCCCTCTGCCTACTGTTCCCCCCAGCTTGTTCTCTCTCTCTGACAAATAAATAAAAACTTTTAAAAAATAATAATAACATCTATTTCTTAGAGTTGTTTAAAAAAACTGAATAAGAATAAATAAATAAATAAGCAAGCAAGAACAGAAAGAAAAAAAAGGGAAAGTAACTTTTCAATTACTGCCTAGAAGGTAATTTCTGGCTTGTCATATCCTAACATAAAATAAATCATTTTTTTAATCGGCCCTCAATTCAATTTTTTCCCCCAATTTAATGAGCAGAAGCTCACGTGGCATCAGGAAGAGGCAGCCACCCTCCTGTGTAGAAATGCACAAAAGTAGCTAATTACATCAAAAACAGAAAGGACATAAACACCCCCCCCCATAAAAAGGGCAAATGACAGATGGCTAAATGTGATGACTAAGTTCTACAAATATTGCCATTAATCACATTAACCACCAAAATATTTCTTTCCTAAGGGAACATCGTTTGGAATCAAATAGTACATATTTTAGAAAGAGCCCCTTGACCTGTATAAACCGAAAAATAAGCAGACATGCCTGCCCTTTCACTGCCTCCCCTGCAGTAACTCATTAACAATTTCAATTAGGTTCATTCACTTTCTGGCTCCACCAAGCCCTTTCTTGCTTTTTCCAGTATCCGTACACAGAACAAATTCCAAGTAACCTTCACCAAATATGAAACTCTAAAATTTAAGTGAGGAGTACTTAGAGACAGCCAACCAGAATCTCATAATAAAATGTATTAATCCAATTCTCTGATTATTTAGATAAACTACGTGGTTGCTAAAGAGTACTGATTTGTCAAGGATGCACACTCCATGAGTGGCAGAGTCCAGACTAGAACTCAAGTCCCTCCACTGCTTCTCCAGGGCTCTTTCTACAGGCTCCTGCTGATCCTGTTTCCTATTGAATTACAACATGTAGGTAGAACCTTTTGTTAAAGAGGCAGCTCTGGGGGCACTTGGGTGGCTCAGTGGGTTAAAGCCTCTGCCTTCAGCTCAGGTCATCATCCCAGGGGTCTGGGATCGAGCCCCGCTTCGAGCCCCGCATCGGGCTCTCTGCTCAGCAGGGAGCCTGCTTCCCTCTCTCTCTCTCTCTCTGCCTGCCTCTCTGCCTACTTGTGATCTCTGTCAAATAAATAAATAAAATCTTTAAAAAAAGAGAGATAGAGAGGCAGCTCTGTCTTTGTCTTCCATGCTGGGCTCTTCAGTTTCTTCATTACATTTCTACATTTATGTTTTCTTTTTTATTTTATGGGGTTTTATATCACATTTTCTCCAAAGCATTTCAAGAGCTATACTGTAACCTGCTTATTCTCTCTCTCTCTCTCTCTCTCTCTGACAAATAAATAAGTAAATAATCTTTTTTAAAAAGAGAGAAATCATACAAATTCATGTGAAAAGATATATTTGTCTTCTCCTGGTATTGAATCAGAGGAAGAATTATATATAAATGCCAAAATAACAGATGTTGAATATTATGATGGACAAAATTCTCCATTGCCGTTGTTACAGGTACAGGTACCACAGAAGCACTTTTCATATTAGCATTTCTTAAAGTGGGAAAAAATCAAGAGAGCAAAATTCATTTGTGAATGTAATCATCTCAGAGAAACTAAATTAGTGGAATTCAACATTTCACAATGCTTGTCCTAACTCGATTCAAGGACTTGGCTTGGAAAAACTAGAGCAGAATTTCTGATAGTATGATCTGAAGATCCTCTGAATCAGACTATTCAAGGTTCTTTTTCAAACATGCAGATTTCTGACCCACACGCTAACATTACAGAATCTCTGATTCTGGAATTCAGGAATCTCAATTGTAAGTAAGTTTTACTGGTGAATTGTAGTGTTTCCTCAGGATCAAACCCCACTCTTCTCCTTGTGGCTTTGTGATGCTCCAGCTAACTCTTTGTAACCAAATTTCTTCTTTGCCACCTGGCTAGCTTTTAGGTTCTGCAGATAGGGGGCACTAGAGGGAGAATGGAAACTGGGTGGAGGAGATGGACCACTTTCCTAGTTTGTTCACTGTTCCAGCCGGGGTTACCTGGCTGCAGCTTCCGCCCCCAATAGTTCTCATTGTTTCCAGTAGCAGTTGGTTCCATTTTTCACTTCATTTCCAACTCACGGAACCAGGCCGGTGGTGCTCTTTGTGAGAACCAGCTATCTTCTGAAGTCTGGGTTCCAGCTCCACTGTGCTCTCAGCTCTGAGTTCCTGAGGCACCAGCACCATCCAAGCTTCTTCCTCACCTCAGAAGTCTGGATTCCTCCTCCAAGCTGCTAAGTCCCAGCAACCCAAACTTTTCCCCTTGCTCCCCCAGGCCTAGTGGGGGCAACTGCTTCCTGCAATTACTGTGTTAGGTTTGTTCCTTTTCAAACTTTCAGTCCTCCAGTATCTATATAACCAATTCCTTATATAAATTCTCTAAACAGGGGCACCTGGGTGGCTCAGTGGCTTAAGCCTCTGCCTTTGGCTCAGGTCATGATCTCAGGGTCCTGGGATCGAGCCCCGCATCGGGCTCTTTGCTCGGCGAGGAGCCTGCTTTCCCCTCTCTCTCTCTGCCTGCCTCTCTGCCTACTTGTGATCTCTCTCTCTCTCTCTCTTAAAAAAAAAAAAAAAAAAATTCTCTAAACAACCGGTAGGCTTTGTTTTTCCTGAGTTGGACCCTGACTGATACAAATATTAAAACTGGAGTTCTACCCTAGACCCAACAATTGCACTACTTAGGTATTTATCCAAAGAATACAAAGATACTGATCCGAAAGGACACATGCACCTCAGTGTTTACAGCAGCAGCATCAACAATAGTCAAATTATGGAAAGGGCCCGAATGACCATCAACTCATGACTGGATAAAGAAAATACGGTGTGCGTGTGTGTGTGCACGTGTGCACGTGTGGATATGTATACAGTAGAATATTACTTGGCAATCAAAAAGAATGAAATCTTGCCATTTACAAGGATGTGAATGGAGCTAAAGTGTATCATGCTAAGCAAAATAGAGAAAGATAAATACCATACAATTTCACTGATTTGTGGAATTTAAAAAAAAAACAAAACAGATGAACATAGGGGAAAGGGGAAAAAAAGAGGGAGGCAAACCATAAGAGACTCTTAAGGATAGAGAACAAACTGACAGTTGTTGGAGGAGAGGTGGGCAGGAGATGGGCTGGACAGGTGATGGGCATTAAGAAGGGTACCTGCTGGGATGAGCACTAGGTGTTGTATGTAAGTGATGAATCACTAAGTTCTACTCTGAAAACCAATGTTACACTATATGTTAATTAACTCAAATTTAAATAAAAACTTGAAACCCCCCCCAAAAAAATTGAGTTCTAGTCACTTGAAGGATTAAGGAGGTAATAACATATCTCTTAGCCAAGAGATCTCCCACTTAACAATTGTTTAAACTCCTATTTTGGTAGCAGTAAATAAAAGACTGGTACTGAGAGCCACAACTAACATATTATTGCTTTAAGAAATTTCCAGAAGCTTTGGGTTCCAGATGAGCACATAGGTTGAAACTCTTATTAAAAATGAAAATGTCTCACATAATCTTTCCCAGATTCAGAGCTAATTCAGTTTTTGTATAGGAGTAGCACACTTAAGAGCCTGGGAGCAGAACAAAAATTTTTATGAAAAAAAGGTTTTTATTCCACCTAAGGGCTTTCATAGGAAGCATTACTTGCATTATCTGCAAGACAAACACCAAACCTTGGCCTTATACATAAAGCCACCCATGAAGTTATGCCTACAAAATTCTTCAAACTCATTTCAATCATATTTATTAGGGTGCTGCTTCCTCCTGAGCTAGTTGTTCCCTGACACACCTTATGTATGGATTTCTGCTTCCCAACGTTGGCTCAGGCAGTTTTCTCTGCCTGGGAGTCCTCCCTGAATGTATAAATATCTAGAGCAGTGTACATAATAGGAACTCAACCCACTTTGGAAATGGCTTTCATTGCCTTCTTTCCACATTCAAACTTCCTCAGGATTATTCTGTTTAGAACTGTGATGGCTGTTACATTTCATACACAACAAAGATTATCTTTTGAGTTGCTTGTAAACATGTATCATCTACACACTCTTCAAGAACAAGCCATATGTCATATACCATGTATCCTTACGATGCCTCAAAGACATGGCATCAAATAGTAACTGATAACATTTGTTGGTGAATAAATGACCTGTGAAGAGTCATCTACATTTTTTAGGAGTCAGCCATTTCTCCTGTACTATATTTGAGGTATCTCAAATTCTTTTAGAAATGTAGAAGATATAAACAATATCCAATATGCCTTGTACTATGTACACAGTGTTATAAAATAATTGTTTTCATTTATCTAAATCTGCATAACACTTTCCACACATTAACTGTTTAAATTTGGGTGCCGGTTCTGTGGAACTATTTCTTGTTTTAAATTAAGGAAACTAAGGCTCTGAGAACATAAGTGACCTTGTGCAAGGTCACGTAATGAGACAGTGATATTCTTGGAATTTGACAAGGGCTCTTCTCACGCACATTACCCGGTCTCCTGGGAAGCTGGTGCTTAGACAGTGATGATGACAGTGATGAGCTCACCTGACAGATTGCTCCTCTTCCTCTGCAGAGACTCGCTTCAACACCAGGAACAACTTGAAAGGAATGACTCACAGTTCCCAGCAGCAATGCCAGTTCATGTGCTAGGATTCTGACCACAAGTGTAATGATCAGGCCAGGGAGTCAGATTTCTGCTGGACTTAGAAAAGCATCTATGTTTATGAAACGAAGACAATGGGCTGGTGACAGTACTGTGGCTCTTGGAGGATCCCCATCCACCTCTTCACCCCAGCCAGGAGCATGGCTCTGGAAGGACATAGGCGGTCAGCAGAGAGGTAAGTGTGGCTTCCCATGTCCTCCCCCTTCCCATTTTCAACTAGATGGTTGTTGAGTAACCCAAGCCTCTGCACTGTTTCACAAAGTCTAGTGAGCCACTAAAATTCTTACTGGTCCACAAAATTTCAAACACACTCGCAACATAAAAGGACAGAGTACAGACAGTACACATGGAGTATGTTTTCCTCTCTTGTTGAACTCTCTGAAAAATAAGGTTAATATACACATTTGGTGGCACTCTTAACAGAGTAAAGAACGTGTTGGTTTTTTTTAAGATTTTATTTATTTGTTTGACAGACAGAGATCACAAGTAGACAGAGAGGCAGACAGAGAGAGGGGGAAGCAGGCTCCCTGCTGAGAAGAGACCCCCCCCCCCATGCGGGGCTCAATCCCAGGACCCTGAGATCATGACCTGAGCCAAAGGCAGAGGCTTTAACCCACTGAGCCACCCAGGCGCCCCAACATGTTTTATTTTTTTTTAAAGGTGTTAATAATATTACAGAGCTTTCAGATAATTTCATAAGATACCCACCCAGGTTTCCTGGAGTCTCAAAGAAATATTATCATCAGTATCTACTTTTCTTCTATAGAATATTTGATACGTAAGATGGTCTGACTGCAAGACAAAGAGTAGATTAGAGCAAATATCCAACTGGGTAAAACTTAATTCCAACGTCATCATCAGTTCAAGTAGGCGATGTCTGTCAAACTTGTCATTGTCAGTTCTCACCCCTGCCCCTCCTGCCTCTTTTCCCAACTTCCCGGTCTTCCCTTCTACCTTCCTCCCTTCTAATTCTCCCCCTACTTCTTTCATTTTCTGGAGGAGAGACTTAACCTTGAAGAAATCGCTTTTTTTCTCTCAAGGCTGATCTAACTAAGCAGCCTGCCCTGTTTGCCGAAAATAAGAGTTAGAAAACTAAGTTTTGTGACCCAAGAGTGGAGGATCAAGTTTTGAATGCTACTGCATGGCCCATTCGCCCTGGGGTCATGCCATCAGCAGAGAACTAGGTCCTGTTTTTCTGAGTACTCTTTCATCGACATCCACCTTTTACCATATCCTCTACTGCTTCAGGAAAGTTGGCAGGAACTATCAGAGGGCTCAAAATTCTAAATTAAGTGTAAAAATATGTTTGCAGTCACCAACAAGTTAGTATTTCCACTCTAGAGAAATATTATATTTTGCCATTATAAATAATTATGTGCTTTGGCTTTTCACCATTATTTAGATGCTTTTATGGGATTATGAGCAATATTTCATTTTCTGACAAAGAGAAAATTAGAATCATGAAGATTAACTGTTGCTGGAGATTGGGCAAAGATAATAACAGTGTAATTCCTGAAAATGAGCAGATAGAAAAATCAATCCAAACAAACTGGCAGAAGGAAGTCAAATTGGAACCATGCAAAATGATGTTAACGAGGAAGAGCAATCATTAAGATAGCCATGAGGTTAATTTACTTAACACTCTTTTTCATCCACCGGAGTCAGCAGATTATGCCAAGGTGAAGAAAAGATACAGGTGTAACCTTGTAAGAGGAGAGCTGTGGGACACAGCTACAGACAAAGCCAGCCTGAGAAAAAGGGCACAACGGCTAAATATTGAATTTATATGGTGTTACTGGAAGGCAGCCAGGAAAGGATTGCCCTGCCTTTTATTACCAAGTCTATAGTCTAAATGGATGGCCCAAGAAGATCCTACAGGTTACCCTGAAGACCTAAGGCACCCAAACACAAGATTACTTCATAGGGGCACTTAGGCTGGTCACTGCACAACTCCAAGAGGCACCATTCACATAGGCTACAGTGTGAAAGGAGACCCCTGAATCTGTGAGATGCAGAGTTCCTTCTGTGATAACCTGTTGAAGTAATATAGAATAAGAGAAAAAAGTAGGATATAAAAATCAAACATAAAATATGATTACAGGGGCACCTGGTGGGCTCAGTAGATGGAGAGTGTGACTCTTGATGTCAGGGCTATGAGTTCAAGCCCCATAATGAGTGTAGATATTACTTAAAAATAAAGTATGATAATGATCTTCTTTTTTCAAATAAAACATATACATAGAAAAACGACCAGAAGCTATATCAAAATAAAATTTCTGGAAGTATGCATGAATTCAACTTTTTCTTACTCTTAATTCTCTGTATTTTTCCATTGACTAAATTAGCAGCTTTTCATTTTTTTATTTTTTTAAAATATTTTATTTATTTATTTAATGGAGAGAGAGAGAGAGAGAGAGTACAAGCAGGGGGAGTGGCAGGCAGAGGGAGAAGCAGATTCCCCACCTGGGACTCTATCCCACCACCCTGGGATCATGACCTGAGCCGAGGCAGAAACTTAACTGACTGAGCCACCCACGTGCCCCAATTAGCAGCTTTTTAATCAATTAACAACATTTAATTAATTAGGAGCTTAAAACATCCAAATTGATACTATTTATAGCTTCAGTGTTAGAAAGTGTCAGAAATGTAAGGATTAGACGTCCACACAGATGTAAAATCCTGTAGAAAAACTGGACACTATTTTTCTACATGTGTTTACATTTTAACTAGTTTTGCATTTTACACTATTCAATAAAATTTAAGGATTAGCTTTGCTTTTGAAAGCTTTGATTTTATTACAAATACTAAAGAGCTGGAATGCTGTACATCCAAAAATGAAAGGTTTCAAATACAGTTTCCTCAGTTCCAGTGTCCTCCCAATGCTGCTTACCTCTTGAGTTGGCTTCAGTTCAGACCTCAGACCTCCCCCAGCAACTGGGACCACATGATTCCTGATTCACGGCCAATGAAAAGAAAGACTGTCAATCCCTAAACCAATGACAGCCAAGAGGAGGGGACTGGCTCCGATTAATTAGGATTTACCCTGGACCCGGGACAGTTAATATTACTGTTACACAAAGGGGAATGGGTAGAATCAAGAACAAATACAAGTTTTGTGAGGGTTGGAATTTATACACTCTTGGAGTTCTCTTTTAGTAAAACAATTTAAAAATACAAATTCATTATGAAAATGAACATTTATTTAGAATAAAAAAATGAATTGTAAATTTTTTAAACACAAGATGCCATGGACATCACCAAATCTAAAAACAAGAATGTAATTTTTTCATTAACTTCCAGACACATTTCCATTACATGTTTTCTACAATTTTTTCACCACAAATTGTTTGCCTCTTCCTATGACAAGTATATAATAGTTCATAAAGAAATAATAAAGATAGAATTCAGTCTTTCCTCTAGCATATATAATTTGAAATTCTTTTCATATTGATAATTTCAGTAACTTTCTTTTAGCATCACAATTAGTTATCTGTGATGTTCTACAAATTTTCAGGAACGTTATCAAATTTGGGTAGGCTTCTATCAAATTATTTTTTTCATATATGGCAATAAAATTTGGAGGAATCTTTCACAGTCCAGCTTCTGGATCTGACCCCTCAAATTTTAAATATCCTCCATTACCCACACACTACCGGCACCAGGCACTATAGGACCTCCTCATGGTTCCATACATACATCTTATGCCTCGGTTGGTACAACACAATGGGTGATTTCTGGAAACCATTTTACACCAAGGCAGCTAACTATTCATGGGAGTAATTGCAAACCAGGTAAACATGTGTGCCATTAAACCCCCCAAAAAATATTCTATACTCACCATTCACTAAATACCCTCAATTGGATCTCAGAAATGTCCTAGGCTACTGTGCATCCCCCCAACTGAAGGGCAAGTGTGATAGGGGAAGTTGGAGAGTGAATCAAAAATCAGTCCCAACCAATGAGAGTTAATGTGACCATGTTAAATCAGTATTCAGGTCCAATAACAATGCAATCTGTCTGAGAAGTGATCAAAAATATTGCCTAGAAAAAAAATAATGCACAATGTTTTTTGTTATAACAATGAACTTACATGTGCTTCTTAGTTAACTAGCTAATAATTGGTGAATGTATCCCATTCCTGATGTGGTTCCACATCCAACGGCATGACGGAGGGGGAGATAGACATAGAAATATATCACCAGCCCTTGACTTTGAAGAACTAGTGACCGGACAGAGGCATCAAAATTTATAGGGCATTCATTTTCTGCTTTAAAATACTTGGTAGATTAAAAATAAACAATAAATTAAATATATGTTGGCATTATGAACATTGTAGCTTTATGTTGTACACATTAATTACATGAAAAAAATAAAGGCTACTATACAACTATTTGAAAATGAGTTTGGTTGGAGATTCACACTGATGCTGTGAAAGGAACAGTGCCTGCCCAACTTTAGTGTGCATTGTTTCATCTTGGATTCAAAGCTATTTAACATTTTCATCACTTGTGTGGTTGATGGACTAGAGCGCATGATGATTAAATTTACCGATATAGTCAATTGGAATAAGTGGTTATTGCTTTGGAGGACAGGATTAGAATTCTAAATGACCTGGCAAAGCTGGAGAGCAGAGTCATATAAATAGACTGATGAGCAATTGTGTTGAGAAATGTGTGAGGAAGTACACTTAGGATTTTTTTTAACTACACAAACAAAATGTACCAATTTCTTGAACAAACATTTTTTAAAGGCAGAAACCACTATCCATCACAAATTGAATACACACCAGTAAGTATAGCAATTACATTTCTAAAATGTTTCATTTTGAAGGTGATTTTAACAACAGTGTAAATGGAAAGAAAGAGAAAATAATATATTTTCCCACCATGTCTGGTACCAGGCAATCTCTCATGGGTCAAGGTTTACTTTAATTCAAGAGATAATGATTTTCTAAGGGTATTTGGCTACAGAGTTTCTGCATCTGTTAGATTTCTCCATTGGTGGAAAAAATGTTGGAGTAGTGTCAGAGTAGTGTCAAGAGGGCCTAAAATTGGAGTCTGTTCAATCAGTACTCATAAAACATTTATACATAACATTATACCAAATACTATAGGCAATAAGATACATAGGGCATGATGTCTCTGGGCGAAGGAGGATTTGAAAGGATTAAAAACACAGTGATAATATGCATTTTCTTCCTTAATTATGTAGCAAAAAATTTCACTTATTCCAGATTAAAATTGGTGGCATTTGTCAATTATATCTATCATTACAATTTTTCCAAGGTTAATGTTATAAGATAAATTGGATATTAATACAAATAAATATAGAAATATTTATGAAAATATGAGGCACCTGGGTGGCTCAGTGGGTTAAAGCCTCTGTCTTCGGCTCAGGTCATGATCCCAGGGTCCTAGGATCGAGCCCCGCATCAGGCTCTCTGCTCAACTGGGAGCCTGCTTCCCTTGCTCTCTCTTTTCTGCCTGCCTCTCTGCCTACTACTTGTGATCTCTGTCTGTCAAATAAATAAATAAAATCTTCAAAAAAAAAAAAAAACTGCAAGAAAAAGCAACTGTAATTTTTATTATATTATTTATGTACCTTTTTTTAAGTCATCATAGTAAATTTAGTTTGGGGTATACAGTTCTTAACAGTCTTAGCTCTCTGTACAGGGCTCTTCTGTAATTTGAAGTTCCTCCCCAAGCACTCCAGATTTTAAATTCTCCTCTGAGCAAACTCTGTGACTGTAACTCTCAGGACTGATGTTCCTATTTCAAATGGCATTTTTGAAGATTGTATTTCTAGGGGCACCTGGGTGGCTCAGTGGGTTAAAGCCTCTGCCTTCTGCTCAGGTCATGATCTCAGGGTCCTGGAATCGACCCTGCATCGGGCTCTCTGCTCAGTGGGGAGCCTGCTTCCTCCTCTCTCTCTGCCTGCCTCTCTGCCTGCTTGTGATCTCTCTCTGTCAGACAAATAAATAAAATATTTTTTTAAAAAGTTTAAAGATTGTATTTCTATATTATTACAAAAGGTTGCATTATCAATGAGTTAAAGGAAGTACCTTTGGTGAAGGAGGAAGGAATTGAGAGTAAAAATTACAAATTAAGGTAAAAAATTTAAAAACTAAAATAAGAGGAACTTTCATGGACTGATGATGAAAAAGTAGAAGGAAGTATGGAGAATAATGTTCTTTTTTTAAAGGTTTTATTTATTTATTAGAAAGAGAGAGATCACAAGCAGGAAAGGAGGCGCGAGGGGGGGGGAGGCGGTGGCAGGGGGAGCAGACTCCCTGCTAGGCAGACAGCCCAGTGTGATGCAGGGCTCAATCCCAGGACCCTGAGATCATGATCTGAGCTGAAAGCAGAGGCTTAACCCACTGAGCCACCCAGGCATCCCGAGAATAATGTTCTTAATCATTCTAAAGTTTAAAAATAATTTTTTAAACATTTTATTTATTTATTTGAGAGAGAGTGACAGATCACAAGCAGGCGGAGGGGCAGAGGAAGAAACAAACTCCCCACCAAGCAGGAAGCCCAACTCAGGACCCATCCCAGGACCGTGGGACCATGACCTGAGATGTTTAACCACCGACTTTGCCACCCAGGCACCCCTAAAAACGATTTTTTAAAGGGAGGGTGGCAGTATTTCATGAACGAGACAAATGTTATCTAATAGCGGTTTTCAAGTTTTCACTAGGGAAGTGGTTCTCAGAATGTGGTCCCTGGACCAGCAGAATCAGCATCCCCCAGAAACTTGTTAGAATTGCAAATTATCAGGCCCTATCCCAGATCTACGGGTCCAGCAGCTAAGGGGTGGGGCCCAGTAATCAACTTTTGACAATGCTCTGGAGGTCATTCTATGCATGATAAAGGTGGAGAATCATATTAGTAACCCCTGAGAGCTTTTAAAAACTACCAATACCTAGGCCCCTTCCCAGACCAACTATATCAGAATCTTTAAGGATGGGGCCTGGGCATCAGTATGGTTTTCAACACTCCCTGTCTGCTTTCAGTGTTGGGTAGATTTGGGTAAAGAAGCTGCCTTAGAGAGCCCTTCTTCAACCCCAGAGAAAGGAGCCAACTGGCTGAACTCCCAAACTAACCCTCCTTCCACAAGATTAGTCAAATCTCAAACTCATTTACTTCTTTTTCAATGACAGATGTTCTTAAAAGAAATTTGAAAACCTCAGGTTGAATGCAGTCAGGATTGATTGATTCTATTTAAATCCATTAACACCTTTGTCAGTAGATCCTAAAGCCAAGGCAATAAGGACACTACAGTTTCATTTGATGAAAGTAAGAGGGGAAGATGACCATCCTGACCATGGGGTACATGGGGTACGTGTTGAGGACACCTCAACAGCCAAGAATCTGGAGGAAGGGCCACAGCCCTAGTGGAGGGGAAGGTAAGAGAGAGTCCTACCATAGGAGTCCGAGCAGGCCCAGACAGGGATTTAAAAGAATAAAAAGCAGATATGCTGTCACAGACAAATCTCACTGGCGTCAGTCAGAGTTTACCTGAGGCTAACCTTGTACAGCCAAATGGAGATTAGTCAGATATAGAAATAAATTATCCCTGAAATTATTTAGCAAATAGTGGGGAAACTTTTTTAAATTTCCTGACATTAGATGTACATGCAAATTCCAGGCCCTCTCTCAGCAGAACTGTGCTCAATCATCTCCATTAAAGGTTCCTCAGAAAAGGAGCTGGGTATTCACTAACAAAATGACGGGTTCTTCAAGAGACGCTGTTTGTGGGATGCCTGCGTGGCTCAGTCAGTTAAGCATCTGCCTGTGGCTCAGGTCATGGTCCCCAAGTCCTGGGATTGAACCTCATGTCAAGCTTCGCACTCACTGTGGAGTCTGCTGTTCCCTCTCCCTCTTTCCTACTCCACTCCTGCAACACTTGTGCTTGCTCACTCTCTCTCAAGTAAATGGATAAAATCTTTAAAAAAAGAGAGAGAGATGGTGTTTCCTGGGTTTCCAGCTGGAAGCTGGTATTAAGGAAAATACACAGAAACTCCCAGAACTGTTCTATTAGTTTTCTCTGGCATCAAGATTTCAAGAAATTATACTGAAAGTTTAGCAAACATTGTTAGAGTGATCTCCATTCTTCGTAAAAAAGAATAGACATACAAAAACTGAGACAATAACTTATTGATTAAATTTTAAAAGATGAGTGTTGAATATTCTGAGTTAAAAGAAATTAGACAGAAATTAGATTGGTTTAACTTTCAGTTGAAGACACTTAGTGATGAAGTTACATGTCCCAGTACTTAAGCTGTGGCATTATAGAAGCAATACATAGCTTAAAAATTTATGAAATATGATCCAGGCATATAAAATACCTCAAATACCAAGTAATGGCATTGAAAAAATAAAAATAGAAAAAGCAAATAGCTGAGGGTCTCAAGAGTAAAATTTCTAATTTTTAAGATAGCATAAAATGTGCTTTGGTTTTTCCCTACAACAATAGTTCAAAAACTTTAACTGTCCCAGAATCATCTGGGAGCCTTGATAAAACAGATTTCTGGGCCTTCCTTCCCTCCAGAGTTTCTGAGTTCAGAGTTCTGGAGTGCAAAATTTAAGTTATCTGGTGATGCTAGGTTACTACTCGGAGAACCACAGTTTGAGAAGCACTGATTTAGAATACTGATTAAATTCTAGCATCTGTGATATGTTTAAAATTACATAACACATAAGATTTATAAAGAGATAAAGAATAAGTCAATAAATACACTTGACCTACCACCCAATCTAAGAAATTAAACACTGCAGTTGAGTTCCCCTATTTATTTTTTCTGGATTCTATTCCCTTCTAACTTACTTAGGGGTAATCATTATCCTTCATGTTTAATCATGATTCTTTATGGTCTGCAAAGAACTGCAAATCAACAAGAAACAGGAAAGTTTGTGTTTGTTTGTTTTTTTAAGATGCAGAACATAATTGGGCTATTTTCAGAGGAAACTCAAAAGATGATCAGCAATTATATGAAGTCATGTTTGAACTTACCAATAATCAGAGAAATACAGGATTTTTTAAAACTATGAAATAACACTTCACATCCATTTAATGGGCAAGAATTAGGAAGCTGGGTGATTTCACGTGTTGGAGGGTTTGCGGTACAGAGGGAGACAGGAATGTCTGTGGCTATTGGTGCAGCTTTCTAGAAAATAATCTAATTTCTTGGTCAAATCAGTATTGGTATATGCACAGTGCCCTCTGCAATTTAGGTCCTGACTATCCTTCCCTAAGAAAAGAGACCTGTTTAAAGATTGTGCTGAAAGTCAGCGACAATCTAGTGTCTACAACTGGAGAGGTAGATAAAAAAAATGTAGTAGAAGCGATCACCCCTTGAACTACCATCCCATAATTAGAAGAAACAGAAGACTACATTTACACATACAAACACAGATTAATCTTAAAATCTAGTCCTGGTTTTTAAAAAGACACAAAGTGAGGGCTGACTGGGTGGCTCAGTCGGTTAAGCATCTGCCTTCGGCTCAGATCACAATCCCAGGGTGCTGGAATCGAGCCCCACATCGGCTTCCTGCTCAGTGGGGAGCCTGTTTCTCCCTCTTCCTCTGCCTGCCATTCTTCTGGCTTGTGCTCTCTGTCAAATAAATAAATAATAATAAAAATAAAACGACACAAAATGAAATTTCCGTCACAATGCCATATGTGTACATATTATTTTGCTCTCTACTGTTTGAGGGTAAACTGCAGACATGATACACTTAACCCCTTATTGTCTAAACCCCAGAGTCCTGAATAGAGAATAACAACATTCTCTTCCATCATTGTAGACAATTATAAAAATCAGGAAGTTAGCACTGACATGATTATATTAGCTAATTCACAGACTCTCATATTTTTTCCAATCATCTCAATAATGCTTATAACAAAAGAAAATCCCGGGTCATAGACTGTATTCAGTTGTCATGTCATGCTGCTTTAGTGATGAGTACTGTAGTCCCCAACTTGTCCACAATTTCACTTTCTGTGGTTTCAGTGACCCGCATTCAACTGTGTTCCAAAGGCAGACGATCCTCCTTCTGATGTACAGTCAGAAGAGCAGTAGTAGCCACACCCCACATTACAATGCCTACGTCATTTCATCTCATCACATAGGCATCAGGTTCAGTGTTATCTGTTATCTGCAGTTTCATGCGTCAACTGAGGGTCTTGGACCCCCCCCAAAGATAAGGGGGGACTACTGTACAAGTAATTGTTTTTAGGATATCCCTTAGTTTGGGTTTGTCTAAAGTTTTCTCATGATTACATTTGGGTTATGCATATTTGACAAGAATACCCTTGAAGGCACTTGATGTCAGTTTTTCCCATTATTGGTGATACTAATATTGCTCATTTTGTTAAGATGGCAGGTTTCCCTCTCTAAAGTAACTACTTTTTCCTTTGGAATTAATAAGTGTCTCTGGTGGGACGCTTTGAAAATATATAAATATCCTATTACACATCAAATATTCGCCCACTATTTTTAGCACCTATTGATTATTTCCTGAATTGTTATTATGATAGTTGCCAAATGGTGATTTGCTAATTCCATTTCTTGCACATGTATTAAGTGGCATTCTACAATAAGGAAGATCTTTCTCTACTCCCTTGTTTATTTAAGTAGGGCCTCGTGGATTCTCATTTTATTCAGTGGGTTATAATCTGTTATTATCCTTACTTATTTTGATACCAAGTTGTCCCAGATTTGGCCAGTGAGAGCCCCTGTAAGTTGGTTTCTGACTTCTGTTTATATATTTCCTTTCATCTCTGAGTACTTTTTAAATTTCTAGCTCAAGATGTTCCAAACCCAGTTTGTATTTTCCCAGATTCAGCCCAGGAACCATTCATTTCTCCAAGGAGACCTGTTTCCCTTTAGAGGAGAATGCTTTTCAGAAACCAAAATCTGGGCATTAAGTGTTCTTGATATCCAATCCAATAACCCAGCCTTCTCATGTTCCACACTTGCAACTCCCCTTTCCTGACAGTAAAAAACCTGGTTCCATTATACAAAATATATTTACTTATTTTCTTAATTCAAGAATATTGTAGTTTCAGAGTACTGAGATAATCAAGGCTTCTAACTACACTTCAGTATTTATTTAGAGTTTTTGTCTTTAGGACGTGTTCTTGAGTAAGGAGTGACAAAAAGATAATAGTCTCCCTGAACCAGGAGGTGGTCCCATATAACCCTGTTTCTCCAGCTGTCACAAGATCCACACATCTCATTGATTCTTGATAATGATTTATTTAATAAGTGATCCACTAGGTTTTTCTTTAATTTTTTTAAGATTTTATTTATTTATTCACTCACTTATTCATCCATTCATTCAGTTGGAAAGAGAGGAGAGAGAGATTATGGGGAAGAGCAGAGGGAGAAGAACAAGCAGATTCTGTGCTGAGCATGGAGCCCCACATGGGACTCAATCCCACCACCCTGAGATCATGACCTGAGCTGAAATCAAGAGTTGGGTGCCAAACCGCTGAGCCACCCAGGCACCCCATCCAAATAGTTTTTTGAGACTCATAAACATCTGGGGCACCTGAGTGGCTCAGTAGATTAATTATCTGTCTTTGACTCAAGTCTTGATCTCAGGGGCTGGAATCCAACCTGGGGTCCAGCCCGGGTTCCAGAGGGGCTGTGGCTCCACACTCAGCTGGGAGTCGGCTTCTCCCTCTGCCCCTCCCCCACCGTGCTCTTGTGAGCATGGGCACTCTGTCTCAAATAAGTAAAATCTTTAAATTTAAAACAAAAAAAAAGCACTCAAAAGCATTATGGGTTGAAATAAAGAGTGATTAAAGAAAGAAAGTTGGGGCACCTGGGTGGCTCAGTGGGTTAAGCCTCTGCCTTCAGCTCAGGTCATGATCTCAGGGTCCTGGGATCAAGCCCCACATCGGGCTCTCTGCTCAGCGGGGAGGCTGCTTCCTCTGTCTCTCTCTGCCTGCCTCTCTGCCTACTTGTGATTTCTCTCTCTGTCAAACAAATAAAATCTTTTTAAAAAAATAAAGAAAGTAAGGAAGTTTATTCAAAAAGATATTGCCAAAAATAAGGGTTTTAAAAGTTTTGAATTAAAGTGGTAATAGTTGACCTTCACTTATTTTCTGTCAAAAACTTTTGCTTGAGAACTGTCCTTTCATAGACATCATTGAGTATAATTGACACACAATGCGACATTAGTTCCAGGTATATGACGTAATGATTCAACTTCTCTATATGTTCTGCTATGCTCACCACAAGTATAGCTACATGTCATCATACAGCATATTACAATATCATTGTCTATACTCCCTATGCTGTATCTTTTAGTCCCATGATTATCCATTCCATAACCAAACCTGTATCTCCACTCCCTTTCACCCATTTTGCCTATGCCTTGACCACCCCACCCCCTTCCCTCTGGAAACCAGAAACAAACATTGACAAGATTTGAAGGCTTAAAAAAAATTTTTTTTTAATTGGGAAGTAGAAACCACACAGCAAACAAACAACCCACAGTGATTGCTTTCTGAATCTACATAATATATTCAAAATAAAGGGCTCTGTGTGCCTCTTCCTGGAGAGCTATCAACAGAGGTGTGAAAAAAAGTTCTTTAGAGATAATGTAATCAATGGGAGAGGAAAGATTTGCCCACACCTTCAGGAGTATAAAAGGGGTTGGGAGAGGCCTGGGTGATCCACTTGGAGAGCTGAGAGTGAAGCCACAAGCTATGGAACTTCCTTCTGACAACCAGCCCAACGGACCCCCAAAAGAACACCTTCAATAGACGGTGAGTGGACCCACACCAACCGGTGTATTAAAGGGTCTAAAAGTCGAGCTCCTCAGCCCTTAGAAACTGTTAACAGAGCTTTGGTGGAGTGAATCTATGATACAGGTGTGGGTGGGTGAATTGATTCTAAATATATCTAAAATGTTTGAATTTTAGAACATGATCATTTTTTCTATTAAAAAAAAGTTTCAGTTTGTACAGAAGGAAGCTGATCACCAGATTTCACATGTGTTCATATTTTACAGTCCAAATAATTAGGTCAGTCAATGGGACAAATGTGTGACATCAGACCTATATCAGATAATTGAGGAAACCATGGCCATAGAATTTATATTTTAATTATTCAAGGTTACCAAACTTTGAAACAATGTCCAATATGAGCTGTGCCAAGTCATAATGTAATATCTGGCCACTGGAAGTTTAAAAATCAATTTTTTTATAATTAAAAAAATCAGTCTGATAATGGAAAGGTGAGCCACAATTAATTTTTTATAGCTTGAAATTAATTTCACTTTGGGAATCTAATTGAACAAACTTGATCATAATTACCTGGACCTTTAAAAAAAATGTTGATAGGAGGGTGTGTGGGTGGCTCAGCCAGCTAAGTATTTGCTTTCGGCCCAGGGTCCTGGGATTGAACCCCACATTAGGCTGCTTGCTCAGTGGGGAGTCTGCTTCTCCCTCTCCCTCTGCGCCCTTCCTACCTATCCCTCTCAACACCCATGGCTTGTGCTCGCTGTCTCTCAATAAATAAACAAAATAAATAAATAAATGTTGATAAGGTTCTTCTTATATTTGAAAGCAGTACAAGTCATGTAGGTAATTGGAAAGATAAAGTATAAAATAGAAAATAAAATGTCTATAATTTATACAACTTCAAAAATAGTCATTCTGAAAAAAAAATAGTCACTCTGTATTTTGTTATAATTCTTTCCAGAATTTTCTTCCTTGTACATACAAACATTTTGTTTCAAAACTAGGATTATGTCATATAAAGTATATTATCCTTAACATTGTTTCATGACCAAGACCTCTTTTCAGTGAATACTCTTGGAACATGTAAAATAAATAGTTGCATAGACTTCTTCATACAAACTTACCAAATTGTATTAAATTGGTCTGCAAAGTTCCAGGTAGTAAGGAAAAGGTGTATCTTAAAAATACTGATTAAATTCAAACCATTTTTCTCCTCAAAGTATACTATTCAACTTTAACCAACATATTTGTCTAATCAAATAAGCCCCCAGTAATCACGTGCTATGACTTAGTGAATGCAACCTCTTGATGATATCAAAGCTTTACTTTGAAAGATACAGTTACTCAAGTCTGAGTAGAACCTGCTGTAGTAATTGAATGGTCTGCGCACAGTTTTAGTCCCTGCTCCATAGTGAAAACCAAATGTCAATGTGCTTCCTCCTTATAAATAACCAATTACATGGGTGACCTAAAAATAGAGTTCTTGTTGGCTAAGACAGGTTAATGACAGCCAG
The DNA here is from genome assembly GCF_010015895.1 of Lontra canadensis. Taxonomy (NCBI): domain Eukaryota; kingdom Metazoa; phylum Chordata; class Mammalia; order Carnivora; family Mustelidae; genus Lontra; species Lontra canadensis. Next base: position 12,382,449 of record NW_022631021.1, on the reverse strand, counting down.
CTTGGAATCCTGTCATGTAGCACAGCTATTTTTGTGCCACAGTGTAGCTAGATTTGTCAATCCTCTCTGGCCTTTAGCACATATTTTAAATCTTAAGGCCCCAAATAAGGAATCACAGCTAAGGAATGAGGAGTTTACTAGTGAATAGTTGATTGCATTATTTCTGATTAGATCAGGAGGGAATTAGAATTCCATGTTTTTGTGTAGAAGAGCAAGAAAAGGTAAAGCATAATTCAAAATTCACAAAATGGCCGGGGGAAGGGGGCTGCGCCTGAGTGGCTCAGTGGGTTAAAGCCTCTGCCTTAGGCTCAGGTCATGATCCCAAGGTCCTGGGATCAAGCCCCATGTTGTCGGGCTCTCTGCTCAGCAGTGAGCCTGCTTCCCTTCCTCTCTCTCTGCCTGTCTCTCTGCCTACTTGTGATCTCTGTCAAATAAATAAAATCTTTTTTAAAAAATTCACAAAAGGTAATAGGACAAGGGAAAGGAAGAATAAATTATGGTGTGAACAGCTAAGCAGAACTTATTGTCCAGCTTGGGAGTGTAATTGTAACGGCATACAGCTACTTTATTTGACTCAAAATATTTAAGAGGTAACGGTTACAGTTGTTTAAAGCAGAAAATAAGAATGAATAATAGCAGGTCATCAAAGTTACTGATGTCATATTCCTTGGCCTTAATTTAAGAAATATATAAAAACAGCTGGAAATCCAGTTATCAATCTAGAAACTTCCACAGACCATACTTTTTTTTTTTTTTTGGTAACTCAGTGATTTAATTTTTTTTTGAAGATTTTAATTTTAAGAAATCTCTATACCCAACATGAGGCTCGAACTTACAACCCCGACATCAAGAGTCACATGCTCTACCAGCTGAGCCAGACATGTGCCCTAATTTTTTTCTTAAAGTAGAATACCGGAAACACAAATATTCAGATTAACAGATGGCAGACTTCACTCAGCAGAGCCAATAAAAAGACTTTACAATTCCTCTCACCAGAAATGTAGTTACAATTCAGTCTTACAGTCTTTCTTTTTTCCAAGTACATTTCATTACAGTAGAATTTTCTCTATTCTTGTCAAGTTTCTGATAACTCTGGAAAATTCAACACATATGAAAACCATTTATGTTCTTTTTATCCAGCTACCATTATACTGGGAGTATGTGGTTCAAATTTTGGGACAAAAAAATTCTTCTATTCTTTCTTCTATACTCTAGTATAGAATACTGTCATAACTTCACATCTACTCCCCATTCCAACTTCCCAGGTAGAACTAGGCATCACCCTGCAGGGTTCCCGTAGGATACAATAGAAAACCTCCATTGTAGCTTTTATTGGCAGTACTATAGCTGTTTACATACGGGTCACTTTTGAGGACAGCATCTTTGTCATGGTTGCATAGCCACCTCCTAGACCAGTGCATAGTAAATGCCAACAGAAATTCTTGTCAGAATTCTATAAGAATAAAATTGTTTCTAGGGGCACTGTGGGCAGTTCTGAAACACACGGTGTAGTTTCTGCTAAAGATGTTAACTTGTGGTTGATATTAGAAGAGAGCCAAGCAAAGCAGCAATTATTCCATATAGTCCTAGAAAACTTGTACCTCCATTTCTTTTCATCTCTTCACTCCCAGAACAACTCCTGTTTATTTCTAGTAATAGAAATAGTGTTAACTGATCCTCCCTTTTTCCAAGGAGAACATACTTGGCTCGGCAGAGAGAATGGGCTCCATAGAAACTTTAGAGGCTGTCGAGATAGGTGGAGGTACACGTATGACTCACGATGGCAACCATCTCCATCATTAAAGGACTGAGTCAGAGTTTTCAGAGTACAGACAAGGACCTTGGAAAAGTTCCCTGGAAATCAGAGCATTTAAGAATTGGGTTTTCTTGTCACACTCATTAGAGTAGTTCTAGACCTAAAGTAGGTAAAATCCTTGCAATTCCTGTCAGCCAGAGTGTACCCCCTCTCCTGTCTCTCTCTTTTTTTTTAAGATTTATTTATTTATTTATTTATTTGACAGGGAGAGAGATCACAAGTAGGCAGAAAGGCAGGCAGAGAGAGAGAGAGAGGAAGCAGGCTCCCTGCCGAGGAAAGAGCCCAATGCAAGACTTGATCCCAGGACCCTGAGATCATGACCTGAGCTGAAGGTAGAGGCTTAACCCACTGAGCCACCCAGGTGCCCCTTCTCCTGTCTCTTTAGATACAGGTTTGTAGAAGTGACATAGGACCTGGGTTACCAGAATTATTACTACTACTACTGTAGCTGTCATTGCAATCATAATTTTGGAACCACAAAGAAGCTTGCATGTCCCACTGCATTTGAAATGGATGACTTTGTCTCCCTGAGTAATATACATACCTACCTTGTATTACCAAACATATGCTTCCACTCTACCCACCAATGATGGCTATCTTAGAGCAAGAGCACCCGAAGCTTTTAATATTCATGGACCCCACATTGTAAGTAATCAGAATCAGCCCAGATGTCTCTAATGGGTTTGGGATCCAGGGCACCAAAGAAGATGTGAACATTATTTAAGGGACATGTGGACTCTGGAAGAATGGAAAGAATGAGTCTGGGAACAGTTTTGACTGGCTCATTTACTAAGTGTGTTTTAACCTCCCCTTACATAAGATGGGATAGCAATTCTCCTCCCAATGCCTTGCTAGAGTAGATAAGGCATATGATCAGATAATACAAAGGAAAGTATTTGGGAAGTTAAATTGCATGGAAATGCAAGTACATTCCTGTTCAGAGGACTTCCCCCTTGGCTCTGTGATGACTACCACTATTAGTGACTCCTTGGATGAGTCATTTATCCTCTCCAGAGGTCTGTTCTCTGAGGTATAATTGGGATATCTTCCAGGCCTTACCAGTTCTATCTTTACATGACTCTGAATTTCTTTCATCTTCTTATATTTTGGAAAAACTCCTTCCTCCAATCCCTTGCTGCATTTCCTGCCTTTCATCGTTCTAACAGCTTTGGAATCTCAGTGCCTCCTAAACAGCGTACAGATAGAAACCCTTCATCATTTCCCCCTGACAATGACCATGGCAGGCAGAGAGAGGTTGAGCCATGTAGTTTGAAAAGATAAAAGGCCCTTACCCATGAAAGATTATCATGTAGAAGCCAGGGGTCCAAGAATAAAAGATCACCAAGAACCACAAAGGGCCATTTTAATGATGACCATAATATCACAAATTTTGGGCATGATTGCAGGATAAAACTCTAAATAGGATGCAACTATTCCCCAAGATATTTGCCATACTGAATTAATCTGTGTATGTACAATAGTCACCTGCTGGGATTTTCCCCACTCCAAAAGGGTGTAATTAATGGAAAACTATTAGAAATAGTGTGAGATCTGGGGGCACCTAGCTGGCTACGTCAGTAGAGCATGAGACTCTTGGTCTCAAGGTTGTGAGTTTCAGTCCCATGTTGGACATAGAGATTTAAATAAATAAATAAATAAATAAATAAATAAGGGGTTGGAAATCTTTTAAATTTTTAAAAATTAATAAAAACATTGGAAAATGTTCTTAAATAATCATCAGTACCACTGACTGGTCAACAGTTTCAATGTATATAAAGATTACCCAATAGACAACTGAACATGTGTCATATTCTTCGCAATTAAACTTTAACATTAATTAGTATTCTTTTGGTACAACCAACAAAATAAAGACAAAGGAAATATTTCCCTTAAAATTCCAAAAAGTTAGTCCAGTCTTCCATTTCACATTTTTTGCTAATCTAAAGGTTTAATCACACTAATACAGTATAACAATTTTGAAATATTACAATAAACTTGCTTTAGGTTTGCTGTGTTAAATAATTTCTCAAGTGCATTGTTTCCATCTGCTTTATAGTACACAAATTGAAGATAATACTAGAGGGGAAGTTAAGTCTAGAATTCTCGGTTCAAGGGCTCTGCCAAAGAGATCAGCATGTCACTATCACTTTGAGTGAATCTGTACTAGATCAATAATTTATTCCTGAGTCACTGATACTATTTGTCAGTTCTTTTGCCTTGTTATTTTCAAGGAATAAAAAGTAAGTTTATTCTAAACAGTAATATAAAAATGAATTACAGTCTTTTAGGAGAAATTCTCAAACACACACACAAAATAAAAATAAAAATATAGCAAGCAATCTGTCCTCTTGGGTGATACTATCCAAGATAAGTCAGCCTGTGATCATCATCACTTTCTTGATTTCACCTTCTAATCTCATTGTCTGCTGCCAGATCCTATTTCTCAGGGTTTCTGTGCCTACCAAACACCGACATTGCCCTCCAAACATCCTTAAATCAAGCATAAAATAATAATAGCACAAAACACGCTAGTTGCTCATTAAATACCTACCATGTGCCAGGTACTGTGTTAGGAACAGCGAAAATAATAGGACATGGCCTCTGCCTTGGAGAACTTCATGGGATACAAGGGAGACAGATGGAGTTTACCAAAATGAGTATCCTAATGCAATAAAGATTGCAATTAAGGTATGTATAAGATACTATGAAAGCACAGGGGATGGAGTGTCTACGTTGATGGGAAGGTTGGGAAAATAGCAAAAGATAATTAATTTTCAGGGGCACCTGTGTGGCTCAGTCAGTTAAGCATCAGGTCATGATCTCAGGGTCCTGGGATCAAGCCCTGCATCAGCTTTCACTGAGTGAGGGGTCTGCTTGTCCTTCTCTCTCTGCCCCTACCCCCTCTCATTCTCTCTCTCTCAAATAAATATTTTTTAAAAGAATGATTAATATTCAGGTTTTAGGGGAAGTAAAAGAATTTTCCAGGTAAAAGGAATTACAGACCAATCGCGGTCTGAGAAAGCATATTTTTTGGAAATCACAATTGGTTTCAAAGGCTAGAAGAGTAACAGTGAAACAGAAGGTAGGGCTGGTAAGGCAAAGGCATAATTTGGAGTGTCTTAAATATCTTGTTAAAATTTTTAGACTTTCTCCAAAACTTAATGGAAGGTCATTGGGAGATTTTAAGTAGGAGAATGACAAAAATACAGGATGGATTATGTGGAGACAAGACTAGAAGTTATTCAATCAAGCTATTTCAATACAACTTAGTAAATATTGTTAAAGGAATTAAGGGAGGTAGTGAGAGAGGGAAAAGGAGAGAAGGAAAGAAGAAAGAAGGAAAAGAAGGAAACTGAGGGTAGAAAATGGAAGGAGGGGGACAATTTCCAAGATATTTAGTAGATAAACTCAATAGAAATTGATAGCCAATGAGACAGAAAGGAGGAAAAGGTAGGAGTCTAGTATGACTGCTGGGTTTCTGGCTTGGGACCCTGAGGGGCAGAGGTGCAATTTACTGGTATCAAAAAAAAGTAAGATGAACAATTTCAAGGGAAGGAAAGAGATTATTGACTGAGTATGAAGTACTTGGAGTTTATCCCATGGAAATACAGATCTGAAACTAGTCTTTACTAGAAGCACATTTTAGTTATCATTGGATGTTTGGAAGGTGAGACCAAAGAAGTTCTCTCTCAATAGCTCTGAGACTCTAAAGTGTAAGGGAATGCCAGAGAAGAAATAAATAAATATTCTTACAAATACCAACACCTGGAAGGCAGGAAAATAGGGGGAGACAAGCCATCTCTGGAGCCCCCAGAGACATAAGAGAAACAAGAGAGTTTCAAGAAGGAAATAAAGATAAAAATGAGTTTCCTCATCTGGAAAGTAGGTTCTCAGATAATGCTCAGAAAGTGTTCATCACCAAGTCAGCATGTAGTGAGTACTGAATAAATATTGCAGGATGATTAGGTTTGGGCAGGACATATTCAAGGCAGTAAGACTGAGGCAGGGTGGAGGATAATTTTTCTCCCTTTTCCCCCTCCTCCCTTTTCCCCCATGGCTCAGTGAGTGAAGCCTCTGCCTTCAACTCAGGTCATGACCCCAGTGTCCTAGGATCAAGTCCCACATCGGGCTCCCTACTCAGTAGGGAGTCTGCTTCTCCCTCTACACTTCCACTCTCCTCTTGATCTCTCTCTCTCTCTCTCTCTCAAATAAATAGATAAAATTGAAGGAAGGAAAGGAAGGAAGGAAGGAAGGAAGGAAGGAAGGAAGGAAGGAAGGAAGGAAGGAAACAGGAGAAGTGTAACTGAGTGACTCAGTGGGTTAAGCGGCCAACTCTTGATTTTGGCTCAGGTCATCATCTCAGGATTATCAGACGGAGGTCTGTCCTTGGGCTCTGTGCTTGAGATTCTCTCCCGTTCCCTCTCTCTGCCCCTCCCTCCCCTTTCTCTCCATCTTTCTCAAATAAATAAAATCTTTTTAAAAAGAAAGAACACAGGACAGATGAGTCATTGCTATTCACAGAAATGAACTCATATTTACAAATAACACACTAATAAAGAAAAATAATCTTGTAACTATAAATATTCCTTTGTAACAAATTTTTAAAGCCATTCCAAATTAACTAAAAGGATCATGATGACACTTGTAAACAGCAGGGACTTAAATGGAGTTAGTAGGGGAAGTAATAATGTATAAGGCTATTCCACAGAGTTCCATTTCCATCATTACTTTTAAAACAGTGAATTTATTTTACACAATGAATATTACATAAAAGGAAAAAGCTTAAATAGCAGTAAAAAGCAATGTAATCATTGGTGTGTAATTTGCAGACATAGTTGTCCTGTCATCATTGTAAATATTTTTAGTCTCCTTTTGAACTCTGTGGAAGTGTGCTATAGTAACTCTAAATTGTCCTGACAGGTGCACTCCAATGTAGTAACAAAAATATGTTCATATATTTGTAAAACCACAACCATAGTTCTTATTTAAAGCTTACTGAAGGGAGCTGAGAAACGGTATTAATGGTTTCTTTCTTCCCCATGACAGGAACCCAGGATGGATAGACTAAGAATAAAAATACTGTAAAAGATCATGGAGTGGCCTCATTCACAAAAAAAATAAATAAAGTACTCACAGAAATGCTTTTTATAATGAATTTCCATAGTTTTCATGTGTTAGAAAATTTTTAAATGCTTAAAAATACAAATCTAATTTTTAAAATTGAATTTGATGGACATACACTAACCTTACCAAATTGCTGTAAAAGTTTTTAAATGCTTGCTCTCAACTTCTGTACTTACCTCTCTCATACTTGGCATGAGTTCACAAACTACACTTTGAGTAGCATTGTTCTAGAAGACTATTTCTCTTGAAAAATTCATGAGAATGAGAGGTGGAGTTTTTAGTAATTTACTACCTAATCATATTTTATGGTTCAATCATGCCAAACTCTTTAGAAAGATGACATATAAACTAGAATGCAAGTTCATTAGCTATGGGATAATCCCTTCTAGGATTAGAATATGTGGGAATCCAAGTTAACAAAAGCTTGTTGAGGGGCACCTGGCTGGCTTGGCTGGAAGAGCATGTGACTCTTGACCTTGAGGTTGTGTGTTTGAGCCTGACGTTGGATGTAAGAGATTACAAAAAATAAATAAAAATAAATAAAAGCTTGTTGACCAAAGAAGCAGAGTATAAGAAGTAACCAATGAAGAAGACAAAGAGAGAAAGAAAGAAAGAAAGAAAGAAAGAAAGAAAGAAAGAAAGAAAGAAAGAAAAGGAAGGAAAGGAGGGAGGGAGGGAGGGATGGAGGGAAGGAGAGAGAGAGGAAGAAAAAAAGAAAGGAAAAGAAAAGGAAGGGAGGGAGGGAGGGAAAGAGAGAAAGAGAAAGAAAGAACAGAAGGAAGGAAAGAAGGAAGGAAGGAAGGAAGGAAGGAAAGAAGGAAGGAAGGAAGGGTGGGTGAGAGATAAAAGGAAGGAAGGGAGGGAGGAAGGAAGGAAATAACCTTAAAGGGAGGTTTCAAGGCAAAGAGAGCAGCTTGGCAGAGTGGTGGAGACAGGGACTCTTGCATTCAAGCCACTGAAATTTGAATCCCAACTGCATCCTGTTAAATACTTGTGTGACCTGAAACTCTGTGAAGTTTCATGTCCTAATTTTTATCATGGAGACACTATCAATGTGGAGAGATTTATAAAAGGATTAATATAGTGCTTAATGCAACACTCAGGGCATAGTAAGCATTCAATAAATGTCAGTTGATGTTATTAATACCATCCTATAATAATATGTATCTCTACAACAACCAGCATACTTATGGTGTACAGATTGGGTGCTTCTTCCCTAGACAAAGCTGGATAAACACTGCCTTAAATCTTTAGACTTTACTCTTCTGTGTACCTAGTCATCATCTTCCTTCTGTTCTCACAATCTTCTTCTGAACAGATACAAAAAAAATTGATTCCGTTTCAGTTTACACATTCCAGTATGACTTCCCTTAGATCATATTCAAGTCACCTTGACTCAAGTTTAGATATTTCGGGGATCTGGGATGGAGGGAGCAAAGAGTCTTGTTCTCCCTCTCCCTCTTCCCCTCTCCCCTCATCCCTCTGCTCTCTTGCTCTCTCTCACATACAAAATAAATAAATAAATAAAAATCTTTAAAAAAAAAAAGAATCTTGGATATGATTAAATTCCTTTAAACATCCATTTGATCTCTCGCCACATTATAAGAGTGGCATTTTGGGAAAGAAATTAGAAAATAGAGAAAAGAAAAGAAAAAAAAAACTGTTCATTCCCATCTCTCAGTGACACCTGCATAGCATTTAAATGTCAGTTACAACATGGTTAACATTTTGGTTTATCTTTTTTCTATTTTTAACTTGTAGTTTTACATAGCTATAATTATACAAATTATATAACTCGCATTGTTTCTTTTCACTTAACATCACAAAGTAAGCATTTCTCCATGTTAAAGTCATTAAAGGATATTTCTTAATATCTGAAGAATATGCCATTATGTAGCTATCTCAAGTGATATTACCTACAATGCATTGGTTCTTTAAAGAATTTCTCAGAGTCTGATTTTTCTAACAGGTTCGAGAAAAAATGCAAATGTGTATCTAACACAGCTTGGAAAGCAATAAAGGCACAATAAATTTTAGCTTTTATTTATTTATTTTTGAGAGAGAGAGAGAGAGAGAGAGAAGAGGGAGGAACAGAGGGAGAGAAAGACTCTTAAACAGGCTCCATGCTGCAGAGCCATCTCATGACCCGAGATCATGACCTGAGCCAAAATCAAGAGTCAGACTTAACCAATTGAGCCACCCAGGCGTCCCATGCTTTTCTTCCTATTATAGATATCAGGAGTTTGATTGTTCTCTGAAAACTTAAATATACAATTTTTAGGAGTTCCTACTCTACTATGTTCCTTAAAATATTCAGAAATAGTGCCTTTCTCCACACATGCTTTGAGTACCTTTATTTCTTTCAGGCTTCTAGTGTGTTCTTCACATAGTGTTAATGAAAATATTCATGTGAATTACGGAACTTTATGTCAGTATGCCACCACCATTCAGCATCATACTGTAAAACAGGCTTACAATAATGGACTTATATCCTTGTTGGACATTAACAAAAATTTCTGGAAGTCATGGGGCATGTTGTGATTCAAGTCTTCTCAATTCTATTTTTGTATCTCTGATCTAGCCACATTTGCCCATTTCCACTACCCTCTGATAGTCAACACCATCATTGTCCCCATTTATCAAGATAGGAAACAAGTCTTTGACCCCATCACACTAATTCCATTCTAGGACTCCCTCCTATCCATACGTCACAGAATAGCAGAAATTACGTTCTTAAAAACATATATTTCCTTTTTTTTAAGATTTTTTTAATTTATTTGACAGAGAGAGAGAGATCACAAGTAGGCAGAGAGGCAGGCAGAAGGAGAGGGGGAAGCTGGCATCCCGTTGAGCAGAGAGCCTGATGCAGGGCTCCATCCCAGGACCCTGAGATCATGACCTGAGCCGAAAGCAGAGGCTTAACCCACTAAGCCACTCAGGTGCTCCCATATATTTCCTTTTATACAGCTTTTGCTCATCATCCTTAAGATAAAAACTAAATTCTTAACAAGCCCTACAAGGACCTGCATGATCTAGTTCCTGCCAGATCTCCAGGCTGACTCCCAGCTTTCTTCTCTTATTTTGCTGCATTTCCTTGGGTCTTTCATCTCTTTGACCACCACCAAACACTTCTTACCTCGGTATTTGTTTTGTCATTTCCTCCACCAAAAATATCTATCTCCTCTTCTCCCTCTTTCCGTGATTCATTCTTGTCACTTAGGTCTGGGTCTCCTGGGAGATACCACCCCAACTTCCCTGCCTAAAGTCAGTCACCCCACCAGCTCTTCTGTTTACCTCCTTCACAGCACATATTACAACTTATAATTATATTCTTTGCTTAGTCACTGTTATTTTCTCTTTCCTTGTCTGTGTATCAGTTCTATTGGAGGCAAAAACAATGTTTACGTTGTTCTTCACAAGACAGCAGAGTGCCTGGTATATGCTGGGCATTAAATGAATAACATAAGTGTTGAGGAGAGAGGGGAAGATCAATAGCCAAAACTGTGGGAGTAGGTGAAAACCCCAGAGAGCAGGCAGAATGGGGCCAACAAGAGGCCCTAGGGCAAAAGTTCAGTGAATACCATCGTTAAAGGAGACTGCCAAGAAAATTTAGGAAGACTGGGAATGGGATGCCCCCAAAAGGATTTTAGGTGAGAAAGTAACCTATCCAAACAAATATCTGTTGAGTATCTACTATGTCTATTAATATGTCTGAGAATTCAAGGGCCATATAATGACAACTGCCCTTAACTAGACAAAATCTTAAAATGCTTCTATACTCATTTTCCTCTTTAACTGAAGTGTAGTTGACACACAGTGTTATATTAGTTTCAGGTGTACAACATAGTGATTCTACAACTCTGTACATTATGCTATGCTCACAAGTGTAGCTACCATCTGTCACCAAACAACACTATTACAATACCACTGACTATACTATCCATGCTTTACCATCTGTCCCTGTGACTTATTCATTTAGTAACTGGAAGTCTGTACCTCCCATTCCCCTGTACCCATTGCATCAGCCCACCACCCTCCACCTACTCCCCTCTGGCAACCACTGGTCTATTCTTTGTACTTATGGGTCTGCCTCTGCTTTTGTTTGTTCATTTGTTTTATAGATTCCACATATAAGTGAAATCATATGGTATTCATTTTTCTAGGACTTATTTTACTTTTTTCACTCATTCAGTATCTTCCAATGAAAAATGCACTAAGATAGTAATGTTTGTCCAACATGCCCAGTTTTTTAAAAAATTGTGTTAGAGGGGCGCCTGAGTGGCTCAAGGGTTAAATTTTAGCCTCTGCCTTCAGCTCAGGTCATGATCCCAGGGATCCAGCCCCACATGGTGCTCTCTGCTCGGCAGGGAGCCTGCTTCCTCCTCTCTCTGCCTGCCTCTCTGCCTACTTGTGATCTCTGAGTGTCAAATAAATAAATTTTAAAAAAAAAATTGTGTTAGAGTAGAGGAAGAAAGTATGACTACTTAAGCTTTTAGTTAAATAAATGTTATGTTTGCCGGAAACTGTTCAAGAACATTTCTCCTTATGTAAGACTTACCCCAGTAATGCTGCTTAGGTCAGTGTCTGTCTGGATTATCTGCAGCCTAAATGCCAACTCTGTAAATTTAACCTGTCAAGTGACAGCTTTGCCATAGCATGCATAACCAACCTTTAAAATTTATTTATACTCCATTCCCTTTCTCTGGCCAGATTAAATTCTCCTTTCCTAAGCAATTTTTTACTCACTCCAGACTGTGGCATAATTCAATATGTTCTAAACAATTACATGGAAACTGATTTCCAATTCCCAAATCACTTTCATTCAGACTTTAGAACAGCAAAAAAAAATTTTCAAAGCTCACTAAAAATAAGAACGTTCTTAAATTCCTCCTGGTAACAGTATGTGAATCAGTCCTAATAATGGCATGCTATGAGAATGTTATGAAGTATTATAGGTTCATAGTAAGTCCTTCATGCAGTGTCCCAAGGAAACAGTTCAACATGCAAATGGAAATATTCTTTTGACTAATCTATCACACTGTAATGTGCAGGCTGAACCACCACAGAAGTAAATACTACATTAAGTGGCAGGATTTCTAAGGTGAAAATACATTTTCCTCTGATTTGAAGACTTCCCTAAGCAATTTCCAGGTTTATATTTAAGTGGACTAAAATTAGTCATGAAAAGTAAAGAGACAGAAAATGGACATTCTACAGATTAACTGGAGAGAATTATCTTTTTTAACGGACAATTTTTTAAAGTTGTTTGAAAATTGCCTTAATTTTACTGAGAAAACATTACTTCTAGTGAGTGGGTTTGATGACTTAATAAAATTTTGATTTCTGATCTAGCATGATTCATTTATCTACAGATATCGACATGTTTAACATCCACTTGGGTCAGTAACTGCCAGTTCCTATGTCGGACATATACAAAACACAACAGCCCAAGTATACCTATTGGTCTATGGACTTTGTCCTTGAAAGCCTGTTGTGACAAGCTTAATTGTTAGAGATCTCTGTGTTTAAAATTCCCACAGAAATGATGATGTAGCACTGGGTTTGGTTTCATTATTCATCAAACTAATTAAGAAGACTTGATATCCCCATCACAAGAAAAAAAAATTGTAACTATGTATGGGGGCAGACGTTAGCTAGACATATTATGCAAATTATCTCACAATATATACGAATATTGAATTATTAGCTTGAACACCTGAAATTAATATGATGTATGTCATTTATATCTCAATAAAATAGTACACACAAATATGTAGATACAAAAAAAGACTTCATAAAACTTCAAATTAATGTCTTAAGGGATGAAAACTTTTTAACATAGAGCATTAGTTTTAAGCATTTGTGCTGACATTTGTATGTTCACAGAAATGTGAATGAGCTCTACATTTTTTAACATTTTTTACAACCACACAAAAAGATTAATTTTAGATATAAAATAAAATAGGCTATTCTATAACAGCAAAAGGAAAATAAACTTTTACAATATTGATAGGGACTGTGTTTGTGCCCTCTGCACTGGTATCCAGACACTCACTGGGGTATTTGCCTCTAAGTACAGCTGGCATATTATTATACTTTGCAGTTTACTGTTTGTTTCTGGGTTAGTATTGTCACATTCAATCTTTCTATCATTGCAATGGTAATATACATACTATATTAAGTGTTCTTTTAATCAGACTTCCTCATAGCCCCAAATCATCATTCTGTAGTCTCAGTCAATGTGAGGAGATTGAAAGGGATAAAATCTTCCATTCTTCTCATATGACTGCTATAACTGGAATCATTCCATGTTTACTAGATCTACCACCATTGTAAGGATTTCTATGTTCATGCTTATCAGAATTTACGATTTGTTGTCTTCTGCAGTGTTTCATCTTCCATAAGGATCTTCCTCATAATTGTCTTAATAGTCATTTTTATCACCCAACTGTTAGATTTTGCATTTTGAATATGCTGATAAAAAGTCCTGTTCACCATGATGAGCTCAAGGACATGTTTTGCTGAGAAAAGTAACTTATAGCTGGGCATCTTGTTCAGTAGGAGAAGTCTTCAATCTCAGGGCCCTTTCTGGAGCTTAGAGTAAGCATTGGCTTTGGGGACTGGGTTTTCTTACCTCTGGATGTCTGGATCACTATTTGCAAGCATGTTGGCTCAGGCTGGAGACCTTCCGCTAATAAGTGTGATGATGTTCCAAATGCAAATCTGTGGAGGTTAGGTCTTCAGACCACAGGAGTCTCCTGACCCATATTGGGATTGACTACTGTTCTCTAAGAATCAATACCTTTAAACTACTGGGCTCAGTAGACCAGACACCCTCAGTACTGCAGTGAACCACCATGGCACAGGTCACATACAAACATGGCAGCTGCCAGAGTGACAAGCCGAGGGCTACTCTGAGAGAATTCGGCAAGCTGGTCAGCAAGACCATATTTATATCTTGTTTAAAGTGCATCCTTCCTCAATATCAAAACCTTTCTCTGGTTTTCCATCCTTGAACTATGTCCTTTTCAAAGTATAAGAAAGTGGTACCTCATCTGAGAGGCTAAGATCTCTGGAAGCTGATTAATGCACTTGCAAGTTTGAGCCCAGCTTTCAGAGCTTGATGAGCATAGCTGACTGGATACTTCATGTCAGCACTACTTGTGGTAATTACAAGATGTGTGCATCACAAGTCTCACAACTTGTATCACGAGTTCTTCAAGAAAACTGGCTAATACTGATTTGGCTCTGCTTACCATTTGTTGAATTTATATCTCATCCCAGCAAATTCATTTTTTAAAAAGTCATTACATGGGGGCGCCTGGGTGGCTCAGTGGGTTAAGCCGCTGCCTTCGGCTCAGGTCATGATCTCAGGGTCCTGGGATTGAGCCCCGCATCGGGCTCTCTGCTCAGCAGGGAGCCTGCTTCCTCCTCTCTCTCTGCCTGCCTCTCTGCCTGCTTGTGATCGGTCTGTCAAATAAATAAATTAAATCTTTTTAAAAAAAAAAAAAGTCATTACGTGAAAAACTTCACCTCTCCAAGTACCATCACTGTTTGCTGACCAACTTTTGGAGTGAGAGTAGCTGATTGTTTTTTAGCTATTATATATGTTGGTCAAGCTTTTTATTTATTATGAAGTTAATTCTGCCCATTACACACTGTTAATATTTTCTCCTGGTGTGCCATCAATATTTTAACTTTATCAAAAGTTTTCATCATATAGAAGTTTTTTATATAATGAAATCTATCTTTTTCTTTGTGATGAGTTCCCTGACCTACTTAGGAAGGTCCCTCCCACAACAAGATTTTTTGAAAATATTTTTTTGACATAACACTTTAAAATATTTGTACCTTTTAAAGTTTATTTGTAAAAGGACATGTTTCTCAAGCTCTTTAGTTTTTCCTCATTTAGATAAATTCAAAAGTTTCTTAAATGAGTAATTTCTTTAAAATGAAGATTTTACTTTTACTTCTGTAAAAGCCTGACCCAATTCCTTTTTTCAAAAGTGGTATTTTGTTTACAGAGCATATAAGAATGTTGAATAACTACCCAAGCCCTCTAAATAGAAGTACTAATAAATCCTGAAATGCTGTAGTACGCTGACTGAGAACACAATTTGATCCCTAAAGCCGTCTCCAATCTACTGGTCAGTGAAAACAGCAAACAAAAGGCCTCAGTGTTAGTTGAAAACCCACTTCTTCAAAGCAGGTAAAAGTCCTGTTTAGGCCTTCCATATAGCAGAGGAAAAAGGGTTTCCAGATTACAAGTGACAAAGTTGCCTTTGTGTAGCACAAAACAATTATGACAAGGCTTTACTTCTTAAGGGCCTAAATTATGAAAACAGTGGAGCAACAGAACTGAAAATGAAAAAAAAAAAAAAAAGCTTTAGCTTTGACGCAAAGAATTACAGCAGTCCTTGACATAACCAAAGATTCTTAATTTTTAAAACGCTTCCTTTAGCAGTGACTAACCTTTCATTATCTGTGACAACACATCAAGTGAACAGCAGTACAAAGGATGCATGTGATTTCGAAATGCCACAACTGAGCCAACTGCAGTTGCCCGCGTACATAGTATGGAGGCGTGACCAAAAAAAGACTGTAAGGAGCATGGGGCTTTATCTGCCTCCCGGGGTACTCTCCCAATCTCCCATAGCAGAAGTTTGCAAAGTTTCTCCCCGCTTGGAAGGGCCCCCGGCGACAAGTATTCACCTTGTCCGAGCCTAGGGCCGTGGCATTCAAGGTGTTGAGTCACCGGGTACAGCGGTCGTGCGACGTAAATATTATTTGATGACGGAGATCGTAGTGGCGCAGGTGCCAAGGTAAATCGCTGGCAAAGAGGACTGTGGTTTAACTTAAGGCAGAATAAAGTAGGGTCGGGACTGAGGCACGGTTCTGGCCCTAAAGGGATTGCATTTTAAGTTGAGTTAACTTCAAAGCTCCCCATGTGACATATGCGCACTCCTCGCCGGCTTGAACTATGAGAGCCAGGGTTTCCGGTGAGATTCCTTACAGTCGACAGATTGCAATCTTGTCCCGCTCCCACCCCTTCCCTACCCCAGGCTCGGTCGGCCCCCAAGTCCCTCCATGGCCCCTTCCCTCCCCCGCCCGGGAGATGCTACGACTCCAGCACTTCGCCATTCATCAACCGGTTCACACCGGCAGCGGCCGCCGCGCGGTGACGTCCGCGGGAGGGGGGTGGGCCTCCGCCCCCGATCGTCGGCGAGCTGCCGGGGTCCCGGCCGCGATTGGTGGCCGGGAGTTCGCACGTCGCACCGGCTATAAAAGGGAGGGCTTGTGACGCAAGGGCGCCTCGCCGCGCGTATTGGCTCCCTCTACTGCGGGCCGGCTGAGCTACCCGCTCTTCTCGGAGCCGCTCACTGCATGGTAGAGTCTGGTGCCCCCGCCGCCGCCTGTAAAGCCGCCGCCGCCCCGCGACGACCACCGGTACCCCCTGCCCTGCAGCCGCCGCCACCGCCGCCGCCTGTGTCGCCGCCGCCTCGGGACCGGCTGTATGATTAGGCCACAATCTTCAATGAGTAAACATATTCCTGTGAGTATCCGTCGCTCCGCCGCCTCTGGAGCCGGGGCTCCACGACAGGCCCCCCCATCCCCACCGTCGCCTTTGTTCCGAGCCCGGCGTCCGCTCCCCACCGCCCCGGCACGCAGTTCCGGTGGGTCCCTGGCTGGAGCGGGCCGGACTACGACCCCGTGGCCGGACGGTGGACTGGCTGCGGGGACGCGGACGCTGGGGTCCACCGGGTTGCGGGTTGGCGGTTGAATGCCGGAGGCACCGGCTTCCTCATCCCTGCCGAGCCGGGGGCGGCGGGGGCACTGCGGCCGGGCCTGAGCGGCGGGTGGGGGCGGTTTCGGCCACCGCAGCAGGCCGGGCGGGGCGGCACAAAAGCCGCTTTGTGACCGCCGCCTCCGCCCTTGGCCCTCGGGTCTGGCGCGCCTGTCCGGGGCCCGGCGGGCTCCGCGGCGTCCCGAGGCCCCTTTGTTTGGCCGAAAGAGAGCGGCCCGCCTGGGAAGCGGGAGACGTGGCCCGGGGTGGGGCAAGGGCTGCGCGTGTCACTGCGGAGCCGGATACGGGGAGGGCGCGGCGGCGGGGTCGCCACCGAACCCGGGCCGGCGTGGGGTAGGCGGGGCGGCCGGCGACGCTGATAACGGTCTCGGCCGAGAGGTCTCCGGGCTCGGGGACCGGCGCGGGACAGGAACCTGGTGCAGCCACCCCTGTGCTCCGCCGCCCGGACCGGCGCCTCAGACAAAATGGCCTCGGCGTCCGCGCCTGACTGAAGGCGCGGCGCGAACCCGTGATTGCGGCGCGGAGAGGGGGCGCCGCGGGCGGGCCCCGGCGCGCACCGCCGCGTGCGCGGAACTGCGGCCCTTGGGGGTTTTCCGCGAGCTTCAGCCTTGGCGGGGGCTAGAGCGAGGCTCTGCTAGGTGAGGAGATCGACTCCCTGCCCCGCCCTGCGCCCTCAGTCTCCACCTGGTAATTCGAGCTGTTCCGGATTTAACTCCCCACTTGGGGCTCTGGATAATGGGAACAAGTCGAGTCTTGTCCTTTCTCAGGGGCAAGTCGGTGGAGAAATGGTCTGGGTCTGAGCACCTTGGAAACTGCCAGGACTACTGTTGCACTGAAGCGAAGGAGTCCACGACCGGGCACCAGTATGCACTTTCCCTGCCAATCTTTGGGGCCCTGGATGGCGCCTTTTAATCAGGGACTATTTAGAACTGTTCCTGAAATCCTTGGTGTAATGTGTTGTTGCCTGCTTTTGGCTTGTGGCAACAGTAGCCAGCCAGAGCCAGAATTCTGAGGTTTATCTTCTGTCCGTGGAAGCCGCCTATGATTCCAAGAGTATTAAGTTGTTATTTGCACTGTAGTTGGAACCGTCTACCTGCTTGGGATCCAGATTCTGAGGCAATTCTTCCTGTTTCTCTTTTTATATGAATTTCGTTTGACGGCAGTAAATCAGTTGAAGACCAAAAAGCTAGGTCATTCCCAAGAGTAAAGCAGCATTTTACGTATGCTGTATACCAAATACATTACTTAAGATATAGTAGATCTGGAACAAACTTTTCAACGACCTATTGGACAGAGTGGTTCTACGGATTAATTCCTCTGACTCTGCAATCTGACGAATTTAAGCTTCTGCGCAGAAATTGCTTTGCCCAGACCTCCCTCCCACCCCCGCCCGGTGTATATTACGGTGATTATATAGAATGATAGGTGGGAAGGGGAAGAAACGCCTTGGTATTTCCGAGCTGCCTATTGTGGATAGTTTTTCCTTGGCAAGGAAATTGGTAGTGAGGGACTGTATTGGGCAGAACAGGTGTTAAGTAGTTGTGGTCACTGCTCTTTTGGTGGAAGTTCCCCCCCAGCCACTGGATGGCTCCACTAAGTGAATTATTTCTGTTGCTTTCTCTGCTTCCTGATGAACCTGCTTATATGAAGAGATACGGCCAAACTCAGCTGTAACACGAATTTTAGCTGTTAAATGTGGAAGTTGTATTGTGAAATACTGTCTTTTTCATACATGTGCTTTCAATTGAAAAAAGATGGTATCTGGAAATCAGAATACGAGTCATTGCACTTAACAGCTTTACAAAGGACTTCTTTAATTCATTGTATATCATGGAAAAGCTGCCAGAATTCACTTTTTTTTATTCTAAGGAAGTAATATTTAGTATTTGAGGCAAAAGTATAACTGAAATTATTTTCCAGATTACTGCTGTGTGTGTTCACTGTAGTAGAGCCAAGCTTACTTAATGGTAGTCACTAATGTTTTAACCCAGGTAGCAAATACATGAAGGAATACTCTCTGAGGGTTCCTTTGAACAGATTTGGAATAATGAAAGTCCTCTTTCTTCTGGGACAGCCTTGTAAGAAGTGACTCCTGAGGCTAGTTCCTTTGTTTTGACAGAAAAATGAACTAGGGTTTTGACTTGCTGTTTTTCACTGATCTGCTAGATCTCCATATGAATTCTTCAAAATGTAGCAAAATTTTTCTAGAAACTCTAACTAGTATGGTTCAAAATGCTATTTATAGGTGCAAAATGGAAATAACATAGTTTGAATTTAATTTTAAGCTTTTGAAATGCTTAAATATAAACTGGGGGGAATCTTTGGTTAAAAGATTTTATTTGGTAATTTTCCCTTGAGAATACATAGAAAGTGTTTGGGGGCAGTGACTGGCGCTTGGTACTCTTGTTAACCTATCAGTTTTTCTTATTCCTCTCTTTACTACTTAGCACTCACAGTCTTTTTTTTCCCTACTTTATGAATGTTCATTCTTGTATTTCATATAACAAGTTGATTAACTTCCAGAGACTCAGATAAGGAAAATCTGTTAAAAAAGAATTGTAAATTGATAGGTTGTTGGATCAAAAGATAGTGCATGTGGAAGCATTTTGAAAACCAGTTTCTTTTCTTTCCCTTAAAAACATTGGTTGAAGGGTGCCTGGCTGGCTCAGTTGGTAGAGCCTGTGACTCAATCTTAGGGTTAGGTTCCAGCCCCAAGCTGGATGTAAAGATTATTTTTAAAATAATTTTTTTAAAAGAGCATATTGAGTTTTTAGAGGAGTAAGTAAATTATGCAAGGACTAACAGCTTCGAGAGTTTTCATGAAGTTTACAATATGTAAAAATACTTTATTAGGTGGAAAAACAACATAAAGAGTTGTAAGTTTTATAACATTGTAAAGCCACCAACTATTTAAAAAAATATGGGAGTGTATGTGTAAGTGATATTGTCAAAATGTAGCAGTGCTGTTCTTTGAGGGGTCTCTGTATTAGGTCAGTAATTTCAATTTAAAGTAATCTACTTGTGAATGCTTGTTTTATGGTTTTTTATTTAATTTGTAATCATCCCTGTTATTTTTGTGGTTTAAATAAAAGTTTAAAAGGTGGCTTGGGCCCAAATTTGAAAGGATAGTCGTGCACTTAAATACTACAAAACCGTAATATGTTCCTTTGAATTGGAAAACAACTTTTTTCTTCTCTCTCTTTTTTCTTTTAAACAGCAGTTCTGTGGTGTTCTTGGTCACACATTTATGGAGTTTCTGAAGGGCAGTGGAGATTACTGCCAGGCACAGCACGACCTCTATGCAGACAAGTGAACTGTAGAAATTCATTACTACTCCACCAAGAAGCCCCCATAAAGAGTGGTTAACCTGGACACAGAAGTGTTGAATTGAAATCCACAGAGCATTTTACAAGAGTTCTGACCTGGATGGGGTAAACCTCAGTGCACTTCCTTTCTATTGCCTCAGTATTACTGGATTGAAGAATTGCTGCTTCTTGTTAGGAGGTTCATTTCATTTCCCATTGCTCCCAACTTCATACTCAAAGCACTGAGAATTTCAAGTGGAGTATATTGAAGTAGACTCAGTTTCTTTGCGTCATTTCTGTATTCAATTTTTAAAATTCTTTCATAACCCTATTGAGTGTTTTTTAACTAAATTAACATGGCTCGAATGAACCGCCCAGCTCCTGTGGAAGTCACATACAAGAACATGAGATTTCTTATTACACACAATCCAACCAATGCGACCTTAAACAAATTTATAGAGGTAAGGTTTGATACTTTCTAATGTCTTAAACTGATTGCAGTTTAATGGTGGGGCTTTTTATCAATCAAAATAAATAGGTGGTTTAGAGAAATTTTGGTTGGTATGTCTGCCGTTCAGTTTCCAGAAATGAAATACCAGTTTCTTCTTTAGGTTACAGGAAAATTATTTTGTACATTTCAGAAAGAGCATGTACTTGAATTAGTTTGCATTTATAAGATCATCTAGTTGTTCATGCCTCACAGTTTGCTTATTTAAATCTATATGAGGGCGGTATAACAGTATGATTCTCACAAGAAATTTATAGAAGGGAGGCTGCCACTTAAAGATAGTTCATATATCTGCTTAGTCTAATGACTAATACTGTAACCAAAGTTAGTTAATGTCTTGGACCCTATTTAATGCTTAGAAGCCAATTTTTAGCTACTAATTATAATTAGTAATAATGGATTATGAGTCTTAAAGCTTGTAGTTTTAAATAGTGTGAGGTTTTTTACACTGTACTTATAGGATTTTAGAGTCTTTGGATATACTTTTAAGGTTCTAAATTACAGTGTGTACTGCCAGTGAGCAAAAGTTTAAGGAGTTAATGTAATCAAGTCAAGTCAGATTACTTGTAGTCATGAGTGATTCCTTTGGGTTCTATTTACTTTTGTCTCTGAATTGCTTCTCTCCTCTTGTTCTTCATCTCCTTCCGGCTGGTGTTGCCAATACTATAAACACCTTCCATGTATGAAGGGCCACATGATTTTTTTTTAACTAAATTTATTAAAAATATGTGATATTTAATATTCTCCTTTTGTCCTATGCTAGTGTTGTCATTTAAAACAGGATTTCACTTCGCAGAGTTGAGTTGTAAATGTGGGTGGTATGGAATGAATGAATGAAAACAAGATTTACTTTCCTGTTAAACATACATAAGTTATACCATTTGTTCCGTGATTTTCTGTTAACTAGCAATACCTTTTCAGCAATTGGTGAGCAATAGTATCATGGTCATAAAGACTTCATTAAGTATTTTTTATGTATGTGTTATCCAGGAACTTAAGAAGTATGGCGTTACAACAATAGTAAGAGTATGTGAAGCAACTTATGACACTACTCTTGTGGAGAAAGAAGGCATCCATGTTCTTGTAAGTGTTTAATAGTTCCTATGTGTTTGATACTGTGCTACAAAATGACCAACTTCAAAAAGCTTGATTTTTTTTTAAGTTATTACGAAAGTATACAGCATCTTAATTTCTAATATGAAAGCTAAGCAAAGCTTTGAAGTAATGAGATCTTTATAAAGATTCAGCATTTATTTGCATTTCATTGACAGTGGGGTTTCATAAAAGACATGTTTAAGCATATTAAAATGCTTGAGTGTTAGAAACTTAGAATTATTAGTTGGCATTTATGCTAAAAAATCTAAAACGCTTATTCTTTTGACTTAGGATTGGCCTTTTGATGATGGCGCACCACCATCTAACCAGATTGTTGATGACTGGTTAAGTCTTGTAAAAATTAAGTTTCGTGAAGAACCTGGTTGTTGTATTGCTGTTCATTGTGTTGCAGGCCTTGGGAGGTAAGAGAATTTTTTAAATCCATTTAATGGTATTCGTCTTCATTCTAGTAAAAACTTGATTTTGAGTCCAAGAAAGATTCAGTTATCACTTTGTGAGTCAATTTGCTTTGTTAGGTTACATATTAAACTAAGTTTAAAAGTAGGTGAATGTAGGGGCACCTGGGTGGCTCAGTGGGTTAAGGCCTCTGCCTTCAGCTCGGGTCATGATCTCAGGGTCCTGGGATTGAGCCCCACATCGGGCTCTCTGCTCAGCAGGGAGCCTGCTTCCCCCTCTCTCTCTGCCTGCCTCTCTGCCTACTTGTGATCTCTGTCAGTCAAATAAATAAATAAAATCTTTAAAAAAAAAAAAAAGAAAAGAAAAAAAGTAGGTGAATGTAATAGAATAATATCTTCCAGTACAGCTGGAGCTAACAAATGCTATAGTTGTAAATTATACTTGTCTCTGTGGGCACAATTACGTACAGAATTAATTGTGCTAGCTTATATCAGTGATATCAATGATACGGAATCATTGTCCAGGCTCATTAGGAAAAAGAATTATGAATCATTTCTAAGGTGCTTTGAGTTGCATATGGTATACTTTTGATAGCGTTCTTGATCCTGGAGATCCCAGTTCACTGGGAACTCATTACCCACTAATGCCCAAATATTCATATCCAGATTTGTAACTCACTATTACTGCCCTCCATCCCACCACCAAGAAAAAAAAGTTCTTTTCTAGAGGGTAAAAATAAAATGAGCATTGGCCCTGGGGGTTTGGCATGCAACTGTGTCACAATCTCATTGATAATAAACAAAAAAGGAAGGAAATATTTCCAGAAGATCTTTAGGAAAAGGAGTTCATAACCTTTTAAAAAAAATTTTTTTTAAATACTATTCCTTGCTTGGATTCAGAAAAAATTATCTGCATTTATCAAGATTTACCCCCTTACGTTTTTTAAGATTGCCCTCAAATAATACAAGTCTTAGTTTTCAGACTTACTTGTAACAATTAAGGACATAGTTTATTTTTGGTTCTAGGTAAAGGTCTGGGTTTGGTAGGAAAATGCTGATGCTTTATTAATTTTTTAAAAAGAAGTCAACATTTACTCTAAGGTATTAATTACATAGGGAAGGTGGTAAATAATAGTACTTTTGGGTTAAGGGATGAATGTTTGAGGTGTTGAATTTTCCAGGACTGATTTATCAAAATTCTTACCCTACCAGAGCTCCAGTGCTTGTTGCCCTAGCATTAATTGAAGGTGGAATGAAATATGAAGATGCAGTACAGTTCATAAGACAGTAAGTATATAATGATTTTCTTTTCATTTCTTCATTATCAGTGGGTTTTATTACTACAAAAACAGTTTTTCCCCCCCACATCCCATCTAACCATTACATTCAAGATAGTATTAAAACCAGGAAATAGGATCTTATTTACACTCCTTGTAAATGCTCAGATTACGGAGATTCTAAAATAAATTGTCCATGTAAGTGGATCTCATATAAGTGGATATATAAATTTGACTGTTATAACCAGAACACTTAAGATTTAGGACTTTGTAGTACCCTTTTTCCATTTACACATGTATGTCTATCCATAAATTTGGCATTAAGTCACAGCATAATAATCAAAAAGATAAATTGCCACAAGAGGTAGTTGTCTATAGCATAGTAAACAGTAATATGGAGGGAGTTTGCTTTAGTAAATTCACCTTTTGTTTTTCTTCATGTAGAAAGCGGCGTGGAGCTTTTAACAGCAAGCAACTTTTGTATTTGGAGAAGTATCGTCCAAAAATGCGGCTGCGCTTCAAAGACTCCAATGGTCATAGAAACAACTGTTGCATTCAATAAAAGATCAGGGGTGCCTGATGTCATTTGCCTTGGAAGTGGAATTTGAAACAGGACCTAATTTGTCATACATATTAGCCAATATGTTGGCTTGGTGATTAAGTCTAATGAAGCTTCCATAGGAGTATTGGAAAGCAGTTTTATCAGGCCACAAGTTTGACGGGATTGCAGCCTCTGTGTTTGGGTTACAATCAACCTATTTGGACACTTTGCAAAAGATTCTTGCTTTACAGCATTTAAAATGTGCTTACCACTTGTACCAATTGACCTTTCCTGAAATCATGCAGTATTGAGTTATGTCTTTAAATTTATTCCCATGGCAGAATCTTATCAATATATAAGAAATTTAGAAAGATTAGGTGCCAAAATATCCAGCACAATACTTGTTGTATATTTTTAGTATCGTACAGAACTAAAATCCCAGGAACTATGAACACTCTGGACCTTATGTGGTTTATTCCTTCAGTCATTTCAAACATAGAAATTAGGGCCTATATGGTTATTTGCCTGCTCACTTTATGTTTACATCTCCCACATTCATACCAGTATACATCAGGTTTGCTCAACTTCTTTTTCCTTTTCTTTTTTTTTTTTTAAACCAAGTCTTAGAATGATTATTTCATGTCTTTCTACAAATTTAATTTTGTGCTGTTATGGAAAACCTCCATTTTGAAAATCTACGTTGTACAGAAGCACATGTCTTTAATGTCTCCAGACAAAAAAGCCTTACAGTTAATTTTAATGTTTGCACTTGGAGTGCAACTTACAGGGAGGGCCTGAAAAAAGAACGGGAGGGGGCTATTAAGTATTTTTAGTAAAATGTTGCCTTTGTCTTGTGCAGAACATGTAGAATATGCTCTTTAATTTAGTAAATATTTTTTTAAAAGGTAGAGCTGCTTTGTTATTGTAGCTAAAACAATTCTTAATCATAAAATTTCTGAAATTCTTGTAATTTTTTTTCTTATCTGAAGTTGTTTATCAACATATTTTTGTTTGAAGTGTGATTTTTTTTTCTCTTCCCAACTTTCTTTCAAAAAAAAAAAAAAAGTGGGTTTCTGCTAATGAATTGAGCAGACATCTAATATTTTATATGCCTTTTGAGCTGTGTAACTTAATATTTGGATACTTGATAATTTGTTTTATTATGTAATTGATAAATGGTGATGTGTATTAATGTTAGTTCAACCATATATTTATACTGTCTGGGAATGTGTGGTTGTAGTTCTGTGGGAGACATAATTTGTCAGTGTTCACCAGCTTGTAAAAATCTAGTGCGAGAGCTTAAACATCTAAATAAATAATGAAATGCATTTATCATCATTGAAATTGTTTGGCTTAAAGTTAACTGGTTTTGTAAAAAATGATATAAATGAATTAGGCTTCACTTAGTGCCATTTGAATTATGTCCTCTTTTTTTTTTTTAAACAAATGAAGGATTAAATGAGGTTGACATTTAGTAAGTTCTTGATGGACACAATTTGTTACAGTCATGAGAACTGCTTAACATTAAAAGTACTTTCCTTTATAGATTTTCCTTTTTAAAGGTTTAAATAATTTCAAACCTGTGTACTATGCTGTATTGAGAAACTAGAGAAAGGCCTTAATTTGAAGCTCAGTTCCACCAAATAATAACTTGTTTTGAGCAACTTCTGAGCCCGTTTTCTTATTTGCAAATAAGGGACGCCTTTACAGGTTTTGA
Organism: Lontra canadensis; assembly: GCF_010015895.1. Classification (NCBI taxonomy): domain Eukaryota; kingdom Metazoa; phylum Chordata; class Mammalia; order Carnivora; family Mustelidae; genus Lontra; species Lontra canadensis. Next base: position 12,356,845 of record NW_022631021.1, on the reverse strand, counting down.
TATTGGAACATAATATTTGGCACATGAAGGCTTAATAAATTTTAAATTTCTTTCAGTATTTATTTCAGTAATCTAAGTGCTTCCTTTGCGTAGCTCATGTTAATCTAAAAGGGACAGATGTCCTTGTCTGATTTAACAGTTCTAATAGTTAAAACGGAGTAAGATTTAAAAAAAAAAAAATGGTACTCTACATTGTATTTTTAAAAAGATTTTGCTTCCATCTCTGCCAGTTTAGCACTTAATATACACTATTCTTAAAACTTAGAGCCAAGGCAAAAGCAATAAGTCTCTGGGGACCCTTAGTTCTTTAAATCTTACATGTTTTGTAATTGGGAGTAGTTAATTAACCTGAGTTTTTTTGGTGATTGTTTTGTTCTTTTTTAAATGCAGCCTTCCCCTGAAGATATTTGGTAATTTTGTAAAATTGATAACTAAATAATTATTGCTATTATCACACAGCCCATAAAACAGCATTTGTTTATTGAGAGGAGGTGCCATCATGATAAATGAAACATCTTGAGTTTGGAAACATTGTTGGTTTGCAGTATTGGATTGTATATATATGGTGCTTAAAATCAATTTATAAACCTCATCTGTACAGTATACAAATGATGAAATTTGCTTTTTATCCAAATATTTTGTGTCTTGTAAATATGACTAATTATAGAAATACCCATTATACATTTTGGGAGATTCCTTATATCTAACAAGAAATAAAATAGAAATAATGAGTTGAGATCTTGAATGTAAGAAGTTACCAGATGGTGTTTGAAAATTTGGTTATTACTTGGTTTTGGATAACAATTTCCATCAATAGGATAATGTGTTAAGTAGTGACTAGTTGACTAAGCCTGTCTCTAGGAACCATAATGCTGACAAGTAATGTGATTACTAAATCATAACAAGAGACAATGCAGTCCTTTAGCTGAAAGCAAAACCTAGGTGTGTATTGCCAGACTAACCAATTAATATAGCTATTGTGATAGCTACCATTTATTAAGGATCTTATTTTCAGGTAATTTTCATAATTTAATTATTTTAAAATCTTATATTTTCCCAATTTTATACATAAGGAATATAAACCTCTAGTTAGATGACTGATAAGTAGAATGCAGGGATTCAGGATACCCAGGTGGCTCAGTCAGTTGAGTGTCTGACTTCGATTTCCGCTCAGGTCACGAGTTGTTGAATTGAGCTCCCCTTTTGGCTCCATGTTCAGCAGGGAGTCTGCTTGAGAGTCCTTCTGTCCCTCACCCTACTCTCTCAAATAAAACCTTAAAAAATTCAGGGATTCAAACGTGACTACTACACATAGCTATGACTACATATGCCTGACCTTTTTTAATGTAATAAGTTGTTAAAGGTTTTAGGAGTTCTTAAACTGCCTGTGGAACTCATTCTCTTTTTTAAAAAGTGTGAATGTTACGTGATTGTGTAAATTTCTTCATTTAGATTGAACCTTTTCCTTCTTTTACAAAACCTTTTTTGAAGTAAATCAGGATCAGCTAAGATAATGCTGTAGAAACAAGCAACCCTGAAAATAATACAGATACCCTTACTTAACCTTCATATTCATTCCACCCAAGCTGATGGAGCATCTCTTCTCTAGAAAAGTGCTAGTTGTGACAGAAGGCCAAAAGGGCTTTGATAATTAAGTTTTTGACTAAGAGATCATGCATAACACTTCTATCCAACTCATTGGATGGAACCGGTCACATAGCCACCAGCACAGAAAATGCAGTCCTATTGTCCTGAAAAGCTAGAAATACACAGCAGTAATTGCTACCACATCAGAGTTTAGCCAGTAAACTTTTTTTTTTTTTTTTAAGTAAGCTGTATGCCCATGGGGTTTGAACTCCCAACCCTGAGAGCAAGATTCACAGGTTCTACCCACTGAATCAGCTGGGTACCCCTAAAGTAAAATTTTTTTTAAAGAGTATATCCACAGTAACATACCACATAACTGAAATATCAAGCACAGAGGATAAAGTTCTCAAGCAATCAAAATAGATACCATAAAGTTTAGGCATCCAAGTGTGCTTATTAGGGAATCAAAGGTGCTTATTTAAGCCTATTTAGTTTTATTTGACAGTAACTGTAGCAGCATTGGTAATTTGGTTCCCCTGCCAGACTAGAGGTAATAGATAAGATGCAGAGCATGGGGAGAGAAGCACATGGGTAAGGTACATATGTCAACCTGATATTGAAAGACTTGGACTATGAAAACTAAGCTGAATTTAAAAAGCACAGCCATTTGGGACACATCAGTGTTATGGACGAATAGCCTTAGGTTTATATACCCCTGTAGACCTTCAGCCCATCAATGTTTCACACAGACCACAGAACAATTACAGATATTTATAATGATTACCTCCATCATCAAAACTATAAACGATTACATTCAGCTTTGTATGTTTTAAGGCAAATTTTGTTATCTAAAATGTTGAGGATATTCTTAGAAAAATGGTGCCATGAATAAGTTTTGCAAACATGACCTAAACTTAGATATTATTTACTGCTATATTATTTAGTGCTTTTAATATGTTGATGTAAATTTTGTATCTTTCCAGGAGTGTAATATATAACTATTGAATAAGTCAGCTCCCAGAAGGAAACAGATGGTACATTCACAGTGGACAATTGAGAATATGTAATAGAGGGAAACCAACAAAGGAGAATGAAGTACTGTTACCATCTCCAGGCCTAAAGAGGCGAGGAAGGGGGTGGGGGACAGTTAACAACAGGGGAAAACAGCTAAATGGAGAGGACTGACTGCCTCACAGAAGCTGTGACTCTAGTAGGAAGACAGCCAACTAACTTGTGGCAATCCCACAGAAGGGAGGTGAGAGACCCAGAATAAATAGCTATCTCCATTTCCCTATCTCCTTTAATCCTCAGCCCTCCTCCCCATTAGCCCAATCCAAGAGGAAGGCAGAGCAAAGGAACCTGGAGTCTAAGATAAACCCTTTGGGCACAGAGCAGAAGGAAAACTAGTAGAGAGTGGGAAACAAAATATTCTATACAACTGTGGGTTCCTTTTTTTCACAGATGACTGTTTGGGATACAGTATTCTGCAGAACATGTTTTCAGAAAACTTGACATTATCCATTTATAAACATACAAACTACTACATACAAACATTTTTAAAAAGTGACAGTGGAAGAATCTACACTAATATGAAAGAACTCGTTCATTCAATTTCAGTTTAATCAAGTGTTGATTTGGGGAGGAGAAAATACAATTTCTCCAACAAAATGGTAAGATAAACAACATAATGTCTATTTCACTTTTGATTTATGAACTGTGATCATGGAGTTGGTCATTTTTGCAAAAATATTCCAGGGCTTTCTCCCAATGATCTTTATTAACCAGTTATTCAGATAATTTGTCTTGCAGCTACTCTGGCATCTACCATGGCATCCATATAAATTTTCTTTCTTCCAATTTTAATTGATTTAACTCTACCAGAAACTCATCTAATAATAACTTTCGGGGGATGCCTGGGGTGGCTCAGTAAGTATGTTAAGCATCTGCCTTTGGCTCAGGTCATGATCCCGGGGTCGTGGGATAGAGTCCCACATCAGGCTCTTTTTTCAGCAGGGAGCTTGCTTCTCCAGCTCTGCTGCTCCCCCTGCTTGTGTGTGGGCTCTCTCTCTGACAAATAAATAAAATCTTTAAGAAAAAAAAGAAAACACTTTGTAGTGAGTTGTGCAGTTCTCCAGAAGCACTTTCATTGACTTCGTTCAATCCTGAAACGTAAATTTCACTTGCATATGTTTACATTGTGTTGTTGGCTACACTAGCAAGAAAATGACCAACAACTTGGTTTGGATGTATTTCACAATGCTAATGTTAAACAGGGAGAAAGACTGGTAGACTAATTTTTAAGTGGATGTTCATCAATGAAAATACTATATTTTGCTTCCCTACAACTTAATTTACGTAGGGAGTCAACGAATATACAGCTAAAAAGGGCCCTTAGTTCGAAGGAATGAGCAAGAGTTCAGCTTCTATTTGACTAATGAGATCTGGATAGGTGTTGACTCTCTTAATTCTTTGTTATTCAGTCAGTGTTCATCAAAAACCTACTAGAACTGGGTGATGAACCTTAAGAGGAGCACATGATGTAATGAGCACTGGGTATTATATAAGACCGATAAATCACTGACCACCACCTCTGAAACCAGTAATTAATTCATTTATATGTGAATTGAGCTTAAATAAATAAATTTTTATATATATATATATTTGCACATACAAATCAAGTAAATATACATATATATATATATATATATATATATATATATATATATATATGTTTTTTTAAACCTACTAGAAGTTTTCACACTAGAGGCCCAGCCAAACTGTTGCTAAGAACTTCAGTAACTCCCATACCTTGTCAGCCAAGTATTCAGTTTTGCCCAGGGAAACCAACCCATCAGCTGGTTTCTGTAATTGTCATAATGCAAAACCTATATAACATGACAATATTTAATGACTATTAACAACAAGCCCACCCTCCACCCTGTACCCTCTTTCAACATATTTAAACCAAAGGACAGTGTTTCGGAGAAATCTCTGTCAGGGGATTTCCCTAATTTGAATTCAGTCACTAAAAGAATCAGCATACTAAGCGCTCCGGGGTGACTCAGTTGGTAAAGGTAAGGGCCCATTCCTGATTTCGGATCAGGTCATGATTTCAAGGTTGTAAGGTCAAGCCCAGAGTCTGGCTCTGTGCTCAGCCAGGAGTCAGATTCTTTTTTTCCCCTCATCCTCTGCCCCTCCCTCATTTAGACACATTCTAAATACATAATTTTTTTTTTTTTTAAAGAACACCTTTTTAAAAAATTAGCATAGTAAGAAAAGTATACTTACAAGCGTGTAAGACAAGTTGTTCTGTTTTTACTAGTTAGTATTTTATGACTTACTATGTTTGCTGGGATATATTCATTTGGTCAATGCCAAACGCGATCATTAGATGCTTTCTGTCAGTTCAAAGCATACATATTCTTCTAGGTAAGAAGCACTGTTTCTTTTCAAAAAACGGTAGATATTCTTCTGGTTTGTTGGTGGGGCTAGGAGCAAGAAGAGAGGCAAAATTCTCCTAGCCTTGGGGCGCCTAAGTGGTTGAGTCGTTAAGCATCTGCCTCCCTCTCAGGTCATGATCCCAGATTCTGGGATCAAGCCCCGCATCAGGCTCTCTGCTCAGCGGGAAGCCTGCTTCTTCCTCTCCCACTCCCCCTGCCTGTGTTCCCTCTCTCGGTCTTTCTCTCTCTCTTTCTGGGTCAAACAAATAAAATCTCAAAAAAAAAAAAAATCCTAGCCTTGAAAGAGCTATTGAATTTTTCAATTGACTAGAATCAGGAAATTGTTCATTAATTCCATAGACGTTCATTAAGTAAGCATTAGGTACCATGTACTTGGCATTGAAGACAAAGTAATGAGGACCGCTTGGTCCCTGCCTTCATGGAATTTAGGCTAGAGATCCAAAACTTGCACTTTTGGGTATAGTACAGTAGCGTATCTAAACAAAAATAACCTCTCCCTAAAGGTTCTGGATTACAAGAGAAGTATATTAAATTGCTCCTGTTGCAAAGGTATATTCAAATAATCTTCATGGATAGCTACCAGCTGATTGTCTTTAAAACAGATTCAAAGAAAGCAAATATTTAAACATTAATGATGGTTGTAATTATGCCTCATACATATGCTGTGCGTGACAGTTAATACCTTCAGGTTTGGTAGGGCTCTTTGGTACATCTAAATACCCAAACCCATCACAAAAGTGCAGCTCGAACAGCAAAACCTCAACAGGATAAACTTACAACTTGGCATTGAGTCGCTTAGCTGGTTGCACATACAAATCAAGTTGTTCCTTATGGGGAATCTAAAATTACCAACAGTTTCTACTTGAAAAATGATTCTGCCCACCAATTTTACCTCCTGCTAGGTGAAAAAAAAACTCTACTCTGACTTAGTTCTAACAACTCTGACAGTACCATCAATGAAGACTCTTTTTCTGATTTATTTTTTATTTCCTTTTATGACTATAAATGTAGGCAGAACTTTAGTACTAGTACTAGTGACTTTTTGTTTGTTGACAACATACGGTGTCATCAATTCCAAACATTCGTGACATATTGACTACAAATACAGCTTATGAATTCATCCCAGGGGAAAAAAAATTCTTTACTTGGCTTACTTTGTTGAAATCCTTCTCACGGTTTTCATTGTTCATGTGGTTTGCTTCTTAGTACTTTTCAGATTTGGGGAAGTTAAGGAGATGCAATTTGCTTCACTTATTGCTGTGCACTCTCCTGAGAACTAATCATTTCCACCATGGTGTGGAAGGCACAGATACATTTAACAGAGTTCACAAAACTAAACAGACCCTGTTCCTTTGAAATTACGCCTTGGGGTGATCTTTTTATCCTATCTGAAAGATACAAAAATAAATTCCCAAACCCAACAGGAAGCAAAATAGGGGCACCTGGGTGGCTCAACCAGTAGAGCATGCAATCTTGATCTCAGGATTGTGAATTCAAGTCCTACACTGGGTGTAGGGATTACTTAAAAATAAAATATTTTTTTAAAAAATAAAATAATTTTTCAGCCCTTCCAGCATTCTGTTTCTTTCACTTCTTTCTACAGGTTTCTTATGTTTTTAGGTTTTGCTCAAAATAAGTGATTCCTTTCTTTGATTATAACTTTAATTTTTTTTTTTTAAGATTTAGTTTATTGGGGTGCCTGGGTGGCTCAGTGGGTTAAAGCCTCTGCCTTCAGCTCAGGTCATGGTCCCAGGGTCCTGGGATCGAGCCCCGCATCATGCTCTCTGCTAGGCAGGGAGCCTGCTTCCTCCTCTATCTCTGCCTGCCTCTCTGCCTACTTGTGATCTTTGTCTGTCAAATAAATAAATACAATCTTTTTTAAAAATTTTAGTTTATTTGAGAGAGATGGGGGGAACATGCATGGGTGGGAAGCAAGGGCAGACGGAGAGAGAGAATCCCAAATTCTATACAGGGAGCCTGACGTAGGGCTTAATCTCAAGACACTGAGATCATGAGCTAAACCGAAATTAAGACTCAGACACACTGACTGAGCCACCCAGGTGCCCTAGAACTTTAGTTTTTGAAAGTAAATAATAATATGAGAAATTTTTAGACATGTTGAAACTATAGTAGTCAAGTGGTTTTTCTACCCCACTCTTATTCACAAAGATGGTGATTCTCAAACTTAAGCCTGCATCAGAATCACTGGAAGACTTGTTAAAACACAGATTGCTGGGCCCTACCTCCAGAATGTCTAATTTAGTAGGTCTAGACTGAGATCTGTGTATTTGAATTTCTAACGAGTTCTCAGGTGCACCTGCTGATCCTAGGAAAACCATTTCAGAACCACTGCTTTAGAAAAAACTATTCAAATGCTTAAGGAAATGGAAATGTTGACATGGATCTATTATATGCAAGTTGAACTGTAGTTTCTGGGGTAATCCAGAGGACTTGCCATTTACCCAGGCATTAAGAAATAGGTTAGGGATGATAATACCACATTCTAGGATGAGCCCTGCCATAGGTATCTTCTGGATAGAAGAAATAATACTGCAGGATACCACAAAGGAATTGGATCACCCAACTCCAAGGTGAAAAATGAGATCATGGAGTGTTAGAGCTCAGGTGACAGTGCTGGACTATTAGAGATAAGTTAAATTACTACAGTAAGCCACAGGGATGAAATGGTAATTAGTGTTTTGTTTCTGGGTTCTGTGATGGTGACTAGTTCATCATGGAATCCCTAGGAATGAAATAGATGGACAGCTTACTAAGGTGCCACCTGACAACCACACTTTTCCACTAAGTATGGGTCTTCCTGCCAGAAACATAATTCAAGTCCCTGTAGTGGGATTCATGATATTTTCCAATTTCCTAATCCCAGACGGTTCAGAGTCTCAAAGGACTTTGCCACTCTTCAGCCAGTGTTTATGGTGAATTTTCCTTCAGACCTTCCCTAGAGTCTGTTTAACAGTCGACTCTGCACTGAAGTAAGGGAACTATCCAAAACTTCTGGGAATGTTATTAGACAATCACTCTGAACTTACACTGAAAACAGATATATCATTGTGTTCCACCAGTCCAGGTATGGGTTTATGAAGGCCAGAGAATGAATAGAAGCTTGACCTAAGCCAATAAAACAGTGGGTCAATGTGGTAGCCAGCTTCTAACATCGCCCTAATGATCTTTATCCCATTATTTATTCCCATTAGTGGTCCCTTTTTAGATTGTGCCAGGGCTGGTCTACAAGACCAATAGAATGGTTGTTTAAAAAAAAAAAAAAAAAAGGACTACAGCTACCATCTTGGGCTCTGCTCTTAGGGAAGCCAGCTGCAACATCTTGAGGACACCCAAGGAGCCTATAGAAAGTAAGAAAAGTGAAGTGTTTAGCTGCAGCCAGAGGAATTGGTCAGCCAACAACCACTGAGTAAACTTGAAAGCAGATTCTCCAGCCTTCTGAAGACTACGGACACCCTGAGCCAGAGCCACCAAGGCAAGTAGCCAAGCTACTTCTGGATTCCTGACCCACAGAAATGGTGAGACAAATGTTGGTTGTTTTCAGTTGTTAAATTTTGAGGTAATTTGTTATGCAGCAATAGATACACCTAATACAACAATACCCCACTGGGTAATTTGAAGCAACTGCCTGATAGAGCATCATTTCATCCAAATATAGTTCACTGTACATTGCTAAATGGTAATTTATATTTTTGAAACATACCAGAATACTAGACTTAATAATTGACAATAATTGCTTACTACCATTAAGTATCCAATGTATCCAATCACTGTTCAAATTTCCCTGATTGTCTTACGAATTTTTTTTAAGATTGTTCAAGTTAGGATTCACATAAATTGCATACATTTTAGTTGGTTGGCATGTTTCTTTTAATTTATAGATTTTCTCTCAATTACTTTTTTGTCCTTTATAATTTATTTGTTGAAGAAATTGGACTATTTGGCCTCTAGATGTTTCTGTATTCTGGACATTGCCCATTGGACATGGTAGCATTTGACATACTCATTTGTGTTTCTGTATTTCTGTAAATTGTTCTTGATAAAGATTCATTCAAATCAAGGTTGTTTGGTTTTGGTAAGATGTCATCATAGGTACTCCTTTTAAATTCTGAACCATGTGAATATATTTAAAAATAAACATACAATTTTTTAAAAATATTTTTATTTATTTATTTAACAGAGAGAGAGACCACAAGCAGGCAGAGAGGCAGGCAGAGAGAGAGGGGAAAGCAGGCTCCCTGCTGAGCAAAGAGACCAATGTGGGGCTCAATCCCAGGACCCTGAGACCCTGGCCTGAGCTGAAGGCAGAAGCCCAACCCACTGAGCCACCCAGGTGCCCCAAAATAAACATACAATTTTAAAACCAGTTTTCTTTCTGTAAGACAAAAGCAATCATGTTGCTCAAATAAAGTATAGCCTACAACTTCTCCAATTTGCACACTGATTAAGCATGATTTCATTTTAAAAGGTGAAGTTGCTTGCCAATCCTTAGAGAACTGGTCTATCAAAACTGATGATGATGGTGCTTGGCTGGCTCAGTTGGAAGGCATGTAACTCTTGAGCTTAGGGTTGTGAGTTTGGGCCCCACAGTGGGTGTAGAGATCACTAAAAAAATAAACTTAAAAAAAGAAACCTCTGGGGCTCAGTAGGTTGAGCATCCAACTCAGGGTGCTAAGATCAAGCCCCCAATATGGGCCAACTCCGTCTCAGCAGGGAGTCCCCTTCTCACCTTCTACAGTTTGATTTGCCCCTCCTAATATTCACATGCTCTCTCTCTCTCTCTCTCAAAGAAATAAATCTTTAAAAAAAAAGAGAGAGAGAAAGAAAGAAAGAAAGAAAGAAGAAAGAAAGAAAGAAAGAAAGAAAGAAAGAAAGAAAGAAAGAAAGAAAGAAAAAAAGAAAAGAAAAGAAAGCTATTGATGTTAATGAATGACAGGGTAAATAAGCCAATATTTTCAATTTGGTAGATTTCTGGAATGTGCCTTCCATGACTAATATTCTTAGCAGCTGGATTTGATCCTAAAATGAAGGACCTTATGTGTTTCCTTTCCTTCAAGTAACCTGCATATTAGAACACATACTTTCTTACACTCAAACATACTTTTTTTCCTTTTCTGTGGATCTTAACAAAAACATATTTGGCAAAGGTGTAGCTGGACTGGGATACTCAGATCAAAATCAACCTCAGAACATCTTTAGCATTCTATGATTTCTTTAACTGTAATATCATCTTATCATAACTTTGACAAGTCTAGGTGAAATCTCTGAAAATCACTCAATATTTTTCCTGATAAGGGATTTGTCTGTTTATTTACTTATGTATTTTTAAGATTTTATTTATTCTTTTGAGACAGAGAGATACAGTGAGAGAGAGCAAGAGCAGGAGGAGCGACAGAGGAAGAGGGAGAAGACTCCTTGTTAAGCCGGGAGCCCGACATGGGGCTTGATTCCAGGACCTGGAGATCATGACCTGAGCGGAAGACAGTCCCTTAACAGACTGAGCTACCCAGATGCCCCTGTATCTTTATTTAGATTTTTAAAAATGTTATGCATCCCTAAAAGGAATAGTTATTTATTGAGCCCTGTGCAGCATAGTCTGGTAGCGCATTCAAAATGGCTTTACTTCATGTAACTAAGGAATGGAAGAAAAATTGTCCAATTAAATTCCCTAGAGTTAGCCAAAATGGAACATATGCTTCAAATAATATATAAAATATGGTAGGGCTTAATGATTTTATATGAAGCAAATGATGGGGATTTTTAGTCATATTCCTGTCTATTCTATAGACCATATTTTCTTCTTCTTCTTCTTTTTTTTTAAATAGGCTCAACACCCACATGGAGCCCAGTGTGGAATTTGAACTCATAACCCTGAGATCAAGACCTGAGCTGAGATAAAGAGTTGGATGCCTAACAGACAGAGCCTCCAGGATCACCCTTAAATGATATAGTTTAAAAAAAAGGAAAAGAAAAAGAAAAGAAAAGAAATTTAAATCCTGTCGCCTGGCTAGCTCATTCAGAAGAGCATGGAACTCTTGATCTTGGGGTCATGAGTTCTAGCTCCATGTTGGACATAAAGATTACTTAACATAAATAAACAAAACAGAATAAAAAGCACTAAGACACTCTTGATTGCCTACCCTACAGGCATTTCTCCCTTCTTCCTTGTACAGACTTTGATTTTGTTTGTTGTACAACATCTCCTGGGAATGAGTCATGTTTAAGCCAAGCCATGGAAGAATTTTACAAATATCAAGACAACACCCCAGAGCAATTAAATCAGAATCTGTGCAAGTTGGGCACAGGTGAAAATATGTTCTTAAAAGCTTCCAGTTTGGGCACCTTGGTGGCTCAATCAGTTAAGTGGCTGCCTTCAGCTCATGTCATGATCCCAGGTCCTGGGATGGAATCCCGAATCTGGCTCCTTGCTCAGCCAGGAGACTGCTTCTCCCTCTGCCTGCTGCTCCCCTCCTTGTACTTTCTCTCTCTCTCTCTCTCTCTGTCAAATAAATAATTAAAATCTTAAAATAAATAAATAAAAGCTTCCAGGTTATCCTTACATGCAGGCAGGAAGCAGGACCACAGGTCTAACCCAATTATGACAATCCTCTCCATTTGTCAATGGCCAGAGGAAGGTACATTACACTGTTGTAACCAAAAAGACTTAAGGAAGATTCTGCTAAGGGCTCCTGGTAAAAAAAAAATTTTTGTCCTTGAAATAGGAGAAGAATATAAAGAGAAAGCTTTTAAGTGCCAATACTCCTGCTTCTTGCTTGTGGTGATGGCATGTCAGAGCATAACAGTTAGGTTCTAGTGGCTATTTTGCAGCCAAAAGGAAAGATATTGTTGAGACAATAAAAACAACAGAGCAGAAAGATCAAAAGATTCCAAGTGTATGAATAGGAAAACAAAGCCACTGTAAATATAATGAGAATTAGGGTTTATTATAATAATTGGACCTTAAACAAATAAAAGAAGAGTTTCAAAAATGAAGGTCTCGTAAGGGAGTCAGAGAATCAGAAAAATAACCAAGGGGTGCGTGGACAAACTGGAGCAGGTAGAGAAGTCCAACAAACCAAGCTCAACTGCTTGCCAAGTGGGACTGCAAAGGGAGCATTCATGGAGAGTTCTTTTCCAATTGTCAGCTTTAGGAAGTAGTCCTCTTTGTATAGCTATCACCTCTGGGTCTGTGCTACACATCCAGTGGTGGGTCAGGGGCTGCCGTTGGCTAGCAGCACCAGTAGGTGGCAAGAGAGGCAAGAAACTGATTTGAGACAAGAAAGGACTAGGTAGGACTCACCAGGTACTTCTGGAGTCACCCAGTTTGATGGCAATGACCTTTCTGAGCATAACAGCTTCAATTTCATGCACTTTTCAAATCCGATACAAATTCTTCTTTTGTCCAATTCTAACCTGGAACCATGGGGGAAAAGGGATCCTGAGAAATACAGTTCCTAATCTCAGCCAAGAAATGGGAAAAACAAACAAGCTATAATCTTTTTAGAAAGTCTAAATGTAATGGTTAAATCAATAACATAGACAAATTTGGATGATGATACCAGCTGGCTATCTTTAAAAACCTTGCCTTTCCCAATTACTGTAAATTAAAGTCAATTTCCTTAAACTTAGTAGGTCCATGCCTCTTTTTTACTAAGTCTGATACTTCTCTCTTATACAGATAAATCAATAATAAGCACAGACTACAAACAATAATGGAGTAACAACAAAAATTCAAAAGCTAGGAACAATTTTTAAAATGAAATAAATTAAAATGTAAAGAAGTAGATTGATGTTAAAAATAAAGATTGATTAAAAATTAAAAACATTCATTAAGTGGGAAAATTAGAATGGGTGGGAAATTAAAACAGGAGGCCTCTAATTTCAAAGCTAAATGGTACAATAGAAGAATACAAAAAAGGAACCAAAAACAGCACACATTTAGATAAGGATATTAATTAAAACTGTGACGTTAACTTGAAGAGGATTAATAGAATAAATTATTAATTCAGATTTTCAGAGGCAACTGACACTGAGAAAAAGTTAAACTGACCCCACTCTAACCAATGAAGAGTTCTAGTGGAGCCTTTATGAAATCCTCATTATGCCAACATGTCTCCAGTGAGGATTTTTGCAAGACTCACAGTGCCCATCATAGCTCTCACAAACTTGTATGATTTGGAAAACTCATTAAACTCATAAAAGAAAGTAAAAGAGAAAACCACAAAACTTATAGTAAATATTTTTACAATTTGGGGGGAACATTGGCTAATGAATGGAGTAAGTAGATTGATGTCTACATGCAATATTTATTTTAAAATTATTTTCCCCTCTGGGGCTCCTGGGTGGGTCAGTCTTTTAGGCTACCAACTCTTGGTTTCTGCTCAGTTCGTGATCTCAGGGTTGTGAGATCCAACCCCAAGACAGGCTTCAAGTCCCAAGATGGACTCTGCTCAATACAACCTAGTGGAAATTCTCTCTCCCTCTCCCTCTGTCCCTTTCACTCATTCTCTCTCTCTCTCTGAAATAAATAAGTAGGAGCACCTGGGTGATGCAATTGGTTAACCATCTGCCTTTGGTTCAGGTCATGATCTCCAGGTCCTGGGATCCAGCCCAGGACTGAGCTCCTGGCTCAGAGGAGAATCTGCTTCTCTCTCTCTCTTCCTCTGCCCCTAACCCCCGCTTGTGCTAGCTCTTTCTCTCTCTCTCTCTCAAATAAAATATTTTAAAAATTAATTAATTAATTTTTTAAAAAGATTTTATTTATTTATTTGACAGAGAGAGAGATCATAAGTAGGCAGAGAGGCAAGCAAAGAGAGACAGGGAAGCAGACTCCCTGCTGAGCAGAGAGCCCCATGAGGGGCTCAATCCCAGGACTCTGAGATCATGACCTGAGCCAAAGACAGAGGCTTAACCCACTGAACCACCCAGGCACCCCTAAATAAATAAATCTTTAAAAAATCAAGAAATCAAATAATTTTCCCCTCAATATTTTTTTTTAATTTAATTTATTTATTTGACAGAGAGAGAGATGACAAGTAGGCAGAGAGGCAGGCAAAGAGAGAGGGGGAAGCAGGCTCCCCGCCAAGCAGAGAGCCAGATGCAGGGCTTGACCCAGGACTCTGAGATCAAAACATAAGACGAAGGCAGAGACTTAACCCACTGAGCCACCCAGGCGCCCTCCTCAGTATATTTTAAATAAATATTTAAGATTATTGGTTGAATGTGACCAACCTAAACAATAACTTTATTTGACTGGTAAACCAGCTTCAAACAGGCACTGATGGATCTGCCATGCGACTCCTTGGAAATCGATCTAGCACTTTGTACTAATTTTCAGACACACAAGAATATACTGTGTGGGGGTGCCTGGGTGGCTCAGTGGGTTAAGCCCCTGCCTTCAGCTCAGGTCATGATCTCAGGGGTCCTGGGATCGAGCCCCACATCGGGCTCTCTGCTCAGCCGGGAGCTTGCTTCCTCTCTCTCTCTCTCTGCCTGCCTCTCTGCCTACTTGTGATCTCTGTCTGTCAAATAAATAAATAAATAAATAATCTTAAAAAATATATATATATATATTTACTGTGTATAACCCTGGTCACCTCCTGGAAAAGGAAATCGTATCCAAAGAACAGGAAGGAAAAGGAAACTTTCACTATTATCCCTGTATACTATAAGTGTTGGACCTAATGAGTATGTCGCCTGCTCAAAAACAATTTTTAAACGAAACTTTTCAGGTTTTCAGCTCCTGCTTCTGAAATTGACAGTCATCTTAAGGAGGAAAGCAATCTCAAGTACCAGGTTCTTGGCTTCCCTCTGCTCCTCCATCTTGGTCCACAAAGTTTTACTTCTTTTGTTGCTCTCTGATGCCTTCAAATTGACTTTCTATCAACCTCAGCTTTTAAAAAAATGTATGTAGTCAGAAGGATGAACCAAAATGGTCTAGTTCATCAGTAGCTGAAGAACTTCTCTGATCCTCTTCCCTCCCCTTACTGCCTCCCCATATGTACCTGAACTGGCAATATTGTTTCAGTTTCCAAGTCACCAAGATTTAGTAAATATAACATCTTAACCAACAAATGTTCAAATTTATTGTCTCTAAAAATGAGATAAGAGCAAAGAACAATTGTTCAATTCCACAGACGTTTATTTGTAGCTGTCATTCACTTTGTCTACTGTAACACAGGTCCTATATCAAATGCTATTAATACACCATTTTACTTCATCTTCATGATCACCTGAAAATTACCATCAGTCATATTTTATAGATAAATAATCCCATCTCAGAGACATGAAATAATATCATATATAGCAATTGTTATATAGCAATGATCAACAGAATTTAATTCAAATTAAGTTTCAATCTTTAAAGAGGGTGGTACATTCTACATTTTACAGCCTCTGCAAGGTACTCTACTAGATCCTGAATCAAAACAAGCAACGAGAGCATTAAGCAAACCAAAAAAACAACAGTGTGCCAATGGTGTCATTTGGCTTGATATTTTCTATTCAAAATTTGTCAATATATTCAAGATACCATTTTTGCAAGACACAGTTTGCAATTAGGAGAAAAATTTATCCTAAAGAATAAAAAGCACCTCAAGATGGAAGTATTATTTGTTCCTCTTTCATTTCACCACAAATGATATTTCCGTACTCATAATAAAAGGTAAAATCCTGAGGGTGGGTGTACTAGAGGGGACTGGGAGGTATTAACTGTTTCACCCATTTGTTCCTCAGACCTGCTTCTGGATATTGCCTCTATGCTACACTTGTAGGGCCCAAGTTGGTTTCTGTCTTCTTTCCATAGTAGCTGAACTCCCTTGGTCCCCAGCTTCAAACTCAACCCTTCCTCTTGTTCCTAGAACCAGTCACTATCTTCAAGCATTGCCAGTTCTAATTTCTGGCAAATCCCCTTTGACACTTGCCTGCTTGAGTATTTTGTCAGAGGGTCATCCTTTGCTATACCTCTCTGGCTTCTTCTTAGGTCATTTTTTCTTGTTATTCCCTTTCCAAGATCTGGATTCATGACTCTGAGTCTCAGTGACTTCTACCACGATACCAAATGCCTGTTTGCTGGAACCTCTTTGTATCACTCACTTTAAACTTGATGTTTTTGCCCTATTAACTATCTGTATCCCTGCCCACCAACATTCCCATCCCCCACATAGTGGTCAATCATTATTGCACTTTACTCTCTCCTGCAGTGAGACACCCACTGCCTTGCATGTACCTTTCCTTATGCTGTTGAATGAAGTTGCTGCTTCACAAAACTATGTGAAGAATGTTTGTCCCCTGGATGAATAAATTGAACTATGACTATTGCTTTAGAAATAAACATTCATTTAAAATATTCTTAAGCCTCTCACTACTGTTAATGTTACAGGTTCTAGTAACCAGAAAAACAAAGCAAAACAAAACAAACCCCAAGACCTGATCATAATCATCCCCCTTTTGGAATTTACAGTCTACTGAGAGAGCTAAGCTCCCTCAGGAGGCAATGGAGGGCAGAACGGAAAAGTGCCATAGGAGAACAGATGAAGTACTGTGGAATTAAAGAGAAGGATAAAGAGAAGCAGGTATGACTTAATGAGAGAGAAAAAATTTCTGTAATTGGAGACATCAAAAAAGAATTCCTTTCTCTCTGAGGATGTGAGTCCAAGAGCTGCTAACAACTATTTCCCCAGCCTTGAGGAGAAAGTCCATCTTGGGTGTGGTGTGAGGATCAACAACCAAGGAGAAGGAAACCAAGAATTAGGGAGGGAGGAAGAAAAAGGAAGAAAGGGCAGGAAGGAGACCATAATTACAGTTGAGTCTCTGGTTCCAGACACCTCTGAGGCTAGTTGTATTGCTGATCTTGATAGGATCCATTTATACCATCCAATAAATTCCTTTTTTTTTGCCTAATAAATTAGTCCCCTAAACTAGGATTTTCTGATTTACAAACAAGAGTTATAATGAACCTATTAGACAAACCCTCTGGAAATTTACCAGTTACTAATTACATCTTAGTTAACTAATCTTGTTAATCTTAGTTAAATTAATGTTTTAACTTTAATGTTTAATTTGGTCATTTTAAAGTTAATTTTTAATCCTTTTTCCTTGGATATCCTGCTTTCTAACCTTTGAAGGTCATTATTTCACATTTGAAGGATGAGAAGTAACAATACACAGAAAGAAGTCTTTGGGTATATGCAATATCTCAAAATTAAACTTGTATACTTTAAGTATACAGTGCCTAAAATTTTCAGATAAATAGGCTAGCATTTTGTTTTTTGGGTTTTTTTTTTTTTCAAAAAAAATTTTTTTAATTGTATTTATTTATGTGACAGAGAGAGACACGGTGAGAGAGGGAACACAAGCAGGGGGAGTGGGAGAGGGAGAAGCAGGCTTCCTGCTGAGCAGGGAGCCCAGTGAGGGACTCAATCCCAGGACCCTGGATCATGACCTGAGCTGAAGGCAGACGCTTAACCATCTGAGTCACCCAGGCGCCCCTAGGCTAGCATTTTGAAGACAGTGTATTTACCTTTATACTGAAAAGAAAACACCATGACTCCAAAAATGAAGTTAAACTTTGAAGCCAAACTCTAAAAGGATGAGTTATCAGACCACTTTACAAAATAGGTGTGTTTCCTATTTGTGGGAAGAACAATGACTCGAAAGCAAGGGTGTGCAATATTGGTGCATTTTCCCAGAATGCTATTTTGATGATGAGATGAAAGTGCTCAGCGGCGTCAGACCGCTTCATTTACTCACCACACATGGATTGCTCCCTCTTGATGGATAAAGCTCTGCCAGGGATTGGACCAAAGCACTGTGCAAACGGAAAGATATTGGTACTATTAAACCTAAGAATTTGGAGGCTGGTAATTGGTCCTACCCTCTCTTCCACATGTTCCACTTACATATTGTGGTGTAAACAAACAAACAAACAAAACAAAACAAAACAAAAACAAAAAACAAAATTTAGTAAAGCAACAACCATTGCTTTACCTCTCATGGTTTTTGTGGATCAGGAATTCATGAAGGGCTTGGCTCTATAGTTCTGACTGCAATGGCAGTCAGAGTCTGGGGCCAATGTGGGGCTGGAGCAACTCGGGACGGGTCATGCGTTTTTCTTTCCAAGCAGTCTCAGAGTTGCTCCTTGTCCTTCAGTGTGTGTTGGTTTAGGCTTCCTCACAGCAGGGTAGCCTCAGGGCACTTGAATTGGTTCTATGTGGGTGGTGCACCCAAGCATGAGCACCCCAAGGGATCAAAATGAACATGTGTAGCATATTCATGACCTTTCCTTGGAAATCCCACTGCATCCCTGTGTCATATGCTTTTATTGAGGCATTTACAAAGGCCTGCTGAGGTTGAAGGAGAGAAGTCATAGCCTAGATCCCATCTATCTCTCAGTGGAAGAGAGAAAAAGTCATATTGTAAGGAGAGCAGGTAGGATGAGAGATGTTGCAGCCACCTTTGGGAAGTGTCTGTAAACTCCCACCAATCCCATCCCTATTCCCATTTGAAAGGAGCTGGAAGTAATGAGTTTTATTCTGACAGAATAGAGACCTCTACAAACTGTAGCAGTCATTTTTATAGCCTATGTATCTGATATTCCTATCTTCTGGCACATATTCTATAGATGAACCATAGTATATGCATGGAATTTTATAGCTAGTAAACAAAATTATATCATTGAATAGACCACATTTTTATTAGGAATTTCATTTTTGCATTGGTTTCTGAATGTTCTTACATTTTCAGAAATACCTTATAATGAAGTCATTTAAAAAATAGCTCTTGGGACACTGTTTAGCTACCTTTTTGTTTTTCATTTTAAATTGTAAAACCCTTCACATATATCAAAAAGTATGAAAATAAAAAGTCATCTACTAATGAACAACAAGACTGAACAAAAGTTAACATCTGACCAGCAGTCAAACTCCCTCTCACTCCCTTCTACTTTTTCCTTAGGTGTGGTTTTTTTTTTTGTTTTGTTTTGTTTTTCACCTTTCTGGAATGCTGCCTTTTCCTTACAGTCCGGCTTCCACATATCCTTAACAGTAGAAAATAAATAGCAAGTTATTAAAAAAAGCTATTAGACCAAATTTGAAGGAAAAAATAAGAACCTAAGGAATTACTTTTTAAAAAGGGAGCTGCTTTTGGCCAAAAACATTTTCCCAAAATCAAGGGTGAGAGTAGAATTTGGTGCCGTTATGGACTGCAAGACAGATAAATCCATCCAAATCTGGAACAACGGTTGGGGGTTGGGTTGTACTCTGAAGATCATCCTTGCAATAAACAGGGACTTTTCTTTCAAATTGAGAAAGAGGCTATGTAGGGTTACAGCCCAGTCAAATTCCCTGGGACATCCAGGAAAACCCAAGACATGAACTTGGTATTCTATGGTCCAGGACTTATAACAAGCCCAGACACAAATGCTAATTTTTCTGGAGGAAAGTATCTTCAAAGTGTTTTGCTTTTGAACATCATGCCCAGGAAACTGACATAACCGAGTGCTTCACTTTGATATAACCAAGGGCTACTATGAGCAAGAAGCAGATCCTCAGACATTTCAGGTGTTGGAACGACCACTTGGAGACTCCATAAGCATGATGCTGACCATTTAAAGGAATGAATACAGCATTGAAGATATCTTCAGAGAATAGGAAACTATAAAAAGTGATATCTGGAGGGAAGTAAGTGTGGAAAATAGAACAGCCTTTTAATCTTGAGCCCTAACGGGAGAGGTGCTAGACCCTTAATGGGCTTGGAAAATAATAGATATTAACAAGAGCAGACAGAACCTGAACATTCACTACACATCAAATATTTTAGTCAGCTAGGGCTGCCAAACCAAAATACCACAGACTGGGCGGCTTAAACAACAGCAATTTATTTCTCACAGTTCTGGAGGCTGGAAGTCTAAGATTCAGGTGCTGGCTGGGCTGGTTTCTTCTGAGGCCTTACTACTTGGCTTGCAGGTGGCTGCCCTCTCTCTGACTCTTCACGTGGCCTTTTCTTCATGCACTCTCATCCCTGGGGCTCCTCTTCTTATAAAGACTCAGTCATACAAGACTAGGGTTCCATCCTTATTACCTCGTGTCGCCTTAATTATCTCTTTAAAGACCTTAATCAAATACAGTCCCATTGAAGGTTAGGGCTTCAACATATGAGTTTTGTTAAGAGAAATGCTTGCTAGAAAACTTTAAGAAGAATGCTATATCCATTTTGAGTAAACAGATGTTTATAAAAGCTTAAATAATAATGAAAGAACAATAGAGATGAGATTTTATCATCATCATAGTCATAATCTTTGCAGAACTTTGGTGGAACCATTTGACATCCTGGAATTCATAGCATCAAAAAAAAAAAAAAATGAGAGGGAGTTTGACTGCTGGTCAAAATGATCTTCAAGACCTGTATTTTATTTTTAGCTATTTAATTTCATTTATATTAAAAAGTCTTTGAAGAAAAAAATCCCTTTTGGGAATTTTTTACTTCCGTGAGGCAGAATTAAAAAGAACATTAATTTTGTCAACTCAGATTTGGAGATGATTGCTTACAAATTATTCAAGCAAGATGGAATATCTTCTCTCACATGTATAAAAGGCTGATGGAACCAAAGAAAGCCTTTTAACTATTCTTTGCAGATAACAATACTAGCATAGCAGGATTTAATAACAACCACTAATTGTCTGCAAGAGTTCATTTACTGCTGAAGAAATAAAATGATGTGCTTGGAGAAGGTAAGTCTTTCTCACGTGATACCTAGTGTAAAGACTCTCCTGTCATTTAACTCCAAGAAGATTCTGGAATTAGTATGCTTTTAATGAATGTTGAGAAGGACATGAAAATTCAGCGGTGATTCTATTTTCCTTAAAGCCAAATCCATTTCCACTGCCACATGTTTAAATCCAAAATGTAAGCACAAAATGTTTGTGGAAGGGAAGTAGCTGATGCAAAAGTATTTTTTTTTTAATGTGTATATGTAAAGACAAATTTTTAAAATTCACTTTTTATCATAAAACTTTTCAAATAGAGACAGGAAAGGACAGTATAATAAGCCCTTTTGGACTTCTCTGTCACCTAGCATCTACAATTACCAGCATTTTATTGCTTATCTTTTATCTAATCTCCATTAAGTTTTAAATTTCCTATTAGTTTCTGGAGTCTTTTAAATAAAATTCCAGATATCATATGATTTCATCCCATAAGAATTTCCACATGTATCTCTAAAAGATAAGAATTCTTTAAAAAACTATTATCACGGGGCACCTGGGTGGTTCAGTCATTAAGCATCTGCCTTTGGCTCAGGTCATGAATCTAGGGTCCTGGGATTGAATCTCCTATTGCTCCCTGCTCAGCAGGAAGCCTGCTTCTCCCTTTCCGACTCCCCCTGCTTGTGTTCCCTCTCTGTCAAATAAATAAAATCTTAAAAAAAAAAAAAAACTATTATCACATTTAACAAAGTTTTTTAAATTTCATAAACACCCGGTTTGTGTTCGATTTTCACCAATTGCATTAAAAATCTTTTTTGTGGTTTAGTTATTAGTTTGGCCAATTGTTCAAATCAGAATCTAAGTAAGATCTACACATTGTATTTGTTTCACATGTCTTTAAGTTTCTTTTATTTTTTCTTTTATTTTTTAAGTAGGCTCCATGACCATCATGGGACTTGAAGTCATGACCCTGAGATGAAGAGTTGGATGCTCTATCTACTGAGCCAACCAGTAGCCAACCAACCCTAAGATTCTTTTAATCATAATATTTCTTCCTTCTTTTTTTGTTATTTTTTTTGTAATGTTAATTTGTCAAAGAAACTGGTGGGTGTTTTGAATTGTAGAATTTTCCACATTCTGGATTTGCCTGATTGTATCTTCATAGTGAAGGAAACAACAATCTTAAGACTGATTCTAAAAAAATAAATACATAAATAAGAAAAATAAAAAGTAAATCTAAAAGACTCTTCTAAAAATAATTAGAAACATCTTTTCCCTTCAGTTTTTAAACTGAGGAATAATTGACATACATCACCATGTAAGTATAAGAAGTACAGTAAGATGGTTTGATTTACATGTATTATATAAAGTGATTACTACAATAGGTTCAGCTAATACCCATCTCTCACACAGATAAATTAAAAAGAAAAGAAAAAATTAATTTCTCTTTGTGATGAGAATTTTTAGGAACATCTTTTTGAGGAAAAACAAGATGTCTTATGTCATTGGATTGTCTTTAAAATATATATATATATCAAAAGTATCAACCAACTCTTTAAGCCAGAAATAAAAATAAATCTTTACTTTAGTCAATTACTGCTAGAGAAGAAGGAAAGCTTAATCCCCTCAGTAGCAATATCACTATCCCCAGTACCTACACTGACAGACTTACCCAGAAAAATCAGTAGCTTCTCTAAAGATCTCAGTTGAAAGTAAATTTAAGAACTCCAATATGATACTTAGTCTCACAAATGCACATATGGTGACCCTAAGGGCAACATAGTTGCTGTGTGTTGAACAATAGTTTTTCCTGCACCTAAGATCAAACTGTTGCAGTACCTGGCTGGCTCAGTCAGTACAGCATGAGACTCTTGATCTCAGGGTTGTGAATATGAGCCCCACATTGGGTGTGAAGACTACTTGAAATTAAAAAAAAATAAAATATTTAAAAAAATTAAAATTGAATGGCTAATAATACTTTTTTTAAAATCAAGAAACAGACTTTCTTTTTTTAGATTTTTAAAATTTATTTATTTGACAGGCTGAGATCACAAGTGGGCAGAGAGGCAGGCAGAGAGAGAGGGGGAAGCAGGCTCCCCGCTGAGCAGAGGATCTGACTCGGGACTCAATCCCAGGACCCTGAGATCATGACCTGAGCCGAAGGCAGGGGCTTAACCCACTGAGCCACGCAGGCGCCCTGGTTTATTATTTTTAAAAAGACTTTATTTATTTATTTGTCAGAGAGAGAGAGAGAGAGAGAACACAAGCAGGGGGAGCAGCATGTAGAGGAAGAAGGAGACTCCCCACTAAGCAGGAAGCATGACACAGGGCTCAATCCCAGGACCCTGGGATCATGACCTGAGCTGAAGGCAGACGCTTAACCCACTGAGCCACCCAGCTGGCCATAGAGGTTTATTCTTTTTTTTTTTTTTTTAAGATTTTATTTATTTATTTGACAGACAGAGATCACAAGTAGGCAGAGAGGCAGGCAGAGACAGAGGGGAAAGCAGGCTCCCCGCTGAGCAGAGAGCCAGATGCAGGACCCTGGGATCATGACCTGAGCCGAAGGCAGAGGCTTTAACCCACTGAATCACTCAGGCGCCCCAAGGTTTATTCTTTTAAGGTACCATTTGGTTTGGCATCAGTTTTTGCTGCATATCCACTTTACCATTCAGCCATTTTTCATTTGCCTAAAATGTTAACCTCTGTGTGACTAAATGCTTATTTCATTTTATTGTAATGTGAAAGAGATGTCCACTTCCTCCTACCCCAGCTGGAACTGGGGTGCTCCAGTCCATCTTCAGTATATAGGAATTCAATTTCTTTATATTCTAGTTAGTGATAACATATTTGAACCAAACATCCCTCATCACTTTTATTGCAGGGGAGGGGGAGAGATAGAGACAGAGAAGAATCTAGTGATCCCATAAGAAGTATCAATGGCCAAAATATTTTTTTTTTAAGATTTATTTATTCATTTGAGAGAGAGTAAGAGAGAGAGCAGGAGAAAGGGCAGAAGGAGAGGGAGAGAAAGTCCCAAGTAGACACATGCCAAGCACAGAGCCTGATGCAGGGCTTGATCTTAAGACCCCGAGATCACGACCTGAGCCAAAATCAAAAGTGAGATGCCCAACTGACTGCACCACCCACGCGCTCCTAAAATTTTTGGTTTAGATGTATTTGCCTTAATCTGAAGACCAGTGGGTTTCATATAAATTCACAGTCTTCTATTACCATGCCCCACTTTTCCTCATGTTCATTGTCTACTAAATCACTACAACCATGCTTGGTGAGGGGGAAGCACTGTGAAAATAGAGATGGCAGGGCTGAAGGTCATGTCTCTCAGAGCTATTAAAGCTGGGAACTCTTAAGATCTGACAAAGCACCACATTCCCTGAAGGTAGACGTCAAAGCTTCTATGTTCTACTCCAGGCTTGGAGGAATGTCCTTCTACCCCTTCCACACCACATTTAGTCTTCCGGATATCAAAGAAGCAGTGCTTTGTATCTTCACATTTTATGAGCTCCTTCATTGAAAACAACTTTGGTTTCTACCTGAAGAAGCTTTGGGACAAAATTATACTTTCCTTGGCTCATGAGCCAATATGTTGTCCAGACACCACCCTTTTTGACCCCTAGCCTGGGGGGATACTGGAGTTGTGTGGGGGCATTGGTGGGATAAAGACAGAGGAAAGGATGATAATGAAACACAATAAAAATTCATAGAAGTCGGTCTTCCTGCAAATTCATTCTTGGCAGATTTAAGTCATCAGGCCATGGAAGTTTATTGAATTACTACTATGAACCAAATATTGTGCTGAGGGCTAGAGACCAAGATTTGAACTGCATATAGTCTCTGTTCTTTTGAAGCCTGCAATCCAGAAAAGAGAAGGAACACTAAACAATTAATATACACATGCTTAATAAAATAATTAAAAGTGAGCAGCATTAGGAAATAGTTGAGGGTTGACCAAGAGAATATAATGGAGGACCTGTGATATAGGGAGTTAGAGAAGATATCCTGAAAGAAACGATGCTTGAGCTAAAACCAAAAAATTATATCGTTTCATGATTCCATTTATATGAAATGTCCAGAATAGACAAATCTACGGAGACAGAAATTAGATTAGTGAAAAGTGATTACTGGTTGCTTAGGGCTGGCAGGAGGATGGGAATTGGGTGGTGATGGCTAAAAGATATGAGATTACTTTTTGAAATGATTTAAATCTCCTAAAATTGTGGAAATGGTGTGCAACTGTGAGTGTAATCATTGGATTACACACTTTAAATGGGCGAATTATATAGTATGTGAATTATGTCTCCATAAAGCTGTTACCAAAACAAAACAAAACAAAACAAAACAAACAAACAAAAAAACCCCACCAAAAAACCCATCAGATTATGTCATTCCTTGCTTAACACAATGCTCAGTGGAATTCAGTAATAGATTCTAAATTCTCTGCTTTAGCCTACCAGGTCTTGCCAGTCTCTCAGCTTTCTATATTGCACCATATGCTCCAGTCACACTAGCCTTTTCTTTTTCTAGAGCATCCCAAATTCATTACCATCATAGTCTTGAATTACCTTTTTCATTCCCTAGAGTACTCTTCTGTAGTGACCTCCCTGGTTTTCTATTGTCACATAGTCTCATATGCTTACTTCCTCTTGTTTGAGGAACTCCTTTTCCCTCATCCTCCCTTCCAACCTTTCCAATATGTGCTCTAAATACCAACTTGGGATCAGTTTCCTACATATTTCTTTTTTTAAATTTTCAAAAAGATTTTATTTCTTAAGTAATCTCTACACCCAACATGGGGCTTGAACTCACAACACTGAGATCAAAAGTTGCATGCTCTACCAACTGAGCCAGCCAGGTAAGTATGCCTCTCCCCCAACTTTTTTAAAGTTACCATGCTTCTTTCTTTATTCTTTTCTTTTCTTTTCTTTCTTTTTCTTTCTTTCTTTCTTTTTTTTCCCAGTTTCCTACATATTTCTATAGAGTGAACTACCCGAGGGAACTTATCTCATAAAGCCTGTACCTTTCTAGCAAATGCTACATTTTCTTGAGGCTCTGTCTTTATAGACATTAGGTTGTACCTAATGTTTTGTTACCTATTTTCTTCAGTGATAGCTTGAATTCAAACATAAATTATAAACCAGTTATTAGCTTTCAATGATATAATTTGTAAAAGTTTTAAATAGGCTATGTAGCCTAGGAATGCCAGGGCTGGTCCCTTTTGAACAAAGCCATGTCTACATTTAGTACCATCAAAAAAGAAGTCCCTCATACCTCATTCCAAGTCAGTCTTGCCTCTTGGGCTTATGTTCTGTTGTAACTTGTTGAGCTTCCTGTTGAAGTTGCTTCACCCCTGGACTGAGTGACACAGACTCAGTGCATCTTGGGAAACTGCAAGCTGCAGAAGCCACTACCGTCCCCTTCTTTATCTTCTGCTTGGTGTGAAGAGAGCTGTAATCCTTCCCAAGCCTCTGGGCTATGGACCTACCCTTTTGTCTTCCCACTGTGACTGGGCCTAGTGTAGGCAGCATAATACTTATCTTAATCATATCTGATAAATTTGGTTCTTTTCTACTCAGAGTACAAATCACAGCTCTAGCAACTGGGAAATCAGTCTCTAACTAGTTGAAAGTTACATTTAACTGCCCATCAGCAGATCCCCTTCATGCTCTTGACTTAATTGAAATCTGGTTATTCCCTGAGGCCCTTATTTGCTCTGCAACCCTCTCAAGCAGAGCTCCCTATTTTTCACACCCCTCTTACCTTGGGGTAGGCTTTCCATTTCTCCATTGCAGCTTCTTCTAGATCATTTATTTCTTTCCCTTCTGGGTGGGGAGGAGTGCTACCACCCACTCTATCCCCCTCCTCATTGCCATCATATATCTGTTCCTGGTCTTTTGATGATGCTTTTAGCTTCTAGCTCGGCCATTTGCACTTCTACCGTCATGTAATTCTCACAATGTTAGTTTTTGTTTAAAGGATTCATTTAATACACTGAACTCTCACATCCTTGACACTCATTTCCACTTCACCTTCAGTATTCATTCCCATAGTCATATCTGAAAACTTGTCATCACTGAAGTGATACCATTTCCAATAGTCTTGATTTCAGAAATTCTCAATTTAGTCACCAGCCTGGCCTTCCACCATCCTTACTTTACTATCTGTAGTACTGTAATTTTCTATCTCATTCAGATGCCTCCCTATTCAACCTCACTACTTTATCATTGTCTATCATGTCCTACTCGACTTTACTTCGTGTGTCCCTCTGTTTATAGTTCATGGTCTATCAATGTTACTACTCCCTAAAAATTATCTACCACTCGTTGCTTCTCTCTTCCACTATACTTGCCTGGCAAAACCTCAATGGTAATTGAATCCAATTATCCACATTCTCAATGCCCATTACTGCATAGTAGACTGTTGCTGAGGTAAATCGCACAACCAGGCTGACTGGCTTAATTTTATCATCACAAACCTTAAACAGACACCCAACACTACCCAAAACATCTCTTCCATTTTCCTTGGTAAGCTTGCTTTTCCACCCCTAGAAACAACAACTTCATTGCTTTCGCTTTCTCCTCAAATATTCCAACATGCTTCCTTTGCTTACTATCAGTCATTAGGAAGAACTCCTCCATCCTCTCACAACAAAAAACAACAGTTTTAACTGTAGCTTCACCCACTCTTCCCTTCTTTAAAATGGTGAGAGTATCCTTATGCTTATATAAGGCCAACTTCCAAAGATTTAGGTCAGTGCTTAAGCCAGCAAACTACTCAGACACGCACAACTCTCCTTTGAGTAGACCTCTGTTGCTTCTTGCTGTCGCTCCATTTCTATGCTTCCCTTAACAACAAAACTTTTCAAATCAGCTGCTATGCACATAAGCTCTGCCTCCACACCTATTTAGTGCTCATTATCTACTGATTCTTCTTCTATTTCTATGGAGGGAGCATTAGCTTGAGGTTTTTTGTTTTGTTTTGTTTTGGTTTTGGTTTTGGTTTTTTTTTAGGGCAGCAAAGAGAAGTTTATTGAATGACAGTACGAAGCTCCCAAAGAGAGAATGGGATCCAAGAGGCTTGCCCTCAGTTAGCTTCTTAATACCAAGCTTGATACTACTCCTTTGTTTCTTATGTGGCAAAGCCATCACTATGACCTGCACATCTCTTATTAGACAGTATGAGTCAAAAACTGTTCTCCATGAACCCAAGATAAATTACAGAAAGAATATTCCAACAAAACAAAGCATACCCTTTGTAAAGCATAATTATGAGAAGAGCAGCAGAACCGACAGTGCCCAAGAGAGGGTTCAGCATGATTTGTGCTAATGCACATCGACTAAAGGTTTACATTTCAGTCTACCCAAAGTTAGTTCTCAATGTCTTAGGGTGTGCAATAGCACTCAGAACATGCATACATACATAAATATATCAATGTCTACTAATGGCTGCTTTAAATATACATATCTTTAAAGAAAAATATTTCAGAACCAAGTGATATAAAAATCAGTGCTGTGTGGGCAACATTAACCAAATAAGCCAGGCAATAAATGTGCTTACTGCTAGGGACACAAGAAAGACATGATGTCTTGGTCCTTGAAGAGCTCAAATTCTTCTTCTTTTTTTTTTTTTTTAAAGATTTATTCACTGATTTGAGAGACAGAGACAGAGTTCACAAGCAGTGGGGGGAGGGGCAGAAAGAGAGGAAAAGAATCTCAAGTGCATTCCCCTCAGAGTTAAGAGCCTGACTCAGGACTCAGTCTCAGGACCCTGAGACCATGACCTGAGGCAAAATCAAGAGTCAGACACTTAACTGACTGAGCCACCCAGGCACCTCTAAGAGCTCAAATTCTAATGGGAAAGACAGTAGCCTAATAAGTTCTATAACAGAAGTGTAAACAGGATACAAAGCGGATAATGAAGTATTTTGCTGTGGGAGAGAGACAATCAGGAAAGATTTTATGAACGAGACATGTGAGTAAGTTTACCAAATAGAATTTTCCAATAGAGGAAGCAGCATGTGCAAAAGGTATGGAAGCAGGAGATTGCCTCACAGAATTATGAGGAATTTGGTGGCTGGACCATAAGAACCAAGAAAAGGATACTGGTAAATTGGCATCAGATCATGGGTGATCTTATAAATCATGCTAAGAAATTAAGCATAGGATTATATTTTAGTCAGTGTGAAACTTCGGAAGGTCATAAGCACAGGAAGTAGCATTGTTAAATTAGCCTTGGTCTTTGAGAAAGATTGTGTCCTGGCCTGTAGTTAACAGATTGAAGGGGAACTAGATGGGAGATTACTTCCACAATAAAGTCCAGAGGAGGGGCAGATTTTGGAGATATCTAGGAGGAAGAATGGATAAGATTTGGTCATTTGGTCATTCCAGTAACTTAGTCACTACTTCAGAGGAGATGTTCAAAATATTCAGAAGTTATAAATAAAATTTTACACATCCTTTGAGTAGGCTCCATGCCCAGCTTGGAGCCAAATGCAGTGCTCAGTGTCAGGCATGAGCCCATGATCCTGGAGATGAAGACCTGAGCTGAGATTGAGTCAGATGTTCAACTGACTGAGCCACTCAGGTGCCCCAAGTTTTACGTCCTTTAAAATGTTGTTGTAGGGCAACCCTGCTGGGACCCCTTTCAGTCTTTAAAAAAATTTTATTTTTTTAAAAGATTTTATTTATTTATTTGACAGACAGAGATCACAAGTAGGCAGAGAGGCAGGCAGAGAGAGAGAGAGAGGGGAAAGCAGGATCTCTGCAGAGCAGAGAGCCCGAACCCCTTTCAGTCTTGAAAGCTTTTTCTGTATCTTCTCTTACTAAGCTTCTATCACTTTACTCACAAAAATTTAAAAGTAAAAAAAAAGTTGTAGAGCTACATGATTAACTGCGAAGAATCTTTACTATATATAATTGATGTTTTTAAAAGCAAACTTAAAGCAACATATATAGTAAATCCCATTTTGTATATAAATTTTGGCATACTCAACTTCTATTTTCTTTTTTTTTTTTAAGATTTTATTTATTTATTTGATAGAGTTCACAAGTAGGCAGAGAGGCATGCAGAGAGAGAGAGGAAGAGAAGCAGGCTCCTCGTGGAGGAGAGAGCCTGACTGGAGGCTCGATCCCAGGACCCTGGGATCATGACCTGAGCCGAAAGCAGAGGCTTTAAACCACTGAGCCACCCAGGCACCCCTCAACTTCTATTTTCTTAACATAAATTTCTAGAAGCTGAATTCTAAAGTCAGAAGATTAGAAGTTTAAAATGTTTATGGGATGAGGTGCAGCTGTGTGTGTGTGTGTGTGTGTGCGCGCGCATGCGTGTGCGCACATATATTGTTATATAGAACAAAAGTCTGTAAGGTATATACTCATATGATGATTGAACTAATTGGTTGTTTTCAATTTTATATTATAAGCATCCTTATACATAAATCTTTAGATTCTCTCCTATTATTTCTTTAGGTTAAGTCCTAAGAATAGAAATTCTGTATCAAAAAGTGTGCACATTTAAACGCTTTTGGAAAAAAAATTAAAATAAAGGCTTTTGAGAGATGCCTGAGTGGTTCAGTCGGTTAAGTGTCTGCTTATCTCTTGCGCTATAATAAATAAATAAATAAATAATCTTAAAAAAATAAAGGCTTTTGACGCACCTTGCCAAATTTTCCTCTAGAAAATTATCAACTTGTATTCCATCTTTAGTATATGACAGTTTATCCATGCCCACATCAACACTGAATGGTGATTTTTAAAAATATTTTACCTATCTGTCCGATGACATATGATATGAAGTTGATTATTTTCTTTTTTTTTTTAATTTTGTTTATTTATTTGAGAGAGAGAGAAAGAATGAGCAGTGGGGAGGGGCAGAAGGAGAGAGAGAGAGAGAGGCAGACTCCCTCTATCCCAGGACCTGAAGATCATGACCTGAGCTGAAGGCAGACACTTAACTGACTGAGCCACCCAGGCACCACATTTGAAAATTTTCTGATACATTTATTAGAGATTTATTTTCTTCTGGAGTCTTAAACATATCTGGAAATACTGTAGCATAAAGCGTGAGATTGGGATTTAACTTCAGCTTTTCCACCAATTGTTGCCATATAGCAAATAACCCTTTCCCTACAGACTTGAGAAGGCATCCTTATTAGAGACAAAAATTATATTTATATTCATTTTTCTGCTCCCAGACTTTTTTTAACAGCTTTATTGAGATGTACATTCACAAATCACACAATTAACCCATCTAAACTGTGCAACTTAATTGTTTTTGGTATCTTATTAATTTTTGAAGATTGTGGTAAATTTTTAAGATTGTGGTATATAAAAATTGCCATTTTAACCATGATTCAATGAACAACTTAGTGGCATTAATTACATCCAGAATGTTGCATTATTTCTAAAACTTTTTCATCATCCAAATGGAAACGCTGTAACCATTAAATAGCAAATCCTCATTCCCACTCTTCCTGGACTTCCTATCCTGTTAATTGAATAGGTCTCTGTTATCCAGACAGTCTCATGCCATTTTTATTATGATAAATTTATATATTCTGGGATGCCTGGGTGGCTCAGTTGGCTAAGCGTCTGTCTTCAGTTCAGGTCATGGTCCCAGGGTCGTGGGATAGAATCCCACATCCCATCAGGCTCCTTGCTCAGAAGGGTCACTGAATCATATGATAACTCTTGCTTTCAGTTCAGGTCATGATATGATATGATATCATATGATAACTCTTATGATATGATATCATATGATATGACATATAATAACTCCTGCCTTCAGTTCAGGCCATGGTCGCAGGGTTATGGGATGGAATCCCACAACCCATCAGGTTCCTTGGTCAGCAAGGTCACTGAATCATATGATAACTCTTGCTTCTCCCTCTGCCTGCCGCTCCCCCTGCTTAAGCTCACTCACTCTCTCTCTTTCTCTCTTGGACAATAAATAAATAAAATCTTTTAAAAATTTTTATATTATGTTTAAATTGAATGCCCACGTTCCACTCCTGCAGATTACATTTTTTTTTTAAATTTTGATGACTATATTAGCTCTTCCATTCTGTTAGATTAAAATTCTCTTGCCAAATAAAAAAAGGAATGACAATACATTCACGGTTATTTTGGGGAGAATTGACATCTTCATTAAGTTGTTTTTCTCTGACTAGAACATAATATGTCTTTATTCAAGTTTCTGTTTAAAAAAATAACAGTTTTACTGAGATAAAATTTACATACCGTATAATTCATCCATTTGAAGTATACAATTCAGCTGTTCTTAGGAGATTCACAGATAGGTGTAACTACTAGGACAGTCAAATTAGGACACTTTCATCACTTTGAAAATAAACTCTCTACCTTACATCTCTCTATCATTCCTTCACCAACAGTCCTAAGCAATCACTAATCTACTTTCTGACTCTATAGATTTGCCTATTCTGAAAATTTCATAAAATATACTATATTTTGTGACTTGCTTCTTTCATTTAGCATAATGTTTTCAAGGTTCATCTGTGTTGTAGCACATATTGGTACTTCATTCTTTTTTACTGTCATATCCTGTACCATTGTATGGATATAGCACATTTTATCTATTAGTCAGTTGATGTACCTTTACTTTGTTTCCACCTTTTGCTGTTACGAAAAATGCTGCCATGAACATTTATGTGCAATGTTTTGCATGGACACATGTTTTCATATCTCTTGGATGTACATGTAGCAGTGGAATTACTGAATCATATGATAACTCTATGTTTAACAGTTTGAGGAACTGCAAGACTCCTTTTTAAATAAGCTGCATCACTTTATATCCCCGCCATCAGGGTATGAGTGTTCTTATTTTCCATAACCCCACAAATAATTGTTTTTCTATCTTTTTTATTATAGACAACCTAGTATGTATATGGTAGTATCTCATTGTGATTTTGGTGTGCATTTTCCCTAATGACTAATGTTGCGCACCTTTTCATGTGTTTACTTGCTTATTTGATATCTGCTTTGGAGAAATGCATATGTACATCCTTCACCCATTTTTTTTTTTTTTTGAGTAAGTTCTATGCCCAATGTGGGGCTTGAACTCATGACCCTGAGATTAAGAGTCACATGCTCTACTGATTGAACCAGCTAGGGACCCCATTCTTTGCCCATTTTAAATTAGGTTGTCTTTTATTGTTGAGTTGTATGAGTTCCTTTTTTTTTTTAATATTTCTTTATTTTTACTTTAGTGAGAGAGAGGGAGTGCACACAAGTGTGAGTTGTGGGGAGGGGCAGAGGGAGAGGGAGAGGGAGAGAGAGAATCCTCAAGCAGTCTCCCCATTGAGCATGGAGCCCTATGTCGGGTTTGATCCCAGGACTCCAAGATCATGACAGTTGAAATCAAGAGTCAGACAGTAAACCAAATGAGCCACCCAAGTGGCCCTGTTAAGGGTTTTTTATATATGTATATTCTGGATACCAGTCCCTCATCAGATATATGATTTGCAAATATTTTCTCTCATTTTCTGAATTGTCATTTCATTTTTTGATTTTGCCCTTCGAAGCACAGTTTTTAACTTTGATGCAGTTAAATTTATTGGGTTTTTTTTTCGTTATTTTTGCTTTGGTGTCATATTGAATTTGCCAATTCTGAGATCATAAAGATTTACCCTATGGTTTTCTCTAGGAGTTCTATAATTTTTGCTCTTATATTTAGGTCTTCGAGCATTTTGAGTTAATTTTTTGTTTTGTTTGTTTGTTTTAAAGATTTCATTTATTCATTTGAGAGAGAGACAGAGAGCATGAGCAGAGGAGAGAAGCAGAGGCAGAGAAAGAAGCAGACTCACTGCTGAGCTGAAAGCCCGACATAGGGCTTGATCTCAGGACCCTGAGATCACTTCCTGAGCTGAAGGCAGAAGCTTAACCATCTGAGCCACCCAGGCACCCCACCTTTGAGTTAATTTTTTTTTTAAGATTTTATTCATTTATTTGACAGAGATCACAAGTAGGCAGAAAGGCAGGCAGAGAGAGGAGGAAGCAGGCTCCCTGCTGAGCAGAGAGCCCGACGCGGGGCTCGATCCCAGGACCCTGAGATCATGACCTGAGCTGAAGGCAGAGGCTTTAACCCACTGAGCCACCCAGGTGCCCCAGCTTTGAGTTAATTTTTGCATATGGTTTGAGGTTAGGGCCAACTCTATTCTTTTGGTTGTATCTAACCAGTTGTTCCAGTACATTTGTTGAAGAGGCCATTCTTCCCTCGGTGGATGACAGTGATATTTGTTCTTTGCTCAAAATTAGTTGACCATGACACATGGGTTTATTTCTGGATTCTCAGCTTTATTCCACTGATTAATAACTCTATCCTATGTTACTATCATACTATCTTGATTACTGTTACTTTATAGTTAAGTTTCAAAATTGGGAAGTATGATGGGGCTCCTGGATGGCTCAGTCCGTTAAGTGTCTTCCTTCAGCTCAGGTCCCCATCCCCAGGCCCTGGGACTGAGCCCTGCTTCAGGCTCCCTGCTCAGTGGAGAGCCTGCTTCTTCCTCTACACCACCTCCCCACCACCCCCCACCCCTCACCCACCCCCATATGTGCTCTCTTTGTCTTTCTCAAATAAACTTGTAAAAAATAAAAAAATAAATAAATAAAATTGGGAAGTGTGTGTCTTCCAACTTTATTCTTCTTTTTCAAGATTGTTTTGGCTATTCTAGGTCAGGTTTCCTTTGAAGTAAAGTTGTTTTGTTTTGTTTTTTTTTTTCCCTGTATAGCGAAAAACGCAGTATTTTTTTTCTTGTTAGGCTGTTTAAGTGTTATATATTCCTGTTGGAATTAGTTTTCCCAACTGTATTGTAACCAAAGCTTGCTGTTTATGGAAAACCTATTAATTTTTTTGTGTGTGCTGATTTTTTAGCAACTGACCTAGCACTCCAGTAACTCCTTAACGCTGATAGTCATCTGATTCTCTTTGGTAGGCAGTTATAGCATATGCAAACAGCAAATCATTGTGGTTTTTTCTTGTTTTATATCTATCTTTCACTTCTTTTCTGGCCTTTTCGTATTGGCTAATATTGAATAACGGTGGCCGTAGTCACAGCCTTGCTTATCCCTGGCTTGAGTGAGGAGGCTTCTAATGTTTCAGATTTTGGGTGATGGATTCAGATAGCTAACGTTGAGCTGCCTCTTGAAAGGATGCCGGAGCAATCCACTTAACATGGTGGGAGGGTCTGTGGTGATGTTTGGGGTCTGTTCAGAAGAGGGCACTTCTGTCAGAGGTAACAGCATGATCAAAGACTTTATGTTAAGAGATAGTATGGATATGTGTAGGAAATAGTAAGAACTTACATGTGGCTGTCATAAATTTAAAAAGCAGGGAATAGTGAGAAAACAGGCTGAAGAACTGGACAAGGACCAATCCTAAAGTGTCTTAAAGGCCATATCCCTCATTAACACACTTCCTTTGTTAAAAGAATTTGAATTATTTTTACTATTTTCATTTATAGTAAGTCCAACCAGATAATTAATTTTTGCAGTTCCAGAACCACCCATATTTTCTGGAACTTTCTTGTCCTTGAAGGCATCCACTCTAGGCCTGTTAAAACATGAATAAATGTCCACCTTGTCAAGTGCTGTCGAAGCAGTTAATGACAGAGCTGATCCCTCCTTATAGTTGCTAAAGTCTGCAAAGGTGGTTCCTATGCCTTGTGCAGACCTGGTGCATGGAAAAGTTTTATTTTATTGTTTGATCCAGCCTCTCTAGGCCCCCCTGATCTCTACATGCTGTCCAAACTATTTACCATGGGTCAGGACATGCACTTCCTTTTTACCTATTGTTTCCTGCTGAAAGCGCAAGGAGCTGGGAGCAATCTTTCTGGAGAAAACAGGTTAAAAACTGTGTGGAAAGAAAGCAAGCCTGA
This sequence comes from Lontra canadensis, assembly GCF_010015895.1. Taxonomy (NCBI): domain Eukaryota; kingdom Metazoa; phylum Chordata; class Mammalia; order Carnivora; family Mustelidae; genus Lontra; species Lontra canadensis. The sequence continues at coordinate 12,321,167 of NW_022631021.1, read as the reverse complement.
CATAAGGAACAATGTGTTCTGGGTTAAGCCCCTAAATTCCACAGTGATCTTAGTAAAATGAATTCAGAATATTTTGATTCCACTGCTTTGCTCCCTTGTTTAAGAATACAAACTTTCACATTTATTACACACTAATAGGAAAGTGTGTCTGTGTATATAGAAAGTATTTTCCAGGAAAAAAACCATTAAATATATTTATATTTTATTGGCTTTCTGTTTGCTGTATTTAACTCTTCTCATTTTATCATCTTTAGTGAACTGATACTGTAGAGACCAATGTTTCAGTGATAACAAGCATCTTTCATACCAAACTTAATCTGTGTACAGTACTGTGAGCTGTCTTCCATGATCTCACTTTCTGCCAGGCTCAATTTTCTCAAGTTTTGCAAGATCCAAATTTTGTCAATTTTCATTTTACATCATTTCTTAGTCAATTACAAGTACACTGGTCAGATTTAGCCATTGTCTTATCTTATTTTCTACCAAATTTAATTTTCCTGAGTTAATTTGAAGTTTTCAACACTATCAATACAATCTGATTTTCCAGTAGGCCCTTTAACCAAAGCAGAATCCTTCATGCTGTTAAAGCCATTCCCGGTATGATTATGATGGCTCTTTCTTCTGGTAACCTTTTTATAGACTGGGTAAAAGACACATTGTGTTTATAGCTGGGAGCAAAAAACAAAGATTATTAATGAACAGATGTGAACCTGGGTGCTTGCCTGGTTCAAAATAATAGAGTAAAAGCATCATGTTTTGTAATAAGCTTGTTGGTTTTTTTAGGATTAGAAACCTTTGCTTTGTGAATGTGACAGGCTTATCATTTCTATATTTTCTTTTACCTCCATTGAATTTTTTCATAAATTTACTAAAATTTCTTAAACAAGGTTAAATTTTCCCCAGCTCTTCCAAGGAAATTCTCCATCTAATGATTTTCCATTTGAGTTCTACTCTATTAAGTCCCTTAGCACTGGATTTTGTTTATAATCTTATTCTTTCCCAATGACTTTTTCAAATTTCACACTAAGGTCCAGAAGAAGAGTAAACATAAATTTAAGACTTATTTGTGCAATTCATCCCAAACATTCCAAGTGAAAAAAAATGTGATTACTCATTTCTATTTTCCTTTCTCAAAAAACAACCCCCCCGCAAAAAAAACCCAAAAACCAAAAACCATTAAAAAAACCCGCATTGTAAAACCAAGTTTTCAGGGATGGATGAGTCAAGGCAGTGGGTGGAATTCTAGGATTCCAGTAGAATTAGGACAATCTTAAACCTACTTTGTGGAAGAGCATTTAGTATTGGGAGTGCTCGAAATACCAGAAGTCTGTAGAGAGTAAAGAACAGCTCTTCACCGAATGCCTGTGAGCTATTATTCTACTCGGCACAAATCTCACAATGTGGACTACAGTTGGCATAAAGCTTAAATCAACAAGTAAAAGTTTCTGAAGAGCACAGCAGGTGCTGGCTATCATTCATTAGTGGGTACTGTAATGGTTCTTGCAAAGAGAAGGCACAGTCCCTGTCCTTAAAGGGGCTCATTTTGGTTCTAGTGATGACTAGCAACAATTACCTCATAGTGCTTTTAATGGGCTGAGATAGAGGTCAGCTCAAGCTGCTGTGGAAGCTCCTAGTCTAGACCAGTGGTTTTCAAACTTTTTGGTCTCAGGACCCTGATATGCTCTTAAAAATTACTGAGGGGCTTCCAAGAGCTTTTGTTTATATGGGTTATTTACCATCATAGAAATTCAATCTAAGAAGAAAACATTTTTAAAAAATACAACAAAATTCATTGTTATAATCTATTATGAAAAATACATTTTTCCAACAAAATTTAATGAAGAGTGGCATTGTTTTAAATTTTTGCACATTTCTTCAATGTCTGGCTGAATAGATGGCTGGATTGTTCTATCTGCTTCCGCATTTAATCAGTTGCTACATGTTTTGGTTGAAGAAGAACAAAATTTGGCCTTAAACATATGTAGTTGTCAAAGCTTCTCTAAAAGGTCTCAAGAATCCTTCAGAGGATCCTCTTGATACATTTTCATAACTGCTGACTTCGACCAGGAATGATTCTTGGAGAAGGCAACTTGCGTCCTGAAAAAGACTAGGTATTTGGAGACAAGGTGAGAGTGGAGGTGTTTAATGATGGGCCTGTGGTGCACACCCCGCAGGGATTCTTCGGCAAGGGGCTTATCTACTCCGCTCTAGTCTACCATTCCTGAAAGAACACCCAGTTAATGAAAAGCATCGGGAGGGAGCAAACGTGATCATCAATATTACATTAATTATGAAACCTTCGTGCTTATTACAATAGAGAAAAATCGATCTCTGTCTCACCCCTTCGGGCCGCCAGCGAGACGATAGCTAAAGGCCCGCAGGCGTGCCGCACCCTCCGAAGACTGGGAGGGGCGCGGAAGCGCAGTGGAGTGGAGTGCGAGTGTCGGGGCCCCGCGGAGGCGCGGCGCGGGAAGGCCCACACTGCGCAGGCGCAGCGTGCAGGCCGCGGCCCCCGGAACGGTAAACAGTGGGGTCACGTGACGCGTCCCGGCTTCTGCCCCCGCGCCGCCGCCGCACGCCGATGGCTGCGGGGTCTCGCGCCGCCGCACGGTCCCCACGAGGCGAGCGACCCTTGGGCCCTGGGCGGCGGCGGCTGCTACGAAGATAAAGAGGGCGGCGCGGAAGCCAGGCTAGTGTCGTCAGCGGCAGCCGCTCGGCCCGGTGAGGAAAAGAGGCTGTGGCAGCGACGCCGACGTCCTGCGCGTACCCCCTCTCTTCGGCACCCACCGGGCCCCCTCCTCCTCCTCGGCGGCGGCGGCGGCGGCCACCATCTTCCTCTTGCTGCCAGTGGTAGCGCTCGTCTGGCGGAGCTGGGTGAGTTGCGGCTCTGGCCGCGGCCAGGGAGACGGGCAGTCCTCCCCTCCCCCATTCCCTTCCACACGCACAGCGCCTCCGCGGGCCTCCCCGCCCCTCCCGCGGCGGACACTCCGCGCCTTTCTCCCGCGCAGCCGGGAAACCTCACCGGCCTCTTGCGCAACGTCCTCGGCCTGCCCGGGCGGCGCCTCTGTAGCCCGGGACCGTTTGGACCGCGGGCTGGGAGGGAGGCGCGGCGGCGAGGTTGCCCGGCGGAGGGTCGGGACCGCGGCCTCTTCCCGGCTTCTGCTCGCGGGCCTTTGGCGGTGAGTGTGCCCTACCGCCGCGGTCGCGCGGGCGCGCAGGCCCGGAGGGACCGCGGGCGCTGCCAGGAAGGCCTGGCCCGCAGGCCCCCGGACCCGGTCTTTCGGACCTCTTCCCTCCAAAGGAGTCCGGCTTTGAGCTTTGGGCCCCGGGTCTGGGAAGCCAGGATTGGCCTTTGCCGCGAGGCAGAGCCCCGTACCAGCTTTTGGAGAGGGGGGAGTTGGCGCTCTATCCATCCTCCCGCTACCGCGCGCTTTTGTGCTCGGGACCCAAACTGTCGACTCCTTTTGCTTAGTTTGAAATGGGAAGCCTAGAATCTGGCCCTCGGATAATACGAGTAATTTAATGAACCACTTGTCGATACGTGCGTGTTAATGGTGCTAAATAACTGATCACCTGACACGGGGGGGGGGCGGGGAGGAAGGAGAAAGGGAGAGAATGTTGGTACCGCGCACAGTCCTGTTTCCCTTCTTTCCCCCAGCAATGTGTTGCCGATGACCTTTTCCCATCTTTGGATTTTTAAATGCTATTTCCTAGAGACTATGATTCGAGGTAGTTTGCATGATTATTGGTGCTATTCAGGAATCATTCGCAGATTATGATCATGGATAATCATTAATGTAAGTGGCAACAACGCTTCGATATCTACCTTTTTAAAATCTTCATTACGTGTAGAGATACTTAATTTTAAAAGAGACGTTGGTTACTGAGCCTTTCCCAAATGTTTTACCACATATTTTAAGCTAAAATTAAAAAAAAAAGATACAGTAAACTATTTAGGGAGTACTTATATAGTACATTGTTCTATTTAGTTACTATTTTGGGGTCGAACTTGTCTTCCTTTTTACAAACTGGTTGTTTGAGATCTTCCAAAACTACGCCTCCATTACTCATTCATTTCCTACCATTTTTTGATTCTTGAATGAAGTGTTTGGGATTGTGAAAATGTTTGTAGATGTGTTTGGGGTTGGAAAGAGACGTGAGTTAAAGAACCTGGAAATCTTTGCAGCATTCTTCTGCTGTTTTTGAATTTGTATATTCATTCCAGAGCACAGGAGATGTGTGAAGATTATTATTTCGGGTAGTTTCTACCTTCACTACTAGTCGACCTTTTCTTAATTTACAATTATTATTTTCAGTCCAGTTATTCTGTTTACTAGCCCTGTGTTACAATAATGATTTTTTTCTCCATCATCATTATCACTATTACTGTTCTAAATTACAAACTTCATTTCCTCATGATAGTTACATAATTTGAGGGGCCTCGGGAGCTATTTTTGCTCTGATTAAGCCACACACACAGTTCAGTCAGTTCTTGAGCTGCAGAAAGACTTCTGCTCAACTGTAGTGGGCCACTGTTTAAGTATGCAGAATTACAACAATAGATTTTAAGCTTTATTTGATAGCTGTACTGGTGATTTGTCAAAAGGATAACAAATGAGTTACTGATGGGACCAGTTTTCCCTTTTTCCTTGCATGCTTTATAGGTCTGTTTATTGATGAGCATGAAAATGTAATTTATTATACTGCTTTTGCATCCTTTGGGAGGGCAGTGAACTTCCTTATCTATCACACTGATTAGTTTTGCATTCCATGACTTTGGGACAGACTTCACATAACTTTAGTTTATGAGTGGATGCACTCATCTGTTGCATATGCAAATAAGTCAGATTAAGAGAAGTGATATGTGTAAATGTAGGTGAAAATTAGCGTTGGTTAAATGCAAATTTCAGAATAGAAGAGTGGAAAGGAAGTTGTCTTTATGTTAAAATCGTTTAAAACCATTCTATTAAAATTTAAAATGTATTGAGAATGGAATTAATAAAGAAAGGTTGATAATTTTTGACTTAAGTAATAACCTGTTAATAAAATTATTACTGATAAAAGCTTGGAAGGCAGCAGTTGAAAATTTGGATTATTGCAAAATTATGCTGATTTTAGATTTTTACACAGTACGGATTTTACTTGGGAAAAACTGATGAATGTAAATTATACATACAGTTTGGGCTTTTTTTGAGTGCTAAAACATAATAGTTATCTTCTTTGGTAATATGGTATTTACCTTTTTGATACAATTTGCTTTCTTAAATGTGCACTTTTTCCTTGTTTTTTACACCGATTTCTCATGAAATCCTTTTATTTATTTGTCTAGAGATAAGATCTTTTCTATTTTTTAGTGAGTTAATGAGATTTGTTGATAAGCATCTCAGGTTTGTAGATTACCCATACCTGCTTCACCAGTGTTATGAAGTATCAGGAAGAGGGCTGATTTCTTTCTTTCTTTTTTTTAAATGATTTTATTTACTTATTTGACAGAGATCACAAGTAGGCAGAGAGGCAGGGAGAGAGAGAGGGGGAAGCAGGCTCCCTGCTGAACAGAGAGTCTGATGGGGGGCTCAATCCCAGGACCCAGAGATCATGACCTTAGCCATGAGCCCAAGGCAGAGGCTTAACCCATTGAGCCACCAGGAGTGCTGATTTCTAAATATTTTCATTCATCCCCATTTCAGGAATTCTTTCTGACATGTGGCTTCTGATTTCTTTTCTTGTGTGGAACAGTACATCTTGGGCTCTGTTTCTCATTTGTTCTTGGAACACCTCTGAGAATCCTGGAGTATCTTTTCAGAGGCTTAGACATTTTATTTTTTAAATTACAAAAATGACTTGGCAAATTGTTAGACACTTAAAAACAATACAGTTGCATGTTGAACAGCAAAAGATACTCCCTTTTAGTTGCTGCCGTTTGATTCTGGGAAAAGGTATTTGAGGGTATTGGTTTGATTCAAATTACCTGAGACCCAGGTGCTATTTGTACCCTCAAGAAACCTGGACTAGGCTGAGAAACAAGATTCAAAGACATGAGATGTTCAATCATTGCAGTAGAATTAAAAGAAGAACTTGAAAGAATTACAAAAGGCATTGTGTGAGGAATTGTCAAATGTATAAGCTGGACACTTACTCCTATGCAATGTGTTTAATTTAGATCATTTGATGGTCAGGGGATTTGCACTTTTACGATCATTTGTACTATGAAGAGAGGTGATGGATGAAGAGAAAGAATTTAATAAAAATTTCAAGATACTATCCAGAAGTTTTAATCTGCACAATCTGTTAGATGAAGTTTTAAATGGCATAGTAGATTGTACAAAAAGGCTAAACTTAACAGTTTTGGTTCATTCATAATTTGTGTGAGTTGGCCACATGAAAAAATTCTAAAATTGTACACTGTGAAAATAAATTGCAGTTTGTAGTTGATAACTTCCAAAATGATGTTTATACACACTCAGGATAGCCACTGTATTTTTTATGTATAGGGAGTGGCTAAGTGTGTATTTTCTAGCTATTTTGGAAGAAGTGTATGTCCCTTTATTTTTAGTATTTTTGGGATTTCATTAATGATATATTAAGAACAGAAAAGTTAGTATGTGTTATGTAAGTAGAATGCATAAAGTATAGTAGCTTAAACGTGCAGACTCAGGAATCACACTGCCTGGGTTCCAGTTGGGGTGTACTGGATATGTAACCTTGGGCAAATTACATAATGGTGTGGGCCTCAGTTTGCTCTTCTGTAAAATAGATAAAATTGCACCTACCTCACAGTGTTGTTGGGAGAAAGTAATGAGATAATGTATACAATACACTGATCATAGGGCCTGTCTCATAGTGTATGCTAAAAGCACCATGTTAGCTTGGCCTGTTATTACCTCGGCCATAGTTTTAATGATGAACTACTTCCACTGTTTCTGTGGTTAATCCAAACTGCTAATGCTTCCCATAATATCAATAGAATATAGTTGTTAACTTTGAAGTTAACTCAATACAGCTAGCTTGTATAATTCTGCTTTTGCCAGTTTCAACTTGTACCTGCTAGTTCTTTTTCTAGATTCTTAGGTCTTTAGTATTAGCATGGCAGACACCTTGGGTTCTTATATATTCTTTTACCTGATAAATTCAGAAAAGTTATGAACTTTGCTGCTGCTTATAGATTCTAACCAATGAAACTGAAGTAGAATTTGATGTGTGTGTTTAGAGCAGTTAAGGTTGCATTGCTTTATAGAATTGTACTTTCTAGAATTGTGTCATACCACATGGTCTAACTGTTTAGTGATTTTCCTTACCTCTATCCTGGAAGGATAACCTTTATTCATCTTTAATATTGTTTTATTTTGGTGGTTAAGAACTAACCTTTGTCTCAGAGCAGAATTGAGTCCTAGCTCTGTCACTTACTTATTCTGTAATATTGGATGTAACTTTGCTAAACTTTATCCCTACTCTTAAAATTTAAGAATAATAATAGTATCTTCCTAATTGTGTGGTTGTGAAGATTAAATGACATGCATTTAGGTTTAGCATAGTGCCTGGCACATAATAAATATTCAGTGCATTTTACTTTATAAACAGGTAATGTAGGGTGTAGTGGTAAGTGCATTAATTCTCGAATGAAATTTTCTGGGTTCAGATTTCATTTCCACCACTTACTATAGCAAGTAATTTAATATCCTTGATCCCCATTAATTTCTTCCTTCCTTCCTCCATTTGTTTCTTTCTTTCCTTGTTTCTTTGTTTATAATATAGCATTGTTGTGAGGATTAAATTAGTAAATGTAAAGCAGAGTTTGTTTAGCAGTTTTCTGGCTGGATAATTCTTTGTTGTGGGGCTTTCCTAGTGCATTGTAGTAATTTTACTAGATGCCAGTAGCCTGCCTTCCAGTTGGTGATTACCAGATGTCCTCTAGAGGGGCATAATCACCTCTGATTGAGAATTACTGATGTAAAGCGTGTAGAACATTGCCTGGTGTGAAATTAGAGCACATCATTTTATGTGTTTCATCACCATTAGTAGTGGTACTTTTATTTTTCTACTACTACTGCCTACTAGAAATTTGTTCGTGGTAAGTATGATGAATTAATGGCTTACTTTAAACTGTAGTGTAGGGACTGGGAGGCACCAAGTTTCCATTCCCAGGGCCTTTGCATTTAGGTCTTTGCCTGAATTGCTCTTCTCCATTTTTTTTTTTTTTTTAAAGATTTTATTTATTTATTTGACAGAGAGAGAGCTCACAAGTAGACAGAGGCAGGCAGAGAGAGAGGAGGGGAAGCAGGCTCCCTGCTGAGCAGAGAGCCCGATGCGGGGCTCGATCCCAAGACCCTGGGATCATGACCTGAGCCGAAGGCAGAGGCTTTAACCCACTGAGCCACCCAGGCGCCCCAGCTCTTCTCCATTTTTATACAGATCATGGTTTCCAGTTTTTGGGTTACATGTTCCCCTATAATAAGCAAGGTCTTCATTTAGCACTGTACGTAGAAACCCTCCTTCTCCCCTATAACTATTACCCTGTTTAATCTTACATCATAGATTTTATAGTCTTCTGAATATATTTGTACACCCCATACCACCCCCCATACGCTTACACACAAACATAGACTGTATGAGACAGAACTTCATCATGGGATAACCTCTTAGGGCCTTTGATAGCTTTAGTGATTTATCGTTAGATTTAGATCTTTTTTTTTTTTTTTAAGGCGATAACATTATAAAACATAGTTTTACTTTGATGCTTCTGGAAAGTTGAGATAATTTTAATGTAAAAGGGGATTTATGTGGAAGTATATATATAAAATATATTTGTGCTATTGGTGCTTTTTAAATCTTTCTGCTTTCTATTCATACATGGAACAATATATGTTGGGGTTTTTTTTAGCGTAAACTAAATTTGGCTGCAGTATAATTTTTTTTTTTAAGATTTTATTTATTTATTTGACAGGCAGAGATCACAAGTAGGCAGAGAGGCAGCAGAGAGAGAGGGGAGGAAGCAGGCTCCCTGCTGAGCAGAGAACCCTATGCGCGGGCTCGATTCCAGAACTCTGGGATCATGACCTGAGCTGAAGGCAGAGGCTTTAACCCACTGAGCCACCCAGGTGCCCCTGCAGTATAATTTTTTATGAGTTAAGATAAAACAAGTATTTTAAAGCAGTAAATATCTTCAAACTCAGATTAAATTTTATTCGGAATGTTGGTAGTAATACTTATTTTTTAAATTGTATTCTGAGTCTTTCTAAATGGTCTGTTAGGACCAAACTCTGTTGTTCATAATTAGTGCTTGCTATTCCCTTTGTCTGGAGTATTCTCTGGACTTTGAGAATCCAGCTGCTTAGATTTTCTTGGCCTCGTAAGTTTCACCTTCCTCTGTGAAGATGTCTGCAGTCCTTCAGTATGACACTTTCATATTTTGTTGTGATGTTTATGTATTGTATTTGTTTATATGTCTTTATTCTTTTATATTGTGAGTTCCTTGAATATTGAGTGGTATTTGTTGCACTGTTACCTATGATAACTAATTAAGTGGATTATCCAAATTCTGTGACTTAGCTGAATATATTTTATGGTCTGTAAACATGAGGTGTGACTGAACTGAGAAATAATTTCTGATTTTAGCATATATATTTTCCCAAATTATTAGTATCAGTTTAATTGGATATATATGTATCATTAGCCACTTAGCATACACCCTAGATAGGCTTGCTATGTTTTAATTTTTGAAGATTTATTTTATTACTATTTTTTTTATTAGAGGTGGGGAGAGACAAAGGGAAAGGAACAGAGAGAATCACAAATAGCCTCCACACTTAGTGTGGAGCCTGCTGTGGTCTTGATTTCACAACCTTGAGGTCATAACCTGAGCTGAAAGCAAGAGTTGGACGCTTAGGTGACTGAGCCACTCAGGGGTCCCTTGAAGATTTCATTTTTAAGTATTATCTCTACACTCAGTGTGGGTCTTGAACTCTCACCCTGAGATCAAGAGTCAGATACCCCACTGACTGAGTCAGCCAAGTTCCCCTGTTTTAATTATTAAATTTATAATGCCAAGTATAAGGAAGCATTTAAATATAGTTTCATTGTAAGATATAGACATTTGTTTAACTGAAGCAGTTTAATTAATAGATATTGAATCAACTCATTTTTTAATTTAATTAGATCTGATTGTTTATCCACATTATTAAATATCTCCCTAATTCTATTTTATTATTATGTTTAAATACACTTTTAAAGAGTATCATTTTTTAAAAATTTATTTACTTAAGTAATCACTACACCCAACTTTGGGCTCAGACTCATGACCCTGAGATAACCGAGTCACGTGCTCTTTGACTGAGCCAGCCAGCTGCCCCTTCTCTAATTTTAGATTACTGTTTTAAAAAAGACTAATTTTGGAATAATTTTAGATTTATAGAAAAATTGCCGACACTGTGTAGAATTCCTATATATCCTCATCCCAGTTTCCTGATTGTTACATCTCACATAATGCTATTATGCCTTAATCAGAACTAGAGATTAAAATTGGTGCATTACTATTAACTAACTTCCAGGCTTTATTTTGATTTTACTAGTTTTTCTACTATTGTCCTTTTTTGTTGCATGATCCAACCCAGTTTACCACTCTGCATTTAATAGATTAGTATGTTCATGTTAAGTGAATTAGTATTCCTGCAAACAGCTTGTTTGTTTTCCAGTTTAGTATGGAAGATGCTATTATTTTATTTTTGATACTGAACACTTGAAACTGATTTTTTAAAATAAATGACTTTATACTTCCATTAAATAATACTTTCAAGATAGTTTTGTGGGATGACTATATACTATCATTTTTGGAATTCTTTGGAATTACCCCCAGAGCCAGTTGCAACTGCTTATGAAAAGTCAGTTTTACTAGTTTACAACAGTTTTACAAGAAAACTAGTCTTGTGATATGCTGTGTAGAAATTTTCTTCTTGGGACCCTTAAGTTTGGGATGCTTTATACCTTATTCTGTGTTGGAATATTAAAGATGTCTCAATGGTAGCTGCTTAGCAAAACGTTCATTGAATGAATTAAAGGTATTATTAAAGAAATGTAACTTTGTTATGCCAGTCCTTCTCAACATTTGACCATGGAAGCTTTTTCCCTGATGTGCTTATTTAAATCCAGATAGAATACACTTTGTAAGTCATATACCAGTTTTGGCCAAATACCTGTACTGGAAAGTTTGGCTTACCCATCTTATTTACAGTATGTTTTACTTTTTTTTTTTAATTGGTCTTTAAAGACTAAATATTGTCTACCACTGAGATTAAAAAATATGCCATAGGCATATTTGGCATGGCTTACTAATAGCAGTGTTACTGAAAAAAATATGTTGCATATTTAGAATGGGCTGGCCTCCCCTATACCTTTGTGATTTTGAGTTGTGTGATCATAATTTCTGAATATTCTGAATGTCTCCATCACTTGAAAGCACACAGCCAGTAGTAACAGAAAGACTGATTTCAGGTGAAGTTTGTAGAATTTACCAGATTTGTGTTGCTATGAGAATGAGTGTGTTGTTAGTAGATTTAGCATACTTTTTTTTTTTTTTTGAAGGAAAGTTAACTATTTGCTTTTAGAACTGGAATTGTCCTTTTTTTTTTCTTTTTGATTCATCTGAGAAAAAAAGGTTGCTAATTGGGATGCAGCTTTGAAGAGGAAGTAGTCTTGGATTCCAGCACATTCAGATAAACTAATTTGTCTGTAGTTCTAGCTACTTGATTGTGTAAACATTTAGTAACATTTTTGTAAATTATTTTTAATTGCCAAAAATTTACTATACTAAAATTTTTTTGGAACTTAAAAACATATTAGTGGAAGTATTGGTGAAGTATGATAATTGAGCTTTTCTTAGTTACTGAGGCTCAGGTAACGTTTGGGAATTAAAACTTTTCCCGACTTTTCATCAGCATTGTGAGCTATAATTTTCTTTTAATATTATAGTTAGAAAATGCATATAAAATAACCAGCAAATCAGTCAAATAGTTAATATTTTATTTCAGTGTTTTATTATATTTTAACGTGAGTAAATTGCAAAATTTGAGAAGTAATACTAAAATTCTTCTATTTAGAAGGCGATGAACTTTTAGGAGAATGAGGAAATTCTCTTTTGCTTTTAGGACTTTAAATTGAGCTACAGTAAACTTTCCACTTAAAATGAACAGGTTGATGAATTTTAGCAGAGATATACATTCATGATTTAGGGCATTTTCAACATCTCCCAAAGTATCTTCTTGTCCCTTTGCAGTCTAGCCTTCTGTTATCCAAGGACCCAGGCAACCACTGATTTGCTGGGAAATTATGGAAAATTATTTTTAAAGAAGAACCTTTAATGAGTCAAATCTAGTCAATTTCTAGCTCTTGTATCTCGATATGAAAGGAAGAAGTATGGCTATGGGCTATGGAGCCTTGACCTAGGACTGAATCTTGGCTGTTTTGTGGTTTTGGGGGAAGACATTTAAATTGCTTAAAGGAATTTTGTTTTATAAAACAAATTATTTACATGTTATTTTCTATATAGACTATTACTATTAGAAATAAATGGGTTAAATTTAAGTAAAATGGTTAGCAGCATATCATATATTACCAGTAAATTGTTGAGAGTTTTTGGACTTCCCCTTCTTTCATCATTTTTATAGGCGAAAGAATCAAAGACAGTTTGAGGAAATTTTGCTAGCTTTGGAGCCAGTCTGAAAATCCTTGGAATTTTGAACCGAAGATGTTCTCGGTCAATTTTCTAGCTGACTGAGTATTATTAGATGTTTTTGTTGATGCCTCCCCTCCACCTTCCAAAGTATATTGGTTCAGTTTTTTCTGAACCAATTATTGAACTTTTGACTAAACAAGTCTCTTCTGGGCATTAGGTGACCTTTCTGAGCAGTACCTAGTATCAGTAGGCAACTAGCTTGACATCTGTATATACTTCACATAACTCAGTAAAATGATTTTAAATCTCTGATATATTGTTTTCTTTTCATTTATCTCATTTTATACTAAAAGAATAAAAGGAGTCCCTTTAAATGCATGTATGTTCATGTCTCTGCCTGCATATGTGTAGTTTTTTGAGTTTTAATTTGTTGGGTTTAATTAATAGTTTCTTTCCATTTTTTCCTCCTACCCCTAAAAACTACCTTTTCTCTCTATATTACCTTTCTATAAATAATTTAAATGCTTTGTAAATAAAACAAGGCTATTTTGCAGTTTTAGTAGGTATGGGACAATAATTTGATTTTGGCTCTTTTATATTGATATATTGTAAAAGCAGTGTCATTCTTAATTTATGAAAAGATTATGGTTAAAAACATACGGTTTTTATGGTTTAAGCCATGTCATTTTTTTCAACTGTATGAAATTAATGGATTATATACATAGGTTCCCCCCCCCAAATAATGAATTGAGTAAACATTTAATAGGATTTCTGGTAAAATGATATTCTACATGTGTGATAAAGAAACATTTTAGTAAAGACTCATTCTACATGTCCAAATGTTTATTCTAAAAACAGTGAGGATTTTTTTAAAACAATTCAGAAATACCTAAGTGTGTTCTTAGACTCAAAACTATTAAAATAATTTGGTTTTAGGTGATTTTCAATTGATAGCTTTATTTCTTATGGTATTTTTTTTGTCTTTCTATAGGGCTGAAAGACACACAGAAGTCTTCATGGATATAGTTGATACATTTAATCATTTAATTCCTACTGAACACTTAGATGATGCCCTATTTCTAGGATCCAACCTGGAGAATGAAGTCTGTGAGGATTTTAGTTCAAGTCAAAATGTCTTAGAGGACTCGCTGAAGAACATGCTCAGCGATAAGGATCCTATGCTAGGATCTGCAAGTAACCAGTTCTGTTTGCCTGTTTTGGATAGCAATGATCCCAATTTCCAGATGCCTTGTTCAACAGGTAATTCTTACTTTTTTTTTTTCTTTTTCTTTTTTTTTTTTTTTTAGTCTGCAATTTAAAATAAAAAATTTTTAGCTGCTTTTTTTTTTTTTTTTTTTTCTTTTTTTTTTTTTTTTTGTGAGGGTAGTGAATTTAGGATTCTTTAATTTGAATTTAGAGCTGCTTTTCTGGACGTCAGAATTAGACTTTAAATTTTCTTCCAAGGAAAGTGGAATTATCTTTGAGGGTATAGATGTAGATAGGATGACCAGTGACCATATAATTTATTTTCTAAAGGGGGATACTTTTTGAGAATTACAGGGGTGCTCTTAATAGTTACATCATGACAAAAAGTCTAAGTTGGGACTCTCTCTAGTATTTAGGGATTTCCTAGCAAACTGGGACATTATATCACCCTAGGCATGCTGGACTCAAGGGGAACTGCTGTGTTGAGCTTTTTCAGTGCCCCTCCCAGCCCTTCAAATTTAATATATTGTGTGCTTCCATTTCAGATATTTTGACTTTTTATACATGTATCTTAAAATCAGAGAAAGAACTCTAGACCTGTGCTGTCCAACTTAGTAACCACTAGCCACATAAAACTGTTAATCACTTAAGAGGAGTCCAGTCTTAACTGAGATATGCTGTGAAGTGCACACTAGATTTTTAAAGACTCAGTATGAAAAAAGATGTAAAATATATTTTACCAGAGCTTTTTAAATGTTCATTACATTTGCGATGTATTAGATACTTTTGGTTAAAAAAAATGATTAAAATTAATTTCACATTTTTACCTTTTTTAAAAGTGGCTATATGTAGTGTGTATATATATGTATATAAAGTGGTTTGCATTATATTTCTGTTGGATAACACTGCTCTAGGTTCTGTAGTTGAAGTAACTGAAAGATTGAGGTTAGTAACTTTCCATAAGGCTAAACTAATTTTTAATATATTAATATGTGGAAGAACATGTAGGTTTTCTTTTATAAAGCAAAGCAAGTACTACAATAAACTTTGGGGCAATTGGCTATTCCTTAAGCTAAAATTAAATAAAGGAAAATCAGCTTCACATGGAGAAGTTAGGCTTCTCACTGTTCTCTAGAGTAGTTCACAGGTTTATGTGGTCTTGATCTTTCAATGACTCTAGACTTTTGCACTATTGTTTTTCAGTATAGTTTTTGTTTCCTTTTAATATTTTCTATCTAATATTTTAATAATATTTAAAGTTTGGATTAGGCTGGCCTGCTATTGATCCATAAATTTGTCAGATTATTCTGCTTGAAGACCTCAACACTGACTACTAGGAATCTTCATTTTAACAACTCTTTAATGCTGAGATCTTTTGAATTGCTTGCTAATGGTGTATCTCTGAATTATATACATTGTGTTGTGTTATTGCATAGGTTTACATTGTTTTTGTTGTATTCTAAATGTTACAAAGCTTTTAAAATTTTGTTTTATGTATGCATTGTTCAAGTTTTTTACTTTGGTTCCTGTGTCAGTACAGTATACCTAATTATCTCTATTGTCAAGTGCTTTTGACAATTCTTGGTTGTATACATAGTTTCACAGTTCAGTCCAAATTCAGGAAAAACGTTTATTGAATACTTCTGTGCTTGTTACTGGAAACATTCTTAAGGATGTTATGCTAGGTCTGAAATTGGCAAATATATCATCTTGTTAGATTTCTTAATTTTAAAATTTCAGCCCTTTAGTAATGCTACTGGTATTCCTACTTGCTGTCCCCCTTTTTTAAAAAAATGATTTCTGCTGTTATGAAAAGTTTTTACTGATGTGAAAAGTCTCTTCAGTTTGGTGAACATCTCTTATATTGGATGATTTAGAACATCTTTACTGAACTACTTAACAGTTTTTTTGAGGTATGATTAATACTTGTTTGTGATTTTGTTTATTATCTACAAACTTTTTTTAATTTAAGAACTTAAGTGAATTATTTCCTAAAATATTTTATTATAAATTGCTATAATTTATCTTGGTTCTGAAGCAGAATTGTTGGTATTAACATGTATGTGTAGTATATGTGTTTTTTAAATATGTAGGGAATTTGTGGAGGAAATTTTAAATAATAAAGCTCTTGTGCTTAGGATTATTGAGATTTCTTTCCCACAAGGTAGGGCATTTATCTTAATTGCTTCAAAGTTCTTTTGCCCTTTGGGATATTTAGTTGAGTGAAAGTGCTATGTATTTTCTAATGATAACAAAATTGAAGTCATTTGAATTGAAAAATTTGTTTTGACATAATTTTAGATTTAAGAGAAAGTTGGAAAGAAGTAATTTTTATTTTAAACTATTTAGTAAAAACCTTTAACAAGAAAAAAACAACTTTTCTAAGTTTAGCTATTCACATACTACTACAGCTTTTTTATTATACAATAAAAAGGACATAGTTTTACCCAAATGTTTGTGGGTCCATAGGTTTTTACTAATTGTCTTCAGCAGGGAAATCACCCTGGCAGTATTCCCTATGTCAAGAAAGCTATAGATTATGGTTATTTTATAACCTTGGCTTAGATAGTGTTAAAATTAGCAAACAGAATAACTGTTTTGTTCTCTGCTATGCTGAACCAAGTTGATTTGCTGTAGTTGTTAAAGATCAGTTTTTGTTGACATAGTTGAGCAGCTTGCATGTATTTCAGCTGTCTCCAGAAATCATAGAATAGCTTTAAAAATTATAAAAATAGGGAAGAAACATGGAAGATTACTTATAGGGCTCTATTCAAGGCAAAAAAGTTAGGATGCTAATTGTTTCATTTTGGGAAATAACCAGTAGATTTCTTATCCCCCCTACCCCCTTTTTAATGCTTTTAACTCTAAACTATTTCTTTATGTACATATTGCCATATTTACATATGGTTTGTAGATTTGCCCGGTAAACATTTTTTTAAATTTAACTCTAGTAAGGGAAATCATTAGGTATTGGGGACATGTTTGGTCTTTATTATCAAGCCAATTATTGGTATTCTTTAAAAATCCTCTTATCCTTAAAATTAAACTTAAAATATTTGCCCAGGTAATAGGTTCAGGATGCCAAGTACATTATTTATATAAACACTTGAAGAATAGATATAAAATCATTGAAACGGTTTTTGAAAAACTGGTGGTAAAGAGTGTCATGAAGAAATACTTTATCATTTTACAAACATGTTCCCCTTTTATATAGATGGCTAGGATTCATAAAAGTGAAGTAAATCTTGTATTTAACTATATCTTTACATGGGATATTTAAAAGAAAAGTTCAGTGGCTGTAATTTGGTTTATTTTCTTAAGACCAGGAAGACAGATACATTGTAGATATATGGGTATTCAGAGTAGCCTTTCATTCAGATAGCACTCATGGCTACTCTACCCTTCAGTAATATCAAGGTGTTCTTTCCAGGCTACATCATGGCTTACAAATCTTCGTTCACTAAATTAAAAACAAAAACAACAAAAAACCAAAACTTTCTGGTATCATGGTGTTTGGAGATTAGACAACCCAAAAAGTGGTTAAATTCTTATAGGTATCTTGCTTATATGCTTATTTGACTAAAGTGGGTATGTTTAGAAGAGAGCAAACAGACAAGTTTGTAGAATTAGAGATGTAACTTAGTGGAGGAGAGAAAACGCTGGAAGATGGGAAGAGTAGGATATAGTAGCAGCCATAGATCCTTGAAAATTTGTCACATTGGCAAGATATTTGACTTTTTAATGGGTAATGGGAAAGAGCTAGGTCCATTATGTAGCAGTTAGAGAGAACAGTTTAACTAGCTAAAAGGAAGAACTTGGGGTTCCCCCAAAACGGAGTAATAGTTTCCTGGGGATATGAGATTTACACCTTTCTTTTTTTTTTTTTTTTTTGTTACAATTGACTTTTGCTCTGCTTAGCTTGATGTAGTATAAAGCAAAGTATATCTTAATTTTACTTTGCATTGAGTATTTAATTTTCTTTTTAATTTAAAATCTGAAATCATGGGGCGCCTGGGTGGCTCAGTTTGTTAGGTCATGATCCCAGAGTCTTGGGTGGGCTCCCTCCTCAGCGGGGAGTCTGCTTTCCTCCCTACCCCTCCCCCTCCACTTCACTCATGCTCTGTCCCTCATTCTCAAATTAATAAAATTAAAAAAACAAAATCTGAAATTACGTCTTCATCACTCTATCCCTAATTAATGTCTTTTAGTTTTTTCTTTTATCTATTACTTAAAATTCACTTCATTTTTATTCCTGTAGTCCATTGCTTATTTAACTTAAAAACAAAATAAAAACCTTGGATTAAGACTAGAACAGTTTTTATTCTTTGGGTTGCTGACTGAATCTTTTTTTAAATTTAGCTTGCATGTCTGTGCTTTTATACAGGCTTCTTTTTTCAAGGTCTTGGGCATTTGGTTCTGTTGCATCTACCTTTTTGTGGAGGTCTGCCTCACAGGGCCCTTTGTCTTGTTCTTGTCTGGGTTTGCCATTCTCTAGGCCTGTTATATATCTGTCATCCCTGATCTCTCCTGCTGTCCTGGAGTAGAGAGTTATTGTTTGCCTATATTTCATTTACTTTCTGTGCCCTCCTAATCACATCCTTAGTAACTTTCTGATAACATCATATTTCAGTAATAATTTGCTTTATATAGAAAACAAAGTTGAATATTACCTTTTTAAAAAAAAAAATTAAAGCATTGCTTCTTAGCTTTCTAGTATCTGGTATTGTGTATGGGTTGTTTGATTTCTCCATGAGACTTATGCTTTGTTAAGTGGCCATCCCTGCACCCTGCTTTAAGATCTTTTCTTTATCTTCTGGTGTTTAGTATTTCATGTTGTGGGGTACTTTGTGGGCCTTTATGAAGAGTGATCCCTTCAGCTCTGTGAAATTTTCCTGTTTTTTTTTTTTCTTACATCTTCTGGTAGACAAATTTTGCCCTTTCTAGAGCTCATGGTTTGTTTTTTTTTTAATCACTTTCTTCTTTACCAGCTATTTTTTTGTCTTTTTAGAGTTCACTACCATATTTCTGTCTCTTTGAATATTTAATTTTGACAATTACATTACCGTTTCTAAGAACTCTTGTCTTCATTTCCCTTTAAAAAATAATTTAATTAATTAATTAATTTTATTAAGTAAGCTCTGTACCCAGTGTGGGACTTAAACTCAACCCTAAGATCAAGAGTCACAGGCAAAAAAAAAAAAAAAAGTCACAGGCAGTATGTCCTGAGCCAGCCAGGACCCCCTATTCATACCATTTTAAAAATAGTATTCTTGGGGTACCTGGGTGGCTCAGTGGGTTAGGCCTCTGCCTTCAGCTCAGGTCATGGTCTTGGGGTACTGGGATCGAGCCCCACATCAGGATATCTGCTCAGCAGGGAGCCTGCTTCCCCCTCTCTCTGCTTGCCTTTCTGCCTGTTTGTGATCTCTGTCAAATAAATAAATAAAATCTAAAAAAGAAAAATAGTATTCTTTGTTATAGGGATGTAGTAAGAGTCTCTTTATACTCTGAATTGGTTTCTGTATTTGTATATTTTGATCTTTCTCATTGTGTTGCAAACTTTTTCCAAATGTCAATTATTTTTGATTGTTTGTTGGTGTTTAAACTTGAAGAATTGGAAATTTTTGACAGGTTTGCTGTGGGATAAGTGAATCTTAGTTAAATAGCCTGCACTTGTTTTAGGAAACCTCTGAATGCCAGGGTGAGAGGTGCTTTTTCATTAGGTATTAACTGTGTTTGTCTCTCAGGCTTGTTCATTCAGTTTCAATTTAGGGTTAAGAAAAGATTTTCTTGCTTGGGAGTTAATGCTTGTCTGTAGACTTTGTTGGGTGGCATTAAAGTTAGGAGAAAAGATGAGGTTGACCCATCACTTGGTCCTTATGTTAATTCTTTATTTCTAGCCCAGTCGCTACAAATGCCCTTTGCTGGGTAGGATTTTTCCTCTTAAGTTGCAGCTCCTTTTGGCTCTAAACTAACTTTTTCATGCTTTGTTTCATTAGTCCTCTCTATTTAGTTTTCTTTGCATCTTTCAGAAGTGTGTTACACTCTTTCATCAGTTTTGGGAATTCTGCATATTCTTTGTTATTATGGGCTTTTAGCTTTTATTCCTTTATTCTCATTTTAATGGGATTTAGGGAGAAATAGGAGGTAAAAGTTGGTCATATGAAGCCAGTGACTCTTTTAATTAAATTGGATAGAATTTCTGATACCCAGTAATTCCTACCTAAGACTTTTGGAACCCTGTCCATTATTATTTTGCCTTTGTCAGTGTAGAATTTTACCATTCTTTATTTCTTCTATGGTCAGTTTGCATTTGTTCCCTTCCTTTTAAGATTTCTTAACCTATCAGAAGTATTAATCTTAATTGCTAGTTTTTTTGTTAGTAATAAAGGTATAAACAAACTTCTCAGAGTTTGCAGGTATATTAGTTAAGAGATTCTTAAAGAAAGAGAAACCAGTGGGGTGTGTGTGTGTGTGTGTGTGTGTGAGAGAGATATATAGGGAGAGAGAGATTAAAATTAAGATTGGTTTCTGTGATTATGGAGGCTAGCAATTCTAAAATCTCTGTGGTAGGTTGGTAGCTTGGAGACCATAGAAAGAATTTATGTCTCTTGAGTCTGAAGACAAAATTCCCTCTTACTTGGGGGACCTGCATCTTTTTTCTCTTAAGGCCTTTAGAGGGCCCATCCATGTTATGGAGGATAATCTGCTTTATTCAGAGTCTACTGGTGTAAATGTTAATCTCATCAAAAAATATTCACAGTAACACTTAATAGGCATGTTAGTAAAGAACTTAAGTTTTGTGCATAATGAACTTGAAATCTCAGGATTTTGGGGAAAGTGGTTTCATGGGGAGTTTGCAAGCAGAGGTATCTATCTTATAAAGCCCCCAGGTCTTTTCTTTTGTAAGTGATTATATATGAAGGAAGTTGATAGAAAAGCTAATACATATGGATGTTAATGTAATGTACAAAAGTATTTGGCTAGTATTATTAACTCTTTACAAAAACCTTAAAAGCTGTAAATAACTTATTAATCTCATAGGTAAATTGAGATTCTGAGAGTTAAGTAATTTTCAGGTTCACTAATAAGTAGGTCATAGTACTTAGACTAGAAAAAAATTCAGTATTTCAGTCTTCCTGCCTTAAAATACATGAGTGTTGTTCAGATCAAGGCTCTAAACTCTATCCCAGATTTTATTTGGCTTCATAATCAGCAAAAGTAGCATGGGGAATTTTTTTTTTTAAGTTACATTTTTAAAAGAAAAAGGAGACCGTTGTCTTCCTTTCAAACAATGTGTGGATTTGTAGGATAGATTTATGAGTGCCTGATAGGATTCTTCACTGTTAAAGATCAGGTGTTCTAGAGAGAGAGAGTCATTGGCCAGTGATTTAGGCAGTCGTATATATGAGAAAGTTGCTCTAAGGATGTGCTTTTTACTCAGTGTTAGCAGGTAGAAGTGGTCTACAAGCTACGTAATACCTTCCTCAACACGTAAAGTACTGATTCAGGATGGTATTCAGTTAGATACAAGAAAAAAAAAAAAAACTAACCTCTTCTCACTTTACAGGCGAAGAAGTTGAGACTTAAAAATAAACGTTAACTTGAAGTTTTGTTAAAAATGAGTCATTTTGGCTTTTTTCACTTACTGGGTGTCCATTTCGTATCAGGTAGTGTACCAGACAGTAGATATACAGTGTTGAGTAAAACAAAAACTGAGTTTCTCTTTTAATAGATCTTTAAGTTTAGAAGTAATTTTTCTGATGTTTTGAGGATGGTTAATAAGTCTAGTTATTTATTTAATATGCACTTGCTGCGAGAGGTCATCTGCCATGGGTCTTGTGTGTTCCTGCTGAGTGTGGCAAGAATGCAAGGTCTTTTTTTTTTTTTTTTTAAGATTTTATTTATTTATTTGACAGACAGAGATCACAAAGAGGCAGAGAGGCAGGCAGAGAGAGAGAGAGGAGGAAGCAGGCTCCCTGCCCAGCAGAGGGCCTGATGTGGGGCTTGATCCCAGGACTCTGGGATCATGACCTGAGCCGAAGGCAGAGGCTTTAACCCAGTGAGCCACCCAGGCACCCCAAGAATGCAAGGTCTTAACCACTCTGAAACTGGTCTATTTTTTAGGGTTGTGTTTGAAACAAGCAACCTTGAAGAATAAGATAACATTTATTACTTCATACACCTGCCTTTCTATATCAGACAAATTGCAGGTTTGCCTGTTACTTAGTATGAAAATAGTAAATTCCCCACACTGTTCCCCTCCTGTATCTCTACCCAATATGTAGGCTCACCTTTTGCCCCTATGGAACTTGGGGTGGGGGAGAGGGCAAAAAGAATTGACAACACTGTGGTTTGCTGCTTGCTCTGCCCTGATGACAGAATTTTTTGTTTCTGACCCAGTAGTCTGATGTCTTTTGTCAATGCCATGTACCAGTAACAGGATAGTTTTTAAGTTTACAAGTAGGGTAAAATCCCAGACCCTTCGTAGTTCTCATCATTACTGTGTTGAAGTTCAGAAATGATAATATGAGGGCTTATTACCAAGCACTTTAATTATTAAAGATGAAAAAATAATTTACATCTGTGAAGGCAATGATAGCTCTATATACAGTATGTTGTTCATACAGACATTAGAATAGTACCCCGTCCAGCATTTAGTAGGTGTTCAGTAAATTTTAATGTCGGGGGTGGGGGGGAACATACAAGGAAAGAGAAAAAGTAGGGCCAGGTAGTGGAACCAGAAGTTAAGGTAGTAAATAAAATGTTTACTGCAGGTGGGGCACAGCTTTGGCTCTCAGATTTCTACCAGTCATTGTGGAAGAGGAAGACATTTCAAGTTGAGAAATTAGTGTCCTTGAAAACAAATCCAGTACCCAGGAAAAGGAAAACTATTTCTAACACTAAAACTAGAAAGAAATTTTACCCAGTTTTGTCCTAATGTGTGATGCAATTAAAAAAAAATCCTTAACATTTTACGCTTTCAAACAACTTTACTTGGCTGTCATTTCTTACACCACATTTTTAAATGTATTCATGTGAAGGTGAGTTTATTAATACTGTCTGAGAACTGGTGGGAATGCAATCAAACCCCCCCCCTTTTTTCCTTTGGCCAGTGTAAATGCATAGATGTAAGCTTTTTGAGTAAACAGGGCTGTGTATGGGATTTTGTAAATTTCAAAGATCTAATGGGGGTATTTGTTTTGAATAAGAGGCGTCTCTCCCTCTCTAGCAGAGGAGGACAGAGCCATTATTTTCCTCAGAAATGATTTTGGGATCCTCCATAACGCGTAAATGAAAAGGAGAAGCCTCATAATTTCAGACATAAATGAAGATCATTTTGATATAATCTAATGTTTTATAGCCCTTCTTTTAAGTAGCAACTTGTTGAGTAAAATTAATAGATTCTACAATTCTACCCGCTTTAGTTCCAGTTGATTATTCTTGGCTGTTTTTTTCTAGTTGTGGGAGGATTGCATAATCCCTTGTGGCTATTTTCACTATTATCACTGCCTAGATTCCTTTGGAATTCTTTAGGCTTGTTCTTTCTACTTCTGCCCCTTGTACTTTTCTCCCCTCCATATTTATTTGCCTTAGTTGGAGAATGCTTTGAAAAGATTTCTTAGCTGGAGCTACTAGTGTTGGTTTTGTCCTCTGCCATCTCTTCTCTAAAATACTGTCTTTCTCTAATTTTGCTGTTCTGTTTTCATAGACTTTATTAAGTCTAAGTGTATCTCAAATGGTAGTCACAAAATGTATACTTAGAATAAAAGAGGTAAATTGTCATGGGGTGATTAGCCAGAATTTATTTACTAAAGCAGAGAAATATCCAAAATTGTTCTGAGCACAATTGATCTAATTCCTTTTTCCCTGGTAAAGCTATTTCCTGTAATCAGAGTTTCAGATTAGGGTGAAAGCATCAGTTGGGTTGCACACCTTCAGTAGGTACTAGTTCCTGAATACAGTGTGAATAATACCTCCTTAAGTTGAGTGGACAGCTGCCTGGGATAGTTGAAGGGAGTAAACATTAAATTTATATTTTGATATTTTTATTTAAAATTATGTCTGATAATTATTTAATCATATTGTGATTATTTTAATAGTTTTTAGATTTCCTTAAATAAGAACATCGTATCTGATAAATCTTGTTTAAAAACTACTAGTTTGAAAACTAGACTTCTGTTTGTGATGATTAGACTACCTCATTGGTGGTGTACTCTAATAGCAAAAGAGAAAAGTACCTCCTGTATTTTGAGTCAGAAGGGCAAGATGTTTTTTTCTCTTCCCACAGCTAACCATAGTCTTAATTTTAAAAACTTCCATCACAGGAAATACTCTTGTTATTTAAAAAATGTA
Source organism: Lontra canadensis (assembly GCF_010015895.1). Classification (NCBI taxonomy): domain Eukaryota; kingdom Metazoa; phylum Chordata; class Mammalia; order Carnivora; family Mustelidae; genus Lontra; species Lontra canadensis. The sequence continues at coordinate 12,296,944 of NW_022631021.1, read as the reverse complement.
AAATTTATAAAATATGGCTGGTATAATACTTTGAAGAGAAAAATGTCAGATATTAAAGATATCCTAATTGTAGTTAAAATGAGGAACATAAATGAATCTGTTTTGATATATAAATGTGAATCTATTTTTCTCATTAATAGGATTAGGAATGGTCAGATTTTCATACTAGCTTTCACATGCTTTTTTAAAACGCATACTCTCTTGTATTAGAATAATAGAGTGAGCTTGACCTTGGTGCCTGGTTTTGTGGGGAAGTATGAAGGAGAGGTGCTGTTAAACCCCTGATCCTGGTGCATTTTGAAAATATGTGATATGCTTATTTTGACCATCTTATATTTTATTATATGAATTCTCTCACCTTCCTACCTCTTTCTTCCCAGCTGATTTCCTTTTAGCCTCATTCTTTATCTGTGACTTTTTTTTCCTCCAGAATTAACTGCTTACTTTATCTATTATCAAAACATTTTTTTTAAAGATTTTATTTATTTATTTGACAGAGATCACAAGTAGGCAGAGACGCAGGCAGAGACAGGAAGCAGGCTCCCTGTGGAGCAGAAAGCCCAATGTGGGGCTGGATCCCAGAACCCTGGGATCATGACCTGAGCCAAAGGCAGAGGCTTCAACCCACTGAGCCGCCCAGGCGCCCCCAAAACACATTTTTATGTCTTGTCTTGTGATCTCAGGTCACAATTTAAGTAGAGTAAGCTTACCACATTAGTATCTGGCTAATTTTAACATGATTCATAACTCTTTAACAGTTCCAGAACTATTTATATTATTAAAAGAGCGTGTTTTCTAATGCAGGTGATTTTGCATGTATTTAATGTTTGTGCATTCTAACATGGTGGGTAAAAAAGTTTTCTGTACTCTATGTCAATAATTGGTAGTATTCTTTGGGCAGGAAAGCTAAGATTATAAGTTTAAAAGTTTAAACTTTTTGCAGTTATGAGTTCTTAATTTGACAGTTTAATGTGGTAGTAATTTGATCAAATATACTTCTCATCATAGAATATTTGTTATATACTCGATGTGAAAAGATTGATATTTAGCTTATTTATTAACCAACACGAGATGGTTTGTGAACAGCTTTTTAGTCTTTAAAGTAGTGTATTTTCATAATTTAAAAATTTGGATATAAAAAGAAAAGGTTCCTTGAGCAAATGCTTCTTGGCTTTGGTTTTGATCTTCTATTCCTTTGTCTAATTCTGTAACTTTTATCCCTACCATTTTTTCCATCTGTAAGAAAAATAAATAATGAATTCTAATTTTGCTGTCTCTTGATTTTTCTCTTGAGGATGTTGACCAAAAGGAATTCTGATAAAATTGAGTGAGAGGTGCATCTGCAGTTCTTATGGGATCTCAATGATGGGACAGTTTGGCTGACTTGTAGTGACCCTAAAGAGAGATTAGCTTGTTTTAGGGCCCTGTCCTGGCTTACTTTCCCTGTCCTAGTGATTGTTATACCTGCCAACTAGAAGAATTGAATTTCATAATTCCTTGGCACTGACAGATTCCTGTTATTGGAGAATTAGGAAAGCTGAATTACCTAGAATTACTTGAATCATAGACCTAGGTAGGCATCCTCAGCCTACTGGCTGATCCCAGAAATACTTTCTCTATTCCAGGCTCTTCTTTCCCTAGTCTGTTGCTGTGATGGATTTGGTTCTCATGGGTTATGATTTACTGGGTCATCTTGATAAAAATTTTTGGCTTTTTGGTCTAGGATTAAGTTCAGCTTGGGAGTGACAGAAAACTCCAAATAACAGTGATATGAAGAAAAACTTATTATATAGTAGCTCAGAGGAAGGAGCTTTACAGTGTAAGGGACCTAAGCTCCTTCTACCTTGTACAATCATATATGAGCCCTAATTCCAGGTTCACCCTGTAGTTTGAGATGGCTCCTCCAGCTAGCTATGAAGCTGGATTCGAGTCAGGAAAAGGGGAAAGGGAAGGTATTGCCCACTACTTTTATGATTGTATCCTGAAAGTGGCATATACCATTTCTCCTTTCATTCCAATGGCCGTAACTTAGTGGCCATATCTAGCAGTAAGGTAGATTGAAAAGTATAGTCTTTATTTTGGGTGACCATATACTCAGCTATAAAAACTGAAATTCTCCATGAGGAAGGGTGGATGAACAGAAACTAGGCAATAGTTGGCCAGCCCTTGCAAGCACAGATTCTGTAGATTACTCTGGAGAGGGTAAGATCAGGATCTTTTTCTTGGTAAGCTGGCCTCAGCATATAGGTTATCCTGGGAGGTTTGAATACTTGGCTTATTTTCATAGTTGATTCTGCTTCACTCACCAGAGACTTTCCAAGGCTGCATATCTTTTACCCCCAGCTAATAGAACTTGGGTCTCAGTTGATAAAATTTCTGGTCTCTGTTCGTAGATCATGTTGTCTGCTCATTTCAAAAATTCCAAGAGAGATTGAATTCTTGTATTGTTTCACTCTGAGGGGTGGGTATCAGAATTGCTCCTTGTATATCTGAGGCTTTATTTCATTAAGATATTGATGTCTGAACTTTTTTGACTGTACATGTTTATTAGACATTTTGGAGTGTTCATCAGTACTTGTACGTGTATTGATATACTTGTCCTACTGTACTAATATATTAATGTCCATTATATAACATATATAACATTTTTATGAAGATATTTTAGAAGAAGCTATAGATAACATAAATTATATTTACACTATAAAAATTATTGATTGTACAAGAGCTTTTTTGGAGTGCAGTTTGATTATACTTATTTTTGAAAATTACATCTTGGCATTTTGCTACAGTTTGGTTCCAAGGGGAGTTTATTTTGATGCTTAATTTTAATGGCACTCATGGATGAAAGCCATAACTCAAGGAAGATAATGTATATTTAGAAGATTTTATTTATTTATTTGACAGACAGAGATCACAAGTAGGCAGAGAGCCAGGCAGAGAGAGAGGGAAGCAGGCTCCTCGCTGAGCAGAGAGCCCGATGCAGGGCTTGATTCCAGGACTCTGAGATCATGACCTGAGCCAAAGGTAGAGGCTTTAACCCACTGAGCCACCCAGGTTCCCCAAGATACGTATATTTAAATGGAAGAAATTCACTGTAGGCTCTACAAAACAGATTATAATCCTAGGTTTTTGTTCTTATCAGGTATACAGAGACTTTTATTGCAGCTAAACTGGAACATTTCTGCCATTTTCAGTGTCTTATTCTTTTAAACCAACAGGAAGTTTTTACCTTTTAAAATATTTATCATTTGAGCTCATGAAACCTTTTTATTTGGAAAAATTTTAAAGTGTCCAGATAAGAGGGGCGCCTGGGTGGCTCAGTCCATTAAGTGTCCGGTTCTTGGTTTCTACTCAGGTCATGATCAGAGTCCTGAAACGAGGCTCCATGCTTGTCACAGGGTCTGGTTGAGATTCTTTTCCCCTTGTCCCTCCCCTTCTACGTCTCCTCCTGTCTGCACTCTCTTTCTCTCTCTCTCTCTCTCAAATAAATAAATAAATAAAATCTAAAGTGTCTAGTAAGAGTTTTTTTCTAGGTACCAAATTTTATTTTTAGTTACAAATCATGATGGAAGCATTTCTAAACATCAGTTTTCTTAGCCAAATTTTTTTTCCTTCTTTTAATTCTGGTACAGTTAACAACATACAGTATTATGTTAGTTTCAGGTATTCAGTAATTCCGTATATCACCCAGTACTCATCATGACAAGTGCATTCCTTAATCCCCATCACCTATTTCACCCATTTCTCCTGCCCACCTCCCCTCTAGTAATCGACAGTCTGTTCTCTGCAGTTAAGTCTGTTAGCCCAAGTTTCTTTTTGACAATTTCTTACTCATTACTAAAAATGTCCCCTTTATCTAAAAAGGACAGATAAAGGGTGATTATTTTTTTATATGACCTATCCCTTTCAGCTGCTTATAATAAAAGAGGCTTGTAACTTGTCTCATTTATAAAACATCAGTCTAAGAATGTATAACTTACCCTTAAGTGTAACATTTCTTAAGGACTTAGCTGTGAATTAATGGAGAATCTCTCTGTAGTATAAAGATTTTAATAGTACTTTCCCATCTTATGAAATTTACTGTAAACAGTCCACCCTTATAAAGGGTTTTCTTTTTTAAATATTAAAAGAACTATGTTGATGACATACTATAACTGCAAAATGTTGAAGGCAAACAAGTGGTTTAAGGGTGCCAACTCCACCACTTTATGGAATTCTCACTCTTAGGGTATCTGTCTTCAGGTGTGACTGACAATTCAGCAGGGATACTAGTGTCAGCTTGATTAAATATTGGTGAAGTTCAATTTCTTGTTTGTTTTTAGATAACAGTATACATAGTAATTCTTCATTCCTGGCCAGATATTTTGTGTATATGCCTTTAGATCTCTATACCTCCTTAGGAGACCATTTGTTTAGTATACTTGAAGTCTCGTGGAGGTTGTTAAAAGACTATCTATTGAAATGGTATTTTATTTAGAGGCAGCACCTTTTAATGTTATGCTGACCGTTTTTTCATATTCTTCTTTTTAAAGAGTTTTTGATAAATATCTGACAGACTTTGATTTTTAAGCTTCAGAAAATGTGAATATATGTAACTCATTCTAGGTACTTACATCATCCTTGACTTTATCTTAGTTTCTTACATTTTTTTTTGTTTAGTTTTTTTTTCCTTTTAAATATTATCTTGTTTATCTTTTATAAGACCACTTTAAACCTGTTTTGGAACAAAGTGGGCTATAAATCAAATATATGCTGTTCAGATACCTCATTAAGGATATATTTTATTTTGAGCTTTTTTTTTTCTTTTTAAATATTTTATTTTATTATTATTTAAAGACTTTATTTATTTGACAGCGAGAGAGGGAACACAAGCGAGGGAGTGGGAGGGAGAAGCAGGGTTTCCGCCGAGCAGGGAGCTCAATGCAGGGCTCAATCCTAGGACCCTGGGATCATGACCTGAGCCAAAGGTAGACAGATGCTTAACGACTGAGCCACCCAGGTGCCCCTAAAGATTTTATTTTTAAGTAATCTCTGTACCCAACATGGGGCTCAAACTTAGAACCTCAAGAACAAGAGTCACATGCCCTGCCTACCAGCTGAAGCCAGCCAGGTGTCCCAAGCTTCTCTTTTTTTTTATAAAAATTAATTTAATCTAATCTAAAACTTTATTTAAAAATTTAATCATAAATTTGAAACATAAAATTTAAAACATACTGAAACAGGAAGAATAGAACAGTATACACACATGCATCATCACCAAGATTCAACTATTACTGTCTTGGTGTAAAGGCTGCCTCCTTTTATCAGTGTGTACCCACTCCTTCTGTCTAATCCGTTTGTAACTTCATCATGCATCTACAAAAAAAGCATTTCTACATGACAGTGTCATAAGCACACCTAAAAAATAGATAATTCTCTAAAATATCCTGTCCACATTCAAGTGTGCCATTTGTCCACAAAATAATTATTTTCATTTGGTTTGTTCAAATCGAGATATAATCAAGGGATTTAAGTGTTCTATTTAATTCTGTTTCCGAAGCCTCCCACTTTCTTTTCCATTGATACTGGCTTTTAGGAATGCTTCAGGCTTTAGATTTTTAATATTGTTCCTTTGTGATGTTAGTTAGCTTTTTCGTTCCTTTTATTTCCTGCAAATTGGAGATTAGGATTAAAAGCTTGATTAGATTCAGGTTAAACACTTTGGCAAGATGCCTTCATAGGTGAAGCTGTTTAGTTAATATTATATCAAATTAAGAAGTCTTACAGTGTTTCATTTTGTTGTTAAATTCAGTTACTGGGTTTGGCAATAGCCAACACTGTGCTTCCTAAATACTTGAGATGGCGTAGGGATAGAACTTTGGCAACATTAAATATTAGTTCTTCATTAACTTTTCCTCTAATGGTTTTATGCAGCCATTGATGATACTTGGTAGAATCATTTGTAGTAAAGTGATGATTTTCTAATTCTATATTTTCTTTTACATTTATTTGTTGGCGTTCTTCTGGCAAAGGAAAGTTTTCCCTTATTATCTGGTTATTCTGAACTACAGTTTCTCCTGAAGAGGCAGATTAAAGGGAAAGAATGAACGTTTGATTTCAGTTCCTAGATCACATCCAGGGTCAAAGGTGGTCAATTATTTTTTGGATCTTTCCTTTTAGGTTGTCATGATGGGTACGCAGATTTAAAAAAATTGCCTTAAATGTGTTACCCTTTTTTTTTTTTTTAAGGATTTTATTTATTTGAGACAGAGAGAGAAAGCATGCATGCAGGCAGAAGGAGAAGGAGAAGCAAACTCCTGGCCAGGCAGGTAGCCTGACATGGGACTCAATTCCAGGACCCTGGCTGGGATCATGACCTGAGCTGAAAGTAGACACTCAGCTAACTGAGCCACCCAGGCGCCCCTACACTTTTTTTGATGCTCAAATTGTCCTTTTTATTTCATATGCTCAGATTGCCCCAGATGTAATCAGGGAGATGGAATACTTTTAAATGTATGTATTGATGTCCAGTTGTATACATTTTTGTAGGGAGAATTTACATACTTTGGCTTTGTTACAGAGGTATAGTGCTTCTTAAAGTACTTACTGATTTCCTTTTTTTATTCTGAAGTTAAATATTACTTAAATTTTGGCCTTAGGACCATATTTTCCTCTTTTACATGTGTAATTATAGTTAATTTCTTGATGAAAGATTTCCTAATAAGCAGCTTTACAAAAGTATATCTAATGTGTAAAAAGTCATCTTGATAGGTGATCTGTTGATAGAGTTTGGTGGAAAAATTTATCTAGGTTTAAGGTTTAACATAGATAGAAATTCTTTAAATAAATTTGATACACTTTGGTCACAGAATTGTCAAATAAATGACCTTGACTAATGGACAAGCAATATTAACTTTAAAAATACATTTTTTAAAGATTTTATTCATTTATTTGAGGGAGAGCGTAAGTGGGGGGTGGGGCTGAAGGAGAGGGAGAAGTAGACTCTCTGCTGAGCAGGGAGCCTGACACAGGGCTTGATCCAAGGACCTCAGAATCATGACCTCAGCTGAAGACAGATGGTTAATGGACTGAGCCACCCAGGCACCCGGATATTGGCTTTAATAGAGAAACACCAATGTGATGATGTTTTATGAAAGTAATTATGCCATGTAAGATAGTCCCCAAGAAAGAGGTAGTTTTAAAATGATTTTTTAAAAAACTATTTTGAGTGGGTCATTTTCTAAAATATGTTACATAACTTTTTTTTTTAAATATCAATGTAGCGAACATGAATTTAGTAACTGTTGATTGAATTATCTTAGGAAACAAATTATTACATCATTCAGTATTAGTGGTATCCTTAGGTACTGTTTTAGTAGGTAGGGCTTTTGGTCCCTTCATTAATTGGACCTAAGACAAATATACTTGGGGAAAAAACTCTTTTTAATGATTTACTTTTCCTTTTTAAGTAATGCCTTTGGAACTTTGGATTTTTTTAAATCTCAGGAAATGAGATTGAAAATACATGAAATAAAAGTAGGGGGTGCATGCTTGTAAATAAAGGTGCATGTATGTAACACAGACAAAAATAAACTTTATAAAGTAGTTTTTCACTGAGGCCTGCTATTTACTTTTCCTTAAGAAGGGCTCTAGAATTAGAATCTTAACTGAAATGAACTTGATAAGAACTCACCCAGTCCAGTTTATTTGTAAGAGCCTGGGAGACTTACTGAAATGACAGAAAGTGTGTACTGACTTTTCAACCTACATTATCAAATGTAATATATGTTTTACTATATATACAATTGCTTGAAGACTAAATACATACAGTATTCATGTTTTGCTCATTAAGTCAAGACCTTTACCTAGGTATATTTAAGCTTGGCGGATATTTTCATGTTTTTTCCTTGTGTTTTTCAAGTTGTAATAATTCTCTTATGTATTCTAAATTCATTGCAGAGTTGACAGGTTTTTTTAAGTCATATATTTTTTAAAAATTTTCAGTGTTATTGAGTTATAATTGGCATATAAAATTGTAAGACATATAGAATGTATATCATGGTGATTGGATATATGTATACTTTGTGAAAGGATTCCCCATCTAGTTAATTAATACATCATCACCTGATAGATTCATGTTCATACATTTTTTTTTGGTAAGAACATTTTATCTCTCTTATTAAGTTTCAGTTATGGAATAAAGTATTATAGACATTGTGTTTTACATTAGATCCTCAGATCAAATTCATTTTATAACTGGAAGTTTGTACCCTTTACCAACCTCAACCTCTCCCTATTTCCCCCACCCCCTAGCATCCACATTTTTACAGTCTGTTTCTGTAAGTTTGACTTTTTTTTTTTTTGACTCTACATATTAGTGATACCATGTAGTATTTGTCTTTCTCTTTCTCTTGACTTATTTCACTTAGCATAGTATTCAGGGTCCATCCATGTAATCCCCAATGTCAGGATCTCCTTCTTTTCTCATGGCTGCATAATATTTCGTTGCGTGCCTGTCTGTCTGTCTTTATATCTACATACCACACTATCTAAATAGACAGACACCACATCTTTATCCACTCATTGATGGACACTTCAGTTTGTGTATTTTAGCTATTGTGAATAATGCTGCAAACATGGGAGTGCAGATATTTCTTTGATATCCTTTTTTTTGTTTGGTTTGGATGTGTACCCAGAAGTGGATTGTTGGATCATATCATATCAGTTCTATTTTTAGTATTTTGAAGACTTTCTGTACTGTTTTCCATAGTGCCTATACCAGTTTATGTTCATACCAACAGTGAACAAGTGTTACCTTTTCTCCACATCCTCACTAACACTTGTTATTTTTTGTCTTTTTGAAGACAGCCATTCTAACAGGTGTGAGGTGGTGATTTATCATGGTTTTGATTTGCATTACTTTGATGATTAGGGGTGTTGAACACCTTTTCTTCATATACCTATTTATTTGTATGTCTTCTTTGGAAAAATGTTTATTCAGTTCCTCTGCCTATTATTTCATTGGATTGTTTTTGCTATTGTGTGAGTTCTTTATATACCTTAGATATTAGTCCCTTTTTAGATATATGATATACAGATATTTTCTCTCATTCTGTAGGTTGCTGTTTCATTTTGTGGATGGTTTTCTTTGTTGTGCAGAAACTTTTTAGTTTGATGTAGTCCCCCTTATATATTTTTGCTTTTGTTGCCCTTGTGTTTGGTATCGAATTGAAAAAAGTATTGCCAAGGCTTATATGAGGAATCTACCCTCTATATTTTCTTCCAGGAGTTTTATGATTTCATGTCTTATGTGCCTGTGTTGAATTCATTTTGCATTGATTTTTGTATGTGGTGTGAGATCTCAGAGGTACACTTTTATTCTTTTGCATGTGGCTATCCAATTTTCCCAACACTATCTATTAAAGAGAATATCCTTTCTCCATTGTATATTCTTGGCTCTGTTGTCATAAATTAATTGCATTAATTAATTATTATGCAAATAAATCATTATGCAAGTAAATATGCAGATAAATTATATATGCATGGGTTTATTTCTGGGCTCTCTATTCTGTTCCATTGATCTGTGTGTAGTTTTTTTTTGCCAGTACCATATTGTTTTGATTGCCATAGCTTTGTAATGTAGCTTGAAATCAGGGAGTGTGATGCCTCTAGCTTTGTCCTTTTTTCTCAAGGTGGTTTTGGTTATTTGGGGTCTTTTATCGTTCCGTAGGAGTTTTAGGATTGTTTGTTCTATTTCTGTGAAAAATGCCATTGGAATGCTGATACAATTGCATTGAATCTGTAGATTGCTTTGGGTAGTTCGGAAATTTTAACATTAATTTTTTTTTTTTAAGATTTTATTTATTTATTTGACAGATCATAAGTAGGCAGAGAGGCAGGCAGAGAGAGGGAAGCAGGCTCCCTGCTGAGCAGAGAGCCCGACCTGGGGCTTGATCCTGAGATCATGACCCGAGTCGAAGGCAGAGGCTTTAACCCACTGAGCCACCCAGGCGCCCCTAACATTAATTCTTTTTATGGAGCCCAACACAGGGCTTGAGCTCATGACCTTGAGATCAAGAGTCTGACGCTTAACTGACTGAGTCACGCAGGCACCCCTGACATTAATTCTTCTAATCCATGATGGAACATCTATCCATTTATTTGTATTTTCTTCCTTTTTTCCATCAGTGTCTTATAGTTTTCAGTGTATAGATCTTTTACCTCCTTTGTTAAACTTATTCCCAAGTATTGTATTCTTTTTGAAGCAGTTGTAAATGGAAGGTTATGTCTTTAATCTGTAAGTAATATACATGGCCAAAGTTCCTTTTAGAGACTTCATCAGTTCTACTCTTCAGGGGATTTAGTTCCTATACATACATCCTGGAAAAAAAGCTACTAACTGTATCTTTTTGAGTGAGTAGGTTTTTGTTGTTGTTTGGTTGTTCCATGGTGGGATATTTCTGATTTTTGTTTTTTAAACTGGTAGCATTCTTACTCTGAGTCCTGCAAGGGGTCACAGTGCAAGGTGTCAATCAACACTACTGTGCTAAATAAAGTAGAGGTGTTCTATTCTGTTTCTCTGCTTGCTAAGGGTAATTTCCTGATTAGAGTCTTGTTTAAGGTAGAGGTTCTAATCTCTTGAGATGGAAACTTGGGAATAATCATGTTTTTATGTAGTTCATTCAAACTGTGTTTAAGGTTGAACACTATGTTCAGGTGTGTTCTAGGAATTAGGGATATATTAGAAAGCAGGACAAATTCCTGCTCTCATGGAATTTACATTTTATTTTATATTGTTTATAATGTCATTAAGTCTTTTTTGGGCTGTTACAGATCAGAGATATTAAGTGTTTAAGTGTTACCTACTGAAAGATACATAATCCTTTAAGAACTTTTTCTTGGCTTCATTTATCTTTGGTTTTCTCTTATATATGAGTAAAAGCAAACCAAATGTAATAGAACAAAGTGCATAACTGGAATCTGATTCATTGAAATGGGAAACTCAGTAAATAATGGTAAGGTACATATTATAGGATGGTTAAATCACATTTTTTTCAAAAAAGTTTTGTTTTATGGAATCTCATTAAATAGCATTCCGGGCATCAGGAGCTTATGGCATAATCCACAGTGTGAGGTATAATGATTTGCTTTGGCATAAAAATAATTGGTACTCTCTGTTTATTTAATAAATATTTATTGCATACCTATCAGGTACCAGACTGTTTTCACTGCTGGAGAGTACAGTTTTGTCTGAGACAAATAAAGCCCCTGTCCTCGTGCTTACAAAAAGTGTAATATATAATAGAAAATATCTGGTGGTTTGGTGCTGGAGGCCATGGTTTATTTGAGTTGGGCTGGTCAGAGGTTTCAATGTGGAGGTAACATTAAAGAAGCAGCATTCTGGGTGTCTGGGTGGCTCAGTTGGTTGAGTGACGGCCTTTGGCTCAGGTCATGATCCTGGGGTCCTGGGATCGAGTCCCACATCAGGCTCCCAGCTCCATGGGGAGTCTGCTTCTCCCTCTGACCTCCCCTCTCATGACCTCTCACTCTCTCTCTCTCTCAAATAAATAAATAAAATCTTAAAAAAAAAAAAAAAAAAGCAGCATTCTTAGAGACTTGTAGTGGCCAGCCTTTGAAGTTCCTGGGTTCCTGAGTAAGTGAAATACATCCATGTAGAGAAAGAGCAAATGAAAAGTATTCATTAATTTAAGTGGTGATTAGTCCTTTTGTCAGATTAAAGTAATCCACTGTTAATAAGTAACTCTAGTATCCCCTTAGATTGTGATTACATGATTACATTCACACTTAGTTTTTCACCGAGGTGAATCTCTAATTGATAGAATATGTAGATGAACAGTGAAACACAGATTTCCCCCGTGCTGTCCCACCAAAAAAGAAAAAAAAAAGCTAAGAAATAAAAACAAAATTTAGATAATCAGAAGCAATCCTTAAGCAACTAAGTACTCCCCAGTACTCCCTAAACACTCAAGCTCATATTAACAGTGTTTACATGGTCGCTAAGTTTACCAGAGTTAGGTGTGGGCTGCCAGTTGCTTTCTTCTCTACACTTGTTTTTAGAAGAATGGGTTGGAGCTAATCCATGTGAAAATTTGTTATGTGCATTCCCCTCCCAAAGGTTTATTTGTTATAAAGAGAGCGTGAGCAGGCTTGAGCAGGCACAAGCCGTGGGAGTGGCAGGCAGAGGGAGAAGCAGGCTCCCCCCTGAGCAAGGAGCCTGATGCAGGACTAAATCCCAGGACCCTGGGATTATGACATGAGCCAAAGGCAGACGCTTAACAGATTGAGCCACCCAGGTGTCCCTGTTACATGCATTTTGATATTTTCCTTAATTTCATAATAAATATTTCCTGGTTAGTTTAAAATAAAACCCTTTGGTATGATTTTAGTCCTTATATCCTATATTTAGATACATATTTAAATATTTATGAAATTAGGTTTTCATGTTTTGAAACAGGTTTTTATTTTCTTTTTCCATAGGCATGATTTGTAGGTAACATGATGAGGTATCCACTGTAGTTTTTGTTTTATTTGTGCTTGGTAGAATTGAAGTTTAAAAAGGACATATATATATATATACACACTCTGTCAAAGAGTTTTTTTTTTTTTTTTTTTAAGATTTTATTTATTTGACAGCAAGCGAGCCTAAGCAGGGGGAGCAGTAGGCAGAGGGAGAGGGAGAAGCAGGCTCCCTACTGAGCAAGGAGCAGCATGTGGGCTGGGATCATGACCTGAGCCACCCAGGCGTGCCTGTCAGTCGTTAAAATTGAATTTCATTGTTATCACACATCATGGAAGTTCATTTTACATACATTTGCATATTTGTCATATATTTACATTACCCTCTTCTTTTGCTCTTTGCTTGCACAAAACTCGTGGAAAGAATTTTCTGTGCTATCTCCAGTATCTTTCCTCCAAAATCTGATTTTGCTCTACCTACTCCACAGGGTTATAATTACTATCACTCTACCAAGGCCATTGTTCTTTTCTTCTGTCAGTGGTACTTAACTCAGTTGATCTCAGCCTTTTGAAATGATCTATTCACTTGATTGGTTTATAGCTTCCTTCCTTATTCTTTTGCCTTCCTGTCTTCTTTCTCTCAGTTTCTTTTGATACTCCTAGTCATTTTCCTGACCTAAACACTGGAGTATCTCAGGGTTCAGATTTTAGGTATCTTCTCTCTTCCTACTTCTTGTTGTGCTGGTTTTATCCAGTTTTATAACTTAAAAAACTCTTCATGGGGTGCCTGGCTTGCTCAGTTGGCAGAGCATGTGACTCTTGAACTTAGTTCTAAATTTGAGTCCTACGTAGGGTGTAGAAATTAAAATCTTAAAAATATACTCTTTATAATTAAGCTTATATAATATCTGTATCTTTCTATGTATTTATCTATATCTTTATTCTCAACTTAAACTTGGATGTCTATCGGGCATCTTAAGCTTAATATCTAAAACTGAACTGTTAATGCTTTCTTTCATTCCCCCCACCAGTTCCCCTAGTACCACTTCAATAGTCTTTTCCCATCTCTGTAAATAACAACTCTCTGAGTTGCATGGCAAAACACTTGGGAGTCGTTATTTACCTATCCTTTTCTTTCACATTTTGATATTCAGTTGGTCAGCAAATATTGTTGGCTTTTATTTTTAAAATATATCCAGAATCTGACTACTTAGACTTCTCATTTTCTCACTACCTCTGTGGTCTTAAGCCATTACCATCTCTCACCTGGATTATCCCATTAGCCTATAAGTGGCTTTCCAGCTTCTGCCCTTGGGGATTTGTTACAGTCTGTTCTGAAAAGAGCACCAGAAGTAATCCTCTATGTTAGGTCATATCACCCTTGTGTTCATAGTGCTCTGGTAACTTTCTATTTCACACAAAGAAAAAAAGCTACAGTCCTTGTGGCCTAGACCCTTCTTAGTTTCCCCTGATACCTCTGTAATTTTATCTGCTATTTTCCTCCTCACTTTCCTGATCTAGCCACACAGACCACCGTTCATTCTGTTCTGACATCCTAGGCATGTTCCTTCTTAGGAATCCAGGTATTTGAATATGCTTCTAGATAGCTGTTTCCGCAACTTGTTCAGGTTTTTGCTGCAAAGTCATCTCAGCATTGTTGTCCCCCAGCCCATTCTAGACTATCAGTGTTATTTTGGGAATTAAAAAAAGACTTGGAGAGCAGACAGGGGCCTGGATATCAGTCTTTACTTTTCCTTTGGGCCCGAAGCTATTGTGAAGAAACAACCAATGCAAGTATCCTTGGCTGTCCCTGGCTTTCCCCGGCTATTCTGTTTAAAATTACAAACCATCCTTTGTTCCCCTCTCCATACTCTGTATTACTTTTTCCTTTGAAGTGTTAAGACTTATCTAACAGTATGTATGCTTGTCTCACTTTCATTAAAATGAAGCTTCCATTTCATGGAAACCGTTTTTAAACAAATTTTTTTAAAGATTTTATTTATTGGGGCACTTGGGTGGCTCAGTGGGTTAAAGCCTCTGCCTTCAGCTCAGGTCATGATCTCAGGGTCCTGGGATCGAGCCCCGCATCGGGCTCTCTGCTCGGCGGGGAGCCTGATTCCCTCACTCTCTCTGCCTGCCTCTCTGACTACTTGTGAACTCTATCAAATAAATAAATAAAATCGTTTTAACTAAATAAAATCTTAAAAAAAAAAAAAGATTTTATTTATTTATTTGACAGAGCACAAGCAGGGGGAGTGGCAGGCAGAGGGAGAGGGAGAAGCAGGTCCCCGGCTGAGCAAGGAGCCCAGTCCTGGACTTGATCCTAGAACCCTGGGATCATGGCCTGAGCTGAAGGCAGATGCTTAACCAACTGAGCCACCCAGGCACCCTAAAAATTTTGTAATTTATGGAAAAGAGCAAAGCAATAAGAATAGTGTAATGAATCTACATGTACCTGTTACTTAGCTTAAATAGTTAATAGTTGGTTTTATTTCATTCATTTATACCCTACTTGCTTCTCCTTACCTACCCCTCTGCCCCAAGATTACTTGAAGCACCTCTCAGAAGTCGTATAATTTCATCTGTAAGTATTTCCGTATGTATCTTTAAAATACAAGAATTCTTGGGGGTGCCTGAGATGCTCAGTTGGTTAAGTGTCTGCCTTCGGCTCAGGTCGTGATCCTGGGGTACTGGAATCGAGCCCCATATCGTGTTCCCTGCTCATTGTGTAGTCTGCTTCTCCCTCTCCTTTTGTGCCACCCCCCCAAATTGTGTTCTCTTTCTCTCTCAAATAAAGAAAATCTTTAAAAAAAAAAAGAATTCTTTATTTTAAAAAAATAGCCACAATAATATTATCCAGCCTAAAATGATTAAAGATAGTTCTTAATATTTTCAAGTGTGCAGTCCATCAGCCTTCAGTTTTACCCAGTTCCCTAAATATTTTTTTAAAAGTATGAATTGGTATTGAAATAAGGTCAATATATTAAGTTGGTTAGTGTGTAAGTATATATCAGTCTATGTAAGTTCCCTCTCATCCCCTTTCTTGATATTTATTTGAGGAGACCAGGTCATTTCATTTTAAGTATTCTGTATCATTGGTCTCTAGAATAATCTAGGCCAACATGTGACATATAGTAGGTACTAAGTAAATGTTTTTAAAGGAATTAACAGGAAGGTAAGTAATTTATAGTATTCTAGGATGGAATTAAAAATTTTTAGGGAATGATTACGATCTCACTTTTACATTAGCTTGATAGAATGTTAATTGAAAATAAGAAATTATTTAGACAGTTGAGAAGGGGTCAGATGCAGGGTGCTTACAACAACAGAAAGTTATTTGAAAAAATCTGCCAAAATTCATTAATAATTGTTACCATTTAAGATCTTATTATTTGCATACCAAACACTGTAGAAGTTATGTTAGTTAATTCAGTTTTCACAGCAACCTTTCAGTGCAGGGTTCAATGTCTTCATTTTCCCAGTGAGTTTTTGAAGTATAGTGGGAGAGGTGGTTCCTGGGCATTAATGTTTTTATTAACAGACTTTATAAAACTAGAGACAACTCTTTAAAACCATTTGGATGTATAACTTTGATAAAAAAGAAAAATATAAAGAGGTACCAATAATACTACTAACCTCTACGTAGAAAACATTTGTTTAGTGTGTGTCTTTCTAGTTTCTTTTCCTAGAACTATTTTTTGTGAGATGGATTAGAAAATGTGAAAAAGAACAAAGGGGAAAATCTCTGAAATAACCATTATTAGCATTTTGGTGTATGTTTTTTGGTGTGTGTGTGTATGTGTGAGAGAGAGAGAGAGCGAGGGAGAGAGTGAATGTGAATATAAAGCTTGGAAGACTGTTATACCACAATTGGTTCTTTCCCTCATATAATGCCTGTTTAGCATATTGAAGACTGAAGATCTGCAGTGAAAAAACTCCTCCAATTTGCTTTAACCCAGTGTCTTTTATACATATTTGATAGAAAATCCCCTTTCCAAGACATATTGATAAGTTTTACCCAAAGTATGAAGTTGAGTTTGGCAAAAGTTGAAATATTTGTGCACACTTAAATATAAAACTTCAGAGAGTTTTAAGTTACAGCTGAAAGGATGCATAATTTGATAGTATTGAAGTAACTGAAGACACCATTCTGAAGGAAAATTGGCTTAGAGTGACACCAAATAATAATAAAATAAGGTAAACAAGGGAAAATACTTGTATCAAATAGGTAACATAGATATTACAGAAAGAATTAATATACATTGGAGAGAAAAACACCACATCTGAGTGGGGGAGGAGGCAGAGCTAAAGAAATACAAAAAGACAGTATACACATCTGAAGTGTTCAAGGTTTTTTAAGGAACTGTTTCTTTTAAAAATCTGGAACTCAATGCCAGTGAGGTTTTATTAACATAAAGCTCTTTGTGCTGTCAAAATTCTTTATAATCTTTATGGAAAGACATAAGATGAGATATATAAAATAGTAAAATATGTATATTTTCATTCTTTGACACAGCCAAAGAATGAAACCTATGTTTTAAGTTTATTATAAAGAAAGAATTGAAGGGGAAAAAAAGATATGTGTTCATGATAGCAATATTTATATTTTTCAAATTAGGAACATCTAATATCTAAAATGATAAATTCTCAAAATGGTTCATTTTATGTAACATACAACTTGATGTATATCACACCACCACTTCTAGGAGTGAATGGATGAATCATCCATGAAGGAAAGAACTCTTAATGAAGGGAGTCTTAAGTAGAGGCTGCGTGGTATTCTGCAATATTAGAGGAAAAAGCTCTGGTGCCCCTGTTAGGAGAATATAACCATATAATTTATTTTTCTACTTCAAACGCAAGTCCTGTAAATAGATACCTAACCTTTATTGGAATGTTGCAACATCATGCTTGCTCTTTAGGTTTATCTCAGGTCTGATATTTAATGCCAACTTTTATAATAGAGGAAATAATTGTAGTTGAGGAGATAAAAGCAGTAGAGTTTGGCCTTTGTACTGCCAGTGTGAATTAAGGGATGTCAGATGTGAAGAACTTCCTACTGTACTTGTGTGTGTGTGTGTTTTTTAATATGGTATTAAAGTGATTTAAACTAATCCTGGTTGTTGAGAAATTCAGTAAGTTTAACTCCAAATCATTTGGTTTTATTTTCTTTTTCTCATTTAACTCCTCTTCCCAGAAAGATAGATTGGAAATAATTTGGAATAAAGTAATATTAGTGTCAGGAGGACTTTACATAGACTTGACTGGTGCCAAAGAACTCAGCAGATTTAATTAGGTCCATTTGTGGATAGGGATGGGAGGAATTTTAATGTGATCTGAATTCAAGCTCAAGGATTTCTGAGTATGATGATAGATTTTATGCCAAAATTTCAAAATGAGAGTGACATCTAATTCTGGGATCTGGGAGGAAAAAGTATATAGTTTCTTTCTGTATGCCATGACCATACACTTCTGTCCTAAAGAATCCAGGTCATTACATTATTTTGGTAACTCAAAGTTCCCATTTCAGTGAATTTAAAAAGCTGGATATCAAATACTGAATCTTGGTTGGCCTTGTGGCAGAAGGAGGGGGAAATATGGGAGGTCCCTGAGAATAGGCAATGTTCTGAAAAGAGCCCAGATTCTCCTTTATTTATATTTATTTTCTTAGCAGAACCAGTTGGATCAAACTCTTTAAAAAATATGAATACCTAATTGGGAGGGGTTGGCCCTAGAGTATTCATTCTGCACTGTGAATTACTTTAGTCAGATGAATGAAATTTATTTCAGAAGAAAGAAATATCAGATACTTTTTAAAATTTTATTTGTTCTAGGGGTAGTTGAAGAAAAGCAGTGAGGGAGAAGGAATACATAATTTTTGATGGTGGGTACATGGGATGGGGAGAGACTGAAACAGAAGTAAACAGTAAATACAGGGCTTTCTAAGTGCCAGATACTGTTCCAAGCCTTTTATACATATTACTTTAATCATCACAGTAGCCCTCTGACCCACTAGTATTTTCTCCATTTTATTGAAGAATTTGAGGCACAGAGAGGTTAAGTAGGTGCTTTACTTGTTGGGGCCCTTGTTCACATGAGAGCCCTGGAAATGTTAGAGACCATGTAGAGCTTGATTTAATATAAAGCTGGGCTTTTGAGGTGAAGGAAATGTATGTGTTGCCAAATAGAGCAGGAGTACAAAAAAGGCTGTGTTCTTGTGTTCTTGGAAATCTCAACTCAGAAATAGTTCAGATGAAGTCTGAGGTATTCTAATTGTAGGTTGACGTAGGAGGTTTTTGTATGATGATGGGACCTCAAAACATCACTTACCTTCAAAGTTATTTTCCAGCACACACAAACATGCTAGGGTCTTTGTTGATTTTCCCTTCTTCCCCTTTCCTCTCTCTACCTCCTGCCCCCAACTGTTTTTTTGCCACATTCTCTCTCCCTTCCCATTCCCATTCCCTCATCTCTCTTTTGGTAGAGGTGATTCTCCCTACCACACCTCCTTCCATTTCCCCTTTCCCATGTGTCACTTATATAGAAAAATCATCTTTTGTCCCTTTTAACTTCCTTTAATTGATTTCCCCCCTTTCTGTCTTTTACCATTAAACTTCTTAAAAATAAAAGAGACTGTAGTTATCATTCTTTACTCATGCATTTTTTAACCTCTTGTCATCTGATTCTCTGCTACTCTGTGTCAAATCAGTGGATTTTTTCTCCATTGTTTTCTCTTGTAGCATTAACCTTCCTGATCCTACTTCACTGAAATTTTCCTTACCCTTTTTTTGTGTGTGATACTGTATTATCTTGATGCTTCTTTTGCCTGCTCTTTTTCTTTGTATCATCAGTATATATCCAAAAAGTGAAGTCAGCACCTCACTTCCAAGTTTGTTCTTTCCGGATGTGAGGGCAATCTGGCTGCGACATCTGTCACCCCATTGATCGCCAGGGTTGATTCGGCTGATCTGGCTGGCTAGGCGGGTGTCCCCTTCTCCCTCACCCCTCCATGTGTGTCCCTCCCGAAGCTGCGCGCTCGGTCGAAGAGGACGACCTTCCCCGATAGAGGAGAGGACTGTTCTTCGGTCAAGGGTATACAAGTAGCTGCGCTCCCCTGCTGGAACCTCCAGACAAGCTCCCAAGTTTGTTCTTTCCAACTTATCTCTTTCTGTTATTGAAAACATTTTTCTCTCACTCATCAACATTTAAATTTTCCTGACCCCTTCTTTTCCCTCGTTCTTTTGCTCAGCAAATAATTCTGGAGTGCTTCCTGTATTACCAGGTCATTATTCTAGGTTCTGGAGTTTCAGCAACAAATAAAGAGATAGAGTTCTGACTTGCAGAGCTTACGTTCTGGTGGAGAAGATAGTTAAACAGATACTTAAATCAGGTAGTGTGAAACATGTTTTAAAGAATAAAGTACACTGAGCATCAGTAGGCAGTGATGGGAATATGTGCTGTTTTGGGTAAGATTGTTATGAAAAGTTTATCTGAGAAGGTGATATTTGGGTATAACTTAAAGAGAGTGAGCCACCTGGAAATGTGGGAGAAGAGCACCCCAAGCAGAGAGACTAGCAAGGACAAAGACCCTGAGATAATCTTTGCCTCTCCCGTATCAGGAAAGGCCAGTGTGACTAGAGTAGAGTGAGTCATAAATCGGTAGGTGAAAAGTCACAGAAGTTGGCTGGGGAAGATCTTAGGATCCTGTGGGCCCTGGCTAGGATTTTGGACATAAATATAAGTGCGGTGGTAGAGTTTAGAGGGTGTTGAACAGAAAAATGGTAACAAGATAGGACTTCATATTTTAGAAGGATCACAGTGATGACTCTATGTGTGTATGTGGGGTATGTCAGTAGAAGAACCTGGGACGCTATTATGGTATAGTTGAGATGATGGTAATTTGTAGTAGGATGTTAGCTGTGAATGTGGTAAATGGTCAGAAGTGATAGATTTTATTTATATTTTTAAAGATTTTTTTTTTTTAAGATTTTATTTATTTGACAGAGAGAGAGAGCACAAGCAGGGGGAGCAGGAGAGGGAGAAGCAGGACCCTGGGATCATGACCTGAGCTGAAGGCAGGCGCTTCATCAACTGAGCCACCCAGGCAACCCAAGATTTATTTATTTTAGAGGATGGAGAGTATGTGTGCATGAGCTGTGGGAGGGGGAGAGAGAATCCTCAAGCAGAGTCCAATGCAGGGCTCCATCCCAGGACCCTGAGATCATGACTTGAGCTGAAATCAAGAGCTGGTCTGCTTAACTGACGGAGGCACCCAGGTACCCTGAGTGATTATGTTTTTCGCTAGAACTAGCAGGATATGCTGATCACTTGGATGTGGTACATGAAGAGAGAGAAGCTAAGGATAGTTGTAGAGTTTTAGGTTTGAACAGGTGGGTGAATGGAGGTCCCATGACCAGGAATACCTTATGAGGGACAGTTTTATTGAGGAGGGATGGGTGGAAGCAGTGTTTATTTTCAGTATGTTAAGCTTGAAATACCTGTTAGACCTCGTGGAGATACCAAATTATATTCTTCCAAAGGTTAGATGTGAGCTTGGGCCTGGAGAAAATAATTTTGGGAGTTATCCAAGTATAGGTGGTACTGGATGAGATCACTTAGTGGGGTTTGAGTGTAGATAAGAAAGAGGTGGAAGGATTGAACCCTTAAGTCCTCCATCATGTAGACCTCTGCAAGAAAAGAAAGCTGTATCAAAGGATACTGAGAAGTAGCTGGAGAGAGGAAGATGTGTGATGTTCAAAAGCTAAGTGAGGAGAAAGGGATTCAGAAAGGAGAAATGGCTCAGCTATGTCAGAGGCTACTAGGACAGGGAGTAACCTAATAATTGACCTTTGAATTTGGCTTGCTAAATCCCATTGATTTTTGCTTTGCAGTATAGCCCTAAAATCCAGACAATAACTTTTTACTCCGTGCCAACACTGTTGATCAGGCTTTAATTACCCTTCTTCTGGACTGTTTTCCTCTTTTGAGTTTTTCCTTTCTCTCCTGATTACAATACAGAATACCTGATGATTGTAAAAAAAAGTTGGAAAACACAGAGACAGTATAACAATGATGTAGAAAACTCGAATTCCTTATCTACCTTACCACTAGAGGTAATCACTGATAACACTCCAGTCCTTTTTTTCCCTGTCCATTTTTATCTGTGCATATTTGTAGTGCATACATTGTATATATGCTTTTATATAAAATTGGGATGAAAAGTAGTCTTAAATTTTACTTTTTTAAATGGATATTAAAATTTTTTTGAGAATGTGTGTGAATGTGTGACAGCATAAGTATTTCATCATGGCGAAATAGCCTTTTAATTGAACTTTCCACCCATTTTCCCCTAATTATATCTTAAGTGAGTCCTGATGAATTTTCCTTAAATAAATTCTTCTCTGAGCTTTTAGTGCGTAGGTTAGTGATTGAAGTATAGACTATTTTTGAGAGTAATACATGAATATAGCAGGAAATCTGGAAAACAGGAAACAATATATTATCTTTTATAGAATAGCTATTATAATTTTCATCTATTTCCTGCTAATCTTTTTTTCTGTTTGTCTAAATGTACATACACATGCATTTTGTTTTTTACTAACAGATCACAGTGTGTTTTCTGGCCAACTTTTTTCCATAATTTATTCTATTTATAATTTATTGGTCAAAGTATATAAGTAGTTTCATTATTCTGTTTGTTGTCAAAGTGCTCTTCAAAAAGATTGTACTATTTGAAAGTATATTTATAAAGAATTTTGTTCTCTTTAAATTTTAGGATAGACCACTATCTTGTTGAGCTCTTTTAATTGAAGTTCTTCTTGGATACAAAGATGAGGACTAGATAACTTCTTGAGGTTCCTTCTAACCCCTAGGATGAAGATAATAACTAACATTTGTATAGTGCTCTAAAGTTTACAAAGTGAGTTCTCATACATCATCTCACTTGATCCTCACAACAGCTCTGTGAGGTAGGTAGGACAGGTATTGTTATTCTCATTTTAGAGATAAACTGAAAGAGAGGTTAAGTGACTTGGTCAAGTTTTATTTAAGTGTTTTAGCTGGGATTTGAATCCAGGCCTTCTGATCTAAATAATCACAATCTCTTTACAAGATTTCATACAGCTGCACATTTAGAATTGCTATATGTCAGCTAGTTAAGTAAAATAAATTTTTTATATACAGAAATAAACCCAATGACAGTATAAATACGATATTTATATTTTCTTCAACATCCCCCAATCCTTTTCCATATCTCCCCACCCCCATTAAATGAAATGCTCTCTCTTTTGACTAGAAGGTCACTTAATTATATAGCTATACACCTACCATTTTACCTGGCATTTGGGAGAGGGGGAAGTTAAACATTTTTTATTTCTCTCTGTGTATATTTTTTTTTTGCTATTGCTTAAAGGTGTACCTGTATTACTTTCTGTACATGTAGCATAAAGTCTTTAAGTAATAGAATTATACTTCAAACTGGAATCTTTTTGGGTCTAGCATGTACTTAGAATCACAAGTTTTTCCGGGTATTAAAATTTTATACTACTTTAACTAAAATTAGGATAATTGAGTATTTCAGGTATAGTTGCTTACAGTGTTCACAGAGGTACATTGAATAATAAGTGAGAATGACAGTGGAGGTCAAATAAGGAACAATTATAGCTAATCTACTCTTTGACTAGTTACCTCATAAAGTAGCAGTTTGTAAATCTGAATTGGGAGCTTGGTAGTGGCAGTATCACATAATAGAAATAGATCTAGATTTTTCAAGACTGTGTAGTATTAGTATTGCATTAAAATGTCTCACAGTGTTTTCTGTAACTGCCTTTAAATACTTAAGATATTCAATATTTTTAAAAATTAATTTTCTTGTTTTTGTTTTTTCTCTAGTTGTTGGTCTTGACGATATTATGGATGAAGGAGTTGTTAAAGAAAGTGGCAATGATACCATTGATGAAGAAGAACTGATTTTACCCAACAGGAACTTGAGGGACAAAGTGGAAGAAAATTCAGTGAGATCACCAAGAAAATCACCTCGTTTAATGGCACAAGGTAATCTTCCAGAGAGGTTGAGCTAGAAAATCTAGCTAGGAATAGATGTGATAGTTTGTAAACTCGCTAAGCAGAGACCGTATTTTCATCATCTTTGCTAATCTGAGTATTTTGATAATAATGAATTTTGAGACTATATCAATTTGTTGGTATAATATTTAAAAATTTTCATTGAAACTATATATTTATAAAACTTGAAGGATTGACTGATTCTGTAAGTTTGTAATGCCTATTTGCTTTTTCCCAGAGGAAATCATTAATAACTTTCTCAGCTGGTTTTACTAAGTTTTTGGTATTTACTTCCATGTCTCTGAGTAACATATATATATTTGCTACTTTTTGATTATTCAGATGTGTAGGTATTTATTGATTTCCCACTCCAGGTTTGAGTTTAGTGTTTGTCTTCTTGTCCTCATCTCACAAAAGTATATTTTCTCATCTTCTAAAAAGTAATTTTGTTAGGTCAATAGTAATTGTTTATGTTTTGTGACTATATGTGCTGTTAGAGATGATTGATTTTAGTAAACTAAGGTTACTTTTTTCCTATATAACTTTTTGTCTTTCTGTTTTAGTAATTGTTTTTGTTGTTTATTTGCTTACAGTTTTGTACATTTATACACACAGGTTTCTTTGTACATATCAGTAATAACACCTCAACTACTCTACTAGTTGTCTAAATCTTTGTTAAAAATACGTGTGCATATCAGATACTCTGTCATTTTCATTTTATTGAAGAAGTCTCTTGGAGCTTTCTGATCTGCTCCTATGTGTAATAGTTGTTGGCCTTGTATAAACCTGATGCATAGCTATTATCCAGGGATCTCCCTTTATTATTCTTCTGAGGATTCTCTTTGGTGGTGTAGCTCTTATTTTCTCTTTTGGCTTAGCTCCTTCATTTTGGTGACACTTCTTGTAGTTTGCTGTGAAAAAGGAACATGGAGTTGTGTTATTTTAAAACTGTGTGTCTGTAAATATATTTAATCTGGCCTCACATTGGAATTACAGTCTGGTTGAACATAGAATTCAAGGTTAGACATAATTTTCCCTCAGAAATTGGATCGTGTTCCTCTGTTTTCTTCTAACTTCAGTGTTGTTGAGAAGTTTATTCTGATTTCTTTTTTTTCTTTTTTGATATGTTATTTTCTTCTGGAAGTTTGTGGAATCTTCCTCTTCAGCTTAAGTATTTTGTATTTCTGATAATGTATCTTGGTGTAAGTGTATTTTAAGTATTGAATTCTGGTTACTCCGTAGGTCCTGTTAGTCTGAAGAGTATTATTCAGCTCTGGGGAAATTGTTTTATCTCATTGGTAATTCCTCCCTTTATTTTCTCAGCTCTTGCTTTCTGGAACTCATTATTCAAGTGTTAGGTAGGAAGGACTGGCCTTTCCATTTTCTTTATGTTGCCTACTTTGTACCTCTGTGTCTTTTTCTCTACTTGGTGAAATTTTTTCATGTTATCCTCCAACTTTTCCCATCAAATTTTACATTTCTAATTTCTGAATATTCTTTTTTGTTTGTTTGTTTTGGGAGTAGTACTTTTTATAGTATTGTGGTCTTGTTTCATGGACACAGTATCTTCTGTCTTTCATAAGGTACTTAACATTTTAAAAAGTGTTTTAAAAAGGTTTTTTTTAATTCACATAGTTATAGTTTCTTTTTTCTCCAAGTTGTCTGCCTGTCTCTCTCTCTTTCTCCTTCTTCATTTTTCCTGCTGGAGACTTTTCTAAAATGTCTGATTGTTTGCTCATGTTTAAGAGTAGGAACTAAAACTGTATGAAACTTAAAGGTTAGCACTTGAAAGAGTGGGTGGGTTGGATTTTGTCTACTGTGAGCTTCACCGAATGGTTCTCTGTTCATGCGGGGTTTTTTGTTTGTTTGTTTGTCGAGGAATCCCTGATGTCAGAATTGAGGTTATTTATTCCTTTAAGCTCATTAAATTGGTAGCATGTTATGGGAACCTTTCAGGGAAGCTGACGGGGTGTCTCAGCTTTCAGTATATAAATTCATAATGTCACGAATTTCACTGTACTTTACTGCCACATTTTTCTGTGCCTGACATTCCCTAATCTAGAAACCATGTTTTATACTCTTCCAGAGAGCAAGCCTCCAGTCTTAGATTAGGACCAGGAAAAGGCAGTTACCTGGCAGACGGAGTGGTGGAGAGGAAGCTAGAGATCTAAAAACAGCTTTCATCTCATCTTCATTTTAACTATCTCCCTTCATCCACACTTTAGAATCATCTGGGATTACCAGTTCCTAGCCCTTTTGAAGTATTAATTGTATTAATTGTACTAATTGGCAAGAACCAACACTGCCGTCTTAGGGTTTATCTTTTTTGGGTCTCCTATATCATTTACTTCTTGAGCATCTCTTGTTTGACTTCCAGAATTGTCACTGTTTTCTCCTGTTCTTCCTTTCATTCAATTTATTATTTATTTTTAATTTTATTTTTATAAAAGATTTTATTTATTTGATAGAGCAAGAGAGCAAGCACAAGTAGGCAGAGTAGCAGGTAAAGGGAGAGGAGAAGCAGGGTCCCCACTGAGCAGAGAGCCCCATGCAGGGCTTGATCCCAGGAATCTGAGATCATGACCTGAGCTGAAGGCAGACACTCAACCGACTGAGCCATCCAGGTGTCCCTCTTCCTTTCATTTTAGATTTATGCCTTTTGTATCGCTTTAGTGTGGGGTTTTCAGAAGTGGATTAAGTTAGATGCATGTATTCACTTTATCATCTTTTCCTCAATTTATATGTGTTTATGTGTGTGTGTGTGTATAAAGGTTTTATTTATTTTAGAGTGAGGGCAGGAAGAGGGAGGGGGAAAGAATCTCAAGCAGACTCTGAGTGTGGAGCCTGATATGGGGCTTGATCTCACGACCCTCACATTATGACTTGAGCTGAAACCAAGAGTAGATGTTGAACCAGGTGAGACACCCAGTCTCCCTACTCTCAACTTATGTTTTTTATCAGGTTTTTAAATCTGTTATTTGGTAATACTTGTGACTTTGAGTAATGAAAATAATAGGATGAATATTATGGACATTTGGCCTGTTCAGCCAGGATTCATATTCATTTATATTTAGAGGAAGAAAAACAACCTGATCTTTGGTTCAATAATCAGTTATTACTGGAAAACTTTTTTTTGTCTTAATTGCTTTTATAGTTGAATATGCTGTTCATTTGTCATTTTTATCAATGCCTAGGTAATGGGTGTTAAAAGTTCATTTATTTTATTTCAAGGCAGAAAAAGAGCTGTAAATTATTTCAGGCTGTCTTTAAAACTTAAAATATATAAAAATACCATTGAAGTATATAAAAATATCCAGATACTGATAATGAACCATTACATTTTTAGTTATTTTAAAATGTTATATATCTGAACATGTGATAAATAGTTAATAATCTATACTAAGTATTAATTTAAAAAAAACTGTTGGGTGCTTATTTAATGATGAAATACTGTGTCATGTTCTGGAGGAATTAGAAAGGCTCTCTAAGACTAGGATGATTGAATAATTTTTTTTTTCAAACTAGGACACTTTTGAGAGTAAAAGAGTGTGCTATTAATAATCACATCAGGGCTGTATGTGTCACCTAGGACTGTTACAGACAAATGAAGACACATGATTCCTTAAGAGTTTCATGGTATATGACAAATAAGGAACTGTTTCAAGTATTGGTTCATAGTAGGGTTTTGCATTGAAGGGAAGGAGGCTTTTTTTTTTTTTTTAATAATTGATAGTATTCAGTTTTCATGTGAGTTTATTTGGAGGCATTTGATGTGCATAGGTTGGAAATAGCTTATTTTGTATTTCAGTTTGTGGGTTTTTCTAATTAATCTCCTTTAGTTCTCTTTCCTTCTGGTTTCTTTTCACTCCATACTTTGTCCTTCTGGAGGGTGTATCCAGATAGGGAAAAGAGGAAAAGTTTGTATTCTTTGTTAGGAATATTGTTAAAGGTGCGAAGCTTTACTAAATTATTTTCATATTTTTGCCATTTTGTTTCATGATATATTTTCTTGGCTTAAATTTCTTTGGCTGTATTTTCTCTTTATCTGTGTTTAGTACTCTAGCATGTGCTTCATTTCTTAGGAATAGCTTGTATGCTAAAATGGTGATACAAGTGAGAAGGACATTCATAAAAGGGAGTTAGAGTTCATATGAGGTTGTTTTCAAACTCACACAGATTCTGTTTGTCATAGGTGGCCTAGTTTATATTTTGATGAAACCCGAACTTAATTGGTATTATCTATTTAAAGATATTTAATGTAAAAAAAAAAAGACATTTGGTGATTAAAACTGTATGAGAGTCTTGCTTTATGATGGGCATTAATGTGAAGGAAGCTCATTTTACTTATTTTAATCCCAGCTTACTTACTATATAAAAGAAACTTGATGTAAATATTCTTGTTTTGTAGTAAAGTATATCAGTCTGAATTCTGTAGTTTTTTTCTCCTGCCAGAATTTATAGAACTTTGATAAATCTAAAACTTAACATGGGTATGTATGTGTATATATGCATATATATGTATATATATATGATCATTATCATAAGTAACTGTTCAGTACATTTTCATTGAAATGAGCAAACCTATAACTCAGTTAAGAAGTAATATATTATAAATTGTATTAAAATAAAAACAATGGCAAAATAGCTAAGTTACTTTTATTTTTTTTCCTTCTGGTAGAACAAGTAAGAAGTTTGCGACAAAGCACTATTGCCAAGCGTTCAAATGCAGCACCTTTAAATAGCACAAAAAAGGCATCTGGGAAGACTGTATCTGCCCCTAAAGCAGGAGTGAAACATCCAGAAAAGTGTCAGATTAAAGAAGTTTCTGTGTCACCGAAACCTGAGTACCATAAAGAGAGCAGAAGGAGCAGCCGACATACTGGACAAATTGAAGTGGTACCGGAAGTATCAGTGTCTTCAAGTCATTCTTCAGTGTCATCTTGTCTTGAAATGAAGGATGAAGCTGGATTAGATTCTAAGCAAAAGTGTAATAATCAGGGAGAAGCGGATGTGCCATCTCATGAATTAAATTGTTCACTCCTTTCAGAGACTTGTGTTAGTATTGAAGAAAAGAAAAATGAAGCTCTGATGGAATGTAAAGTCGAGACTGTTAGTAGCCCACAGTTTAAGTTTTCAGATAAAGAACAGAATGATTCTGTTGTAGATAAAACAGATGGCACTGTTGTTGAAGAAGCGAGGGAAAAGGGGAAAGTTGAACAAGAATCAAATGAGACAGTAAAATTATCCCATGAAGATGACCATATTACTGAGGAAGCTGCATCTTCTGCCTCTCTCTCTGATGCTGCTGCTTGTACAAATCCAAATAAGACTGAAAAGAACCTTGTAGGTTTGTCTTGTTCTGTGGATGAAGTAAATGAATGTAATTTGGAATTGAAGAATACCATGGAAGTTGCTGATAAAGCTAAGAACTCCCTTCAAAGAAATGAAATAGAACCATTGGGTTATTGTAAAGACTCAGAGTCTAATGATAAGCAGTTGGAGAGCACAGAATTAAATAACTCAAACTTAGAGATGGTTGATACTAATGCTTTTGAACCAGAAAGTAATATTTTAGAAAATGCTATTTGTGATGTACCTGACCAGAATTCAGAACAGTTGAATATTGTTGAAAGTATTAAACTGGAGTCTCATGAAATAGCAAACCTTCAGGATGACAGAAACAGCCAGTTAAGTAGTGTTTCTTGCTTAGAGTCAAAAACCATAAAGTCCAAACAAACAAAACCTATAATTCATTCTAAGCAAAACATAACCGCAGATACTCTGAAAAAAGTTGTTGTAGCAAAACATGAATTAATGCATAACAAAACTAAAGTTAATGTCAGAAGTGTGAAACGAAATGTTGATGAACCAGAATCTCAGCAAAATTTTCATAGGCCAGTCAAAGTGAGAAAAAAACAAGTTGAGAAGGATTCAAAAATTCAGAGTTGCAATTCTGGTGTTAAATCTGTGAAAAATCAAGCTCATTTTATATTGAAAAAAACATCACAGGATCAAAATTTAGTACAGGTTTCCAAACCCTTAATTCATTCTTTGAGTGATAAGCCTCATGGTCACCCTGGTTGCTCTAAAGAACCCCATCATCCTGCACAAACTGGACATTCATTACATTCCAGCCAGAAACAATGCCATAAGCCCCAGCAGCTGGCTGCAGCAGTGAAAACCAATAGTCACGTGAAGGAAGAGCTTGACCATACAGGTGGTGTAGAGCATTTTAAGGAGGAAGATAAACTGAAGCTAAAGAAACCCGAGAAGAACCTACAACCCCGCCAAAGAAGAAGCAGCAAAAGTTTTTCTTTGGATGAGCCACCATTGTTCATTCCGGACAACATAGCTACTATAAAAAGAGAAGGCTCAGATCATAGCTCTTCGTTTGAAAGCAAATATATGTGGACTCCCAGCAAGCAGTGTGGTTTTTGCAAAAAACCACATGGCAACAGGTGTGTGTGTTTGTGTGTGTGTGCATGTGTGTGTGATATGCATTAAAGAGAAATTGATTTTTAGGGTGGGGTTATGTGAGAACTTTTTTTTATAAAAAACTTACTTAATATACAAAGACTTTTGCAGAAACAAAAAAACCCGTCATCAGTCCTGGATAAATGATAGAAAGATGGAGCCACTGAATTTATAAATATATTATCCCAGAATATGTAAAAAAGCATAGTCTGACCAATGGGTGGTATATATTGAAGTGTTTCTTCATTGTAACCAGTTAGAGAGTGTGATTTAGTTAGAGCATCTGAAAGAGAAAAAAAGCTTGCTGCTAGTCAGGAAATTGTTATTTTGGGTCTGTAAGTTATATATTATTTTATTTGGCTTGAAGAGCTAGTAATAAAGTGTAAAGGGCATAATGGAAATTCTGTTTTTCTTTCAAAGATTTAAAGAATAATTTTTTCTTTTTTGTAATTGAAGCACACTTACCATGACTTGATACCATCACTTCATAATTACCAAACAACCTTGGAATGAAGTTTTGTAGCAAAAAATGACTTAAATTATCCAAGTGAATTGTGTATGTAACACAGAATAGAAAATCTGTGTTTCTTTTTTGAATGTTTTAGTGATTGAAACGATTTTCTTATGAATTCTAATCTTTTAAATGATTTTAGGATTCAGTGTTTTATAGCTTTTTGACACTGCCTGGCCCTCCCCCATGTTTTTTTTTATTTGCTAACTTTTTAAGAAAAGGAAAAGAGGAGATGAAGTGGAGTTTGCAGCTACAAGATTGTCCTGTTCAAGTGTTGAGATTGCTGTTGGAACTTCTATCAACATTGACATGATAAAAGAACATTATAGCTTACACATTGTAATACTATCCTTACTCATGCAAGTAAATATTAGGATGACTTCCCAGTACTGTCAGATTACATAAAAATGTGGAACTTTTTAGGTAGGGACAATTTAGTAAAGTATGTTGTGTAATTACTTTGTGTGGGAGCTGGTTGGGGAGAGTGGGTGGAAGTTCGTGGGGCTTTTCTATAAAAAAGTAAGTTTTATGTCAATTTTTCTGTCAAAGACATAACAAAATTTTATGTCTTCTTTTATGATTCAGCCCATGTCCTATTTTTAGTCAGTTGTTACTCTTTATAGCAACATATTCCAGTTTTAAATGTATTTATTTAAATATAGTGCTACAAATGTCCTCACATATGTGTCTTTGAAGGTTTTGTTGTTGTCTTTAAACAACTTACACAGATAAAGTGGGCCTGCTAAATTTTCAAAATTAAGGGCTGGGTGGTGCTTTTAAGTGTTCTTTTAAGCCAATACTTTTCTTTCTGCCAGAATCTTCTTAAAAATCATTACACTGACATATGGTCAGAGTAATGGAATAGGAAGCTTAACTTGAATGAGTTTCTGAAATGAAACTTAAGCCTAGAATTGGAAGTCATGTTAAATAGTTACCATGTAGTTTTGTTGCAGATAAGCTGCTCTTCTGATGGCCCGGTCCTTAGGAGTTTGCCCAGGCTTTTTAACCATGGCTTAACTTTACCAACATCAGTTATTTTCCTAAAATAAATTTTAAGTCCCATTGTGGTTCCTCCCTGCCTCCTAATGCCACCTTTTGTATCTGCTTTATAAAACCTAGAGTTCTTTGCCTCGTTGTGGAAAATGACTTAGACTATTAGATATGTAGGTATTTTGAGTTTACCCAATATAATTAACATGAGTAATACATAATGATATTGGAAACCATCAATTTGGGAAGCAACATTTCACATTCAGTTTTGTAAATAAAGAAGACTAAGTAATTGATTGTTTTTTTTTCTTTACATATTAACTAGCCTTCATTACTTTTTTGATGTATTGTGCTTGTATACATTGAGCTTACTCAGAAAACTTAGTACCTGTTATACTGCATGTAATTTTCCTATTTTAATCCATGTGTAAGGTTATGAATTTATTAGGAAGGGCATATCTGGAAATAATTTTCATTCATGTCATGCACTAGCCATATGGAAAGCTATTTGTTAGTATCACATTTTCTAGCACTTGTGACAGCTTTGCTGTAAGGACTAATTTTATAACTTCAGCATTTTACATATATTACAACTGAAGTTAGCTTCCTGTCTGTGCTTCCAGCTGGAAATTACATTTTTAAATACAGATTTGTTCATGGCATCCCCAAATGTAATAAATATTTGACCATAAGTAACTTCTATACATATCCTAAGGACAATAGGTATGGACTCTAACAATATACACATCAAGCTTTTGTTTGTGCTTCCATTAATTTCTTCATTCAGCCTTGTAACAAAGGTATATACATTATTTTAAAAAGTGGACTACTTAATACTCATTTTTTAAAAAATGATTTTTGGAGTTACATTTATAGAGGCCATTTGGCATTTTGGAAGGAAAAAGTGTGAGTCTTTTCATATTGCCTATCTTGCAGTTTTCTAGTATTTCCCTACCTCTCCAGAAGGTGTTTATATTTTTAGTTTGTACTGCAGTTTCTGGCCCCAGCTGTAGATAATAGTATATTGGATGAAATTTGGAAACAAACAAAATCTCCATAGCAGGACAGATTCATAGCTTTATACTCAAATAAGAAATATTTTTCTGAGAAGAAATTTTCTTCCAGAATAAAAGATCAGTGTTTTTCCTCAAGATTTTAGGAGTTTGACAGATAAGTATTTTTGTCTGCAGATTAGATTGTTAGTGATAAAAACAGTGATATAATGTTTATGTGGAAAAGATCATTTTAGAAAAGAGTGATACACATTCACAGTAATGTGGTATAGGTTGTCACACACTTAACAAGAACTGAACACCCATCTTGTAACAGGTCCATTGTTAGTAATTATAACACAAATATACTAAGAAAAGGCGTTCTCAGATGTTGCTTGCTTTTGTGATTTACTTTGAAGAAATTTGAAAGTTTTCTAAGAATATATTTTAAAAGGCTTCTACCAAAAAGATTAGAATTTTATTTTTTGTCTTACAAGTCTAATTTAGTTTCTTACTTTTAAATTTTGTGTATGAACATTTAACAGTAAAAGAATACAACAAATATTTCAAACTCTTCTATTTAACTGATTCATGACTGTCTGGTTTACTTAACTGAAACAGTGGCAAACTCCATTTTTTTTTTTTCTTTTTAGTGGGATATTTAACATCCAGGTTGTAGTCTTTTCTGTAAGTAATTTTGCCTATTAGTAATCAGAAATTCATGGCCACAGCAGAAAAAGGGGAATAATTCTGTTAGCTATATGATTCATACTGCTATCCCCCCCCCAACATTTTTAAACCATGAGGAATAATACAAAAAGGGAAGAAAATAATACTCTCTTTTTGTGATAGGCCTTCCCCCCCATATGGTTCATAAAATTTGTAGTACTTCTAACTTTCAGACCTGAAAATGATCTATATTTACATTTTTGCAAAATCAGTTTTATTTTCAAGTGAATTCTGTTTTTCCCTAGGACATGTGAAAATTATTTTTGTCGATTTTTCAGAATTTTATTTAATTGCAATATCTTTTATATAAAATCCTAAACTATTAAAATATCTCTGTAGATGGCATTAGACATTTGCTTTTCAGAATGTCAAGTTTCAGGAGACATTTCCAAAGTAAGCTTAAAATGAAGCATGATGAAATATAATTATTTAGTTTTGTCATCGTAAAACAACTCTTCCCTGGTTAAATAAGAATTTGAAATTTTTAAATATGTGCTTTATAATTTGATGCTTAGGGTTGAATATGGAGTAACAGCATAGCCATGGTCATAGTGTGTAGGTTTTTAAGTAGTGTCTTACTGAAACTGGTCTAGACTTGATAAGAAATCATAGCCCTGATGGTAGAAGTAAAGGGAAATGACTGCCAGCTTTCCTTCACTATTTCAAAGACATTCATATTACCCGCTTTCAAGAAATAGTTCTTACAACTTTGCAACCTGAAATAGAGAAACTGTGCACTTGTGTTTTTCAAAATTATTTTGTTGGTTGGAAGATCTGTATCCTTGAAACATGGACCCATCTAAATCTCCCCACGCCTAGATAGACCATTCTAACTTGCAAACAAATACCACATTGTTTGAAAGTTTTCTTGCTGGATTATGAATCCAAAACATTGTGTTTTGCTTTGTTTTTACCTAAGAAAGGTTTTCTTGTTTCTGTTTTTTCCCCCATCATTTTGGAGAAATGAAGACTTGATAAAGCTAGCATAGGCATTACTAGTTAGGGTGAAGAATGGTAAATTATAAACGTGAAGTCAACCGTCCTCAATGGACAGCAATAGTTTGATATACAATAAAAAGACACAAGAGGAAGACAAAAAAAATGTGCTGCTGTTGAGGAATGAATGCTGTGACTTTTTTTTTTCAAAATTTGTAAGGATTGAAAGTGATTTTTATAACTTAAGCCTTAAAACCTCTGGTACAAGAGAGTTGGCCGTATCACTCATTGTATTACCTTAAAATGAGTTTTGGCATTGTTGGTGCCACTCTTAACAAAATCAGCAGTAAGTCTTTAATTCATTAAAGAATATACGTAAATCTCTTATTTTAACCTTCCAAGCATAATTATGAATTACCTGAAGAAGAAAGAAAAAAGACATGATTAAGTGCGCTCTCTACCTAACAATGGGTTGAAATTAAAATAACATCCCTCAAATTGCTGTTTGTACATCTGATATACCATTTTATTCAAAAGTAATTCCAGATATCTTAAAGTTAGAAAAACAAGGTTTTTAGACTCCTAAATCTTGTGTCCATTGATTTTTTTTTCATTGTTAGTGAAGTTTTTTAGATAAAATGTAGTAAAGGAAAACTTTTATGAAGAGATTGAAAATTTTAAAAAATTCAGCCTAAATTATTAGTATCTTCATGTATAATCTTTATTCAGAGATACAATTTTATTATCTAAACCATGGTCAGTAGTAAGGAAGTCTGCTCTCAAAAGCACATAAAAAGATTCTTCAGCATAATCACTGTGACACCATGAGCCAGAATATTTTGAACTCAAAGAATAGTGACCTAGTTAAAGTGGTTAATAAACAATCTAAGTCTCCATTTTGTTTTTGAGTTGCATTTTTGCTCTGATCTTTTGTTATTCAAAATTATTCATTGAGTGAGTGATTCTGTTTTAGGTAGGATTTTGGGTGTGTGGGATAAATATTACTTTGAGGGATTGTCTCTGATCAGATTATCACAGCTCTTAACCCACCTTCTCAGTGGAGAAACTTGATAGTTTTGTTATTCTATGCAGTATGCTGACAAAGATCAGGTGCTCTTTATTTTACCTTTATGGTTTTTTTGTATTTTCTCATTCATACTAGAGGGGATATATTTGACTTAAAATTTCTGTCTTCATAGAATGTTCTTTGAAAACTTGCTCCATGTTAAACCAATAGGATGGGTAAAGACAGAAAACAAATACCAGAAAATGATTAAAAATTTAATTTAGGCTCACTTTCAACATTTTTTAAAATGTATTAAAGTTTTTTCCCCTCTTTTCAGGTTTATGGTTGGCTGTGGGAGATGTGATGACTGGTTTCA
Source organism: Lontra canadensis (assembly GCF_010015895.1). Taxonomy (NCBI): domain Eukaryota; kingdom Metazoa; phylum Chordata; class Mammalia; order Carnivora; family Mustelidae; genus Lontra; species Lontra canadensis. Next base: position 12,261,413 of record NW_022631021.1, on the reverse strand, counting down.
TGGTGATTGTGTTGGTTTAAGTCTTTGTCAAGCGCAACAAATGGGAGAAGAAGACAAAGAATACGTGTGTGTGAAATGTTGTGCTGAAGAAGATAAAAAGACTGAAATAATAGATTCAGATATTTTGGAAAACCAGGCTAAAGTTGAAGTCCACAGTGAAGATAGAACAATGGAATATGAAAAGCTTGGGTTATCAAAGCACACACCAGCAAATGATAAAACCAAATATATAGAAGATACAGTGAAGCACAAGGTCAAAATTTTAAAACGGGTAAGCTTATTAATGCATTCTTTTTATTTAAGAACTTTGTATGGTCTAACAATTTGAAATTTCTCTTTGGGTTTCATTGTTCAAAGTGTACATTTCCAAATATATTTTTCTGTAAAAATGAATGGATTTTTATTAAAATATTTTGGCAGTCTTGGTGAAATCAGGTAGTGAAATCTTCAAAATACATGTATCTTATTTCTTACAGAATTTTATGGAGTTTCTAGTCTGTAGTTGGTAGTTGGATTTTCTTTGATAGGATGTATGTGTGATCTTGTGGTATTAAAGTGGTACTGAGCTGTTCATTGTGCTTGCTGATAAGGTGGTAAAACTTCAGTCCATCACTGTCTGCTAATTCATGAACCACATTTGACATTATTATATTCAGGTAGAAGAGTTTTGTATCTTTAAAGAAAAGTAGACTTGATTCTTTTGATTTTTGTCCAGTGTTTGCTTGGAACCTTCACTTCATACTTTTTCTCTTTAAAAAGTCAGTTTTCCCTTACCTTATATTTTTAACTAATTTCTAAATGTATTTTCTAAATAGAAATTTCAAGATATTTAGTCAGTTACAGGAGAGATGTATTCAGTGTTTTATCTGCTTAGGTTTTTATAATTTTCATCATCTATTTTTTTTTACCCTATGATTTTTCTATTTTGTTGTTCTTTTTTTTTTAAAGATTTTATTTATTTATTTGACAGAGAGAGATCACAAGTAGACAGAGAGGCAGGCAGAGAGAGAGAGAGAGGGAAGCAGGCTCCCTGCCGAGCAGAGAGCCCGATACGGGACTCGATCCCAGGACCCTGAGATCATGACCTGAGCCGAAGGCAGAGGCTTAACCCACTGAGCCACCCAGGCGCCCTATTTTGTTGTTCTTATAATGATAGGAAAGGGACAACAGTGGCAACAAATATATGGGGATAGTCAAGTGTAATAATCCAAAAGACAATGAACATGAGTTGGAGTGTTAGAAGAATCATGGAAATCTTTTAATCCAACCATTGAGATTGAGGAACATAAGCATGTTTTCTCCAAAATCTTCATTATTTATAAACTCAGTTCTTTGACACACTCCTTATATTACAAATCTGGATTAAGTTATAGTAGCATCCAACATTTTCTGGCTGCCCATACATTTTGAGAATCAGATTATGTCCTTCTGACATTTGCTTTTCCTTTTTTCTCTTGATTTGATTAGCACCAAAGTAATTGGTATAGAGCTGAGAGCTCCACTGAGAATAGCTTATAGCACATCTTTGGAAAACTTTGTTAATTATTAATGATTAATCATCAGTTTTGGATGTAATATCTTGGCCATTTAGAAATATAGCTCATTATTTTGTCATTTAGCTAAGTTGTCTTCATCTTGTCTAAAAAGATATGAGACATGAAACATTAAGTGTTTTAAGAAACCACTATACATTCTCTGTATCAGAAAAGAAATTGAAGTAAGTCTGATTTTGTAAGTACATGTACTTACAAAACCCAAGTGATTACTGCTTCCTTTTCTTTTTGATGGTGAACTGCTGAATCTTATTTGGACTCTGCTGATACTAGTTTATGGAATCTGTTTTTTGTTTTATTTTTTATTTTTTTAAAGGTTTTATTTATTTATTTGACAGAGAAGCAGGGGGAGTGGGAGAAGGAGAAGGGGGCTTCCCGCCAAGCAGGGAACTCAATGCGGGGCTGGATCCCAGGATCATGACCTGAGCGAAAGGCAGACACTTAACTGACTGAGCCACCCAGGCGCCCCTGGAATCTGCTTTTTAAATATCACTTCTTATTCCTAGATTTTATGTTGAACCATTTCTTAAGTTTCTGTTGTGGGCCAAACATGGTACCAGACTTGGGTATCTAGCACTGATTGAAATAGGTTTCTGTCCTCAAGTAAATCTAGTTGGAGAGATAGAAAATAAGTAAATAAAAAATTAGAGGATAGTCTAGAGAAAATCAGTTTTTTATTATAAACTCTTGTCTTCTTAAAGCCTATAAAAACCTACGATTAAATATCATAGTGTTCTTTTCCCTTGTCATTCTTTCTTTTTTTAATTTTCATTTTTCTATTTAAATTCAATTAATATATATTATTTGTTTCAGAGGTAGGGGTCAGCGATTCATCAGTATTACATAATACCCAGTACTCATTACATCACATGCCCTGCTTAATGTCCATCACCCACTTATCCCATCCCTCCACCCTCCTCCCCCAAGCAACCTTCAGTTTGTTTCCTATAATTAAGAGTCTCTTATGGTTTGTCTCCCTCTTTGGTTTCGTCTTGTTTTATTTTTTCCCTCTCTTCCCCAGTGATCCTCTCTTTTTCTTAAATTCCACATATGAGTGAGATCATATGATAATTGCCTTACTTTGATTGACTTATGTCACTTAGCGTAATACCCTCTAGTTCCAACACATGGTTCAAATGGCAAGATTTCAGGTTTTTTTCATGGCTGAGTAGTATGCCATTGTATTATGTCCATATCTTCTTCATCCATTCATCTGTCGATGGACATCTGGGCTCTTCCCATAATTTGGCTATTGCAGACGTTGCTGCTATAAACATTGGGGTGCAGGTGCACCTTTGGATCACTACATTTGTGTCTTTGGGGTAAATCCCTAGTACGGCAATTGCTGGGTTATAGGGTAGCTCTATTTTCAAGTTTCTGAGGAATTTCCATACTGTTTTCCAGAGTGGCTGCGCTAGTTTGCATTCCCACCAACATCCTAAGAGAGTTTCCCTTTCTCTGATTCCTTGCCAACATCTTTTGTTTCCTGACTTGTTGATTGTAGCCATTCCGAATGATGTAAGGTGATATTCATTGTGGTTTTGATTTGTGTTTCCCTGATGATGAGTGGTGGACATTTTTTTCATGTCTGGACATTTGTATGTCTTCTTTGGAGAAATGTCTGTTCATGTCTTCTGCCCATTTCTTGATTGGCTTATTCTTTGGGTGTTGAGTTTGGTAAGTTCTTTATAGATTTTGGATACTAGCCTTTATTTGATATGGCATTTACAAATATCTTCTGCCGTTCTCTCAGTTGTCTTTCAGTTTTGTCAACTGTTTCCTTTGCTGTGCAAAAGCTTTTTATCTTGATAAAGTCCCAATAGTTCATTTTTGCCTCTGTTTCCCTTGCCCTTGAAGAAATGTCTAGCAAGAAGTTGCTGTGGTGTGGGTCACAGAGTTTGGTGCCTATGTTCTCCTCTAGGATTTTGATACATTCCTGTCTCACATTTAGGTCTTTCATCCATTTTGAGTCTGTTGTGGTTTATGGTGTAAGGAAATGGTCCAGTTTCATTCTTCTGTATGTGGCTGTCCAGTTTTCCCAAAACTGTTTGTTGAAGAGACTGTCTTTTTTTCCATTGGATCTTCTTTCCTGCTTTGTTAAAGATTAGTTGGCCAAAGGGTTGAGGGTCCATTTCTGGGTTCTCTGTTCTGTTCCATTGATCTCTGTGTCTGTTTTTGTGTCAGTACAATGCTGTCCTGAAGAATACAGCTTAGTAAAACAGCTTGAAGTCTGGGATTGTGATGCCACCAGTTTTGGTTTTCTTTTTAAGTATTCCTTTGGCTCTTTCAGGTCTAATCTGGTTCCATACAAATTTTAGGATTATTTGTTCCAGCTCTGTGAAAAAAGTTGATGGTATTTTGATGGGGACTGCATTGAATGTATAGATTGTTCTAGGTAGCATAGACATTTTATGTATGAAATGTTTCTCTGTTTCTTTGTGTCTTCTTCAATTTCTTCATGAGTGTTCTATAGTTTTTTGAATACAGATACTTTGCCTCTTTGGTTAGGTTTATTCCTAGGTATCTTACGGTATTTGGTACAGTTGTAAATGGGATCAACTCCTTAGTGTCTCTTTCTTCTGTCTCATTGCTAGTGCATAGAAATACAGCTGATTTCTGTGCATTGATTTTATGTGTGTTGATACTGCCACTTGAATTCCTTTATGAGTTCTAGCAATTTGGGGCTGTAGTCCTTTGGGTTTTCCACATAGAGTATCATGTCATCTGCAAAGTGTGAGAGTTTGACATACTCTTTGCTGATTCTGATGCCTTTTATTTCCTTTTATTGTCTTATTGCTGAGGCTAGGACTTCAAGTACTGTGTTGAAGAATAGTGGTCATAGTGGTCATCCTTGTCATGTTCCTGACTTTAGGGGAAAAGCTTTCAGTTTTTCCCATTGAGACTGTTATTCACTGTGGGCTTTCCATATGTGGCTTTTATGATGTTGAGGTTTGTCCCCTCTATCCCTACACTATGGAGAGTATTGATCAAGAAAAGATGCTGTACTTTTTCTGCACCTATTGAGAGGATCATATAGTTCTTGTCCTTTCTTTTATTAATGTTGTGTATCATGTTGATTGATTTGTGGTTGTTGAACCATCCTTGAAGCCCAGGAGTAAATCCCATTATTCATGGTGAATAATCCTTTTAATGTACTGTTGGCTCCTATTGGCTAGTATTTTGGTGAGAATTTTTGCATCCATGTTCATCAGGAATATTGGTCTATAATTCTCCTTTTTGGTGGGGTCTTTGTCTGGTTTTAGGATCAAGGTAATGCTGGCCTCAGAGATGAGTTTGGAAGTTTTTGTTCCATTTCTGTTTTTTGAAACAACTTCAGAAGGGTAGGTATTACTTCTTCTTTAAATGTTTGATAGAATTCCCCTGGGAAGCCATCAGGGCCTGGGCTCTTGTTTGTTTGGAGATTTTTGATTTTGCTTCAATTTCCTTGCTGGTTATGGGTCTGTTCAGGTTTTCTATATCTTCCTGGTTCAGTTTTGGTGGTTTAAACATCTCTAGGAATGCATACATTTCTTCCAGATTGCCTAATTTGGTGTCATATAGTTGTTTATACTGTGTTCTTAACAGTTGTACCGAAGGGGAGATTGTGATTTTATTTGGGTCCTTTCTTTTTTCTTTATGACAAGTCTGGCCAGGGTTTTATCGATTTTATTAATTCTTTCAAAGAACCAGCTCCTAGTTTCCTTGCTCTGTTCTGCTGTTCTTTTGGTTAGTATTTCATTGATTTCTGCTCTGATCTTTTTTATTTCTGTTCTTGCTGGATTTAAGCTTTATTTGCTGTTCTGTCTCCCAACTCCTTTAGGTGTAAGGTTAGGTTGTATATTGGAGACCTTTCTTGTTTCTTGAGAAAGGCTTGTATTGCTATATACCTGCCTCTTAGGACCACCTTTGCTGTATCCCAGAGGTTTTGAACAGTTGTGTGTTCATTTTTCATTTGTTCTCATTGATTTTTAAAACTCTTCAATTTCCTGGTTGATGCATTCATTCTTTAATAGTATGCTCTTTAATCTCTATATATTTGCGTTCTTTCCAAATTTCCTCTTTTGAATGAGTTTCAGTTTCAAAGCATTGTGGTCTGAAAATATGCAGGTAGTGATCCCAATCCTTTGGTATCGCTTGAGACCTCATTTGTGAACCAGTATGTAATTTGTTCTAGAGAATGTTCCATGTGCACTGGAAGGAATGTGTATTCTGTTGCTTTAGGACGAAATGCTCTGAATATATCTGTAAAATCCCATCTGGTCCAGTATGTCATTCACAGCCCTTGTTCCTTGTTGATCTTCTGCTTAGATGATGTGTCCATTGCAGTGAGTAGTAGGGTGTTAAAGTCCCCTGCTATTGTATTATTATCAATGTGTTTGCATTCCTAGAGGTAAAATACTAATTTAATTTTGTTATTAATTAGTTCATATAATTCACTGCTCCCATGTTAGGGGCATAAATATTTACAGTTGTTAGCTCTTGGTGGATAGACCTTTAATTATGATATATTGTCCTTCCTCATTTTTTTATTACAATCTTTGGCTTAAAATCTAATTTGATACAAGGATTACTACCCTAGCTTTCTTTTAATGTCCATTAGCGTCATAACTTGTTTTCTATCCCCTCACTTTCAATTTGGAGGTGTCTTTGGGTCTAAAATGAGCCTCTTGGAGGCAGCATATTGGTGTATCTTGCTTTTCTTTTCCTTTTTTTTAAGATTTTATTTATTTATTTGACAGAGAGAGAGACAGGTAGGCAGAGAAGCATGCAGAGGGAGAGAGAGGCAGGCTCCCTTCTAAGCAGAGCCCAATACGGGGCTCAATCTCAGGACCACAGGGTCATGACCTGAACTAAAGGTAGATGCTTAACCAACTCAGCCACCCAGGTGCCCCTGGGTCCTGCCTTTTTATCCAAGCTGATACTCTGTTTTTTGATTGGGGAATTTTAGCTCATTTACATTCAGAGTAACTATTGAAAGATATGAATTTAGTGCTGTTGTATAACCTGTACAGAGTATATTCTCTCTGTTCCTTTCTGGTCTGTAACTTTTGGGCTCTGCCTTCACTTAAAGGATCCCCTTTAATGTTTCTTACAGACGCAAATTCTTTTAGATTTTCTTTGTTCGGGAAGCATTTTATCTGTCCTATTTTGAATGATATCCTTTGGATAAATTAAAGTATTCTTGGCTGCATATATTTCTCATTTAGCATCCTGAATATATCATGCCAGTGCTTCCTGGGCTTCTAGGTCTCTGGATAGGTGTGCTGCCAGCCTAATGTTTCTACCCTTGTAGGTTATGGATCTCTTGTTCCAACTTGCAAGTGTTGCAATAGTTGCAAGCAACTATTATATGTTTAGGTGTTGACCAATTTTTGTTGATTTGGGGGGGGGGCGTTTCTCTGTGCCTTTCTCTGGACTTGAATCCCTTCTTCCATTCCCAGATTAGGGAAGTTCTCCACTGTATTTTGCTGCAGTATGCCTTCTATCTCTCTCTTTTTCCTCTTCTAGGATCTCAGTTATTCTAATATTGTTTTGTTTTATGGTATCATTGATATCTCAAATTCTGCCCTCTTGATCCAGTAGTGTATCTCTTTCTCAGCTTCTTTATTCTCTATCCTTTTGTCTTCTGTATCACTAATTCTCTCTTCTGCTTCATTTATCCTAGCAGTTAGAATCTCCATTTTTTATTGTATCTCATTAATAGCCTTTTTGGCTTCTACTTGATTAGATTTTATTTCTTTTATTTCTCCAGAAAGGGATTCTCTAGTGTTTTCTATGCTTTTTTCGAGCCCAGCTTCTATCTTTATAATCGTTATTCTGAACTCTAGTTTTGACATCTTATATCCAGACTGCTTGGGTCCCTGGCAGTTGGTACTGCCTCTTGTTGTCTTTTTTAAGGCTTTTCTGTGTTGTCATCTGTCCAGAGAATAGACGAATGAGAGAACAAAATACTAAAATGGCAACAACGACCCCAGAGAAGTGGGGTCACAAGAGACTGGAAATGGGGGGCAAAATTAAAAAAGGATAATAGAGGTGAACAGAAAAGAGCAATAGACTGGATCCTGTGTGTATTTTGGTCTGTTTGTTAAAACACTAGATCCCAAAATTTTAAAGAAAGAAAAACTTACATATTTACAAAAATGATATTAAATGCATTGAAAGAATAGAATGTAACTATAAAAAAGACAAAAGAGAAAAAAGAAGGAATATAAACAAATAGGTGAACAGAACAGAGCAGTACACTATATCCTGAGTGTATTTTTGTCTCTTTGTTAGAAAAAACTACATCCCAGAGTTGTAAGGAAAGAAAAACGTATATATCTATAGAAAAATAAAATTAAATACAATGAAAGGCTACAACGTAACTGAAGATGAAAATTTAAAAAGAGTTTAACAAAAAGAAGAAAAAAAGGAGAGAATATAATCAGGTGAAGAGAACAGAGCCGTACACTAGATTCTGGGTGTATTTTCGTGTTTGTTAGAAGAAACTGCATCCTGAAATTGTAAAGAAAGAAAAACTTCCATATATATAAAAATAAATACAATGAAAGGATGGAATGTAAGTGTAAAAATGAAAATTAAAAAAGGTTTTTAAAAGTTGATAAAATAAATTGAGAGAGGAAAGAGAAAAACATAATTGAAAGACTAAAGAATTGTAGGGAAAAAACCATGAATTCTATATATTATTTTATCCTAGTACTCAAGTTTTGCATTTCTCTGTGATCAGTAAACTTGGTATTAGCTGGATGTTCTTGATGATCTTCTGGGGGAGGGGCCTGTTGGGCTGATTCTCAGGTGTCTTCTGTGCAGAATTGTACCACCCTTGCCAGGGGCCAGGCTAAGTAAGTGGCTCTGGATTACTCTATGTGACTTTTGTTTCCTTAAGGTTTTCTGCCCTGCTTTAGAGGATGAGAATGAAGATGGCTGCCTCCCAGTTTCCAGCCCTAGAGCTTAGAGCTTGGGGTTGGGGGCGGGGATGGGGGGCACTCCTTAGTGTACCCTCAGAGAAAAGCAGTCAATCACTCTTGTCTCCCTGGTCAATCACCCAGACTGTGACCAGTGATTCTGTCTCATGGCATGTGACCCCGTTTTGATTCTTCAAAACCTGCAGACTCCTGTGATGTTCACTTGTGCCCCCCCATCCCCAGCTTCCAGGGGGAGGGAAGGAAGAGGTCTTGGGGTGGTTCTGCTGCTTGCTAGGCCCCTGCTCAGAGGCAGTCACTCTGATGGACCACAGTTCAGGGTATATGGCAACCCTGTGCTGAGAGCCCACTCATGGGCTCGCTGAGTGCAGCCATCTTCCCCACACTGATGCTGGGGAACTCTGCCACACTCAGGTACCCCCAGTCTTGCTGTGACCCCAAGGATCCTAGAATCATAGTATCTCACCTAGGATTCCAACCTACTTAGCCACCAGGTGCATTTCAGGCAGGAATGTCCCTCACTGGAGCAGACTGCTAAAAGTTCTGATTTTGTGCTCCACTGCTATATCACTTCTGGTGCTGGATGACGGAGGCTCCCTCCTGCTGTGGTTCATCTTCCCATGTATCACCTCAGATTCACTTCTCCACACCTACCTTGCAGAAAGTGGTTGCTTTTCTATTTGTAGAGTTGCAGCTAATTCTTTTCTTAGACCTCAAGTTGAGTTTGCAAGTGTTCGGAATGACTTGATAGTTGTCTAGCTGAATTCCTGGGACCAGATGAAACTAAGGTCTCCTGCTCCTCCACCACCTATGAATAAACTTCTCCCTGTCTTTCAAACATTACCATGATGTGATTAATTATTTTAAAGGGTCTTAGAAATCTAGTTCACTCGTTCTCTGTTGGTTATAATTAGGATGAGAGTAGCAGGTATCCTGATGGATTGTTCTACTTTACAGAAGTTAAAACTGCCAATTGATACAGTGAGAATTTAATTGATAAACTTAGAGGTGGGTATGATTTCATTTGTTTTAGAAAATAGTGAAAAACATAGATACCTATTTCTCCATAATCTCCTTTTTTCCATATCTGTAGCCAGCTAAAAGAACTCTTACTATCTTTTATCTAATTTTTTTTCTAATATCATTAATGGGAAAATGATATCTAAGTTTTTTAGTTCTCCTTTATAGGCTGTTATGTGTTCTGCAAAATAGGTGCTTAACTAATGGATTTTGAATGAGAGCATGAATCTCCTTTTTGTTATTAATTGAGAGTTATTTGTGTACATCTTTTTAAAAAAACTTAAATATTTATTGGGCTAAAGAATATAATGTTTGCTATCTTAATAGATTGTAATACTAATTAGGTTTAATCTTTTTCATCCACATACTCTTGAACGTTGCTTTAGTAGTTTTCATTCTAATGAATTAAATAATATTTTTTCCAAGGAATCTGGTGAAGGCAAAAACTCATCAGACTGTAGAGATAGTGAAATAAAAAAATGGCAGCTAGCTCCTCTTCGAAAGATGGGACAACCAGTTTTACCTCGGAGATCCTCAGAAGAAAAAGGTGAAAAAATACCAAAAGAGACTACAACTGTTATTTGCACAGGAGAAAAAGGTTCCAAACCAGGTAGTAAGATTCATAAAAATCATATGTACTAATAAAGTTATATTTCATACACTATCAATTAGTATATTTTAGGGAAATTTAACCATTTTAATAACTTGATGGCAATAAAAATAGTCCAGGTGATCTTTCTTGAAATTAATAACTATTGCTCTAAATTCTGGGAAGGGCTAATGAACTTAATAATACCCCATCTTCATGGCATTCAAACACTAGTAGAAGACAAACATTAAGTAGACAAATTAAATGGTGTGCCATTTTTTTACAGTGTTTAGGCACCATGAAGTAAAGTAAGTGGAGTTAAGAGTCACAGTTGGGGAGAGTGGTGAGAGTTTGTTTTAGATAGAATGGAGGAGGTAACTTGTGAGGTATAATTTGAAGTGATGGGAACTTTTTTTGGAGGACTGGGTAGGGTATAGTCTAAAGGTTTGAAGGTAGAGACAAGCTTGGTATTTGAGGAGCACGAGAGCCACAGTGGAATGGTTAGGGTAATACATGGGATAGAATAAGGGTCAAGATGAGTTCAGAGAAAATTATGTAGGAAGTTTGAGGTCCTGATAGAGTTTATATTTTATTCTGAATGTAATGGGAAAACTTCAGAGGATTTTGTACAAGGGAATGATGGGTTACTCCTGTTTTCTTGTGAAAATTGGATTGTAGGAGAATAGGAGAAAATGAGGGTAGTTAGGAGTCTACAGCAGTATCCTAGGGAAAAAAGGATGCTAGCTTGGAACAGAGGTACAGTGGAGGAATGAAAAATGGTCAGATTCTGATATATTTTTTAGTAGAATTGTCAGAACTTGGTGTTGGATTAGTTATAGATAGGTGGGTAGGTTGGTAGGTAGAGTCTTAGCAGAGGATTAACTAAATGTTGGTGCCATTTATTGAGAAAAACAGATTTGGGGAGGAAAATTGAAAAATTATGTGTGAGTGTTTTAACTTTGAGTTGCCTTTAAGATACCCAGGTAAGAATGTTTGAGTAAATGTTTGGCTCATAAGTCTGGAGCTTAGAGACTTCAAGGGGTTGTATATAAACAAGAGATTTATCAGTACATAGTTATTTAAAATCATGTACTTAGATAGAAACATCAATTAAAGAGTTTGATAATGAAGAGGCAGAAGCACAGTACTTGGGGGTCATATCAGCATTTAGAAGTTGAGAAGACAAGAGGTTCCACAAAGGAGACTAAAAGCTGGTCTATGAGGTAAGAGAACTAAGGGACCATGATGAAGTTTCAAGAAGGAGGGAATGATCAGTTGTGTTCAGTGTTGTCTGGACATCTAATAAGGAGCATAGATTGTATGTGATTTAGTGAAATGGAAATCATTGGTGACCTTGACTAGAATGGTTTTGGTGGAGCACTGGGAATGTAGTGGTTTATGGAGGAATGGAAAGTGAGGAATCAGAGATACTGATTACTGTTTTAAAGAATTTTGCTTTTAAAGGGAACAGAAGTGGTATGGTAGTTAAAGGGATATGCGAGGTACAGAATTTTTTAAGGGAGATAGAGTGTGTTTGGAAGACTATGGGGATGATCCAGTAGAGTGAATTTGGTGATGTAGTTGAGGGCTTCAAAGTCCATGAAAAAACAAGAGGGGATGGGATTTACATAGAAGGTTGCTCATAAAAAAGGACAGGTTACCCATTTTAATAGTAGGGAAGATGATTGTATATGGTAGGAGGGCAGATAGATGCAGGTAGGCTAGATTTGGTGATGGGAAGATGTGATAGCTGTCATTTTCCTGTTTTCTTAGTGAAATAATGAAGTGAAAAAAATCAAATGAGGTTGAAGTTGGGGAAGGAGGTATTGTTGGTTTGACAAGAAAGGAGAAAAAGTGTTAAAATAGATGTTTTGAGACTGGGAGAGCAGATTTACTAAGAAAATAAGATTAGGACAGCAGATTGTTATCTACCTCAGATTTGTGATTATAAATTTAAAGTGAGATCTGTTAGCATCAGTGTTTATTTTTCTCCAGTTGCCTTCAGCTGTTTGTAGACTATTTGGGTGAAGGATAAAGTTGGCTTTTATTGGGTTTGTGGTTTTGCAAATGCAGGTGTTTTAAAGGAGAGAGGATAAAAGTGTTTAGTATGCAAGGGTATGGTGATAATGTTGTACTGTCTGATCAGAGTTGTTTATGTGGGAAAATGAGGACATGAATTACAAAAATGATAGATTTAAGAATTGATGTGTCAGTTGGTGAGTTGGGGGAGTAGTGCCTGGCTGGCCCAGTCAGAACACGTGATTCTTGATCTTGGGATTGTGAGTCAGAGCCCCATGTGGGGTATAGAGATTACTTCAATAAATAAAACTTTTAAAAAATGGGAAAAAAATAAAATAGGAAAAGTGCATATGCGTTTCATAGCTTTAGGCCACTTTTTAGTCACTTAATTTGTCATTAAAATTCATTTAAATTAGAATTTCTCTTTTTTTAATTGAGGTATAATTGGTATATAACATTGTTAGTTTCAGGTGTATGACAATGATTGGATGTTTGTATATATTGGAAAATGATCACAGTAAGTCTAGTTAACATCTGTCACCATGCAAAGATTAGAATTTAAATGTCAGAAATACTTCAGTATGGAATATGGGTTCTGATCTTATTTCCAAATAGTGATTTTTAATCAGTCAGTTTTGTTTGTAAACTTATAATATGCATTAAAAAGGAAGATGTCTTTTTAAAAACAATGAATTTTGATGATTGTTTAAATTAGGGGCTCATGAGAAGCAGGAGATAAAAAAGAAGAAAATTGAAAAGGGAATGCCTAATACGCATCCTCCTGCTACTTCTACTTCCAAGCCTTCTGCAGATCAGATCAGACAAAGTGTCAGACATTCTCTCAAAGACATTCTTATGAAAAGGTAACACACATTATTATATAGAAGATTGAATAATATATGCTTTATGTATTTGAAGAATAATTGAATTATTCTAATTTTAAGACTTACAGACTCAAATTTGAAGGTGCCAGAGGAAAAAGCAGCAAAAGTTGCCACAAAAATTGAAAAAGAGCTTTTCTCTTTTTTTCGGGACACAGATGCTAAATATAAGAATAAATACAGAAGTTTGATGTTCAATCTGAAAGATCCTAAAAACAATGTAAGTATATTTTGTTCATGTCTATAGATATTTATGCTTCCAGCTTTCCTGAATACATTGGAATTTAATATTGTAATACAATAGATCTATAATTTATTTCTTCAAGTGAGATGGTCATTTTAATAGTCTTTTGCTACAGAACTGAGATTATGAATTCTGCATAGTGGTGGCTAGTGTTATATAATGAGTGTATTAAAATGTAAAATACTAAGTCTGTCTTAACCTGATTTATGGGACTTTTTGTCCCTTATTTGATCCAATTTATTAAAAATTCATTCATATGGGGATGCCTGAGTGGCTCAGTGGGTTAAAGCCTCTGCCTTCCGCATAGTTCATAGTCCCAGGGTCTTGGGATCGAGCCCCATGTCGGGCTGTCTGCTCAGTGGGGAGCCTGCTTCCCTCTCTCTCTCTGCCTGCTTCTCTGCCTACTTGTAATCTCTGTCAAATAAATAAATAAAATCTTTAAAAAAAGATTCACTCATATGTATTCTTTAAAATTGCTGTTAAACCAAAATTCATAATAAACACTGTATTGGTACTTCTGATTTAAATCCAAAAAGGTACTTTAAAAAGTACTGAAAGGAGAAGTAATCCCTGATCATCTTATAAGAATGAGTCCGGAAGAGTTGGCTTCTAAATTTATTTTCTCCTTAAGAAAATAAATTACATTTAGGTAAAAAAGAATACTATTTTAAAATATTTTATTAATTTAAATATGATTTTAATTCTAAATATCTTTTAGCAGGGAAGCAAACAATCACTTGAATTGTTAATCATTTCCTGCATTTCTTGTTTGGGTCTTAGAGGATATTTAAAAGCTGTGTATGTGTAAATACAAACTCCTTGTATATTTGCTTAAGTTTTATAAGATTTTCACATAATTGATAAGTTTGTCAATTTGTGTAACGATATTTGCAATAGATAGAATGTGATTTGAGGTATACTAACAGCTACTTAAGAAAAATCTAGGTTATACAGTCTGTCGTTATGGTCCAGGGGGTCAGATACTTCTTGAATTATATAGTCTGGAAGCTTTTTTTCAGCAAGTAAAAGTTTATTTCCTTTAGGTTTCTTTCGTGCAGTGGGTTCTTTGCTCTGAAGTCCTCTCTAAGCCGGTTAGAACTCAAACATATGAAATCTTAAAAATATGAAAGACAACACATTCCAAAGTTTTTTTATGCAGTACATTGCTATACTACAGGTTGGCTATTGTGACAGTGTGTTTGTCTTTGAGAATACTGGGAATATTCTGAGATGTCGATTTTGGGGGAAGTGGGGAGTGGGTAACAGTCTCAATAGAATTTTTGGATAGATGTAATGGTTCTCCTATACATACTTCTCCACTATGTTGATTTTCATATGAAAGATAAATTTTGCTGCCTTAGATGATAAGTTCCTAGAATACAAGGCTGTCATTAAATTTCTCTGTAGTAGATAATGTATAAATCATTAAACATTTGTAAATCAAGTTTTGAAATTACATCTTTATTTATTACAAGTTTTTATACAACATGTCTTCTTTATTTTAAAAATCTTTTTCTCCCTCTTAATTCTTATCTTTAAATATATCCAGATATTATTTAAAAAAGTACTGAAAGGAGAAGTAACCCCTGATCATCTTATAAGAATGAGTCCGGAAGAGTTGGCTTCTAAAGAGTTAGCTGCATGGAGACGGAGAGAAAACAGACATGTAAGATTATCTATGACTATGGGTTTGACTATATCAGAACCTATATTTTTCAGCCATAGGGGAAATAAACACAGAGGTAATTTAACACAGAATGCACAGTAATACAAACTTCTTGTTCCATAAATTACGTATCCCCATTAACCGAGTTCTTAAATCTTGTTTTTCTTTTATCTCTGCTGTTTTTTTTTCTCATTTTTTCCAGTTATCAGATTACATAATAAACTTGTATTTTATTATGTCTTGTACATCAGAAAGATGGGAAAATAGGCACATCTTAATTGCATCTGTACTTTTCAAAAACAGCATTTGAAGGTGTTATGAATATTGGTAATTTGTAGCACTAGATTAAGTCAGAATGAAAATTTTTTAGATGTGTAATCCCTTACTATTCAAAAGCTCAGAAAAACAAGGTTTTCTTTCCCTTAACTTGTTTATTGATAAAACCTGATCCAAATTGGCATGTATGAATGTTCATATCTACAGAAATGTTGTGGGCTTAAATAGCTCAATCCCTGTTAAACTGAGGTGTTGTGTAACTTAAATAGTATGTGTACCATAGTCCATTTTTAAAACTAAAAATTCTGAAAGTAACCAGTGCCACGAGTTTTAATTTGGGGGTTCTGAACTTTGAAATACCTTAAAGATTAAGTGACTATGTGGCTTAGGATTATTGTGACAGTGAGATGACCACGTTATCCACTATTTTGATTATAGCAGCCTTAGAATATTAGCTTTTTGTTCTAGAAGATACTGGTTACTAATAGCTCATATGAACTCTGCATTATTTACCTGATTCTTCTTTCCATAATACTTGCATCTCAGACATTAAGCTTCATGTAGGTCTTTTGCCAAAACTAATTTGAAGTACAAGGCCTTGATTTGATATTCAAATATTTCTTCTACTTTCACCCTGTGTAATTTTTCCTTTTATGGTGAAAATAGTATCACCTCATCTTTTTTCCCTCTGTATCCCAAATATGCCTCTCTTCTGCTTTGGAACTGTGGCTGCAAGTACCATCTGCTTTGGAAACCAGCTTGTTCTTTCTTTAGGCCTTAATCTGATTTCTTTCTTTAAAGGATGATTTGCACTTAACAAAGCGCAAGCTTAATGACTAGACCCATCTTTACATTTCTTAACCCATTGCACTCCTCACTACTTTTCACTAGGTCTTGCTACACTTGCTTAATGTTTTTTTTTTGTCAAATTTGTTCAACTAAATTATCATTGTCACAAAGTAATGCTTAGGAGACAACTGATAGGGTCTACCTGATAATTTTTGGTGTTTGAATAAACTTCCATTATTTGAGGGGGATGTTAAGAACATCAAGTTAGGAATCTGAAGAAGATAATTCTCATTTCCCTGGCGGCAGCTGGTAAAAAAACTAAATCAGAAAGCCATAAATACTATGTTTCAACCCTTTGCAAATTACATTGCACTTCAGTTGCCTCTGATTAATTTACATATGAACTTCTCAAGACTTATAACCCCAGCGCTTAAAATAGTCTCTGGAATTTGTAAGTACTCAGTATGTGTTTGTTGTTTGAGAGACCATCTAAAATCGGGGTGCCTGGGTGGCTCAGTGGGTTAAAGCCTCTGCCTTCGGCTCAGGTCATGATCTCAGGGTCTTGGGATCGCCTGCTTCCTCCTCTCTCTCTGCCTACTTGTGATCTGTCAAATAAATAAATAAAATCTTAAAAAAAAAATTAAAAATCATCTGTGATGTTTTCATTTTTAGATAAGCTCTTATTATTTAAAGCTGTACATTTGGAAATATGTATATGTTAATTGTGAAATGTTTCTTTAAAATATTTCATTTAGACCATAGAAATGATTGAGAAAGAGCAGAGAGAAGTGGAAAGACGACCAATCACAAAAATAACTCATAAAGGTGAAATTGAAATTGAGAGTGATGCCCCAATGAAAGAACAGGAAGCAGCCATGGAGATTCAGGTAAAAATAATAAAAATGCCATGTTCTGCAGTGCTTAAAACATGAAGATTAAGGAAAGGTTGATTTGTCGAAAATGTTCTTAAAGGTGAAAGAAGAATTTTTTTAAAAATGTATATATTTTAAAGTTGATTTTATTGGTCCCATGGTTTTTTGAGAGTGTTTAACAATACTTTCTCTGGATGTAGTGTGCAGACTACCTGCATCACAAGCACCTGTTAAACATTTGTTAAAATGTAGATTCCTGGGGTCTCTGTGACTTGAATTCTTTAGTAGGCCTAAGTAAGTGCTTCTTAGGTAGACTGGTGTGAGAGCTTGGTACAGCTTTTCTTATTTTCAAATATCAGTGAGGAAATAATACAGAATCTTGTTAGAGGCCTTAAAGAATGAGGAATGTCTGAGGTTTTGCTCTGCTTTAAGTAATAATTAATATCTAGCACTTATTTTTTAAAGATACAGTGATGGGGGGCACATGGGTATTGCATTGGTTAAGCAGCTAACTCTTTGATTTGCTCAGGTGGTCTCAGGGTTGTGAAATTGAGTGTTGCATCAGGATCTGTGCTCATTGTAGAGCCTGCTTGAGATTCTCTTCTTCTCTCCCTCGCTTTCCCCGTTTGCTTACTTGCTCTAAATAAATAAATAAATAGAATCTTTTTTAAAAAAATACTGGAAAACATATGAATGGAACAGTTTTCATTTTAGAAAAAATCAATATGAAATAGAAGTTGATTTTAATAATTAGGGCCAAATTTGCTAAAACTTTTTACTCTTTATTTTTTTTAAGGAACCTACAGCAAACAAGTCCTTGGAAAAAGCAGAAGGAACTGAAAAACAAAAAGAAGAGATTGATTCTATGTCCAAAGATACCACTAGTCAACACAGACAACATCTTTTTGATCTTAACTGTAAAATTTGCATAGGTAATTGGAAATTTTTCTTTCTGAAATGTTGCTTTCGTTTTGGAAGAGAGATACTTGTATTTGTAATTTAAATAGGCTTTTGTTTTCTGTAAATTGGGGATGAGGTATTTGCTTACTCCCATTGAGGAGTAGCACAGTTTTAGAGTGACTGGTCTTCAGAGTTGAGGTATAGTTTGATACTGTGGTATACTTTATGGTCTAGAATTAATTGTACTATGTAAGATCTGATCTTAACAACCTTGCGGCAAAAGACTAAAATTTAAGTATTGGAGTAGGCATCAGAAATGTTGGGCATTTATGATGGTACTGTCATTTATTAAGTGAAGGAATAAAATAGCATTCATGTCTTATTATCATCTATAAAAAAATGAAACAAATCCCATAATACCTTTTCTCTAGTATTCTTCTATTTGGTCATTCATTCAATAAATATTTATTGAGTTCTTGCTGAGCACTTTATGGTGCAGGGAATATAGTGGTGAATAAGTCAGATCTTATCCAGGCTTTAAGAGAAACTATAGCCTAGTGAGAAAGACAGGCAGGTGATGATTTGGGTTACAGAAGTAGTTACAAATGTATTTAGTTAACAAGACCCAGTCTAGACTGGGGCACTGGGGAGACTGGGGTGAGGAATTGACATTTAAGCTGAGTCATGAAGGTTGAAAAGAGAGGGGAACATCATTCTCAATACTGGGAATGGCATGAGCTTTGAAGTGAATTCGAGAAGAGAAGAGAGGGATATGAGTTGTTTGAAGAGCTATTTGGAGATCACATCTTGTAATACCTTTTTGCCTTTTAGACTTCAGTTGTGACTTCTTCGTAGTAGTGAAATCAATTTAGTAAGTAGTTACTAGCATTTCAAAAACAAAAACAAAATAGAAAGTACCACAGTGAACTGCACTTACAAAGATTAGTACCATTTTATGAGACTTTAGTTCCAGTTACTTTTATCATAAAAATACATATACACACATATACATACACTTGCACACACAAACCCACAGAGATACATGTGAGTGTGTGTATTTAAGTAATGGATCATGAGATAAAATACTACTTTCCCAGATCATGATCAGAAATGCTGAAAATCTTTTGTAGCTGCATTGAAGATTTTGGTCTTTTATCTAAGAGCAGTGGACAGTGACTAAGGGGTTTTTCAGCAACGGATTGACGTGATCAGATTGGTATTTTATGAAGATATCTCTGACTTTGAGAAGAATTACAGTGGGAGAAGCCAGGAGAGGAAGGAGAGAAACTCCATAGGAACCCTTTGCACTAGTCCAAGTGGGAGATGAAGATAGTTTTGATTAGAGTGGTCATTGGAGATAGAAATAAGTGGAGGCGTTTGAGATACTCACATTAGGTATTATCAGTAGGTTTTGGAGGTTGACTACATTTAGGGCATAAAAAATGGGGATGTAATAAAGAAGAATTTAAATTATATTCAGTTTATTGTTAAAAATTAGAGAATCAAGAGTTTTGTAAACTCTGGAGATGTGGCTCTCAATTTTTATTTTTATTTTTTTTACTGTTCTATGCTAAGGAATGATACATACCTTATTCGGTAGCATGAAAAATTCTTCGGTTAATCTATTTGCTGTCCTCCATCATTGGATCAGAGGCTAGATGAAGTGTATCACAAATTAAGTAATTTTCCTGTAATAAAAGTAATCCTACTTTCAAAATTGTGTTAACATATTTTATAATCTGTACAGTGGTAAAGACTTAAAGGGCAGAATATTTTTAGACTTCGTTATTCTTAAAGAAAGCCATCCATGGTGTAGTAGTATTTTTAAGTACACCCATTTAGTTATGTCTTAATAAAAAATATTCTTAGTTATTTCTATTAATTTTAATCATTTCTGTGGTAATATTTCAGTAAATTTAATGGTAGCACACAAAAATATTTGTTAAACACTATTAGACCTAACCTATTTTCAGAAAGTTTGAGTGATTTTTTTTTCCTTCTTAATGCTGTAGCCTAAAACCATTGTCATTTTTAAACTTTACTAATATTTTTCATGTTTAGTAACTAAGCACTGCAGTATGCTTGTATGTCATGAGCTGCTGCTATATGTAACACAAAGTAGGATACAGAGCTGTTTTATTCAGTTCTTACTTCTCAAGACTTGGAATTTGGTATAGTTTAGTTAAAAATTACTAGGGAATCAAGAAACTGACTTTAGGTTTTAGTTATAAAGTTTCCATTTCAGCTTATTTAAGTTAGTTAACATCATCTTTTCTTAATTTTCACATCAATTAGAGAGGTGTACTACAATGCAGTTTGAAAGATGATAGTTAAAAATTACCCCCAGGAAATCTAAGGTTATGCAACAATTCAGTCAGAAAAACAATAACGTTAGAAGGAAAATGGATGAAGTTATAGAAATTTCAATTTACAATCTGGTTTATTTTCATGTCGTCTTGTGTTAGGTCGAATGGCACCACCTGTAGATGATCTTTCTCCAAAAAAAGTTAAAGTTGTTGTTGGAGTATCTCGTAAACATTCAGATAATGAAGCAGAAAGTATAGCAGATGCACTGTCTTCAACCTCAAATATTTTGGCTTCTGAATTCTTTGAAGAAGAGAAACAAGAGTCTCCCAAGTCAACATTCTCTCCTGCTCCACGGTAATTATCTCTTAGCCACAATTTCTATAATCATCATTATAGATCTTTGCCAGTTTATACTTGGAGGTCTTCAAAAATAAAAAGGTAACTTATTTCTTAGGAATCTTTCTTTTGAGAAAGTAACTACACCTTCTTAAACAGTAGACTAATTGAGATAAAAGAATAAGACCTAAAATTAATTTAGAGATTTGAGTCTGTATGTGGGGACTTGACATTAAATTCTGTTTAATTAATGTTGGTCCCAAGAGGCAGGAAATAGCAATTTAAGAAAAATTGCTTGTACTTCTCTGTACCTTCCTCTAAGCCAACCCGTGAAGGATGATTTTGAAAATGCAACCATGTAAGGTAAATATGAATGTAATTTTTTATAAAAAGTGAAAATCTAAACTCTTTAATCAATAGTCTTCATATTTTGGCTTTCTTGACATGCTAAAATAGAAATAATTGATGACTTAGTAGAAAATGGATTTATTCATGAGCAGATCTTTAAGGCTGAAAATTTTTAATGTCATGTTTTAGTCCAGAGATGCCAGGAACTGTTGAAGTTGAGTCTACCTTCCTGGCTCGATTGAACTTCATCTGGAAAGGTTTTATCAACATGCCTTCTGTGGCAAAATTTGTTACCAAAGCCTACCCAGTGTCTGGTTCCCCTGAGTATTTGACAGAGGTACTGTGAACTTTTCTGCCCTTTTCTGCTTGGACTGATGTATGTGTTTCTAAAAGCAGTAGGAGAGAAAATAATATTACAAATAATAAAGATACTAAATGATAAATTTATTTTCATTCATAAGAAAAATATTGATTGTTAATGAATGACAGTGATTCTTAAACCATTCAATTAATGGAACTGTGAGTTCATAAATGGAGTTTATGAACTGTGGATAACTATGTTCTCAAAGTTTTAAACCCACATGCCCTGTACTCTAAAATGTGCTTTCCTTTGTAAGAGAATTAAAAACTAATGAGCGTCTACTTGGATTACTTGAGTTTTTCTTTAAATATAGATTTGATAAAATACTGACCTACTTAATATGGTCTTGAGTGTTAGCCTGTCAGGAAGATTTTTCCTTGTGGATAGTTCTTCTTATTCTCCTGTTGCTAATGTTTCCCCAGCTGCATGACTACAGTTCTTACTGTCTCTTTCTGCGAATGAGATATAGGTTATAATTGAAACATTACAGCAAGTTGACAGTCTCATGAGACCAGTGACTGTAGATCCTGCAGGTACCCTGGGTTTATACCTGAAGGAATAGGAAGGAACTATTACATAATATTTATGGAAAATAAACACTTGGACTATTATATTATGATAAATTAGAAAAATACAACATTTTTGAACTATTTTGAAGAAAGTTGTATTTTTCTGTGTTTATGCAGAAGGAAAATAAATTATGTGTACTATATTTTTGTTGAGGTTATATTTTCTTTATGTTCATATATAACATTAACTTTTCCCATTCATTCTCAGTCTGCTGACCATGAAGGCAAAAACTTAAAAAAAAAAATTCTTTTTTCCAAAAGCCTAAATTGTATTATATACCTGGTTTTGTTTTTTTTTAAGACTGACATAAACTTTACTTTTCTTTGTATTTGGCTGAAATTAGTTTTTTTTTTAATTTTTATTTTTTAGTATTTATTTAATAAATAATTGTTATTTATTAGAGAAAGTACTTTTTTAAATTTAAAAAATATTTAATATATAAATATTTATTAGCGAGAGAAAGCACAAGCAGGAAGAGTGACAGAGGGAGAGGGAGAAGCAGACTCCCCTTGAGCACAGACTCTATCCCAGGACACTGAGATCATGACTTGAGCCGAATAAGGAATTGACCCACCCAGTTGCCCCTAGACTGAAATTAGTTTACATGTAATGTGGCTTAGCTAATGCTGACCGGTTTATTTGTTTAGCATTATGTTTTATTAAACAACCTAATTATTACTTTTATATATAGTTTGCTTGGCAAGTAGTATTTTAGAAACAATTGATTTTTATAAGAGGAAAATTAAATGGACCTGTGTTCTTCTTTTTGAACAAATCTATTTAGAAATGTTGTCTTTGAGCATGTGGGTGGCTCAGTTGTTAGGCATCTGCCTTCGGCTCAGGTCATGATCAGGTCCAGGGATCAAGCCCTGTATCGAGCTCCCCGCTTAGTGGGCAACCTGCTTCTCCCTCTCTCACTCCCCATGCTTGTGTTCCTTCTCTTGCTGTGTTTCTCTTTGTCAAATAAATAAATAAAATCTTTTAAAAAAGAAGAAGTCCTAAACAATGGAATTTGATTTTAAACAAAACTATTCTTCTCCTTTCTGAGCCAGTTTCTATGTGGTTGCTTTCCCAGATTCTACCTCTGCTTTCTGCTTATTTTTAGTTTAGGACTAAAATCCCAAATAAATATTTAAAGCAATTAATAATTTAAATAAATGTAATTGAATTTAATATCAATTAATTGTGCTTTTTATGAATTTTCTCAGCTTCTTAGAAAAATAGAAATTTACTGATTAGTTTTAAATATTTTCAATTACACAGTTAATTGATTTTATGTATAGTCATCTATTTTCAGAAAGATTCTACCGTTTAAAAAATGAATTTGCATTATTACAGTGTTATTCTCTACTGTGTAAAAATATGCTCTATAATTAAATTTAATAATTTCTGAAATCCAGCGGTTAATGATTAAATGATGTCCTTGCCCAATATCACCAAGAAGTGGGGGGCAGGATCGGAGGAGGTTTGAGAAGAAAAACAGTATCTCTCATATTCTGAAATCTGTTGTGTTCTTTCTGGATTGTCAGTTTGTCATATGTTTGCCACTACCCCATTATGGTACCTGTCTTTCCTGCTGAGAACTGACATGACCTCAGATTCAATCTCAGTGGTATCTTGGGTACCCACTTTAGTTATTTGGAGTTGACATTTGAGGTAAAGCCTGATTGCTACCCCTGTACTTTATGTTCTGTGATACAAATTTTTTTATTTACTTGTTTTTTATTACCATTTCAAATTAGTCTTAGAGCTAAATTTAAATGAATGATGACTCTTATATTCTGTATATGTTGCTTAACTTCATTTTTTTACTGTAGGATCTACCAGATAGTATTCAAGTAGGTGGCAGGATATCACCTCAGACAGTTTGGGATTATGTTGAAAAAATTAAAGCATCAGGAACCAAGGTAAGGAAAATGTCTTAAGTTATACCAGCATGAGAGAATATTTGAAAAGTAAATCACTGAGAGTTCTTTATGCCGGGTACCCTGGGGAAAGGAGCCAATACAAATTCTAAATCTACATATTACACCTAACATAACTGAAGTAAACCCATTTGCTAAGGCTCAAAACAGCCCAGCATTCCTTTTGTGGGTTTTTCTTCCTTTCTGGTTTGCTTTCTTAGTGATATCTTTGTCAGTGTTCTGGAGGAAAGGTTTTAGAATTAAGTATTGAGATTCCTCCTGGAATTTTTCCTTGCTTTGATTACAGACATTTGTTTACTTAGGGTATAGACTAAGTTGCTGCAAAAAGAGACCCTAAAAGTATAGTGGAGAATACAGAAGTTTATTATTTATTTATTTATTTAAAGATTTTATTTATTTATTTGACACAGAGAGAGAGAGAGAGATCACAAGTAGGCAGAGAAGCAGTCAGTGAGGCAGGGGGAGGAAGCAGGCTTCCCGCTGAGCAGAGAGCCTGATGCAGGGCTCAGTCCCAGGACCCTGAGATCATGACCTGAGCTGAAGGCAGAGGCTTAACCCACTGAGCCACTCAGGTGTCCCAGAAGTTTATTTTTTAATAGGTCAGTGGTTCAGAGTAGTTCCAGGCTCTGGTTTTATAGGATCATTTGGGGACCAGTCTCTTATTGCTTGGCTGTTTCCAAGAGTGTTACCCTTATTGGTCAACCTTGGTCAAAGCTGACTTACCAACCTCAAGTGGAAGAATGAAGAATGCCTGTCTAGTTGTTTTAAAAGCAAGACCTGGAAATTCTTGTTACCATTTCACTTCCCTAAATTCCATGGGCAAGAACTTTTCAGTAATGTAACTTTACATAAGCTGCTTAGGAGGCTGGGAAATGTAATCTCTGGAAATGTTGTGTATATTAGATGGTGATGTGCCCAGCTAAAAGTCTTCTTTTTGTGATAGGAGGAAAGGAAGAGAATAGATAGTTGGTGATAATTAGTAGCCTCTATCACAATATTATTTTTTCTTTTCTATTTTTTAATCATTTCTTAAACTTGTAATCATTTCTTAAAACTAGTATGCAGAAAAATTTACGTTAGAAGAAATTCTTTTTCCCTCCAGGGAGGATAGTACCTAGCATATTACAGGCATTCAAAAAATTAAATAAGGGAACATTAATTTTTATCTTTTTCTTAAGATTAAATATGTCTAGTAAGATTAGAAATAATTCAAAATGGATGATCTCAAGCTAAAAAAATATATATTTTTCAATAACTGATTTTAGAATTTAAATTGATACAGTGTTAGAATACAAATACACTTTAAAGCACTATTAAAGTGTTATAATATTTATTTGCTATTACTTTCTCATGATAAAAAAGTCATGGGAAAGCATTCAGAAGGTGTTACCCTTGGCCGTTTTGGGAATTGCTCTTGATCTACCCATATATTTCTGCCTAGCATTTTATAGTATACCTCCTTCCTGAACTGATTGAAACACTATAATAGTTGGTACCTCTAAAAGAGGACAGTTTAAATGACCTTTTATAAGAGACAGAGCCGTAGTTTAGCTCATTTACACGTTTCCTTTAGGAACTTGAATCAATTTAGGCTTTGTAGCGGTTCTGGTTCTCTCCTTCATGAGCAAAACCTTCATGAAACAAAACCTAGAACCCAGAGGCACACAGATAAGTTCCCAAGTAAGCCAAATGAGTCAACAAAATTTATGGCCTTTGTGTATTTGAGTTTTGTCACCCAACCTCTTTTATTTTTAAATCCAGTCCCTGTAAGTGGGATTCTCAGTCGATTTGAGTGTTTTTGTGTACATGGCAGGATGGTGGTGTTAAGTGATACTAATCTTCAGTATGCTGAAAACGTGGGCAGCCCTTTGTGAAGGTTATAACATATAAATATAAAAACATATAAATGAGGAGATAGTGTAGACACTAAAAGACTTGGGTTTAAATATGTTTTGGATGACTGAAAATTGTGTCACCTTGAGCAAATTAATTATCTTGGGACTCAGTGTCTTATGGGACACCTTCAGATGAAACAAATGTATCAGTGGATCACCAAAGATCTTTTCCCAAAAGTTGCTTCTCTTTACTATTTTTATCTGCATTTAAGTTAGTGTAAATCGTGTTATTTGGTAATCATCATTATACAGTTTACTAGACTATTACTAATTGGGAAATGATATTTAAAACCAAGCTCTTCTTCAGGTTATTGTTTTCAATAATCATGTATTATTTTCTTGAATAGGAAATTTGTGTGGTTCGCTTCACACCTGTAACTGAAGAAGATCAAATTTCTTACACTTTGCTGTTTGCATACTTCAGTAGCAGAAAGCGCTATGGAGTAGCTGCGAACAACATGAAGCAGGTTAAAGATATGTACCTTATCCCTTTGGGTGCTGCAGATAAAATTCCACACCCTCTTGTGCCTTTTGATGGACCTGGTAGGTACACATTTTAGTAATGGAGTATGAATAAAATAAAGTGGGAGGTGAGACCAGAGCAACAAAATGGACTCTGCTTTCTTTCTCAGGTTCCAGCCCTCTAGAGCTGACTTGACAGGGGCAAGCCCTATGCAATAGGCTGTAATAAGCTCGATGCTAAAATGTACCTTTATTAATGGTTGAAAATGACTTTTAAAATTTTTTTATTTTTATTTTATTTAAAAAAAAATTTTTTTAAAACATTTATTTAACATGGTGTGCATGCAAACACAAGCAGGGCGGACAGGGAAGGGGTGTGGCATGGAGAGGGAGAGGCAGGCTCCCAGCCTAGTAGGGAGCCCAGCATGGAGCTCAATCCCAGGACCCTGGGATCATGACATGAGCCGAAGGCTTAACGGACTGAGCCACCCAGGTGCTCTGAAAGTGACTATTAATTGATGTTTTTTATTTCACACAGGGCTTGAACTGCATAGACCTAATCTATTGTTGGGCTTAATTATCCGTCAGAAACTGAAGCGGCAACATAGTGCTACTGCTAGTACTAGTCATACGGCTGAGACTTCTGAAAGTGTACCAGTGGCTTTGCCACCTGATAAAAAAAGTAAAATAGATGTTTCCACAGAAGAAACACCAGAGGAAGAAAATGACTTTTTTAATTCTTTTACAACTGTATTGCATAAGCAGAGAAATAAGCCTCAGCAAACTCTTCAGGAAGATCTTCCAACAGTAATTGAACCTTTAGTGGAAGTCACCAAACAGGAGCCACCAAAACCTCTAAGATTCCTTCCTGGGGTATTGATTGGCTGGGAAAATCAACCTTCTACCCTGGAATTAGCAAATAAACCTCTTCCTGTGGACGATATACTTCAGAGCCTTTTAGGCAGTACTGGTCAGGTATATGAACAGACTCAATCAGTGATAGAACAGAACACACTCAAAGAAATTCCATTTATAAGTGAGCAGGCTGACCCCAACGCAGAGAAAATAGATAAAGTGGAAGCAACTGATGGTGATGCCAAGGAGGGAAAGGTTAAAGCAGAAGATCTTTCAGAATCTACAGGTAATTCAGTAGTAGTAGGAGAAGAAACATCAGTAATGGGGTCTTCTTCCATTTCTCCTGGACCTTTGACAAGTCTTAGCCTCAGAGGTAAGCCACCAGATGTTTCTACAGAAGCATTCTTAACAAATTTATCAGTTCAGTCAAAACAGGAAGAAACTGTGGAGAATAAAGAGAGAACATTAAAAAGACAGCTGCTGCAAGACCAAGAGAATAATTTGCAAGATAATCAGACTTCAAGTACTAGTTCTCCAGGCAGGTCTAATGTAGGAAAAGGAAACATGGACAGTAATGTCAGCTGCAGTGAAAACCTTGTTGCTAATACAACAAGATCCCCACAGTTTATCAACCTGAAACGGGATCCTAGACAAGCAGCAGGGCGAAGTCAGCACGTAACTGCTTCAGAAAGCAAAGATGGAGATAATTGCCGGAATGGAGAGAAACACACTCTGCCTGGTCTGTCACACAAGGAGCACTTAACAGAACAAAGCAATGTAGAGGAAAAGTTGTCTTCTGTGGAGAAAAACTCATGTGTTCAGCAGGGTGATAATTCAGGGGTTGCACAGAACTCACCGTCAGTAGAAAACACACACACTTCTCAAACAGAGCAAGCAAAGCCCTTACAGGAGGATATTTTAATGCAAAATATTGAAACCGTGCACCCATTTCGAAGAGGATCAACAGCAGCATCATCTCATTTTGAAGTTGGAAACACTTGTCAATCAGAATTTCCTTCTAAAAGCATCAACTTTACTTCCAGAAGCACCAGCCCCAGAACAAGTGCAAACTTTTCACCCATGAGGCCACAGCAGCCCAACCTTCAGCATCTCAAGTCTAGCCCCCCTGGATTTCCATTTCCAGGGCCTCCTAATTTTCCCCCACAAAGCATGTTTGGATTTCCACCACATTTACCGCCCCCTTTACTTCCCCCTCCAGGGTTTGGCTTTGCTCAAAACCCCATGGTTCCCTGGCCACCTGTTGTTCATCTGACAGGCCAGCCACAACGTATGATGGGTCCCCTTTCACAAACATCAAGGTATATAGGTCCACAAAATTTTTACCAGGTAAAAGACATTAGAAGACCAGAAAGGCGCCATAGTGACCCTTGGGGTAGGCCAGATCAACAGCAACTGGATAGGCCATTTAATAGGGGTAAAGGAGATCGACAGAGATTTTATAGTGATTCACACCATTTGAAAAGAGAGCGACATGAAAAAGAATGGGAGCAAGACTCTGAAAGGCATAGACGCAGAGACAGAACCCAAGACAAGGACAGAGACAGAAAAAGCAGGGAGGAAGGGCACAAAGATAAAGAGAGGGCACGGTTATCACATGGTGATCGAGGAGCAGATGGAAAAGCAAGCCGGGATAGTAGGAATGTAGACAAGAAACCAGATAAACCTAAAAGTGAAGACCATGAAAAGGACAAAGAACGAGAGAAAAATAAACATAGAGAAGGAGAAAAGGACAGAGATAGGTACCATAAAGATAGGGACCACACTGACAGAGCTAAAAGCAAAAGGTAAAATTTGCAGGCTGCTTCAAGATTACATTTAAATAACTGAAATGTTGTATCTAAAAACTTTATGATTGCCTGCTAGGATTGTGCCATCTTTTAAATTTTTAATACTGGTGGTTTGCAGAACAATGAAATCTGTGTGTTGGTGCAGAGTGCTCTCTGTACCAGTGCCCGTCATCCTTTCTTCATACCAACTGTCCCTAGTTCTAGGAATTTAATATTTTTAAAAGTTTTACATTGCTGTATATTCAAAGATTTGTTTTATTAATATGCAATAAAGGCTTAGAAATTTTAGTTTTATTCCTTACTTGGTAAATATGGTTAACTATGGAATATATTTACTGCCTCTAGTGAATGTCCTTTATATAATGACTAATTTGAGAGTAATGTGTGCTCTGTAAGTTTGTTTTAAATTGCACTGTTTTTAAAGAAACTGTAGAGGAGCAACAGAAAGTCAAGCAACTTCATAATCCGATTATATTAATCATTTAGTTGAGCAGTTTTTGACTAAGAATCAGACGCCCAAGGAGTACTTTTATTGCTTTAATCTGCACTCATTGAAGGCATTTATTACCATATACTACAACTTTGTGGTAGGCCATTTTTTTCCTTTTCATTTTTGGCTCTTTGGAAACTTGAATACTTAAGCTTGTACATGATCTTGTGTTTTGCTATCCTTTTTACTGTAAAATGTAAATATTTTAAGGGATATTTTGATTCTAAATATGATAAAAGAATTTCTCACCTATTTTGTGTGTGTGATTTGAAATTCAGTAGTAAAAGTATTTCTTCTTTAAAGCTTTATCAGATACTAAACTCTTTTTCTGCCAAGTACACACAGATAATAGCTCTCTACGTTAGGCAGTAGATGAGGGGAAAAACAATTCTGTGTCATGGATTACAGGCTATTGAGATAAATCATAGGATTCTAAGGAGGTTAGAATTGAGAACTACCAATGAAAAAGTGTGTAGGTATAATCCAGCGTATAGGTACGTTTCTGAAAACTTGTATAACATCAAAATTTTTGGTTCACTAATCATTACAGAACTTTAAAAGAAACATGGTATGAATCTCTTTTAAGTTGTGTATTTAACTCTAATTTGTTGGTGGAGACAGGGGTAACTATAGTTCTGAATGCTAGTTTTGCTTGAAATAGCACACAGAGGCTATTGTTAATCCAAATTTAAGTTTATTCACACTCTAAATTACCTACTGTACTGCTATAATTTAAAGCAATGCTAACTCTTGAGACCAAAAAAGAGAGAGGGGGAAAAAAACCAGTGTTTTTGCTCATCTAGATTAATGAAGAAAAATATAAATCACTTCACAAAATTAAAAAGATTAAAAAGGATAAAGTTTGTTTTCTTAAAAAGTCTACAGATTACAGTTAAAAATAGCTTTTGAAATTTAATCAGCTTTGATAGTCTCACTGGAGAGAAAAGAGTGTAAATTCAAAACCAAATATTTTGTCTAATTTGCAATAATTTGCAGCCCTTTTTTGGTTATTCTTATCCTCTGAAATTAATCATCATAAAAGTTCTGAAATAGAGGACTTGTATTTAAATAAAGTGTGTTTAATTTTGGTCTACTTTTCTTTTGGAAATTAACTTGTTAAAAAACTAGTCAGTTTGTAAATAAAACCTAAAGTCGTCATCTGCACTATTATGAAATTATTTTCAGGGTTTTACTAAAAAAAAAAAAAAAACCTCAAACCAAAAGTTAGCTTTTTGATTTCACAGATGTATGTTGTTAGTAAGTCTGCTTTCTCTGATTGTATCTGGGTTGGGTTGAGAAGACAGACACTGAATTTTTTTTTTTTTTTTTTTTTTTTACAAGGTACAAGTAAAGAAGAATGGGTTAAGCAATGGAAGAAAGTCATTAAGTTAGTTTTTGATTACTTCCTAGTAGTTTCTTGTATATATTGTTGCAATGCTTGCTTTAAATTTCTTTATATATAACCAGAACATGATGCATTCCGGAGGCCCCTATTAGTAGTGGTGACCATTTTCTGGGATTACAGGTCTAAGTGTTAGATCCAAGTTTGTTGATCCCTCGATGACTGAAATATTGTGGAGAGTGGGCAAAGTATAGGCATATTGACAGATTATAATTTATGAGGAAAAAGGGAAAAAGGTTTTCGATGAGAAGTAGATCCAAAGACATTCTGTCTTTAAGTCTCACCTATAACTAGCCTTACTTAAATGTGATTTAAATGAAGTTCATCTTTATTTATCCTGTCTTAAGGAAAACTTGCTCTTTAAAAACAGTTTGATGCTTTTTAAATAAATTTAGATCCATCCTAAGATGGTTTATACATACCTCTGTTAAGTAAAACGTACCAGGGTGTCTCGGTACTTAAAAAGTCCACCTCTTGTAATTCTTCTGGCAATAAGAAAGCCTCTGTGAACCCTCTGTATGTCAGACCTTGTGCTGGAGCAGGTTATATAAGTCTTGGTCATCCTGAAAGGTGAAGAAGACTTACCTTAGAGGTCTCTTGAGGAAATTTGTACTTAACACAAATTTAAAAACTTGCCCAAGGTTAGACTGCTACTGTCAGAACTGAATTCTATCTCAGTTCTAGTTTTCCCCAAGGTCTATGTGCATGCCTGTTGTATGAGAATTGAGAATAGGAGAGAGAGAGACGAGAGCCTGATTACTATATATCCCTTTCATATCCCCTTTTCTCTCTATTCCACCAACCTGTCTGAAACCCTTTATTGAACAACCCAACTCCTCAAAGTGAACAGAAGACACAAAACCCTGTGTGATTCCCTTGTATAGATTTGCAAAGTTTATATTCACTTCAAGTCCTAATTCCCAAGTCTTATTTTCTATTGCTGTTTTCTATTGCTGCTGTGACAAATTATTCAAAACCTAGTGGCTTAAAACCACACAAATTTATTGTACATTTCTGTAGATCAGAAGTCTGAAGCAGCTCTCAGCAGACTGAGATCAAGGGGTCAGAAGAGTGCATCACTTTTCTGGAAGTCTTAGGGGAAAATCCATCCCCCTTGCCTTTTCCAGCTTCTAGAGGCCACTACTTTCCTTGCCTGATGGCCCCTTCCATCATCTTCAAACCCAACAACGTGGGCTCAGTCTTTCTCATGTTGCCATCTCCAATTGTTTGATTCCCTCTTCCACTCTTAAGTGGTGGTGTGATCACATTGGGCCCACCCAGATAATCCAGGATAACCTTCCTATTTTAAGATCCACAGAACCTAAATGCCATATGTGACCTCAGTTCCTTTTTGCCATATAATCTATTTACAGGTTCCAGGGATTAGGATATAGGCAACTTTGAGGGGCTATTCTACTTAACACAATTATTGACTTTTTAATTACAGCTTATGTGTGGGTGAACTAAGTTTTTGGAGTTTTAACAGATCTCAAGGCATAGTAAATATGTCTAAGAGTTAAGAAAAATATCAGTAACAGAGAAGAAAATGGAATTGACAGTTTAGCCACTTGGCACCAGTTATGTATGTGTTAACATAGAAAACTAGTTAACTGGTAAGTTTAAAATCAGATGTTTTTAGTTTTTTCATAGCTTTTTTTTTTTTTTTTTTAAGATTTTATTTGACAGAGCACACAAGCAGAGGGAGTGGCAGGGAGAGGGAGAAGCAGGCTCCAATGTGGGACTGGATCCTAGGGTCCTGAGCTCATGACCTGAGCCAAAGGCAGATGCTTGACCTACTGTGCACCCCACCACAAGATGTCCCAATAGCTGTGTTTTAAAGATGAATATGAATTAAATGCATTAGGAGAGCTAATGAATCAGCTAATGAAACGAATTATTAATTTAGTTTACTTAATTTTAGCATTTAAATATGCCATTTGCACTATTCCAGCCTCAGATCCCTTTAAAGCATTGGTCAGGTTACCATTTAACTAATGACAACAAAGGAGCTATATACATAATCAACTACTGACCAATCAAATACTTTTTCCCAAGCAAATCATGAATAGAATTGGTTACTTCTTTTAAAAAGGTGCCAACCCTGATTTTTTGATTCCTGCTTCATTAAGAATTTAAGTAATTCATGTATAAAGCAATACTAGGTTTATAGCTTAAAAGTGTCTTGAAAACGTGAGTCTACAGATTCAGAAGAGTTGGGGGAAACTCCAACATACATACTTAAAGCAGTGAGTTCAGTAACTACAATTATCCCCAAATGCCTTTGCTTTTTCTGGGAAATAATTCAGTGTGTATGGATATATCTGCCCAAGTTGTATTTTTAAGATATTCCTTATTTTAAAAAAGAATACTTTATCCTGCAAAGGAATGATTTTTTACAGCACCTTCTGTAAAAGGAATCTTTAAGGGGTGCCTGGGTGGCTCATTTGGTTAAGCGTTGGACTCCTGGTTTGGGCTCAGGTATGCTCTTGGGAGATGGAGTCCCATGTTGAGCCCCACAGTAGGCAAGCGCTCAGTGGGGAATCTGCTGGGATTCTCTCTCTGTCCTTCCCCGCCGCTTGGGCTCTCTCTAATACACAAATTTTTAAAAAGAATCTTCAAAAAGGTGAACAATGGGACACCTGGGTGGCTCAGTTGGTTAAGCATCTGCCTTGGGCCCAGGTCATGATCCTAGGGTCTTGGGATTGAGCCCACCACGGGCTTCCTGCTCTTCCCTCTACTGCTGCCTGCCGCTACCCATGCTGGTGCTCTCTCTCAAATAAGTTAAAAAAATAAAAAGCTAAACACGGCCACCACCTGGCTTAACAGATATTTACCTTTACTTTAAAACATGTTTACATTCAACACTGTTTCAGAGGCATTGTAACATTTATAGTAAGGTTATCATAAAGGGTTTCTGTATCAATTTTTATTTTGCGTTGAAAAAG
This sequence comes from Lontra canadensis, assembly GCF_010015895.1. Lineage (NCBI taxonomy): Eukaryota > Metazoa > Chordata > Mammalia > Carnivora > Mustelidae > Lontra > Lontra canadensis. Next base: position 12,227,977 of record NW_022631021.1, on the reverse strand, counting down.
CATATCACGGGAAATCTTAAACACTGTCATCCCAACGATAGCAAAAATGAATAATGGTGATAATTCATCACATGATATTTTAGATTTTAAAGGTAAACATTTTTTTTTTTTTTTTTTGCACCAAATCATTTTAACCTACAGGGAATTGCTAGGTAGCAGTTTTAGGTTCTTATTTTGTACTAGATTTTTGGAATTCAGTGGTGAGCAGTACCATCTCTTGGAGCTTGCAGTGTGGTATAGAAGACCAGTGGTCACATCTTAATGTAAAATTGCAGCTGTCAGAAGCAGCTCCAAAGCAGTAACTCTCACACTTTGGTTTCAGGACCCCTTTACTTTACAAAATTACTGAGAACCCTAAATATTTATGGATTATAACACTTAGCAATTTAGAAATTAAATGTTACAATTTTTAAAATATGTAACAATGATCCTATTATGTTAATATAACATTTGTATGAAAATAACTCACACTAATCTTAGAATGTCATTGTTTTCATTTTTGCACATCTCCATAGTCTGACTTAACACAGCTGGGTTCCCTTACATGCCTCTGCATTCGGTGTTGTGCAGTATGTCATTTTGTTTGAAATACATGAAGAAAATCTGACTTCACATGGAATTGTCATTGAGAAAAGAAGTACTCTGGGGATCCCCAGAAAATTTACGGGCTTTCAGGGGTCCGCTGAAATGTTGGGAAGGGCTGCTTTAAGGATAGTACTCTGCATTTATTTTGAGGGAATACGTGGCCTACTGTGATAGGGGGTGTGGTTCATTGAAGCTTTGGTAGCCTTACCTAGAACAGCTTTCTAACCTGTATACATAAAATGTATATCTTTGAAGTTAGATCTAATTATCAGCCATCAAAACAATTTAAGAGCAGGTATCATTATCTTAATATCACCAAAGTTAAATGGTACAATCCAAAACAAATTTAGGTCACAGTTTTTCAGCAAACACTGGGCAGTTTTCTTGCATGATTTTTGTTAAAACAAAAAAACTACTTTGGATCAATATGTAGACATTCTGCAGTTTTACATTATCTTTGTTCACACACGTTTTCTAATGTTAATATACTTGGGGACAATTTATGTCCCACTGAATGGTGCCAAAATTCTTCACTTTAGTTCTGGGGCCCTCCAAGGGCATCTACAGCTTTCTGATTGCAATGGTGTGGCAAAAACCACCCCTGCCCCCAAATCTAAAATCCTTCAAATGATAAATTGCTTACCTGGTTTCTTTGTACAGACTGGAACCTGCAGAGGCAGATCCTGCTTAATAGCATTGAGAAGCTAACCATGCACCAGTCCTTTCATTTGTAAACTCTTCTCCATTTAATAAGATAATTATGTACTTTTCCTTTCAAAAGTCTACAAGTTGCTTATTAAGATAATTTTTTTTTTCTACACATAGTCCTACCTATTAGTGCATTGTGTCATTGATGGTGTCTGTTGCTTTCTTGGTGGCCAAACTGTCACAAATATTAAACTCTAAAAATCCTAAATAACAACAACAGCAATAACTACTTTCCCCATCCGCAGTGGTGGAGTGGGGTGGGGAGAGAAAATTCTATTCACAAATATGTTAATAAATGGTGGTTGGGTAAAATGGACTTTCACAAGTTATGCCTTTAATGGTACAGAGAGAACCAATGGTACTATTCAGAACCTGCTTTATGTCCAATTGTGAGAACTCTAGACTTGAAAAGTTAAGTGTAAATAAAGTTTCATTTTATATTTGATGAGTTATAGAAGTACCTGGTTTAAAAGGTCAAGTAAGTCTGTAAGGTTTATAACAACCCAACACAGTGTTTGCACTATTCTTTTCTCCAGAGGTAACTATTTTTGATTCTTTTAGCCATTTCTTAGGATGTTTGCCTTCATATTTGTAACATGGTATATGCTAAAAAAAAGAAAAAAAAAGTTGCAAAAACTATTAATGTCTTACTGTGGAAGATAAGAGTTTAACCCTCACCAGCCAACCCCGCCTTTCTCCACCTCTGCCTTCTTTTTGTTTAAGTCCATATTTAAATTTCACATTATTTCAATTATGTAAATATTCATAACTGAGCCATGAAATATAGTTATATATTTTTAATATAATTTTTATTTTTCCTATGGTTATTTGCTTTTTATTTTTCTTTGCATCATTTATCCCACCTAAATTTTATTTGAAAACAATTCACAGATGTGTAAACACAAAATGGGGTGAAAACTTTGGAACCAACAGATTTACAGATATATTGGATGTAGGAAAACAAATCGTTTCCTTAGCTATATTTTATAAACTTATAGAAAAAGATGTGTAGCATTTAGACTACAGTGTGCCAAAGAAATGAATATCTGAAACAACTACATTTACACATACATTTTGTAAATTAAAATCACAAGTAGTAGTTTATATAATTAATTTTGTTCATCTCCATTAAAGACATTGTATCCCTCTGATTTAATTAGCTCAATTTTTTTTGAGTCCTGAAAAAATACATCTTTAATTTTGCCTACAAAAGCTCTTTTAAAAATCTCTCGAGTCACTTCATTTACCTTTTGGCCATATTCAAAGCCCCCTAGATAACTAATGCCATCATAGTTTAGAGCAACAAATTTTTTGTGGGGGTCAATATCCTCAGAGATGACTAGATTGTCATCCAGGTAGGCCTTAATAAGAGTCTGATTTTGAATTACTCTTACATGGTACCATTTATTACGAAAGAATGTGCCATTGTTATAGGTCATAGGCACAGAAATGCTTTCTCCTAAGTTAACTGCTATTTTCAAGGACTGATTATGGAGACCAATTGCCAGAAAATCATTTTCTTCATTTTGAGCTTTTCCTATCCATACAATTAAGCCTTCTGTTTCAGCAGTACTGAAATTTAAAGATATAGTAGTGAACTGAAGGTTTCTCCTTCTGTAATCTGGATCAATGTATTTAATGTAAGAATTACCCATAAATTTTGCAGTTGAAAATGAAGTTTTGTTTTCACAATACTTTCCCACCCAACCCAAAGCACACAAACAAGTGTAAGAATATGACTCTTCAGGTATACATAGAGATTGGTGAAGACAAAGATGATTCAAACAATACACAGACCGGTCACATGTATTTCCAGCCCAATGTGGCAAACATCTGCAAGAAAAAGTTGTGCCATTTACTACACATTCACCCCTATTTCTGCACACATTGTACCCACAGGGTGTCCCATCACAGTCACCTACATTTGAACCTCGTTTTGCTCCTAATTCAGTTAGTTGTAATACTTGATTATTTATAATAACTTCTCGGACGCAACCATGAAACCTATAGGTTCACTTGCTATGGACATAGGATTTACAAGATTCAAGGATGACACTCCCCCAATATAGAAGTCAGTATGTGTGTCCAGGGAGCTCATTTTAGCGTTGGCTTTTTCCGTTACATTTATCCCATCCAGATCCAGGTAGCCTTCCGCACCAACTCTTCCTGCTTTAATCACATGCCAAGTACTTCCATCCATCATTACTTTTTGGAGAGTTTCTAGAATGATAGTTCCGTCACCAAGGTTGTAGCGAAATTGAACAGAACCATTTACTAAGGAGATACATAAAAAATCACCTATTGAGAAAGAAAACGAGTTAATTAGTAACGGTAAAATGTTGCTCCATTAAAAACTCTTGCCCTTTGGCCATTTGAGTAAGCTTTGGTTTTGGGGAAAAAAAAGCAATAGTCTTGAACACAATAATGTTAGAGAATTTTGTTTCCATTTACAGATAAAAATATATCTGTGTATATTCGTACATACATCTTGTATTATTCAGGAATTGGCCACGTAAGTTTTTCCTAGTTGTAAATATTTCACACTGAATGAATGTATTGTGGTTCTTCAGTTAAAGTGAGGCTTTCCTTTAATGATTTTATATGGTTAAGGATGAATGTGTAAAAAGTAACTTAGATGTGTTACTCCAAGCTGCTGATTCTGTTTTTGAGACTGAAGAAGTAAGCACGAGGATTATGAGCAGTTAATTCTGGTGCTATAACACCTCTTCTTACAGTGTATTCTGCCCAAAGTTTCAGCCATGGCCTCCGCGTCAGGTTCCATCTACGGCGACACAAATCCTTAGCTGAGATCTCCGCTTGGATGTTTTAAAGGCACATCAAACTCCAAAGTTCATATTTCAGTTTGTGAACTTCCTCCCACACACATGACATCTTCTGGTCTTTCCAAACCAGAAGATGTCATGTCTTTCCAGTGAGTCACTCCCTCGTCCTCCAGTTCTTCAAACCAAAAATTTAGGTTTGATCCTCAATTCCATATATTTTTTTTGTTCCACAATAATCAGTCTATCAAAGATAGGTCTCTAATGAAACGGATTTATCAGCATTTTGGTTCACTGTAAACCTCTTATTCTGTCTACTTACGCCACCTTCATTAGTTTTACTGTCATCTCCAGCTTAATCGATTGCTAGAGTCTCCCTTCCTTTCTATTGATTTTAGAATCAACACTGAAGCTAAAATGATCTTTTCAAATGAAAAGTTCTGGTCATTATACCACCTTTTAATGGCATTCATTGTTGTTGAGATAAGAGCCTAAAATCCTTAACATGTATAGAACCTCAGCGGGTCCCTTGCCCCTTTCTCTAGATTTACCTGGGGTGTATTCTCCCCTCTTCCTCTAATCCCTTTACTCCAGCAACACTGACCTTGTTCTTGCCTCAGAATCTTTGCATATGTTGTTTTCTTTTTTCTTGGAATACTCCCGCACGTCCCCATTCCATCTCACCTAGGTGACGACTACCCTTCAGGTCAGAGTTTAAATGCCACTTCCTCAGAGAAGTGTTCCTTGATTCCCCCAGAGTTGGTCAGGGTTGTTTCTATTAGTTCTTTAATTGCACCATGATTCCCTCCTTCCCAGTATTTATCTCACTTTAAAGTTGTATTGTCATCTGTGAACAAATCTGAACAAATACCCAGCATATGTATGAAATTGCAGTGAGGCATTCAGATGAAAAGTAAATGCAACTCGGTGCCTAGTAAAGAACGCAGCCCTTCAGTGTAAGACTGTTTTAAGAGGTTAGCAACCTATAGAGATACCTTCCTCAAAATAGCATTTTTTTTTTCCTCTAACATTTCACAACCATGTTTTCCTTTCTTACCCAAGGAGATTTCTTGGCACATGCTGCTCTTCCTTTTTTTCTTGGGCAGCGCCACACTCCTTCACTCCCCCCTACACGGTGTCCATTCTTCTGTTCATCCTTGTGGTCCACTTCAGACCATTATTCAAGACAGCTGGGAGACCTAACAACGCTCCAGTCCTACGCCTATGATTTCTGCTTGAGAAAACTATATGATTCCATGCAAAATATGGGTCTCTTAATCATTTTTCTTATAAATAATTTCTAGTGAATATAATCTGTCATTACATCTGTGATTATTTGATTAACAGCTGCCTCATCCACTGGTTTGTAAACTTCATGAGAATAGGGTCTGTGTCTGATTTGGCCCAACAGTTTATCTCCAGTACCCAGCCTAGTACCTGGCACATAATTAGATGCTAAATATACAATTGTTGAATTAAGGAATCACCTTTGTGGGGCACCTGGGTGGCTCAGTGGGTTAAAGCCTCTGGTTAAGTCCTGGGATTGAGCCCCGCATCGGGCTCTCTGCTCAACGGGGAGCCTGCTTTCCCCCCAACTCTATTTGCCTTTCTGCCTACTTATGATCTCTGTCAAATAAATAAATAAAATCTTCTAAAAAATTCACCTTTGTATAGTTGTGGGGTGAGATGATGAAGAGTATTTCTCAAATACTAGCTTGAGGCTGGAAGCAAGAAATATAACCTCTTTATCCTATAATGATGTAGAAATTTAAAAAAAAAATCCAAGAAAAGGAAGAAATTCACTTCATCTATTTTCTAACATCAGTAATATTTTAAGTCGAAAGAGAGAGAAGCAGCATTTGCAAACTTTTAATATGAAAGAAGATTAAATGTGGACTGAATCATCTAAATTTTTGTACCATAAGAAACTAGAACAATGAAACATAATTGATACTAACTTTTAAAAATGTATAACACTCTGAATATACTTTGTGGACTGTAAGTGGACACAAACAAATCTTCACAGTGTTACGGAAGAAGTTTCTCTTGCTACTTGTGTCATAGAGTGTCCTGTAGTAAACAGTGTTACGGTGAAGGGCTACATTGGAATATAAAATATCTAAAAAATGATTAGGAAAGCTAAAGATGTGATCTATAATATCACTGGTTAAATTGTCAACTCTGAGAGCAAAGAGAATACTTCTGCCAAGGAAAGCTTATTTTTTTTTTTTTTAAGATTTATTTATTTGACAGATCACAAGTAGGCAGAAGGCAGGCAGAGAGAGAGGAGGAAGCAGACTCCCTGCTGAGCAAAGAGCCCAATGTGGGGCTCCATCCCAGGACCCTGGGATCACGACCTGAGCTGAAGGCAGAGGCTTTAACCCACTGAGCCACCCAGGTGCCCCAAGGATGGCTTACTTTAACAGTTTTGTGGGTATGTTCTTGTCTTGTGGAGAACTGACCCCCAAAAAAGTGTTTTTCTTGTCCCCTCTCTGTGTCCTTGGAAACTAAAATTGCTGTTGTAACTGTATTGGCAGATTTTGTTATACAAACCTTTATTTTAGTAGACTAGAACATGGGTCATTGCTGTAGTCATGAGTCATGAGTACAGACTGGCATTAGGGTAAGCATATGGTAGAAGTTGACCACTAGTGGACAGTCCTTCTAAGAAACTGAGGCCATAAATGGAATGAACATCATAAATAATTCACCTTGGCTATTTAATGCCTATTTAACCATGTCTAGGGCCCTCCCTCCCTCATCTGTGCTGCCATTGCCTCCACACCTCACCTACCCCAGCCATGCATCAGAGATCAAAGCAACCTTTTAGGACCTCACATTTGTGAAGGGGCTATAGAAGAAGTATATTAGGGAAATTTTATATACTTTGATCTCCCTAACAGGAAAGTGAAGGTAATATTAACTTACTTATCTTTTATTATTTGTTTGAGTATTTTTAACATTATATTGTAGATGACCAGGCTTTTTTAAAAACATATTTTGTGAGGATTATAACTATATCAAGATGAATTCAGGCTGTCTGTGATTATTTGTGCTTAATATAGTATTGGTAACTTTTGTGTATCAAAACACTTTAAGGTATGAAATCGTTAACAGCAATGGATGAACAGGTGCCAAGGGTATATTTCTTTAAAATCTCTTTCCAAAATCAAAGATCTCAAATCAATGAAGACAATTTTGAAATTATCAATTTGTTTTAAATTTTATATTATTTGAGATTATTAAAATTATTATCTCTACAGAGATAAGAGATACCTTATAAACTGAAAATTAGGCTTTTCACATATGAAAACCTATTTGGTTGCTGATACCAATTTATTTTTTTACATTGTGTATTTAGTGGGCATTTTTTTAGGAGAAGCTCCTCTCAGCAGAGAATCAGAAGGCTCAGTTAATGTTTACATCAGACATAACTCTTAAAGAAGGTACAAAGTACGAAAACATCACTTGTATTTTATGCAACTGTAAATAAATGAAATATACTTTACCACTTCATTACATCAACTGAACATAAATAAATAAATAAATAAATAAATAAATAAATAAATAAATGCTTTTCATCTGATAAATACCTTTAGGTTAATCTGAGTCTGGGAATGTGAAGCTTAGATTTTTAATATTTTAGAGTTTTCATGATTTCCTTACTTAAGTGTCAGATGCAGCACCAACCATGACATGAAACTGATATATGTTTTCATCTCTCTTTGTAAACAGTGTCTGAGGCAGAAAAAAGGAAAATCTTGACTGACATGAAGTGCCATTTAATAACAAATGTAAGAAAAATATGCTTTTGGACTCCTATATATATTAATGTGTATGAGCTTTTAATTTAACATACATAGACATAAATATGTATCTAGTGTACTAATTATAAAACTACATTATGACAGTCTTCACCAGTACAGTGCCAAATATATCCCCTGATTTTATGCCCTTAACCATACAAAGGTTAATCCTGAGTTTTTTAATGGGCAACATAACTAAAGTTGATTTTTTTAATGTCTCTTGATTTAGAAGTAGAAAATTTCTGTTTGTGGACAATTTTTTCATTTGACTTTTTTAACAGGGAGATTTAATCATAAATTTAAAATGAAATAGAAAATCTCAGGAAAACAAATCTCTTCTAAGATATATTTTGTAGTACAATCATGTTATCTTTTTTTCTTTAAGATTATCTTTTCTCTTTGAAATTATTTTGAAGGTATTTCACCAGTGCATTGAGATGGAAACACTTTAGTCTAATTCTCTGATATTCTAATCATTTAGCAGCATATTAAGACACATTCAAAAGAGCTACTTAGATTAGATTGTGAAAATCAGGGTATCATTTGTGTTGGCTGTGGAAAACAAAAACCGATTTAATTATTTCCCAATACTAAAATTTCATTTTCTGAGAAACAAGATGAAAGAAAAGCCAAATGTAAAATTTAAAAATACTTTTCAATAGAATGTAACTATAAATGCAGATGTCTTCATCAAAATTCTGGAGAAAGATATATGAAAATGGAAATCAATAGTAAAGTAATAAAAACTCAAAAACAATTTTTTAAACTGCAACATACTGCATGGATATTTTTATTCCATATTATTCTGCAATAATTGTGCTACTTTTATAGTTAAAAATATTTTTACAAACTTATTTTGGAATGTGAATCCTAGGTTTACTATGTAGGTAACATGTAGATACTATGTAGATAACTTAAAGAAAATTTTTGGAGCTATAAATGTGGATGGATTTACTGGAAATATATCAATCGTGACTTCCTTTCATTTATTTTTTATATACATATTTTGTTCCTTTTGACATAAAACTATTATACTTGGCTTCAACCTCTTTTGTGATGGGAGTGTTATGCAGTTCAGAATATACTATATTTGGTTTTTGCTAGCTTTAATTCTAAAGCTCTTGCTATTTTATTGAAATTTATAGAGAGTTCATAAACATACACTTGCAGTGATAACAGAACATATAAGTATCAAGTATTTACATATTTTATAGACTCAGTGACTTAAAAAAATAAAAATACTCCATTACACATTACTTAAAAGACTACTGGGAATTTGTTAGGGTCCCAACCCCCTCCACCATAAACATCCTGCCAGCTTTACCTGATTGTGCTTTTAAGTGTTGTGCAACATAAAATAAGATGCCATCTGCAGAAAGAGGCTGAAACTGCAACTGAATATGTGTCTTTTTTCGAATACGGAAGGAAGCAAAAGACATCCAGGATAATTCATGGCTTCTGAAAGATGGATCACTGATAGAAAAAACTAAAAAAACAAAAACATGAGTTAAAAAAAGTCAGTATGGCTGATAAGTACAGTAAAGTTACATGATTTTATCATTTAAGAAGTTACCTTAATTTAACTTTCAAGAGTTATTCCTTGCTAAATACATTGATGGTAATAAATCTGTTCAATCCCACTAACTGCAGGCTTTTTATAACGGAGCCAATTATTGAAAAGCCTTCTATTACTTGTGGTAACTATGCTCCCTTTGGCTGGTGCTGTGTGCCACAGATCCTCTAGATTACATTATAGAGAGGCATAGATGCATAGATTCTGAGAGTTTTATTCTTATCTCAAGAAATAGAAGTAGAAATTCTTGGGAATGCCTTGCATTAATAATGCTTTAAAAAAGATGATTCCAATTGTGGGAGGTGGAAGGCATCACAATATGAATTATTCTTTAGTTTCTATATTTCTGATTAAAATGTAGAGTATAATCAAGTCAATATAAGATTAAAGTGATTATATAAATGGAAATAAATATCAGTTTACTTAACAATAATTTAGATCCATATCTCTTCAGAAAGTATGAACCTTTGGGTTTTCCTTCATGTTAAGTCTGAATAAATTCAGATCAACTATGAACTGAAAAAGAATCATTATATAGATTTATAGTCCCTCAGATATTACTTGTTGGTTCTGTGTGTTCATAAGAGGAAGAAGGAAAGTTCTGAACATTTCGCAGCTTTTATCTCTATAGAGTCTATAGATTCTTTGTACCTCATTTTGTATGACAGCACTTCTCAGAGTGTGTGTGTGTGTGTGTGTGTGTGTGTGTGTGTATAAAGAAAATATATTTAAAAAAAAAAAAAAAAGGAAAGCCTGATCCTAGCTCCCCAAGAACTGAAGCTGATGCTTTGGAGCACTCTATTTTCAGTAGACTTGGTACATGTGGGGGCCTGTGCTGGTCTTCTGAGGGAGAGACTCACTGAGCTGGTTCACAGTCAGACCTGCCCTAGTAAAGATGACTCTGCTGGAAGTCCGGGAGTGGCGTTTGGTGCTAAGTAACCCCAGCCTCCACTGGAGGTGCTGTGTTTCTCTCTGAAGTCCAACAATGCCTGTGTGTTGGGGGTGGGGGCATAGGGAAGGTAGTGGAGTGTGGAAGATGGCATCACCCTCCTTCTTATCCCCAAGGAAGGGGACTCATGGCTGCTGCCGTTCAGGAGGCCCTCATGGAAGAATGAAAAAAATCTCCCCTCCCAGGGGATCCCCACACCATGGCATCTTGCACAAACCCTACACGCTGCTCTCTCTTCCACTCTCTCTCTGACTTTTCTCCATGAAAAGGGCTCCCTCCCCTTCACAGCACTGTAGCTCTTCTCTCCCCCACTTCACGTCTCCAAACCTTACATCTGCCATGTTCTCTCTGTCCAATTGTGCAGATTGTTTTCTTGATCCTCAGATTGATTTCCTAGTTATTCAAAAGGATTTGATGTTGATTTAGCTGCAATCGAGAGACAAGGCAAGCCCAGGGTCTCCCTACTATCCTGCCAACTTAACTTCTCCCCATGACCTTGACATATTTGAAGAATATTTTTCTCCTCTGTGTGTTTTTTTTTTTTTTAAGACTGATTTATTTATTTTAGAGAGAGAGAGAGAGAGTGTGTGCATGCGAGTTGGGGGAAGTGCAGAGGGAGAAGGAGAGAATCTCAAGCAGACTCCGGGATAAGCAGGGAGCCTGACATGGGGCGTGATTCCATGAGCCTGAGATCACCACCTGAGCTGAAACCAAGAGTCAGATGCTCAACTGTCACCCAGGTTTCCCCCTTCTCTGTTTTTTGAAAATAATATTCATCATTTTGGGTTTGGCTGATATTACTTCATAATTAGATTCAGGTTATACCTTCTTGGCTGAAATACATCACAGATGATGATGAGTTCTTCTCAGGGTTTCACATATGGAGACACACGATATCTTTCTGTTCCTCATTGGTGAAGTTAACTTGATTACCTTGGTCAAGGTGTTGGCTGCTTTTTTTCTACTGTATAATATTCCATTGTATAATTGTGGCTTTATTTTTTCTTGCAATTTGTATGCAGTCGGTGGGGAGATACTGTGAGACCATGTGTTATCTGCTATTCATCAAAACTACCCCCTAGATTTAACATCCACTGATGATTCTAGCCCAAGTAAGTCCTGACTTGGATGCAAAATGATAATTTTCCAGCTCTGCCAGTCTCTCCACAATTATGGCCTGGGTACTGTAGCTTCTCAACAGGCCTCTGGAATTCTCACAGAGGTATGAGGGTCCATTTGTTGTGTTAACTTGGCATCTGTTGAGGGAAGGAGAGCATGTAGCTTCCTATTCTGCCATCTTATTAACCTACTTCTCTGCTTTTAGTGCATCAATTTCTCTTAGAACCTAAAGCTCTGCAAGATTTTCCTCCTGTGTTAAAAACTTCATCATCTCCCTATCTTGGATGCAGCAACTTCATTTTTAAAAAATTTTCTTTTTTAAAATTTGTATTTATTTGAGGAAGAGAGAGAAAGAGAGAGAGCGTGCATGAGCAGGGAGAGGGGCAGAGGCAGAGAGGGAGGGAGAAGCAGACTCCCAGCTATTCAAGGAACCTGACACAGGGCTTGACCCCAGGACCTTGAGATCATGACCTAAGCCAAAGGCAGACACTTAACTAACTGTACCACCCAGGTGTCCCTTCCCCCTTTTCAAAACACACCTCTAATCACTGAAGTTGAACAAGTCCCACTAAAGGTTGTTTTACTACCAAGCGCTTTTGTTTTTAGCGATGACCTCAAGATTTCTAAAATAGATTAATTCCCAGAACACTGTTTCTTATGTTGGACTCAAAGTATGGACTACTTAATAAATAGATAGTTCTCAGTCTCCACATCATATAAGGCTATGAGGTTAAATAGATATTCCTCACTTATGCACATCTGCTGTGTTCTCAACAAATTATAGATTCAGGGCTATCCATTTTATTTTTTTATTTTTATTTATTTATTTATTTTTTTTAAAGATTTTATTTATTTATTTGAGAGAGAGGCAGTGAGAGAGAGCATGAACGAGGAGAAGGTCAGAGGGAGAAGCAGACTCCCCATGGAGCTGGGAGCCCGATGCGGGACTCGATCCCGGGACTCTGGGATCATGACCTGAGCCGAAGGCAGTCGTCCAACCAACTGAGCCACCCAGGCGTCCCGGGGCTATCCATTTTATACTTTCAATCTCATTATATTTAATGCAAAAGATTTTGATTTTAACCACAGCTCTTCTACTGTACCACAGCTATGTTTTATTCAGTTAGTAAAGACAATGAGATAAAAATAATTTAAGACTTTTTGTGGTATTTATTAATTCATTATTCACCTTTAAGGTCTATGGATAAGTGCATATGACTTCAATGTAGATTCTTAATGTGTTAGGATCTAATGGATAGAAGTAACTTTTTTTCCATCCTTAACTATGTGAAGTCTTAAGTAATTATCTTTCCATCTCAACTTAAGCAGGTGGACAAATTTTAGGTTAACTAAGTATACACCTTGTTATTGTAGCAAAAATGGAAGCTAAACATCCTTTCTCTTTGTTGGATTTATACCAAAGTCTACTGGGAATGGTGTGAATGAGCAATTGAACCTGTTGGCTAATTGCTAACAGAAGGAATGGTTAAGTATCAATTATTAAAAAAAAAAAAAATTATCCCTTTAGGCAGACTTTATTTAACACCCACATGGATAATGCTGAAAAACACTATTGTTTAACTCATTTAGTTATTTGGGTGGCGATTTGGTTCTAAATGATCTTTGGAGGCCCATGAAGATGGAGTGTTGCTTAAAAATTAAGTATTCTATAAAATCACAAGATTGTTTTATGATACTTAGTGACATCTGGTGATTCTTGCTATCAAAATCTAGGATGAGGTGTTCCACTCCTTGTTTTATGGAGCAGAATTTGAACTGAGGCCAAGTTAAACTTTCTAATTTTCACACAAAAACATCAGCTTTGTCACTTATAAATCTGAAAAATAAAGCATGAAAATGAGACAAAGTGTGTAATAACATATAATTCAATTAATCATGATAACTAGATTTTTTATAAAGATCTTAATTTTTAATTTTTTGCTATGCCTTAACTATCAGAAACTTAGCTGACACAATTCATATCCAAAGTAATGGTTTAAAGAAAATGTTAAATAATTATTTGTCAGGACTTCTGACTATTACCCCAGCAATATGCCACATCATTAGAAATCTACTTTATTCAGTTAGCTTTGACATAATTACATGGAACTATGACTTTATATTATGTCCTTAGCCTTTAGTGTGTGTCAGTATGAGAAAAGATGGTGTACATAATATCTCTTCATTTTCTAGAAAAATGTCATCAGATATATATATTGCTGTTTAATTTCACTTTTTATTTATTTTTATTTTTATTTTTTTAAGATTTTATTTATTTGACAGACAGAGATCACAAGTAGGCAGAGAGGCAGGCAGAGAGAGGAGGAAGCAGGCTCCCTGCTGAGCAGAGATCCCGATGTGGGGCTCCATCCCAGGCCCCTGGGATCATGACCTGAGCCAAAGGCAGAGGCTTTAACCCACTGAGCCACTCAGGTGCCCCTAATTTTGCTTTTTAAAAGAATTGGAGCTTGATCAAAATATTTTAATTAGAGTTCAGTGCCATGACACAATTCTGTGTCCTTGATGTGATGACTGGTATGCTTTCTTCTACTAGGCAATAATTGAGTAGCAACTTTTGTATTTTATGTTTTGCTTTGATTTCCAGGAAACCTAAAGCTTATTTTACATTCAGTTGCATGCTGTGTTTTAGACTTAGTTTTGTCTCATATTGCTTGGTGCACCCTTCTTGTTCCTCTCCATACCTTCTCCTTTCCTCCTCCTTCTCTTCTTTCTCTTCTTTCCTTGAGAGAAGGGCATATTTTATCTTTCTACCACTATCTCAGCTATTTTTCAAATATATGTATTTTTTTGCTCTAAGCTCTTCCTTATGCTCCTTGGAGTGTCATAAATAATAAAGTCAGCCGTTTAGTCAGGTACCTTGTGTAGGAAGGTTTATGGTTGTTTCAGTAGTCCCAAAGGCTTATTTACAAAAGGTCTGGGAGATTATATTGATTATATGCACACGCTACCCACGTTTTAAACCTTGAATAATCACCACCCACTTTACAAATGTTAATGGAACACCATTTATGTGAAAGGCACCCTCCAGCTCAGTCAGCATCTCCTGATGACTTCTTAATCCATTGTGCCTTACACTGGTCTCTTCCTTTCTTTTCTCAGAGGTATTGTAAGAATTTAGACCCTCTGGGATGAGTTTCTTTTTCAGATGAGGAAGTTTACTCACATTTGTAAGTGCATCCTTCTGTTCTTCTGCATACTTTCCTACAGGGCTCTCACTCTTAGGAAAACTACTTTACCACCCCACACGAATCTATCCAAATCTTACCTATGTATTGATACCTAACATAATTCCATTGTTTTACACTGCCTGTTCAGGCCTCAGTAGTGGGAAATAATGCACATATTGTGTCATTGTTTGGCAATTAAAGCAGCCAATTTCTTCCTCTTTTCTCCAAATTGTGATTTAAATTATATATTTTGATTTGATTTTCAGAGACTTTTGCTTGGTCTCCATTTAAATCATTGACTCTTTGAAAGGAGGGACAACCCTATCTGATAGTGCTTTGGATCTCTT
Source organism: Lontra canadensis (assembly GCF_010015895.1). NCBI lineage: Eukaryota > Metazoa > Chordata > Mammalia > Carnivora > Mustelidae > Lontra > Lontra canadensis. The sequence goes on along the minus strand of NW_022631021.1, from coordinate 12,212,922 downwards.
CATGAGTGGCTTCTCAATAAATGTTTTTAAAATCATTTAATAATGAGTTATACTTCAATAGAGAATGAGTTTTTGAAAAAAAAAATTTTATTTGGCTATTTTGAAAAGTTTATGTCTACCATGTTGACCATAATGGTTTGAAATGTTTTTAAACATCTTTTATACAATAAAACTACTATCTTTCCAAACTAGGAGGTTTAAAATATTTTAACTTAAGAATCTATTTAAAACTAACCCATATTTTAAAAATGAAACAGATCAAAATGTCTATGTGGATCTGTCTGCATTTAACATAATATAATCTAATACCTTTTTCTTCCTTTGAGGGGTGAGTTGCTGATTATTTCTGGAGCTCTACTTGTGTGCCAGGCACTGTGCTGGCCTCTTGACTTCAGTGACTCCCTATCATAAACTTTATGAGGCTGTGTTAGGAGACTCTTAGCCAATTCTGCCTCTCAGACCAGATGGCTTTCTGCCCATTTGCCATGCCATATTCCTTGGTCACTAGAATAGTGTGGTATAGGAATGTTTGCTTTTTACATTTTTCCTAACATAAATTACACAGATTTTAACAAAAGAAAATGAAATGATATTTTACAGTCTTTGTCTTTCATGATCATGAAACTTGTAGTTTGCTTGTCACTTTTCAATATTGCTCTTAGAAACTAGAGGGCATCTCTCGCTTAGTTCCCCAAATTCGAAAGTAAAGTTTGTGGTTGGTTCTGATCACTATTATTCATCTCAGATTAAAAAGTAAACAAATCTGGGGCTCCCGGGTGGCTCAGTTGGTTAAACGGCTGCCTTTGGCTTGGGTCATGATTCCAGGGTCCTGGGATCGAGCCCCGCATTGGGCTCCCTGCTCAGCAGAGAGCCTGCTTCTCTCTCTCCCCCTCTCCCTGCCGCTCTGCTTACTTGTGCTCTCTCTCTAGCTCTCTGTCAAATAAACAAACAAAACAAAACAAAAAAAAGTGAACAAATCTGCCTCAGGTAAAGAGGCAACTAAGTCCTGTCTATAGAAATTGACGGTAAGCAAACTATTTTTTTCTCCCTCCCTTCCTTAGTTGGGGGACAGGGTTTACGTTTCAACATGTGAAACATTTCAAGGGAGGAAACAGTAGTAGAGAGCAGCAAATTTAATGTGAGTGCTTTTTGTTCATCACTTAATGTCTTGAATAGAAAATAAAAAGGACTTTGTTGAAGAAAAACCTTTTATAGATGTCTGTCTCTTAAGAGTTTTTAACCTTTCCCTCACTAAATTAGTAATCATTAATTCAGGACTTGACAAAGAGAATGGACTCTCCTGGGATTTTGATCAAAAATTTCCCCAAACAGAGATTTTGACATATTCTCTTTATCACACTTGAGAAGCCTGATGTTCTGGAAAGTTACTTGCCTAAAGTCTAAGGTTGGGAAAAAGCAGTTGTGTCTGTTTCTTTCTACTAAGATTCACCTGCAACTTCTATTCTTTTAGACACTTGAAAACCTTAATGTTCATATAAACCTTAGAATTGTTAGGTGTAATTCACTTTCTCACTGAATTTCATTTATGATTTAGCAGGTTGTATTAAGGAACACAGACGGAAGACTAAAGAACTAAAATGTGTGTTCCTAGGTATGATAGCTAGTTCAAGTATTATAGAATTGTAGAGTTAGAGGATCTAGTATACACGTAACCACATCCTTACTAATTATCAAGATGGGATTGAAGGTAGGGGTAATAAAGGGGTAATAAAGACTAAAATTCATGTTTTTTTTTTTTTTTTTCTATGAAGAAAGCTTGTGAAGTATATCCTCTATTCTCACATGGCTAAATGCACCAGAAAGGAACATCTGAAAATAAGGCAAACATTTCTGAGATTGCCATCTGCAAGTGCTATGGACCCTTTACTACCAGGAAAACAAAAGATTTGGTAGGAAAGCACCCCATGAGTCAGGAAGGTTTGAAGGACAGAATTCCTCCATTAGCCTGAATTAATTTCAAGGAAGCCTTGAGCTAGGTGGACCTAAATAAAGTACCCTTGGCATCAAGACTGTCACTTGAACATTTGCCTGTTTCATTCAAAATGCCAGCACCTGAGTGGGTTTCTATACCTTAGGGAATGAGAAATGAATGGACAAAAATCGCACTAGGTATGGAAAGAATATAAGAAAAATGGAAACATTTTTAATATTTTCCCAGCTAAAAAGTTAAAAACACACGTATTATAGAATCTTATTTGGCTAAATGTCAACAATATGCAATAACTAAAATTTAGTGGTATAAAAATATTCCAAGAAAAAAACAATTTACCAATAATGTGGGAAAAATAAACCAAGAGGAGAGATTTATGATTCAGTAAAGGTTATACGTGTAGTTGTAAGCCATAGATTCTAGCAGGAAATACAGCTACCACAGAAAAAAAACAAATGAATAAGCTTTGAGCGTATGAGAAAAGAAACTGGGCATATTGTCTGTCTCGCAAAATAACTGTAAACCAGAGTTCTGCTAGCAATAGAATATTTTAGTGACTAAACTAGATAGCAAAATATTTACCCTAACCTGTGATTTCTTTTTAGGTTAAGATCAATAGTCCTGTGAACTATCAAACCCAGATGCCATTGCTTGCTGACCACCCTTCTTTAGCTTCAGTTTAATTTTTAAAGCTGGTTTAGGGCCTTTGGATGTTTAAAAAACACACATCCAAACTGGTTCCTGGGCCAGAACTGTGAAATTGTGGATTCCTGCACTTCTGGAACTAGGCTCAGATATTTGAGTCATTTTTGGTGGCTGTGACCCTGAAAGCCATCCAATTCAAGTGGTCTATTGATATCTTCCTCACACAGTACCATACCTCTGTGGAATTCCTAAGGAGTTTGGGGTGAGGCCACAGTGAGAAGAAAAACTATTCCAATTAGGAATTCTCCTCTTGTCCTTAAAGGGATTTTTCTTTCTGTCAGCTACAGGTAAATGTTTTAAGGGACTTGAAAGATCATTTTTTTCCCCATCAGTCAGACATCTTAAAAAGTAAGGGATAGACAAATTCAAATTTCACCACTTACATTGTAACGCTGGGATAGAAAATTTCCCCTAGCCGCCCTCTCCCTCAGATACATACATGCACTTTAAAAATACTTAAGACTGGAACAAGGGCATTTTATTAACTGGTTCTGCATGTCACAGGCTGCACGGGTTTCCACTTATTTCATGTGACTGGTAGTTTTCATATTTTGATTATGAACTATAAACAATACAGTGTCTTGGGAAACTCCCTGGATTGGCAATATGAAGACTTAAATTCTCAGTCCCACTGACCCAGAGTTTTCATTTTGACCTCTTTCAAAGTAGAAGAATTGGGATTATGTGATTTTTAAAGTTCTTTTCAATCCTAGCCTTGGATGACTCATTTAATTACCAAGTTTAGTTTTGAAGTTATTTGAATTTTAATGATTATGCTGCCCTTTTATTAGGTGTCCCTAGATAATTAGAGTATGATGGTTGTTGATAAATATGTTACCTCTACATCGTTAGTTCCTATGCTATATTTAGTTGTGGAATGGCTATTAAAAGGGTCTGCTAAGATCTAGAAATAGAAATGTTAGTAACTTATTGATGGTCGACTGTGTTTATATTTTTTAAAATTATTAAGCAACTACTAATAATTGGATTGAGAGTCCAGAGACTTGATTCTGAGGCTTCTGGCACATTATTTAATTTCTCTGAGCATTAGTCTCCTCATGTATAAACTGATACTGTTGGACTAGGAGATGATTTGTAATACCCTATGGTTCTACACTCCTGGACCTCCCTATACCAAGATGTATATTTAGTTCATAATACAGCTGTATTTTTTCTTTAGAGTGTTGGTCTGAGTTTGGGATCTTGAGAACAAGAGGAGAAAATAATACTTTATATTTTATAGTACTTTGTACTTAGTAAAGAATTTTTATATACATTACCTTCTATGACTTTTTTAAGATGGGAAAAATAATACTTCTATCAGTAAGGGTTCTGGCAATGAACAGATGGTATGCTCATATAGGGTAGTTTGAAGGTAAGGGAATGAAAAGACCATTTACAAAGATGTGGGCAGGATTTAGGGAAACTACAGGACACAGCCCCTCAACGGGGAGCTGTTTCCACTCCTTAGCCTAAAGTTGGGGTAGGTGAGGATCTCCCAACAGAAACTGTGTCCTAGGGTAAAGGTAAATTTTGGTGACCTAGTGGCAAGGAATCTAGGGAAATAAATACTCTGTCTTGCTCTCCTGTCTTCTGATCCTCTGTTGGTGACTTCCTTGGCTAAACTCAACTAGAGGCAGACTGAGGGGGAGCCCACTGCTGCAATCCTCTGAGAGGGCCTTGAGAGTACAGGGCTGTGGGGGAGGGGTGACAATAGAACTGAAAGGGGGGCACAGATAGAAAACAGGTGACACACTTACTATTGCTGCTTTACAGGTAATGAAATAGTGGCTCAGAGAGTTAAAGGACACAGCAGAAAGGAAATTGCTGGTTAGCAGAAGCATCAGAATGCAAGTTTTCTGCTTCTTAGATTCCTGCTTATAGTCTTCACAGGCTTCTTGTTTTGTGAGCATGAAATTAAAATTCTTTACCAGGTTTTCCAAGACTATATGATCTGCCTTCTGCTTGCCTTTCCAAATTCATCTTATAATACCATCTCCCATTCTGAGAATACTGGCTGCCTTTCTCTCCCTCCAATTATGTAATATCATTTTCCTGTTTCCAGGTTTAGCCTCTGCCTAGAGTACTTGTCCCACATGCCTTCGCACATGGCTAATTCTCACTAGATGTCAGCTCAAATGTCCCTACTTACAGAGTCCTTTCCTGACCATCTCAACTAAAATGTACTCTTCCAGTGAGTTTTTATTTCCTCTTCCTCTTTATTTTCTTTCTAGCATTAGCTCAATCTGTATTTTTCCTGACTGATTGGTGGATATGGTGTTTGCTTGCCTCCTCCTCTGGAGGCAGGGCAGCTGTCTGTCTTCTCATGTCTGTCTTCTTATTCCCAGCACTTGGTCTGGAACCACTAAAGAATCTTAATACATTAGTGAATACTCCCTATTATAAGCAGTACTCCAAGGGAAGAAGAAAAGAACAAAGGTTACCAGTACTTGACTGTATTTTGAGGCAAGTGACACGCTTTCACCATCCCTACCCTCTCTAGCGTCATCAGGTTTGCCAATCAATTGCATCTTGTTCTTGTCATTCAGAGATTATAAACATCAGTTTTGATTCTTATTGGGGGTGGGGCTTCTTTACAATAAAGATGGTCATTAAACTAGGTAAGTGTGAAAGCTGTTAAGTCAGGGGTTCCATGTACTGTTAAATTAATCTTCCGTCTAAGACTTAAGGTTTCTTGGAATGAGGAAGTAAGAAAGAAGAAGGGAAAAGAGGACTTATTAGTTAGGCATTTGTGAGTTTAAGGATGCTGGTAATGAATTCATTGATAATTTTTATACCAGTTTATAAGTACAATAAAGGTGAACTGAACCCCAGGCAGTTCTTCTGCATTGTAGGTGCCCATAACTGAGTAGAAATTATGAGGCATCATTGACAGTACTGCTTATGATGCAACTGGGAACAAGCTGTTTGGGAATAAGAAAAATGTAACCATTGGCAAGACACAGGGGTGCACTGTGTTCTGGTTTCAGAGGCCTGGGTGCTATCTGCTCTCTATTTTGTTTCTTAAATTGACTTTTAGTTCTATGGAACTATGAACTACTATGTTGAAAAATTGCAAAGTCAATGGATCACTGGAGATTTAAAAAAACAGTCTTAAAATTAGACTTAAAGTTTCTGTCATTTAGGATCAAACTCTTCATTATTTCTACTTCACCACAAACATGGTTAACAATCCTTAAAATCAACTTCAGTATAAAAATTATTATAGAAAATAACTTTCAATTGGGAATCTAAAACCTATAGTCTCTTCCCCACGTAATAATTTATCCCATCGAAACGATAGTATCTGTGATAAGATTATTTATGACTTATTTTTTTAAATGAACCAAACTCCTATTATAGTATAGCAGGATATATTGTTAGTTAACTTACTGTTCAGAATTCTGTGAGGATGACACAAGTTTTCTGGCAGCTTTTTTCATACTTTTTAGACTCTCTATGAAATAATCTTATTGCTGTCACTATTTATCTATCATTTTCTATCTACCTACCTATCTATCATCTCTATTTGCCCTCTCCCTAATCTATTTATATACATACCAGTATCATTTATTTATATACACACAAACACAAATCCAGACAAACTCTGGGTTAGTCCCCCAGGTTTTCATCATTTGAGCTTTTAAGCTTCAAAAATCTAGCTTGCCCTGTTGTTACAGTAACTAGCTCTTATGTCAGATTATCCTATTATTTCTTTCAGTTTCTAATAGCTATACTTTGGGGAGGTACACTATCTTAGTAAAATTTTGAGTACTTCATCGTTCACTACCGTCAAGAACTATTTCTTGAAAACTATTACAATCAGTTTTTATTATTTTAGAACCAGTAACTTGAAATGTATACACCAGATTTTTTTTTTGCTCTGCACAATATGGTGGGTGATAGAGATTCAACAACAATAAACAAAAACAGGCACAGTGACAGCCCTCATCTCTCTGTCAGAGAACCCAGGAAGGCTTCCCTAAAGAAGCATGGTCTGAGTTAAAACCTGAAGGATTAATAAGTGTTAGCTGAGTGCAGAGGGGAAGATGAGGACATTATAGGCAGAGGAAAGAGTATGAGGAAAAATCCCCATTCCAGGATGGAGTGTGGCACATTCCAGGAACTAAGAACTGCCATTTTTTTAAGATCGAGATCTGTCTCTAAAGTCATTATGAAAAAGACTGATTTCCTTAATAAGCCAGGCACAAAGTTCCATCTCATTATTTCTTAGTCACACCTTATGACATGATTAAAATTTCTGTCACTAAATCACTAGTATTTTAAAACTCCAATGTCTAAATCACTAGTATTTTAAAACAACGTCTAAATGTCTAAATCACTAGCATTTTATTTTTTTAAAAAGATTTTATTTATTTATTTGACAGACAGAGATTACAAGTAGGCAGAGAGGCAGGCAGAGAGAGAGGAGGAAGCAGGCTCCCTGCTGAGTAGAGAGCCCGATGTGGGGCTCGATCCCAGGACTCTGAGATCATGACCTGAGCCGAAGGCAGAGGCTTTAACCCACTGAGCCACCCAGGCGCCCCATCACTAACATTTTAAAACAATGTCACTAAATCACTAGTCCTTTAAAACTCCAATGTCTTTCATTTATCAACACTTTTGACTTTTGGAGGAGAATTAAGCATACATAGAGTCTCAAAGATATAGAATAAAGGAAATGTTTGCATTAGTGTATTTGATAAAGTGATCTGAGAGACATTAAGTTTGTTCTTACCACACGTATGAATATGATATAACAATAATCCCTGCAAATTACGTTAAGGTGTATCTAACCCAGTTGGTGATTGGCTCCTCTACTCCTTCTACACCAGCCTCTGTTCCTGTGTAGCAGAAGTAGAGGCTAAAGCTTTATCTTCCAGGTGGTGGCTGAGGTGGGAGAGAGTAAATAGTAGATCATCCAGTCTCAGGAAGCCAGGAGATAGCAGATAAAACTCCATGACGCCTTATTTTCTGGCTAAATCTCTTGAGATTCCTTAACTATGAGTTTCTTGGACTCCCTGACACACTGACCTGAAGTCCCAGCCAGTCCCAAGACCCAGAATCATCCTGACCCATACTTAAACTGGAAAGGACAGCAGCCAGCAGGTGGCAGCAAACTGAAGTAGGAGCAGGACCCACTCGGATTGTGCCACTAGATGCTTGACTGGCTGGGCAGGTTCACTCAGGCCAGCCCATTAGCCTTAGCGTAACACAACTGTGTCTGTTACACAACTGAATTTTTAGGACCCTGAGCATGGTGTTACAGAGGTCTTCTTTTACACAAAATTTACCGTGATATTTAGAACTACACTAAATACGACAAAATGAAATATGAAGTATTGATTTTTGGAAGATGCAGAACTTGAGACATTCAACAGCATACGCTTTCCTGATTTTGTCCATAGACTCATTTGACAATGTCCCCATTTAGACCTTGTGTTTGTGATCACTGTTCACCTTAGGGCTTCTCTTGCCCGAGGGTTCTTAGAGCTTTAGCGGTGGCTTGTGGTGTGATTGAGAAACGGTGTGAAGATGGCAGTGTTTTATTAACACTCTATCAATCTTGCCTATAAGGGCAGGGATAGGGGAAGGTGGTCAGGGAAGTTATAGTAGGGGATTAAAGCATAAATGTAGCATGAATTCTCGCTTGCAGTTTGGGGATGATAGGCAGTAGAGAACCACATTCCTTCTCCTGCGGGTGTTAGCTGAGTGGTGGTCTATGAAGATGAGTTTATTCTATTAGGCTACAAGGAGCACAGCAGAGAAATGACTTTGGTTCATCTGTATTTATGATGGCTGGAACAACACTCTTCCACCCACTCCCTCTCACCCTGCAGTGTGCTTGTAATGTGGAGGAAATCCAGTTCTTATGCAATTGAGGATTATTATATATTTTTCATTTTACTTTTCCAGAAGGAAAGTGACTTAATTTGTGAACAATCAAGAGTTGAAATTCTGCCTTACCTTGGTCACAGTAGATTCCAGTGGTTCCCAGAGGACAGTAACAGGTGTATCCATGGGGCAGTGAAACACAAGTTGCCCCTTTGCTACAGTTGTGTGGAGGGTCATGTTCAGGGTCACAGGTGGAAATGGTCTCTGTGCAGAATTCTCCTTTCCACCCAGGGGGACAATCACAGCTGTAGGTTGAGAAAGAAGGTCACATGGCTTGAACACTTGAACAGAGATGGGTATAAACTTGCTGATGTTAAGTTGGCAGTTTTGACCAAGGTTCCAAGATAGAAAAGATTCTGTACATCAAAGCAAATTGTGATTCAAACTACTAAGAGCCAAACTGTCAAAAGAAAGAGCCAATAACTGATTATAGGATTACTGGACTCCAGATAAAAAAAAGATTTTTAAAAAGTTCAGCACATGGAAGTTGAAGGAGACTTTAGAGAATAATTTCTTTGGACAAAACAGCATAGTAAGACCCTCTCCCTGCCTGACATCAACACCAGGGGAGAGGCTGTTAACAAAGTCTCTGCCTCCTAAACTTGAGCCTACAGAAAGAAATTCAGCTTGATATATGTTCCCTCACCTTGGTGAACACATAGATCCAGCTCCTGGGGCTGGAGAAGGAAAACTGCCCCTCCAGAGATGAGGCAAATAGCAGTGAATCCCAGGAACGGGTTGTGGCCCTCTGAGTTAGGATCAGCTTGCAGACATACAAAAGGGATCTTGCCCAGAGGGTATCTTGGTAGCTGAAGAAACCTCAGCAGCAGTTAGAGGCAGTTAGTAAATGGCCAGAGCAGAATCTGAGAGATAAAGAGGACATCCTGTTTTGAAAACAGACTGTGTCTGGATTTAGAGAGTGATATTGGGGGGAGCCACACAGGAGAGTGATGGACCGGCCCACTAAATGTAGAGATGCCAGATAAAATGTAAGGAATTTAATTAAGTTTGAATGTCAGATAGACAATGAATAATTTTTCAGTATGTCCCATGCAATGTTTGAATTTCAGATAAGCAACATTTGAGATATACTAAAAATTATCTGTGGTCTGTCTGGAATTCAAATTTATCTGGGTGTCCTGTATTTCCCCCACCGCCAAAAAAATCTGGAAACCTTACATACCAGGGGCACATGAGAGAAAAGGGTTACTTTTCATCCCTGCCAGGCCTAGGGGAACACTAAACCATTAGACAATGGTGCAAGTCAAGGAAGTCCATTCCAGGAGGTGGTGTGTGGCACCGAGTCAGAAACCACCATACTGGGAAAAGACAGCAGTAGCAGATCACACCTCTTTTGGAGACCTTTTGTTCATGTGGTAAGCCCTGGCTGACTTTAAGCCAACAGTCACGGACAGTGACGTGTTGTTACTATTTTGAAGTGAACCCTTTGAATGACTGAATGGAGAGTGTATTTGCAAATTAAAGTGTCTATTAGCTAAGCTGGAGCAGAAAATTCAATGGATCTCCCATGTTTTAGTTCAGCTCCAAGAAAAGGATGACTCCTAAGCAGGTTTAAAATGACAGCGAGAAACAAAAGTAAATTTACTTTATGAATAGATCCATGAACCTGGGGTCAAACTGACTTGTCCTCAGCTCATTACAATGGCTTTTAATTAATGGCAAGCTGTAAACACAGATGACATTAACAGCGCTGCTGGAATTGTTGAAAAATCACTTACAGTATAATTCCCAAAATGAGCAAGTCAAGATAAGACAGGTAGAAAACAGAAATATCTTCCGTTTTCTTTTTTCTTTAGGCTGGAAGAATCCTCACAGTCTCTGAGGATTAAAGGCAGCTCATGCAGTCTACACTAGTGGATCACCCAGGACATGACAATATATGTCAGTATCAACATGTGGCCCATTATATGCCACATGGAGGGGAAAGTAAGGACGATGAACACTCTTTCTACAAACATATTTAACAACCTTTATGATTTTATAGAAACAACAGGTAAGACCTTCATAAAATTGGGATTAAACCCAAAGGAGAAAATCAAAATCACTTGTAACTTCTGATCACAGGAAGGCTGACATTTTTTGAGCACTTGGCAAGTATCTTTCCACTACTTCCTCTAAGCAAATTTTAACATTAAAAGCGCTGGTAAATTGGATATTTACATGTTAAAGAATGAAACTAGACTCCTATTTTAACCACTTAAAAAAATTAACTCAAACCGGATTAAAGAATTAAATGTAAGACCTGAAACTGTAAAACTCCTAGAAGAAAACAGGGTTTTCAGTTTTCCTTTTCTTAAAACATTATATAAATGTAATGATATTACTGCCTTTCCTTCAGGATTACGTATTTGGGATCACCCATGCTGATGCACGTAGCCGCTGCATTCGTTGTCAATACCGCATAACCTGATGAACAGAAGTTCCTATCTTTTGTGTAGTTGAAATTTTAATGTTTTCTTTTATGGCTTGCATTTTTTAATGACTTATTTAAGAAAGCTTTCCCTACTTTGAGGTCAGAAAATTATTATTTTATGTTGTCTCCTCAAACTACTATTTTTATCTTTTACATTTAAGTCTTAATACATTGGAAATTATTTTTTGTGTTTGAGGTGGGGTTAGAGATCCAATTACAGTTTTTCACATGGATGACCAATAGTTTTAGTTTTCTTCTCTGACGAGTTCATCCTTTTCCACGCATGAGCTCTGTCCATGTGTGCCCTGTCCTGCGCCTCTCCATCCTGTTCCTTCAGTCCATCTGCTTTTTTAAAAATTTTTTAAAAATTTACTTGACAGACAGAGATCACAAGTAGGCAGAGAGGCAGTCAGAGAGAGAGGAGGAAGCAGGCTCCCCGCTGAGCAGAGATCCCGATGTGGGGCTCCATCCCAGGACCCTGAGATCACGACCTGAGCTGAAGGCAGAGGCTCTAACCCACTGAGCCACCCAGGCGCCCCCCCTTCAGTCCATCTGTCTAACCTTGCACCAATATCACATTGTCTTAATTTCTCCTGCTTTTCTAATAAGTCTTGATAATTAGAAAGGCAAGCTCTGCTCTCTTGTTTTTCTGTTCAGGATTGTCTTGATTATTCTTAGCTCTTTGCTCTTGTACATCTTTCCCTTCAAACTAATCCCAAGTTCAAGACAGGCAAATTTTCCTTGTCTAAAACAAGGCTCATTTTTCTTTTGTTCTTACATTGACCGTGTGGCTTGTAGGAGTCCCAGGCCTGTGAGGAGTTTGCTATTAGATCCCCTACCTCAGGCATCCTTAGCCTCTAAAGCATATCCACTATAAACTGTGCAGCCCTCAAAGGTAAGTTCAGACATGCTTCACCTTTTAGCAGGAACTCAAGGCAAAAGCCGACTTTGATGCTTACTTTCTAGAGTCTGGCTTTCATTTCATTTGGAATCTATAGATGTATTGTTTTCCCTTCAGGTAACAGTGTTCTGAATGTATATACTTCACATTTTATTTGGATTTCAACATTTTCATTTGTAAGGGTCATTCAAGATGTGTAATACCCTATAGTTCCACAAACAGAACTCCTTATTCCATATTCATTAACTTCTCTACAACCTCACATTGAGTGGTTGAATGTTATTTCATGAGTTCATAAAATATACTTTATTCTTATAGTCACTTGTGAGATATTATGTTTTTAATTTTTTACTGTCTACAAATAACTCTTATAATTAAATCTTTGTGCACATCTTGATCATTTCCTTTGGATAAATTTAAATATCATCATGACTTCTAGGCTTTGAACACATATTCCAACCTGCCCTCATAATAATTGTACCAATTTACATTCCCATCGTCAATGAATGAGAATGCTCCTGAAATAATAGATGTGTATATACTAAAAAATATGAAATATTTTATGGACTTCTTTTTTATTAATCCGATTATTTTCTTTCTTTCTTTCTTTCTTTCTTTCTTTCTTTCTTTCTTTCTCTTTCTTCCTTTCTTTCTTTCTTTCTTTCTTTCTTTCTTTCTTTCTTTCTTTCTTTCTTTCTTTCTTTCTTTCTTTTAAAGATCTTATTTATTTATTTGACAAAGAGACAGCAAGAGAGGGAATACAAGCAGGGGGAGTGGGAGAGGGAGAAGCAGGCTTCCCGCCAAGCAGGGAGCACGATGCGGGGCTTGATCCCAGGATCCTGGGATCATGACCTGAGTCAAAGGCAGATGCTTAACAACCGAGTCACCCAGGCGCCCCCAATAATTATTTCTTAAGATAAAATGACTTCGTGTCTGCCTATACATATTTACCAAGAACATATTCATTTCAAACTCCTATATTTTCCTATATTATTTGGCAGTCTAATCACATTTATGCTTCACCAAAATTCATTTTATCAACTTAAATTTTTTTCAGTATTTACTGTGTGCACAGCACAGCATTGTCATAGGTCATAAAGGACAGGCAGAAGATGTATAAGGAGTGAGCTCTGGCCTCGGCAGAGATATACGGGAATAAAGCACCATGGGCTCCATATGCCGAGGAACCCATTGAGTGGCACAGAGAAGTGCTGTCAGATCCAAAAACCAGCAGGGGGAACAACTCCGGGAAAAAAATTAACATTACCGCCACATGTTCATCAATGCTCTGTGACGTTGGTGCTGGGGGGTATTCAAAACAACAATTCTCAGCTCTTCGGAACTCAGAGACCTAGGCACATACACAGAGTAGTAAAAAAAGCAAACGACAGTTTCTGAGGATATTGCCATTTCATTAAATAGAGTGATTAGCTCAGTCCTGATTGAAAAAAAAATTATCTGATTATTGTATCTAAGTTAACATTTGTGCAAAAAAATATTTGAAAAGTTGCATAAGGTTCTCCAGAATGGAGAGAAACAAAATACAGATTTAATCTGCTACAAAATTACATACTGATTTGAGTTACTGTTTGAAGAGCACAAAGGTCATGAAATATGTAAGGACATTTTCTACAAAAATAGATGGTCTTCTGGCTCACAGTCCTCTCTTCCGGCCTTCCCAGGGAAGGCCCCTGCGCTGGGTGGCCTGTGCAGGGATGCCTCACGTCGGGGTGCGTTGCTGTCTTCCCACGGGGAACTAGGTCAGCACAGGCATCCTACTGTGTGCAACCTTCTAAATGTACCTATAGACCTTCAGATTTGAAAAAACTGCTTTGGTTGGATGGTTTTGACACGTTTCAAGTGGCATTTTGTACAATGGAATTTAGAATTCAGGAATGTAAAGTGCGTGTAGAGTCTTCCGGGGCTAGCACAAGATGCCTTTCCAACTGCTTTCAGACATAGGGAAGACATGATAGGCGCTATATGCCTTTTTGGTTGTTTTCCTGTAAATGTTATTTAACAAAAAAAAATCTGCTTTTTTTCCTCCTGTTCAAATTGACAGAGTTCCTATTTAATAAATTCTAAAATAAAAACTCAAACCAAAAATAGACTATCCTACCAATTTCATAAAAGAAATAAAGGTATAAGAATTTTTATATAAAAACAAAATATCATTACTTTTTATGATGATTGCGCCATCTAGTGGGTCATTTTTTTATCAACTTGGAAAAAAGCTAAGAACAAAATCTCGTTGCTTTATAGACAGACATGACAATGGTAAAATATTTATTTTTATATCAAATAAACCTTAAATCACACTAAGCATATATAATGCAAATGTCATAAACTTATTTGAAAAATAAATCTTAAATAAAATAAATGCTCTTTGGTTCTTCTCAGAATTTTTAGGTCTGAAGCAATTAGCTCTATGTTTGAAGATTTAAAAAATTATATTTAAATCCAATATACCACTTCCTTACATTATTTATATGTTATATGTATATATACACATATATATATTTTAAAGATTTTATTTACTTATTTGACACAGAGAGAGAGAGAGAGACAGAGAGAGCACATGTAGGTAGAGCAGCAGAGAGAGGGAGAGGGAGAAGCAGGCTGTCTGCTGAGCACAGAGCCTAATGCGGGGCTCAATCCTAGGACCCTGGTGGGATAATGACCTGAGCTGAAGGCAGACACTTAACTGACTGAACCACCCAGGCGCCCCTCTTACATTATATTTTAAGAGATTTTTTTTTTCTTTTTTTAAGATTTTATTTATTTATTTAACAGAGAGAGACACAGTGAGAGAGGGAACACAAGCAGGGGGAGCAGGAGAGGAAGAAGCAGGGTCTCTGCTGAGCAGGGAGCCCGATGTGGGGGCTCCATCCCAGGCTCCATCCTGGAATAATGACCTAAGCCAAAGGCAGCTACTTAATGACTGAGCCACCCAGGCACCTCTCAAGAGATATTTTCATGATAATGATTTTATGTAAGATAACATTTTTCTTTTTGTTCCTTCCCTGGCTTCTTTATACTCTGTGAAAGGTAAATAATAAAAAGTCTCAAATCTTTATTCTTTATTTTCCACTTTGGATGACAGTATTTTTCTAAGTCTTGAAGTTAATTCATTGACATTTCTTCCTTTCACATATTTACTACTTACCTTGAGGAAAAATAGGTTTGGAGAGGTGTGTGTGTGAGGTGGTGTGTCCATAGAGTGGAAAAAACAGAAAAAAAAAAAACCAAAAAACCAAAGAGAGGTATATATTTATTCACTTAAATAATATTTGGTACTATTTTATTTATTTTATTTTCTGCAAGCTAAGTGTCTGCCACTGACCTTAGCACTGAACATTCCATAACTCTTATGGGCCCCATCCTTGGCCTCATGGACTTGCACTTTCCGAGAGGATTAGATTAATTAGTAGATAATTTAAATATTTTATTTATTTATTTATTTGACAGAAAGAGAGCAAGAAAGCACAAGCAGGGGGAGCTACAGCAGCAGAGGGAGAAGCAGACTCCCTGCCAAGCGAGGAGCCTGGTTCAGGACTTGATCCCAGGATCCTGGGATCATGACCTGAGCCAAAGCATGTTTAACTGAATGCATCACCCAGGCACTCCGTAAACAGACGATTTAAATACAATGTAACAAGTGCTAAGATGAATACTGTGGGAGCCCTTGGGAAGGACATCTAAGCAATTTTAGTGAATTCAGGGCAGACTTCTGAAGTGAAATTTGCCTACATGAATGAGTGCCTCCAGAGGGAAGGGCAATAGAGATTAGGCTGGAAAAGGAGCTTTGAGTTCAAGGGCTTTGGCTAACAGGCTGAGATAGTTCAGCTTTTTTTTTTTTTTTTTAAAGAATTTATTTATTTATTTGACAGAGTTCACAAGTAGGCAGAGAGGCAGGCAGAGAGAGAGAGAGAGAGAGAGAGCGGGAAGCAGGCTCCCTGCTGAGCAGAGAGCCCGATGCGGGACTCGATCCCAGAACCCTGAGATCATGACCTGAGCCGAAGGCAGAGGCTTAACCCACTAAGCCACCCAGGTGCCCAATATTTCAGCTTAAAAAAAAAAAAATTTTTTTTTTTTTCAAATTTTTAAGTAATCTCTATGTCCAATGTGGGGCTTGAACTCACAACTCCAAGATCAAGAGCCACATGCTCTATTGACGGAGCCAGCCAGGTGCCCCAAGGTAGTTCAGCTTCTAAGTGACAGACATGGGGAATCACATGACTGATGAGGCATATTTAAAAATATTAATTTGGTACGTATAGGATGACCCCATGGTGTAACAATAAACTCTCTAGTGATGTAAGTTTAACCTTAGGGGGATCTTACTATTTTTTTTTTTTTTTTAAGATTTTATTTATTCACTTAGAGCACAAGGGGAGGGGGAGACAGAGAATCCCAAGCAGACTCCCTGCTGAGCGTGGAGCCTGACATAGGGCTAGGTTTCTCAATCCTTAGATAATGAACTGCGTGGAAATTAAGAGTCAGACACCTGACCGCTGGAGCCACCCAGGTGCCCCAGATCTTACTGTATTTTTACCATTAGATGAGTTGGGGTGCATTCAGACTGGCATGGCCATAGATTGTTTTTGTCATTAGAATCGGGGTTGGCAAACTTTGGAAGTATACAGTTTGCTTTGTGGCCATACAGACCCTGTTGCAACAACTCTGCCAACCGTTGAAAGCAGCCACAGACAATCCACAAGTGCATGGACGTGGCTGTATCCCAATAAAACTTTATCTACGAAACCAGGTGATGGATCTGATTTGGCCCATAGGCCACGGTTTGCTGACCCCTGCGCTAGATCATTAACTGAATGGGGGCAGAGATCAGGTCTGTTTGACTCTCTTTCATAGTCCCAGGGGCTAAACCAGTTCCTGGCATAGAGTAATTTTTCATTGAATATCTGGGGAATAAATGAACAAGTAAATGAATGAGTCATGGCTGGGGAACAAGCCAATGGACAGAGGCAGAGGCTGGACAGGGAAATGGCTTTGAGGATGGAGAGGTGGACATGCAGATGTGACAAGCATCTGGTAAATGTTGGTTGGAAAAATGAAAGACTGTAGTAATGGCAAACATTTACCGAGGCTCACCGTGCATGGGTCAGGCATTCTGCTTAGCACTTTAGATGTATTAATTCATTTAATCCTCCTTATGATCCTATTAGGAGGACACTATTATCATCCTCATTTTGCAGAAGAGGAACCTGAGGAACAGAGAAGTTAAGCAAATTGCGTGGCGATTTGTGGCTGAGGGAGTCCCCGCATTTAACCGCTGTTCTGTGTCTCTTGATCTATGGAAATCTTTGGGCTTCAAAATTAAATGACTGAAAGAATATGGTACCATTATTGGGAATAGGGACATCTGGAGAATACAGTTTAATGGAAACATATAAAAATCTTCTTTTAGCTACATTGAGTTGGAGGTGATAGCTGGTGATAAAAGGGCTTTTTTCCTTTAAGTATCTAGTGACATGGCTCTTCACCTTGATGAGAAGCAAGGACCTAAGACAGATTTGTGATTAAGTAGAACAGCAGACAAATGGCTGAAGCATCATAAGCTAAGAACAGTCAAACGATCCTGAGGAATCATTGATATTATACACAGAACTGTTCTCTCAAGTCCGTTCTGAAAATATTAGCTATTATCAATTTTTAATACATAAAGAACAGTTTGTGGGTTCTTCTGCCTCTAAACATGGAGAGATGATAACACAGAACAAAGGGTTAGCACTTTAGGGATATGAATAACAGCTGCTAATGATGGCAATCGAGAGTTGAGTCTTAGAGATTTTATTAATATAGTTAATTATTTTACATCTGTGTATTTAGAATGAAACTGATTTAAATTTTTAAATTGCAGATAAACTGGGTGTTATTGACAATTTTATAGCTCAGAAACATCTATGGATTAATTTTTTCTTGTTACAATAGATATTCAACATGAAGAATTTAATTTTCCTGTAATTAGGCAAATCTAAGACTTCTGAAGTTTAGGATGAACACTGATAATATAAAAGTTAACTGAAAATGAGATGATGGAAGATTTAATATTCTGTGTTTGAATATCGCTTAAACATCATTCACTTGCTTACTAAATATTCACCAACACAGAAATATGGTACACACTCCCCGTTGTTACCAGGGTGAATAAGAAGCAGAAAACATGGTTTTGCTTCCGAAGGGTTTCATGATAATTTATTTACAACAAATTATTCATGTGAAATATATATGATATATGTAAAATATACAATTCACAGTTTATTAGGGCCTCATTTTAGTGCCAGGCACCATGTGAAGTACTTTGTAGCTAGTAACTCATTTAATACCCATATTAACCCTCTGAGGTAAATCCAATTACTAATTTTCTGTATGTAGTTAAAACACAGAGACATAGAGAATTGTAACCCCTTCCTAACCTCCTTTTTCAGTTTACCGCATAGATTCTTATTGCTTTGCATAAGAGAGATTCTTTTATATATGTTGAGGGTAATGAGGGAAAATTATTTCAATTGTCATTGTCAGATGTGAGTAGAAAGAAAAAGCTCTTGGAGGGGGGGCGCCTGGCTGGCTCAGTTGGTAGAGCATGTGACTCTTGATCTCAGGGTTGTGAGTTCGAGCCTCATGTTGGGTGTAGAGATGACTTAAAAATAAAATCTTTAAAAAGAAAAAGAAAAAGTTCTTGGAGAAAATTTACCTTGAGCGGGATCTACAAGAAAGTTACGGTTAACCAATTTGTGGGTTTTCTGTGCATACGCAATATCAGATACAGTACTTAAAATGAAATAATAAACTCACATGAATAATGGAAGTAATGCATGTTGTTTAGCAACAGATAGCCACACAGCTTAAAGGGTTCCACGTCAGCATATACAACTTATTGCTCTGCTATTTGAGGGAAAAGAGAAATATACATCAATCTCCTGTTGTACTGAATGGCTTCATTCGTGTTGGTGTGCTTTTCTTAATGATTTATTTCCATTTTAGAAGTAAGCTGGGACGATAAGGTAAGTGTGATACTGGATTCGAGCCTTTGAAAAATGTGCCGACAAGCATATAACAAGTGAACCTCCCTGTGTGGTGGAACGTGATGCCGAGGCTGAACATGCCCGCGAGGAAGGGTTGCCATGATCGCTGCACCTGCTGAGTTCCCCTTGGCCCTCCCTTCCTTGCTGGTGATAGCACTCAGCAAACTCTTTGGTGACACCTCACAGAGTGTAGAAGGGGGAGAAGAAACTACTCTTTACCTACTAATAAAAGTACTGGCAGTGGTCTGTGGGCCCCAGTCCTCACGGTTCTGTCCTCCAAGGGTAGGGGCCGAAACATTGTTTTACGTCAACAGCTGGACTCAGTTTCTCTTAGTGACGGAATTGTCTTCAGGAAACCATTTACACGAGCTTCTTGGAGTAAATGGTGGGCCCTAGCAGAGGTAATGTGAGCTTGAGCCTGGACTACAAAAAGAAAATAGCTAAATTGCTCTGCAAAGAGCCAGAAGGGAAATTTGGGTCATTCTAACCCAGAATCAGTTGGAGCAAAATGAAGCAAAGACGAGAAGACAAAGATAAGTGGAGTGGATCGGCCATGTATTTTTTCTGCAGGGGTGGGATGACCAAAACACAAGCTGAAAGTTGTTTAGGTGGCCAGGAAATAAACGGTTCCCTTCTACAGCTGCACACATCGCCGCCTGCTGCACCGATATAAACTGTTGGATCTGTCTTAAAGTGTGAACGGTTTTGTTAATTTAATAGAAATCAAATAAGTTGTCACTTTCAGGCACACACTGTATGGAGTAGAGTCTGTATGGGTGGATGGGAGATTTGGAACCAGACAAGGTTTTGAGAGTATACCTAACCCTCCTGGAGTCTGCATTAACCTTGGAAAGATCTTTGGACCTTCACAGCGGATAGATGTAGCTCTCAAGGGTCTGGGAGAAAGCAACTGACATCTGAGCTACACAAAAAGCAGGAGAAAAAGATATTCCCCTTAAACCACAGTAATAGGGAGGCTTGCTAAAATCTACACTGAATTCATAGTTCCCACTGTTATTTTCTCCCTGCTTTAATAAAGGAAGAGAAAGTATGAACTCCTTTTGGAACTTACATCCTTCAAACGCATTTTCCATAGGTGGCATCAAATAATGGATTTGCAGAGTTTTGGCAGCTAAGAACTCAAGGTGGGGAAAGACTGGAATAAAAGAGCCCCACATTTTAAAAGTAGTTATCTATAACTGGTAGAATCATGTTATACTTTATTTTATACTTTATGAATTTTACAAATTAGACAAGATGTATATTATATGTACTGTTGTTTTTTAATTCAAATATATGTAAAAGTATAAAAGCATAGTATTAATCAACCTCTTTAACAAGTTTCAAATCATCAGTTTTTAGCTCTTTAGTTTCATTTGCTTCTCTGTCTACTCCTTTTTCTTTTTTGGACAAAATATTTTGAAGCAAATCCAATTATCTGGAAATACTTCAGCATATATCATTAACAGATAATAAACTTAAAAAAACCTCCACAACCAAATATTAGTATCATACCCAAGAAAAATAACGTTAATTCCTCATGATCTAATTTTTTTTTAAGATTTTATTTATTTATTTTACAGACAGAGATCACAAGTAGGCAGAGAGGCAGCCAGAGAGAGAAAGGAGGAAGCAGGCTCCCTGCTGAGCAGAGAGCCTGATGTGGGGCTCGATCCCAGGACCCTGAGATCATGACCTGAGCCGAAGGCAGAGGCTTTAACCCACTGAGCCACCCAGGCGCCCCATGATCGTCTAATTCTTGTGTTCAGTTAATTACGATCATCTCAAAAAAATCTTTTTTTTTGTTTTAACATTTCATAAGGACCCAAACAAGTTCTCCAGATCCTTGTGCATAGTAGAAGCATCTTCCTAAGGCTTCTTACTTAGATAAAAATTCTCCCTCTGCATTTCTTTCCATCCATATGCTTTTTGTGTTGTGTGCCCAGTAGAATTTACCATATTCTAGATTTGGTTGGTTAGATCCTTATAATATTGCTTGACTAGTTTTCATCTATTGCCCTGATTTTTCAGAGTCTTGTAGATACAGAGGCTTGATCAGATTCACTTTCAGGTTTTTTACTGCGTTAGAGGTGGTACTGTGTAGGTAATGACATCGCATCAGGAGGCGCATAATGTTTGTTCTACATTCAATTTCGATGGGCCAGTTGGTTCAAGTGGTCTTCGCTTGATCCAACCATTATACAGTTTTCTGTCAACCTTTCATTAATGATCCAAGCAGCCATTATTTTCCCTGATGGTTATAAAATGGTGATATTTCAAATTCTATTATTTATAGAATAATATGCACTTAAATTAGTTCAGTTCCTTTTTCTCCCCCCCAAGATTTTACTTATTTTCTTGACAGAGAACACAGGCAGGGGGAGCTGCAGGCAGAGGGAGAGGGAGAAGCAGGCTCCCTGCTGAGCAGGACCCTGGGATCATGAACTGAACTGAAAGTGGACGCTTAACCAACTGAGCCACCCAGGTGCTCCTAAATTATATTTTAGTTCTAATAAGAATTACTTCTCATCAATCATCTGGATAGTTACTTTTATTTTGTATTAGTTACCTATTGCTGCATAATAAAGTATTCCAGACCTTAATGGTTCAAGGCCATAATAACCATTTATTGTTAATACAGACCATAATAGATTCCTCTGCTTTCAGGCTTGCCACCTGCAAATTCATTCCCTATACAACTGCCCGAGGGTCTATAAAAAATAGAGTCCGACCATTATTAAACTGTTCAGTGGATAGAATCATTTAATTCTTAAATCTCACAATTTAAGGAAGGAATAAGTGCCAATGACTTTTTACCTAGCTTTGAAGTCAAAAGTTGTCATTTACAGAATATCTTATGATTTATACAGCTCAGCCCTATTCTGTGTGAGAAAGGACTGCAGAAGGATGTGTCTCTTTGGAGGGCCACTTGGAGGCTGGCTACTATACTCTTTCTAGGAAAAGAAGGTTGAACCTATCCATCTTTCACTTTAGTCGAATTTCAGAATAATGAATGGTACACTAACAACTTCATAGGTGACAAGTTTTTTTTTTTTTTTAATCCCTTGGTGGAATGTGTGTATGGAGTACATTACAACTACATGTATTTTATATACTGGCATGTTTAAATCCATTACAGACATTATTCTCTGGAATTCTGAAATGGTCACATCTTTGGCCAGTGGGAGTCTCTTTAGGTTGGCTTCTGTCTTCTTTTAAAATCGCCCTAGTAGTCTTTGACAACTCTCCTGCTTTCAGGCACAAAAGACATCCAGGATAGTATCATATATTTCCTACCCTAGAGTCGAATGTCCAGTTATACGAGAAGTCCTGTTTTATTTATTCTTATTTTTTTTAGAAGTCCTGGTTTATTATTTTGTGGAAAATGCTATTTGGAAATAATTTTGGTATTAGAGTTTTCATTCTTACTGAATTACTGTTGTTCCTAGATTTCTTTAGTAGATATAGCTAGGAAATACGTACTTTGGAAGGAGAAAATCAGGTCATGAATTCATATGTTATTTCTAGTTACTCCCTTGGGTTATAGCCATCCATTCATCCATCCATCCATCAAGCTATCTTACTAAATAGCTATTTTTATCTTTATCTGTAGTTTCAAAATAATACCAATGCGACCACTAACATGAAGACTGTAGGATGCGAAATAAAATATCTGTATGGTTCTTTTTGTCCTTATGATATAACCCACTGTACAGTCAATTTATAATCAATTGAACTAAATCTTATCTCTTAGGTTATGCCAACAATTTGAAATACAGTTAGATTCATTTATTTCCTTATTTTCTTTCAGTACTTAAGAATTACTCCTTTTCTATTTTCTGGGTGATTAAAAGTCCAGTTTTTTGGGGGGGTTTGGGTGAGCCTTGGTGATGGGTTATTAAGGAGGGCACGGATTGCCTGGAGCACTGGGTGTTACATGAAACAATGAATCATGGAACACAATAAAAAAACAAAAAACAAAAAACAAGTCCACCTTTCATCCCTGTTACTTCCTTATTTTCTTTCTCATTCTACAGGTGGCCATTTATAATTTTTTTCCTGTATTCTGCCTGTTTTTTTTTAATCCTTAGAAAAACATGACCATATGTGTATGTATACATAAATACACGTGTCTATGTGTATGTATTTATATCTATTTATCTATATCTATCATTCCCTCTTCTTGCATGCTTCTTTACCCTACTTTTTTCACTTTCTATATCCTGAGGATCACTCCACAGCAACATAGCAACATATAAAGATTTTCATAGCCATGTCCTCTGTGGTGTAAATGTTCTCTAGCTTTACTTATCAGATACGTAGTGACGCACATCTTGTGTTTAAACGAAGAGAGTTTGCTCTGGTAGCGCCAGTGTCTGTTTCTCTATAGCCTCACCGCAAGATTAGACAAGTTTTTTAGCTCTTAATCTTAGCCTTAACTTGGAACCCCTAGAAAACAGAGTCTAAAAGCAGTTCCACGGAAATGAAGGGGTACTCTGCCTGGCAAGCAAGAGTGAGAGAGAGCGAAGTGAGGGGAAGGAAGAAAACCAAATGGGAGGTAGTGAGTTACCCAGCTGGCTACACCCGCTGGCTGCTTGGAGATGGGGTATTTCTTGAGGGGCTGGACAGAGCGATACAATTCTTGGGAATATTGAAGCAGGGAGAAAAGCACAGCAGGAGCAGATAGGATGACAGCAGGCCCTGTCACACCTTGAACAACAGAAGAAAGGAAAGACTAAGGAGCATTATGAGCAGGAAAGAGGCAGGAGGGGAATTTTTAGCAAGATTCAGAGGGAGGGGGGTTTGGGAGCAGGGTACTAGTTGGCAAACGTCACCATCCCACAGAGGAGCACTAGGAGACTGGACGAAACACTTCTGGGTGAAAGCAGAAGACAAAAATGGACAAAGAATTCTTAATTTGGAGAGTTTGGGGGACCCCAGAGAGTCTACGATTGGGCACTATAGTTTGGAAACCTCCAAAATTTTATGCAAATTTTTGTGTCTTCAGCGTGTTTATTTTTCAGAGGAAAGGATTTTTAGATTTCACCTGATTCTTGGACATCTGTGAGCCAAAAAATAATCAGGAAACCCAGCGTCAGTGAGATTCTGCACTCACGGATAGATTTATGTTGTGAATAAGCCTCGTTTATGAACTTAGTTTAAGTCTCGGGTGCCTTTCACAACTTACGGCCACATTCTCTCTGAACTCCTATCCTACTTACTGTCTGTGCAGCTCACTTTTACATTTAGCTTGGTTTTTGTAGTTTCGGTTTTCCTACTCTGTGCTTTTCTTTCTTTCTTTTTTTTTTTTTAAATTTTATTTATTTATTTATTTGACAGAGAGAGAGATCACAAGTAGGCAGAGAGGCAGGTAGAGAGAGAGGGGAAAGCAGACTCCCTGATGAGCAGAGAGCCCATTGCGATGCGGGGCTGGGCTTGATGCAGGGCTAGGCTCGGGGCTGGATCCCAGGACCCTGAAATCATGACCTGAGCTGAAGACAGACACTTAACTCAGGTGCCCCTACCCTGTGCTTTTCTTAAAGGAACAAGCCTCATATCACCCCCTCAGTCATTGTCAGAATTTGACCATAAGGTGTTAAAAGAAACTGAGACATATTAAACATTTTGAGTTTATTTAAGCAAAGATTGACTTGAACCGGGTAGCCTCCAATCTAGCAGAGAGAAAGGAGCTCTGAGGAGCTGTAGCAAATGAAAGACTTTTACCGCTAGAAGGGAGTGGGAAACAAGGAAGTTACACTGGCAAAAAAGCAGACTGGTTATGGCAAGATCTTATTCCTTTAGAGGATGGCAGGGGTCTATCAGGCAGATTATCTAAGTCGTGCTGATCAGGCGATTCCCGACTGACCGGTTTCAGACTCCACTTCTGGGACAGCCTAAACTCTAATTAAGTTAAGTATCAGTTTGGCGCTGTAGGGCTGAGCATAAGCAACTCCATTTGGGGCCTGTTGTCTTGTTTTTAACAAAGGTCAAGCAAAATGCAAATTGAATGAAGTAAAATCTGCTTAAAAACCTGTTGCACAAAACCCATGTACATATATGGATAAGTTACAACTAAACAGATCTCTTCTTTTAGCCCTGGCTGCTGACTAACAACCGAAATAGCTTACTGGTTCTCTGTTGCATCAGAGCTCATCCCGGGAGCATGAAGGCCTTGCATGAACTCTGCCTTATTATACCCTCATTTGAGAAACTGCATTAGGACACAGCTGGATCTGTGTATGCTGACATACTTGGAGCAGGAAAGCAGGGCCTGCAGGGTTTACCGAGTCCAGAGTCCTCACCTTATCAAGCCCGACCCCCTATCTTACTTGGCACAAGACTGTCCCTTATGTATCCATAATGTCTCCTACTCCCAGCTGTGAGGCAGATAACCAAAGAGATCATTCTGAGTTTTGTTTTTTGTTTTTTTTAATGTATACCATCCAGCTATGCATTGGTAAGATACTCTGAGCAATTTTGAGAGTTTGCATGAAACACCATGAAATTTATGCTTTTGGGACTTGCCTTTTGAGCATTAAAAAATATTTTATTGTGTGTGTTAGTTATTTTTCAGAAAAAGACCAAACTTTAGCTTTGATCTGTCTATGCTGTGACCTAGAAATTCAACTTAGTATCAGTTTCATTTAGGTAAAAGACAAAAGTGTGGAGCCATGTAAAGGTAAAAGTCTGGGATAGAGGAAAACTTCTTAAACACCACTGAAAAGTACATTACAAAGAAAACATCTTTTTTAAAAAGGGATTCCTATTATTAAGATTGGAGCAGAATTACAAAACTTACTGAAAGGAGTAAATTCTCTGTAAACTCCTGCTACTAGTAGAGCTGAATATCTGTGAGTGGGAACCTTAATATTTTT
Organism: Lontra canadensis; assembly: GCF_010015895.1. NCBI lineage: Eukaryota > Metazoa > Chordata > Mammalia > Carnivora > Mustelidae > Lontra > Lontra canadensis. The sequence continues at coordinate 12,187,115 of NW_022631021.1, read as the reverse complement.
AAACAGCTTTAGTGAGGCATAATTTACACACCATAAAATTTGCCCCTTTTAAATTCAGGAAGCTGTACTTTAAATAAGTCATTATATGCAATAGTCACAAGAGCTACTTCTGTCTGTACAGTAGTGCTTCACGTGTAGTCAATACGGTGACTATTTTGTTGTTATTTTACTTATTTATTTACTTAAAATATTTTATTTATTTATTTGACAGACAGAGATCACAACAAGTATGCAGAGAGGCAGGCAGAGAGAGAGGAGGAAGCAGGCTTCCCGCTGAGCAGGGAGCCCGATGTGGGGCTCGATGTGGGGCTCGATGTGGGGCTTGATGTGGGGCTCGATCCCGGACCGTGACCTGAGCCGAAGGCAGAGGCTTAACCCATGAGCCACCCAGGCGCCCCTTATTGTTATTTTAGTAAGAAGATCCCAAACATTTTGGGTCCCAATTTTGATAAGAAAGATTTAGAATCCTGTAAAGAAACTTGTCAGAGGTGTCGTTCCCACTGTACATGATTAATCAAGTCTATTAGTTATTCAAGTCAAGGCTCTCAATTTAGACCGTGAGAAACAGCTTTCCACCCACACAGGAATTCATGAAACCCCCAGGGTTTGTGTTATAAGGCAAGTTACTTCCAATTTGGAGAAAATATGAAAAGTCAATTGAAGTCAACTTCATTAAAAAAAATTAAGAATAAATGAACAGATTACATCCTGCAGCTAAAGAGATATTTAACACTTTTGTTGCCTTACCTATATCATTAGCTGCTTTAAAATTTATTTCTTGTTATTTAGGTTCTGGAGAGAGCTTTCATCCTGGAGCTAGAACATTTGATTTTGGGGCGTGCTGTACTACTTTTAAAGTGCTGGTTTATCCTCTTGATTTACTCGCAATCTCTGAGGCTTACTTTCCCATCCATTAAATTGGGACTAGGATATTTGCTGCGACTAATTTAGGAAGGTGTGATTAGGAGCAACAGAAATAATGTATGCAAAAATGCTGCTGTGCAATTGTATGGTATTACTTTTGTTACCACAAATCAAGAAAATTTTCTATATTACTCAAGATGATCTGTAAATAGTTTTTAAGTGTCTATCTACACTTGACACTATATTTTCCAAGATAAACACCTGTGGCTTTTAAATGGAAACAGGCCCTTTATTCCATATGGAATAATGACGAGTTGGAGTGAATTTCTTACGTGGTCCTTCAATTTCCTCTACTTTCTTACTGTAACTTCCATTCTTTATTACTATCAGTTTACTTATTATCACATTAAAAGATGACAAAAACACCTCATGGATGACCTGAAGAATGACCACATTTCTTAGATAAAGTGAGGTAAATTTGTTTTTTTGAATAATTAAGCTTAATTAAATAGCAAATTAGAACGCATAAGTTGTAAAGCAAACCTAAAGATTTCATTAAAGATTGTAAAGAAGTAACAATAAAACCATAATGGTTAAGCTAATTCAAACATATATTTCTTTATGACGGTGGCATCCCAAGCCTCAGGTTTTGTCCTAAGTACCTCCATGGCCTTGAGCACATTACACATTTTTTATTTGCAAGTTTCCATAAAATTCAGCTAATATTTTTAATTTACTGATCAGCACATTAGATGACTTGGACATTCCAGAACACCAAGAATTTTCATTCTTGTTTTGGATTAACTTAGATTTGATTCCCCACTGACCTTCCTCCCACAATCATAATTGGTAGGTCATAATATCCCATGAATATTTCTCTGCAATATCTTCTAAATTAATTCTTTCCTTTTTTATGGCTATTTATTAAAACCAGTCCCTTCAGAATGTGTTTAGATTTTCCAAAACTGTCTCCTACTGATACTCCAATATATCCATGCTGTAAGGGGATGTCGACAGGATTGTCTTTACCGTGGCTTTTTCCTGCCTAGAAACTGCTTCTGTCTCATTCTTGAGGACAATCACAAAGCCTTGATGAACATTTCTGCTAACACTCTCAATGCTATGAATTTAAGATTCTTTTCCATGGTGTCTGGAATGAGATGTAGTGGCTCATTTCCATTGTTTAAAAGAATTGAGAAGATGGCATCAATGTTGCAAGGACCCTTCCCAGGTGCTTTTATCCGTCGCCCAGTCACCTAGGAAGTCCACATCAAAACATTTTGAATGTGCCCGTCAGTGTGGGTTTCTAGTGTGTATGAGTGGAGTGCTGCTTAGCACGCAAATGACCTACTAGTTTCTTACTTAATAATGTCATACTTACTAAGCAGCAGATCTACCCTCTATGCATGTCCCACCGTTGGCACATTTCATTAAACTGCAGGGAGAAGCATCGCACTGGTCAACGCTGCGCCCGGCAGTCGGGTGGCCCTCAGGGTCTCCCAGGCCTCTGAAACGGCCCTTGTCAGTGCGAACTTGCACAGTAAAAATGCAACCTGGGAGAAAGGCAAAAATACTTCATATTAAAACACTGGAAGAAACAGACAAAACAAGAAGAGAATTTTTAAAGAAGCATTTGTTTCATGATAAAGTAATACATGTCAATTTTTAAGACCATAAAAATGTAAAAACACAGAGACGCAGAGAGAAAAATAAAAAAAATTATATACAGTATCAACACTGTAGAAAAGACAATTTTTTTTTTAAGATTTATTTATTTATTTGAGAGAGAGAGTGAGCAGGGGTGGGGCAGAGGGAAAGAATCTCAAGCGGACTCCACCTAGAGCGGGCAGCCTGAGGTGGGGCTTGATCCCAAGACCCTGAGATCATGACCTGAGCTAAAACTAAGAGTCGGCCGCTCAACCAACTGAGCCACCCCTTGCCCCCAGAAAAGACAATTATTAACATCTTGGTATGTATTATATACCACTAATTATTAACACACTAATTATTATACACACAGCAGTTTTTCTATGGTTAGCTGTATTTTCTTGTAAACAAAAATAGAATCCTGCATTAAACTCTATAATATATAGTATTCCAAGCATTTGTATAGCATAAATACCATTAACCTTTTTGCATAGCATTAACTATTTTTAAATGATGGCCTACTGTTGTTTCATATAATATACATAGTTAACCTTCAATTATTGGGCAATTGACTCATTTCTACTTTTTTGCTATTAAAAATAATGCTATGATTAACGTTATATGGATATTCTTTGTGTATTTGCTAATTATTTTCTTAGTATTATTTTCTAGCAGTAACACTACTAGCACAAAAGATATGGATGCTTTGAAGGATGTCCCAGTGTCATAGATATTTTGCACGATTTTATTTCCCCCACTCACTACTGGAACATCTGCTTCTTCATAATCATCACATGCAAGAGATTATTGTGTTTCCTTTTAAAATGGAATAAAGAATAAAATTTTCTTTTGCTTTTTTTTTATAAATTTAAATCTCTCTCTCTCTCTTTTTAAGATTTTATTTATTTATTTATTTGTCAGACATAGAGAGAGCACACACACACAAGCAGGCACAGTGGCAGGCAGAGGCTGAGAGAGAAGCAGGCTCCCCACTGAGCAGAGAGCCCGATGCAGGACTCGATCCCAGGACCCTGAGATCATGGCCTGAGCCGAAGGCAGTGGCTTAACCGACTGAGCCACCCAGGCGTCCCTTTCTTTTGCTATTTTTAATTGGGGTTGAAAACCTCTTAATAAATTTATAAGTCATTTGTATTTCTTCCTTTACATTTGTTCATTATGTAATTTTTTCCTCTATTTACCACTTTAAACACTAATTTGGAAGACCTGCTTACATAATGAGTGTATTAGTTGTTTGTCCTATATTGTTAATACTTTCCTCAGTTTAATATTTGCCATTTAATTTTTCTTATGGTGAAGCTCTTATTTTTTTATGTAGAGAAGTTTGTAATTTTTATGTTGTCTCATTTCTCTTTTTTTCCCTTCCAGGACTGGTCTCCGCGTATATCCTTAGAAAGGTCTTTCCCAGGTATACACTGAATGACCTTACGGATATACGGAATCTAAATAAAGTCTAGCTCATAGAAGCAGAGTGGAATGGTGGTTGCCAGGGGCTGGGAGTGGGAGAAATGGGGAGAGGTTAGTCAAATGGTACCAACTTTCACTTATAAGATGAGTAAGTCCTGGGGATCCAATACACAGCATGTGCCTATAGTCAATAATACTGTATTATATACCTGAAATTTCCTAAGAAAATAAATTGTAAGTGTTCTCACCACACACACATACAAGGTAGCCATGTTAGATGATGAATGTGTTAACTCGGCCATAGTACTCTTTTCACAATGTATATGTATTCCAAATCATAACATTCTACACCTTAAATATATACTATTTTATTTGTCAATTGTATTCAGTAGTACTGGGAAAAGAAAGATCTTTAACACCCCAATATTAGGAAAATATAAACAAAAAGGGCAGTTCAACAAAGACTTTATATGCAACTGTTTGGGACCCTGAAATGTATTATAATTTTACTTCACTCCTTCAACACTTATAGTTTATTTATAAAGTATTTTTAAGTCAATATGGTTATCAGTCATAAATAGTGTCTTTAAAATGAGAAAATAAAGGCTAGCCTAGATTTTATTTTTGAAACTTTAAGGAGCTAAAAGCATGGAATAATTCCTCATGGTGAAAAAGATGGGCTCAGTTTTGAAAGGTCAAGGATTTACTTTCCAACTTAATTTCCACTGGCATTTTCACTGACGAGCACCACTCTCAGCAGGCACTGGTATTTTCTTATTGTGAGAGAACAATGATTGTCCTGCCTCAGATTTAACCTTTGTTATTTCTCCAAGTCCTGCCATCTGCTCTTACACAAAAAAAGCACTGCACAAAATGAAGAAATTAATGAATGCCACCAGCTGTATACAGAATAACCAGGTAACTTAATTAACAAAGCAGGGTTTCTCATGCTTTTTGCAGAGTGAAATGCACTTGGCAGAGAGCAGAAGTGTGAGTAGAGAATGGAGTCAGGTGGGTCTGGGTTCAATTGTAACCTCTGCCACACAGTGGGTAGCTGATCCAAGCCCAAGTGCCAATCTTTGTGCTTTTAAAATGGGGATAAGAATAACTATTCTATGAATTAAGAGGAATGGGGTAATATCCATAAACTGGCCAGTATAATCCTTGGCAATTAGCAGGTGGCATATTCTACTCTGTCTTCCTAACTGTCTCAAGACCTTTACTGCCTTTATAAAACTTTTTTTCTTTTTAGCAAAAATTGAGCTTTTTGTAGTTTTTATAACCATGCACTAAAAAAACCTTGCAAATGACTCTAACAAATATTAAATTCTGAAATGTTTTATTTAAAACCACTTCTCCTTTGTATGGATAAATGAAGTGCTTTTGTTATGAGGAACTGCTGAAATAGATTTTTGGCTAAAAACATGGCAATGCTATATTTAGAGAAACATTTGGCTAATACAAATAGTTAAATGTGTTTATTTTACAGAGAGATGCTTCATGTCAGTCAACATATGCAGTTTACGGGCAATGACAGTGGAAGCCATATGTAGAATATATACTGTATATTTTCAGTCCTACTAACACAGCAAAGTATAATCTGCTTAGTATCACAACATGCAGGGGCGCCTGGGTGGCTCCATCAGTTAAGCCTCTGCCTTTGGCGGAGGTCGTGACCTCAGGTTTCTGGGATGGAGTCCAGCATTGGACTCCTTGCTCAGCAGGGAGCCTGCTTCTCCCTCTGCCTCTGCTCCTCCCCCTGCTTGTGTTTGCTCTCCCAAATAAGCAAGTAAATAAAATCTTAGGGAAAAGAAAAGTTTAGCACCATGCACCACGTATCCAATACATACTTCCTGCAAATGGTAAAGTACTTATGATAAAGACTTGGAAGATATCAGCCGTGTGTATCACATAAGTGATGGCATTTTTTGGACAGTAAGATAATACTTAAATTGTGGCAATAAATCCTTTCTGCCCCTCACCTTGTGTTCTGGTTTTGAAAAGTACCATGCCATTAAAAAGAGAGAGAGAAAGCTGAACTAACAAGAAACTGACCATACTGACAGAACAAGGTGTTTTAGCTGGAATAACATGTTCTTTACAGTGTTGTCGATGAATCTGAATCTATTTCATGCCCACTCTGGTATTCAGTTGAGTGATAAATACTTAGTAATGCTGGTATCAATGAATCCGAGCTGCTATAACACCAGAATAATAGTTAGCTGGGACGGTAGATTTCCCCAGGTTCACACTGGCCGAGAGTAACTTCTGGTTCTACGTTAGGACTAAATAGGTCTGTCAGTGAAAGCAACAGATCTTGGAACACTGATGAACGTGAGGGATCTTCTTCACATAAAAATGCACTTGGGGGGGCACCTGAGTGGCTCAGTGGGTTAAGCCACTGCCTTCGGCTCAGGTCAGGATCTCAGGGTCCTGGGGATCAAGCCCCGCATCGGGCTCTCTGCTCAGTGGGGAGCCTGCGTCCCCCTGCCTCTCTGCCTACTTGTGATCTCTCTCTCTCTGTCAAATAAATAAAGTAAAATCTTAAAAAAAAAAATGCACATGGGCACATGTGCAATTATGGGTGTGGTTTCAGAAGACTCAAGGACCCACTGAATCCCACCCAGGAACCTCAAGCTGAGAACCCTGCAGCTTGGGAAGAGATGTAACTTTGGAGAGGAGGGTGGAATTCTTACAGCAGGTGAGAGAGTAAGGCCTCTGTCTGGCTTACATCGATTATTCTGGATAAGGGTTAAATAACCTCAAGATCTTCACAAGTATTAAAGGTTATAGGGAAGTAATGGCTCATTAGAAACCATTTCCAGAACAAAAACAAATGGGCTTTATCAACAGTAGGGATTTATATTTTAGACAGGGAACTTCTGGATTAGAGACATTTATCACTAGTGTTTATAAAAATATGAAAGCCTAAGTCATATACTCTTTTACTATGTGTAATCTCCATTCTAAAGCAAATGTGGTAGCTTTAGTCTATTTTTTTTCTTAAAGATTTTATTTATTCATTTGACAGAGACCACAAGTAGGCAGAGAGCCAGAGAGAGAGAGAGGAGGAAGCAGGCCCCCCACCGAGCAGAGAGCCCTATGCGGGGCTCGATCCCAGAACCCTGGGATCATGACCTGAGCTGAAGGCAGAGGCTTTTAACCCACCTAGCCACCTAGGCGCCCAACCTTAGTCTATTTATTAAAAATTTTCATGAAATTCTGCATTTGTTTTGTTATGATTAATTAATACAGTGGTTTCCAAATTGAGGGAGGCTTATTGAAATGCAAATTTTATTTATTTATTTGTTGAAATGCAAATTTAAAGATTCCATCACGGATATCGTGATGAGGTTGTTCTGGCATAGTGTCCAGAAATCTATATTTTAAGGAAATTATCCTATATCCTTCTTTACAGACAGTAGTAGTGGGTCCTGCTGTGATCCGGTTGTGATGGTACACTCGCAAAAAATACCCAAAACTTTCAGAACATAGAGAATGTGTGTTAATAATAGACGAGAGGTGGTCAGCAGGGGAGGAGTCAAGAGACAAGTGATAAGATTAGGGGCTTTCAAGGTCATGAAACTTCCAAGAGACCGGATTAAGAGGCATTTGCTGAGACAACCTGCCCAAGACTTAGATCCCGAGAACCCTGGCAGCTGACGTGGTTCCAGGTGTGTGCAATCCCAGTGTTTCTGTCAGAGGAAGGACCTGCCATGTGCTTGCTGCACTCGGCTCCCCGACACACTTCCGGAGAAAATGACAGGTTTGGGGAGAGCCTCTGTTCTCATTAGCAAGGTGTACAGAAAATTCATAATACAAGGGAGAAAATCACACAAGAAAACCACAGGAAGCACTGGACTTCAATAAATCTGACGATATCAAATCCAAGGACACACGATAGAATTATAATAATATAAACATACATCGAGTGTTTAACATGCATTAGTTTTGGGACTAAGCATTTACTATAATTATTTCACTTAATTGATTAACTCAGAAGAACCCTATGAGGTAGATATTTTTCTCCTCTGAGGAGAAAAGAGAAGGAAATGGAAGCTCAAAGAGTCCGAGTGGCAGGCTACAAGTTACGCAGTGGCTACGTGGCAGAGCCTGAATCTGAGGAAGCCCCGACTCCAGAGCCTGCTCCTAACCGGTGTCCGCATGTGTGGTGGAGAAGAAGAAGCCAGTGTCTGAGAGGAGCTGTGCCCCATCCCACCAGCAGCACCGTCATCGTCGCCAGCGTGAAGCAGGCACTGTAAGCCAGGCGCCAACCTTGTGCTCTCTCAGCATTCCCTCAATTTCAGAATTACACAGGAGAGAAGTGCTGTTCTTACTCCATTTGACAGGTGAGGCACAGTGAGGCACAGGGAGGTGACTGGCCAGGGCCCTGAGGCTTGTAGGTGGCAGAGCTGGGGTGCACACCCCAGCTGGTTGCTGGGTTTCGGAGTCCACGCTCTTATCCCTATTCCCGGAGTATTTGTCTGTGAATAAATGACAGCAAGGTTTGATGACCCCTTCCTGCCCCCAGGGTCTCCACTTACTAAGGGGAAGATGCGCATCTTTGTATTCATAAGTTTACCCATCCTTTTTCTTGAATATAGTGTTTTTAAGAACTCATTGATTTGTCATGCTCTTACAATTCTTTCCAGATGATCTGCTGCTGTGCAAGAACTGTCGAGTTCCTACACTGAGCACAGCGCCTTAACATGCTTTAAACTCTTCTGTAAGACACCCTTCTGAGACTTAGCACTGATTACATAGTCAAGGAAAAAGTTTCCTGGACAGCCTGGGCAGACGAACTCATTTTACCGGAAGATGACCTTGTGTCATGCGGGTTAGCTGTGTTGCTTTCATATTTTCCCGTACATGGGCTCCTGCATCCGTGTTTCGGCAGACGTCAGGGAAGGTGGGGAGAAGGATGCTGCCAGGCAGGCAGAGGACTCAAGTGCCTGGAATGGCTTCTGATGGCAACTCCTGTCCTGCCGAGATGTGCCTCACACCCTGCTCCCTACTCCTGGACTTCTGCCGGAGAGTAGGCTGGTCACGGGTGGGTGGCTGAGGACACTATAACCAACAGCTCCTTGAGCAAATATCCTGAGACTAGGATCCGTCAAAAAGCTTATTTTCACCAAATGCACTATATAATAATTCAATGCATGTCTTTATCTCACCACTCTATTGTGAATCAGCTTTGTGGGAGAAGGTCTGAGTCTATTTCCCTTCTGAACACAGAGAGACAATGACAATACAATCACTTGCTCAAGCAAAATGTTCCCCCTTAACCCTCTTGACTCATGGGCTACACCTAGGTGGTGTGGATCAGTTAACTGCAGTCATCTCTCACCTGCATATCAAGTGTGTTCCAAAGTTAGTTGGAGTTTCAGTTTTTACTGTGACTCCATGAGGTTTACCTTTCTTGCCCTATATTAAAAAGCACCCGATATACATATACATACAAATATATATATATATATATATATATATCTATATATATATATCTATATCTATATCTATAATTAGAGGCACCTGGGTGGCTCAGTCAGTTGAGCATCTGCCTTCGGCTCAGGTCATGATCCCAGGGTCCTAGGGTCCAGTCCTGCCTTGGGCTCTCTGCTCAGGGGGAGTCTGCTTCTCCCTCTCCCTCTGTCACTGGCCCTACTTGTGATCTCTCTCTCTGTCAAATAAATAAATAAAAACTTAAAAAAAAACTTAGTCATGCCCCTGATTCCCCCATATCATGCTCTATTTTTCCTTTTTCTCCCTACAGAATTTGTCAGCTTATACTATTTTCTTATAGTATTTTTACTTACTCATCATATTCAGTGTTTATTGTCTTTACCCAACTGGAATGTACACTCACAAGGGCGGGGATTTTTGTTTTCTTCATTGAAACACACTACACATGTAGTACATAGGTAGAAATTGATGAATGAACAGTGATTGAATGCTTTCTATTAAAATCAAATTTCGATCAAATCTGATTAGAAAGAAATCCATATTTCTGGTTTTGGAACAAGAAGTACATTATTTAAGGTTTTTTCTTGTCTCAGAATTTGAAACGGGTAGGTAGAACGTAAAACCATCCATGCCTTACCTTGAAAGCCGTTTTTAAAATTGGCTCCACTGGGTAAGAGATCTGGTGTGTATTCACTGTAGCCACCTACATAAAACTGACTGATGACATTGAGACCAACCAGTCTTCCCGGGGAGATGACGGATTTATTTTTATGATCATCTACCTTCAAAAGGAAAAGAATTCAAAACGTATTAGAAAAGGAATTAATTCCCCAGGGTGAACTGTTAAGATACTGTTTTATTTCCCATTAACTTGGCATGAAAAATTCACAAAGACCTGAATTTTGAAAAAAAACCAAAAAACAAAAAACCTCACCACTCTATTCTTTGCTTCTCTGCTAGTGTCTGTTACCATGGATATATTAATATAGCAGTCATGGTTTTGCATTTCAATCAAAATCACAGTTCTCCAAAGATCAGGAGCTAGCATCCCGCTGGTCCCCCTCCATCTAGCCTTGGTCCCTCCCCTTCCTTTCTCAATACAGCCACCAGAGTCATTTATCAAAAAAAGTCAATTGACTGAGGTACCCAATCTCCCTTCTTAAGTTTTTCAGTAGTTCCCCATAGCTCTTGATAAAAATCTAACTTTCTGGGGACACCTGGGTGGCTCAGTTGGTTAAGCGTCTGCCTTCAGCTCAGATCATGATCCCAGAGTCCTGGGATCGAGACTCTGGGTTGGAGCCCTGAGTCAGTCTCCCTGCTCAAGGGGGAGCCTTCTTTTCCCTCACCCTTCCCCCGACTCATGGTCTTCTCTCTCTCTCAAATACATAAATAAAATCTTTTTAAAAAATTGAACTTCTTAGTGTGACGTCTAAGTCCTTTGATAATACAGACCTGGTCTACCAGTTAGCCACCTCTTCTGCTCCTCCCTACCTAAAAAGCCACACTGAACTACTCATGTTCTTCAAGTCCACACTGGCCACTGTTGTTGTTCTGAACTCCCATTTATTTGCAGTTATGCTCAAGCATCACCTTTTAGGGGGAGCATTTCCTGAGCCCTCTCTCTCACCTTTTCTACATTAGTCATCCCCCTTTCTTATCCCCATACCACCTAATTGCAAGCGTGCCTCTCATCCTCAGCTGTGGGTAGTTTCTGTGAACTGCGTGGGGCAGGAAGCATGGGCCTGTTGCCTCTGGCCTCTACTGCACAGATCCGATGGCATATGGTAATGCTCAGCAAAGCGGTGGGGCGGAAGAAGGGATGACATTTTACCTTCAGCCAGCCCATCTGGAAGAACCTCCCCAGACGGACGGTGTGGATGGCGAGGCTCAGATCAAGGGGATCACTGCTGATACTGGCTGTGCCCGATCCCAAGTTGTAAGTGTAAACCACACTGCCGTTGTGCAGACCCACGGCCAGGAAATCGTCACCGTTCAATCCTGGGATGAGAAGAAACGTGTGGGTCATGCTTGCTGAGAGAAAATTCAGGAGTCTAGTCAGCTTTGCTTCATCGTCTAGTTCTGAGGCACAGACCAGCATACAGGAAGTTATAATGGACGTGCAGCCTCTCGTCCACGCTCAGGTATGTGTGCATCTGGGTATTGTTATTCACACACCCAGGAACTGTGTGAACACTAGAAGTTTTTCTTTGAAGCCGTGAGGATTCTCGTCAACCCAGAAGCATGATCAATACCTAAAAAGTTGGGATTAAAATCTCACTGAAGGAAATTCAGTGTGCACTGCACAACAAACACATAGAACTTGATCATAGAGTTGAACTGCTCTGATAGATCAGAAGACTCAAAAGATTGAGATAACTGAGCTTCAGCTTTGAAATTCTATGATTTGAAGTTTTAAGAATGTTATTTCCATAATTGCTCGGGATATGCTATGATTGTTCTATTATAAAAGCTCTTGACCATACCTCTATGACCACTTAAAGGTGGGTTGTTTCTGTGTTCCCTATTCTCATTCTCCCTCCATTAATTCAGGACTACCCATGGAGAACAGTGAATTGCATGACCCAGAACATTCAGGATACAGCTGATACAGACCCACGGAGAAAGGGGAAGGTGGCTGGGAAAGAACCAGCATCAGACATGAGAGGAGGGTCCTGGCAGTATGCCTGGTGCCATTAGAAAGATTGGAGATGGTCAACGCAGTCATTTCCAGCAGGTGGGCAGAGCACCCACAGGCCAAGGCAGAGTTTCTTGAGTTAAGTGGAGACAAGAGACCTGTCCACAGGGAGGAAGGACATAAATATATCATCCAGTTTCTGAAAGATGTGGTTGTGGACCTTAATACTGAAGTTTTCAGGTAGGAAACTAAGGCAAGGATTTCTGGTCAGAGGAAGAATAGGAGGCCTGATAGAAGTAAGAAGTTTCATCAGGAGTCAAAAAGTAGAAGCGACTCCTTGGACATGGACAAAGTTTGTTGTGAATGTGCACAATCTCCTTTTCCTACACTTTTATGGGCAATGTTGTGTTCTCCCTCGGCTTCTGTTGTTAGGCTAAGCAAGGTAAAGGAGAGAAAGATCTGGAGGTTTCTAGAGAGTGTAGAGAGGTGGGCTTCCTAAGGCACTGGAAAATGGAAGACAGAGATGTAGAGATACTTGAATCTGCCTGTGACTTTCTAATGGGCCTGCCAGGGGCCCTGAGCTGGGTTGTTTTGGAAGCTGCTTACGTGAGTGTGGCATGCAGCCAGGGTTGAGACACTGTGTTACGCACCATCCATGTTGGGAACTCATAACAAATCTCGTTCTCTCTCAGGTGATCTCTTCCCCCTCTGTAGTGGTGGAGCAGCTTAGGTGGGTTACACACTTTAAATAGGAAGAATTCCCCGGAGAAAACAGATTCAGGAAGGCAGTTTGGCATAAAGGAGAAAAACCATTAGAAATTGAAGTCTTTTAGACAGTGGTTGGACTTTAGAAGCCAAAGGGAGAGAGGGCTGAAGAAAGAATTGTAAGAGCCTCTTCCGTGGGCTGTGAATGGGGATCTTTTTTAAGGCGTTCTAGTGGGCATCTACATGGTCTTTTCAATTGTTCAGACTGTTGGAACGGAGATGGTATTCTGCCAGTGGAACTGGTGGTAGGAGAGCAATTTATGTGAGACATATCCTTTTCTCCTTTCTGTCCTCTTGCCATTCCTCCTTCCTCAAGTCATCAAAAGCCTGTGTCATGCCAACAACAACATGATCCTCAAGGTTCTCCAGCCTGGCTGAGAGGAGATGGGAAGTTTGTCTCAAGAGCCACAGGGATCAGAGGAAGAGCAGCAGTGGGGGCAGTCATGATGACAGGGTGGGAAGGACAGTTAGGGAAATCCAAAAGAAAGTGATTTTTGAGTTGGTTTCTGAGCTAACCCGCAAAGCGACAAATGAGAAGTTAGCAGGTAGATGAGGAAAGGGGAGGTTCTGAAGAGGGCTGGTCAAAGCAGAGGGAGTAACACCGCAGTAGAGGCGGAGGAGACGGAATGCTTCCAGGACTGCTGGGGGCTGGGCATGGCTGGCATTTAGTGTCTGTGGCAGAAGGAGCCATATCCTTAAGGCTTAGTCTACTGCAATGAATGAGACGCTCAGGAGCCATGAAAGGATTCTGAATGGGAGAATTATAGAAGTTTTAGATTTTATTTACTTATTTTTAAATTTTTATTTATTTATTTTTTAGAGAGAGATTGAAAGAGAGAGAGAAGGGAGGAGGGGCAGGTGGAGAGAGAGAGAATCTTAAGCAATCTTTCCAGCCAGCACGGAGCCTGACGCGGGCTCGATCTCACAGCCCTGATCATGACCTGAGCCAAATCAAGAGTTGGACGCTTAACTGACTGAGCCACCCAGGTGCCCCTAGTCTTAGATTTTAGAAGACTCTCAGAGCATTGTTGGGGGCAGAATGGAGGCAGATTTGGAATCTCCCTAGAAGATGGTTCCCATGACTCAAGAGAAGAGGTTAAGGTCCAAATCAAGGTAGAGGCAGAGGGGATAGAGGAAAGAGGAGGATCGTTTGTGTGTGATCTGGAAGGAAAACCTGAGAGGACAGATCAGACTGGAGGAATGAGTTGAGGGAGAGGAAGAGCTGAAGGGGTTCCAAAGAGTATGGTTTAAAGAAGCAGGTGGAATAACTGGGTCAGTTATGGAGACAGAAGCCTTGGCAAGGGGCAGGGTGGGGAGAGAGGCTGACGTCAGTTCATGGATACTCCTGCCTGAAGACCTGTCCCGGAGCACAGAAGTAGGGATGCACAATAAGCAGATCCAGGGAGCTAATCAAACTGCCAAGCAGATGATCACTTCTTATTTACAAACCACGGGTCCACCCAAGTAGTGTTCCTTTTCTTTGCCACACCTTCTTGTCTGGACTTTTCCTCAGTGGTAACCCCTGACCATGAGGGATGGAAGACATGAGAGAAAGGAACGCTGTGAACTACTAGAGCCGGTGCCTGGAAGGTGAACGTTACTTCACGGAGTTGGAAGTGCTATAGGAAGAGCCTGTCAAAAATAGATTCCAGATTGACCTTACACCACCTGTGTGAGAATCTCTGAAGCTAGGGCCTGGAAATCTATATATTTTAACAGCATCCCCAACCTGACTAAAATTAATAACTCTAGGAGGGCGAGGGCACATGACCATCTGTCACCCAGGGCTTCATGTTCGGAAGGGTCTCATGCTTCGTTTAATGCTCTGTTTTTTTTTTTTTTTTAAGATTTTATTTATTTATTTGACAGAGATCACAAGTAGGCAGAGAGGCAGGCAGAGAGAGAGAGGGTGGAGCAGGATCCCCGCTGAGCAGAGAGCCCAATGCGGGGCTCGATCCCAGGACCCTGGGATCATGACCTGAGCTGAAGGCAGAGGCTTAACCCACTGAGCCATCCAGGCGCCCCGGTTTAATGCTCTGTTGTCACTTTTTGAATTTCTCCGAACTGCAAGTTGAAGGTGAAGTCCATGGGACAACAGAGTATGACCGAGAACAGGGGCAATACATACATACAAATGCATGTCTGTTGTTTCTTGCCACCCCACTCACAGGTGGTGTTTATGACTAGAATCCCTCTAGTACTGCGAGTTTGCTGAGACTCCAGCTGAGCACAACATAAGTGTGTTGCGTGTGAAGACTGTGTAGGTGTGGTGCTGACCACCCCGAGAGGCTATGCTTTCCGCTTGAACCACAAACTTCCTTCTGGCGCAGAAAGGCCATGGTGAGCTCAGAAAGCTGGAAGATGGAGGAGGCTTAGCATTCCTCTCTTACTGTCATTACTTCTCTGCATTGGCTAATCACTTACACTGAAAGTGGAGACCTCGAGGGAAGGGAAAGAGAGGGAAGTCTGCAGATACCTTTCTTTTCAGTCCTTCCTTACCCCACAGTGAGCCGAGGGGAGAGAGTGCTGATAGAATGTGGGTGTATCAAGGAGTGAAATGAAGACAGTTGACTTAATTTTGTGCAGCAGCTCTCGTGTTCTGGTAAGAAAGAAGTACCCAAGCAGGTATACACTATAAAATACCAATTGTGTAGTTTTGGTGATTCCGCATATGGGCTAAATGCTCTGATATCTGCATTTTTAAACTGGCATCTCATGATATAAAAATGAATGATAAAAGTCATGTTAATAATTTAATATTTTACTTAATGTGGACTGACATAAATACCAATTAAAAGACACCATAAAAGTGGAGAGACCACCGAAGGAAAGAAATGCTTTCAATACTTTTGATGGCATTTTTTTTGCTTTCTGAACAAGGAACCCTGAATTTTCATTTTCCGATGGGCCCCACAATCATGGAGCCATGCCTGAGGGGGCTCTTTGTTGCCTTCATACAACAAACTGGGAGGGAAGAGCAATGAAAACGAGAGTGATCCGTGCGTCCGAGGCTGTTGGGAGGCTCTGTAGGTAGATGAGATGCTAAGACTTGTGGAGGCATATCTGCCTCAGGGTTTGTTTGGGTGACACTGAGGCACACGAGTGCCGGGTAAAGGTCACCTAGCTGCTGGGGTCAGAGCCTGCCTCTGAAGTCAGCCTCATGTCACAGCCTGTGCTCCTAGCTACTGTCCCTGTAGCAGAGCAAGAGAAGCTTGTGTCAGCCAGAGCTGTGCAAACTCCTGCCACCACCAACACTTCCTGAAGGTTCCTTGCTGAGGAGTAAGGGGAGTAATGACATCTCTTAGGAGTTTTCTAGGGATTAAGTGATGTTTAATATCTAGGTATCATCACAGTGCCAACCTAGCACCTGGTAGGTTCTCAATAGATGCAATTTTTTTTCTTTCCCCCTTGACTATGGCCTTACCTTAGCTTTGAGTATTTCGTCGTCTTCTCCTGCTTCATTAATACAAAGCCTGGGAAGCAGATATTCCTGACCTGCAAGCTGGAGCATGCATCTGCTTCCAGTTAACCTTTGGGGTCAGGGACAACCGTGAAATTTCTCATTTTTCTTCTTCTTAAAGCCATAGCCCTGATTGCTTCAGTGTGTTAGTCTGATCTAAGTAAAATATTTTGGAGGGCCAACCATGGAGGTGAAGTGAAGTGACTTGAAGGTATGGTCTGTTAGCATCCATTTATATGTCTTATGTCACTTTTCTGTAATTTACTGAAGTGAAAATTTCTTGCCTTAAAGCACACAGTAATATGAACAATGCCATATTTTAAACAATCACCACTAATTGCATCCTCAAATTTAAGTGTTTGTTTATAACATTGTTCTGTGAGTAGCTTTGAGAAATATATGGGCAATTTCTATTTTTACATTTGTCAATTCACAGAGTTAGAGATGATATTGGGCATTTATACTGTTAGAGACTTTTAGTGTTTGACAGTGAGCTTTTTCATGAAAAGAACTGGAACTAAGCTCACTTGGCATGCAGAACACAAAGCCACAGCGAATCTTAATGAAACCAGGCTTAGGAAGAAGATTTTCAGACAAAGCAAGGAATATTTGTTGGATATTACTTAGGAGCTGGTGCTAAGAAGGAAGGATTTAGCAAGATTATGTTGTGCAAGTGGTAAAGAGGGAGGAAGGAAACAATAGGAGATGACTTTGGATGAATAGTAGTTAAGAATAACAAGATCCGGGAAGTGAATAAAAATCCCTTTAGGATGTACAGAAAAAAAAAAAAAAAAAAAGAAACCAACACAAAACCCAAATAAACTTGGGCTCTCATTGGCTAGAAAGAAGAGTCTTACTCAGTTCTACAAATATTGTTACACAGAGAGCTTTGAAGTGGGTGTGTGGTGGCGAACCATATTTAGCGTTGTAACAACTCATAATGATGCTTACAGATCTCATAGGGGAAGATGATGAGATGCTGTGGTCAGAAAAGCATCCAGCTTCATAATGAACAGAACAGTGGCTTAGCAACAGAAGCAAGGACCTCAGTCTAAGGGAAGAGGGGTATGGTGGCCAAGGTAACAATGATAAATAATGGAAACAAAGAAACCCTTGTGCTCTGTGGGTGGGAATGCAAACTAGTGCAGGCACTGAGGAAATCAGTATGGAGGTTCTTCAGAAAAACTAAAAATAGAGTTACCACATGATCCAGTAATTCCACTAGTGGGTACTTATCCAAAGAAAATGAAAACACTACTTTGAAAAGACACATGCACCCCTGTGTTTACTGCAACACTATTTACAATAGCTGAGATACAGACATGTCCATTGATATATGAATGGATACAGATCATGCATATCACACACACACACACACACACACGCACACACACACACACACACACACACAGGAATACTACTCAGCCATAAAAAAGAATGAAATCTTGACATTTTCAACAACATGGATGGATCTAGAGGGTATTATGCTCAGTGAGTAAAGTCAGGCAGAGAAAGACAAATGCTACATGATTTCAGTTATATGTAGAATTTAGAAAAAAAGAAAAACAAACAAAAGAAGCCAAAACAGTCCCTTTAATATAGAGAAGAAATCGGTGGTTACTGGAGGGGAGTAATGAGGAGATGGGCAAGATGGGTCAACAGGAGTGGGAAGTACAGGCTTGCCGTGATGGAATGACTAAGTCACTGGGATGAAAGGTGCAGCATATGGAATCCAGTTGATGGTTTTGCGATAGTGTTGTATGGTGACCGACGGCATCTACACGGTGGGCATAGCATAGCCTACGAATCATGTGAATCGCTATGTTGCACACCTGAAATTAATGCAGCACGGTGTATCAACTATACTTCAATTGAAACAAAATGGAGACAAGGTGAAGGATGCCGCCATGGATATTCTGGAAGGAAAGACCAAAGAGGTTGAATTTTACTGGCTTTGTTTGTTTGTAGTTTGTTTTTAAACCTAAGGGTTTTAGTATTTATACCAGCAGTTCTCCAACCTGGTGGGACCATATCAGTATAGCCTCTGATTAACAGGCATGTGTGGACAGGAAGGGGAAATCCGTTATACAGGAGGGAGGGAGGGTACCAGAGGCGTCAGACAGTCAGCCCAGGAGAAATCACACAGGTCACTTTGGCCTGAAGGAAAAAGAGAGAGAGACAGACAAAGAGAGAAAATAGGTAGACCTTGGCAGCACCCCAGGACACCCTATGGTGATTGTAATGGATTTTTTATGAGGAAAAAAAACATGCAAATTCAGTAGCAGTAATGACAGTTGGTCTTACGAGCTTCACCTTGAAGGAACGCCTGGACAAGAGTAGCTAGTGGTTGGAACCATTGTTTCATCAACAAAGTCCTTAAAAGGAAGAATAAGACTCATGTATAAAAGAACTAATCCAAACCTGTGCATCGGAGAGAACTTCTGGGAGAAGCTGTCCTGCTGTTTCTCCCACTGATCCTGGTCAGTCGCTGTCTGTAGTAAATCATAAAGCTGCACGTGCATGTGCTCTCACTTGGTCTGCTTAGAGGGATTAGAACCACTGGCCTGGGAATAGGCAGCAGCTCATTCTCAGGTGCCCGGTGAGGATTCAGAACTGTCAGAAGGCTGTTCCTGGGTTGTTCTGAGGGGGCATATTGGGAATCTAAAATGTGTCTAGAGACAGTGCCCTAATATTCCTGTGTATTTCAGCGCTCACCAGGCTTAAAGGTTATTATTGAGACTTTTAATGTCACGGAAGCATGATAATTCCTGTTCAGCTGTCCAGCAATCTTTTAATTCCAATAGAAAAAAAAAACTTTCTGAAGTATGAAATTTTGATCTATAACTACAGAAAGAGCGAACGTGATTTGTTATTATTTCCTCTAACTATTCTTCCAATATGGTAAAGTATTATCATGTATTAAATCTAATTTACCTCTCTAAAAATGATAATGTACTTGGGACCCAAGGAGATAAGCAGCGCCCCAGGGTCACAAAGACACCAGAGTTCAATCTTGAGCTCTTTGCTCATGGAACTTCTGGCTGCTCATTTCCTCTTCTCTCTCTCTTGTGAAAAAAAAATGGTGATGATAACACTAACACAGGACCGTCTCTAGCAATAACTGAAAGTGGATTTTTCCTCTCCCTTCTTACTTTCCTGTCCTGAAGGAAAGAAAATATGGGAGAGGAGCCACTAAGATGACGTTGTCACTTTCTGGTCCACCGAACCCTGAGTGGTGAATGGCTCCTGATGACTGGTGCGACTTCTCTTCTGAAAAGCCCGTCCTTGTGTGCAGACACTTTGTCAGTCTATTTGACTGTTACTTCGGGGCCTATAAAACTTTTAGATTTCTGAAAGAAGGAAACTGTCTTTTGATCAGATATTCTTGACATTGGAATACAATGATGCTGACACAGAGACACCAAGATAAACGGAACTAAGCTTTAGTTGACTATTCAAATGTTCCTGTGAGGGCAGAGCCGGTTTTCAGAGAGGAAACTGAATTAGATAGGAGTAAAGAATTAGGTAGGTGTGAGTGATTTCAGGAAAATAATGGGAGCAGCTTATGAAATCAGAATCAAAGCTAACGGAAAGCAAAGCAAAACTATATCTAGCTTGATGTGTGAGAAATAAGACCCAAAAGAATGAAAGTCTCCTCTACTGGAACAATATGTATGAAGTGGCACAGGATTCTAGATACTCAAGCCATTTTTACTCCATATTCAATGATGGTGTCTGCTTTAGTGGGTGCTAAACTAAAATCAAGATGACTGGAGGTTTTGGGGCGCCTGGATGGCTCAGTCAGTTAAGCATCCGACCCTTGACCTCAGCTCAGGTCTTGATCTCAGGGTCATGAGTTCACACGTCACGTTGCTACTTAAAAAAATGAAAAGAAAGGAAAAAGAAAAAGAAAAAAAAAGATTGGAGGTTTTTGAATGAGCTCTCCAGGAGCATACGGTCTCAGTTTGTCTTAAGATCTGGACTGTACAGCTTCTCTCTCTCTCTTTTTCAAAAAGATTTATTTATTTATTTATTTACTTATTTATTTATTTATTTTAGAAAGAGAAAGTGGGCAGAGAGGCAAAAGGAGAGGGAGAAGCAGACTCTCTGCTGAGCGTGGAGCCCCACACAGGGCTTGATCTCATGACCCTGAGATCGTGACCTGAGCGGAAACCGAGAGTACAGGTGCCCCGTACTGTACAGCTTCTCATCATAGCGGCGAACTTCCAGCTTCCTGTTCAGTTAGATACGACCATTAAACTAAGGATATTCTAGAACTTCGAAAGCGTCAGAACCATACACAGCCATGTCCACGATGTTTCTTTGGTAGCCATGGTGTACAATGGAGACTGAGTAATTTCCACTTCGGGAGAAAAAGTGATTAAAATGCGAGCAAGGTAAACTGGCTACTGTTTGTGGTCAAGGCAAGGTGATGTCCTGGCTTCCAGCTGTGCTGGTGAAGACGCAGTGAGGGAAGATGACAGTGACAACAAACACAATGCTGTGCTCAGAGCACATGAGAATGTCATAAACCACCTTTCCCGAGGCTACATATGGCTCGTATTTTTCTATGTTTTGAACAGAAAGCACTGAGACTACAAAAAGTAGGGAGATCTGGATCTCTCTTGCTGTGTGCTATCAGAGATGAGATCATGACAATAAGGGATATAGGCACCAGTGGGTGGGGCCACTTGAATTTCCATCAGGTGCTCGCTGGAGGCGGAGAACAAAGAGTGAGAGTGTGGGCTTGTAGGTAATGGATTTGCACTTGGCGCCTCCTCTTTTTTTTTTTTTTTTTTTGTCCTCTGGATGTTCTTCTATGAGATCAAGATTATGCCCATTGAACTATACATAAATGAACTTTCCCTTCCTTGCTAAAAAGAAAAGAAAAAAAAAAAGAGGGTGCCTGGGTGGTTCAGTCGGTTAAGTGTCAGACTCCTGATTTCAGCTCAGGTCACGATCTCGGGCTGGTGGGATCAAGCCCTGTGTTGGGCTCTGCGCTCAGGCAGAGTCGGCTTGAGGGTTCTCTCCCTCTGCTCCTTCCCTTGCTGGCATGTACGCTCTCTTTCTAAATAAATAAATAAAATCTTAAAAAATAAAAAAAAAATGTAAAAAGGGAGGTGGATTTGCAAGGATCTATACATTTTTGTCACTTCAACTCCATTTAAGCACTGGTGAAATGTGACAATTCTCATGTATTTCTCGTCAGTTAAATGACTTAGTTTAACTTTTTTGGGACAATCTTAAGAGTTCGAATTATTTAATAACTTAGACCACTTTGACACTACAGTCCAGGTTATTTAATTTCACAAAGACTAAGATTTGATAGTTCTGCGTTTTTCAGGAAGAAATTCTCACAATTTCTAGTCACTCTAATGTGATTATGGAAGAAAATAATGAACATTCTTCATTGGAGAAAATATTGGGTACGAGCGAACACCGTCAGTTACGTTACAAAATGCAGTACTGTGAAATTGGGAGATGTGTTATATTACGGATTTGGCTACAAGCTGCTCTCTCCTTCATCAGGCATCTTCCTTCTGCCTGATCTGAAGCCAGGCTCCATAAAGAACAGGCTGAGCTGATTGGATTTTGTGACACGCCCCCCTTCATTTTTCTTTTTCTGTACTAGAGATGACATTCATTTCATTTTTTTCCCCCAGAAAAACACCAGGCTCTATTTACATGGTCTTATTTCTGTTACAGTTAATAACCGAGGGCTTGAAGTAAATAAGGAGTTATTTGGCATGAAATATGAGGTAACCTTTCATAGTTAATTACCACAGCAGATGAGACCTACACGCTAGGGACTGACAGAGAGCTAAGTGCACAAAGCACTTAGTACATAGATCAAGTAAGCAGGAAGTTACAGATTTTTCTCTGATTCTATCACTGTATTATGCCTTTATAATATGGGCTAATGTTGAGATTTTAACTTATATTTCAATGATGTGAACAGAGACACATGTGCCCCCTCCCCCCCTTTATTTAGGTCCTACCTTCTTCACTGCCATCCACATCGAAATTGATATCCAGTATTACAAGCTAACCGGGATAGTCTATGTCTTCAGAGAGCCTTTCAGTTAGTGAAAGAATCAATAAGTATGTAATTATTGATTTCTCACACAGTACCAATCCTGTGAATGATGCAGTTGGGGATACAAAAGATATGAAATGAATGGATGGTCTAAAAGGAATTTAAGATGAATCTTGCCAAGGGGCAAGATTCAGATTATGAAATTGCCAGTATTCTAGTGTTTTTGATTTATGAATATGGTACCTTCATATGACTTGATAGTTGTGATTGTGAATAACAAAGCAGTATATAATTATTATGGGATATAAACTAGAAGTTGTACATAGGCTTTGTGTCGATAGCTATAAGGAGCCCCGAATTCATCAGAGGATGTTGGGTAGAACTGGAAAAGGTAAAGAGAACTGGGTCAGGCATTCCAGGTGAGAGGAAGCTTTGAAGGGAGAGTGAATGGGGGCAAGTAAACTGGCTGCTTACACAGACATCAGGCTGGGGACTCGCTGGGGCCCAGGCTGGGAGAGGATGGGAACGGGGATGCTGGCGGGGCTGCTCTCGCACTAACTATAGAGGACTGGTGGAAATGGAAGGCACAGAATGAGAAACATGCACATGGATCCTCCCTGATCCTCCTCCTAGGATGAGCATTCTGCTTTCTGAATTCCATCTTCTGTGTCAGTTACATGCCTCTTTTCATTCAGCGATGTCTATGCTCCCGGCACGCATTAGACAGGTGATGGAGGCTGTGTGCACCAGACACGGCTTCTTAGCTCTGATGTAGGGCTAAGGTAACAAAATTTTGCTACCAATTCAGACTCCCTGAATTGATTGTTAGTTTTAGGGTAACAGGGACTGGGGATTTTTGCCTTCATTCTTCCAAAAACGTGTAATGACTGTCTATATGTGACAGCCACTCTTGTTATAAAAAAGAACCCCCGAAGAGATCCCAGCAGTTAAAAGAAGATAGGATATTGGTTTCCAGCAAACTGCAGTGAGATTAATTCTTAAATTTTCCTGGAAGGGTTAAAGACTTC
This sequence comes from Lontra canadensis, assembly GCF_010015895.1. NCBI lineage: Eukaryota > Metazoa > Chordata > Mammalia > Carnivora > Mustelidae > Lontra > Lontra canadensis. The sequence continues at coordinate 12,163,794 of NW_022631021.1, read as the reverse complement.
AAAGAAGAATGATCTTTTGAGCTGAGGCTTAAAGGATAGAAGTGTTTTGGAGGCAGACAAGTGACGTGTGGGTGGCTCAGGAAGGTGGAACAGCCCAGCACAAGCACAGAAGTGAGGACACAGTGACACATCACAGAAGGTCCGTGTGTCCAGTGCAGCCAGCTATAGGGTAGAGTGAAGGAAAATGAGGTTGTGTGATAGGCAGGGACTGGCAAACATCTGTACATAGTATACAAAGGATCTTGCTACATACGTTGTGATGAAGCATCCTGATTAAGCAAGATAAGTCTGGATCTGAATGTTTAGAATGATCCCCTGTAGCAAAGTGGGGAGGAGAGGGGAGGAGGGGCATGACTGCAGTAGTCTGTGATAGACTGGGCATGATGAGGAGAAGAAAGAATAAAGAAGGAGAAAATACAAAAAGGATTTGGGAGGTAAAATGGACAGACTTTGGTGCTGGGTGGAACGTGGGTGACAAAATGAAGACAAGGCAAAGACTGTGTCTGTCTTATTCATAAGTGTATCTTTAGTACCTAGAAGAATGCCTCATCAAGGCCTCAGCACATATCTGTCAAAATGAATAAAAGGAAGAAATCTAGATGACTCCTGGGCTTCTAGCTGAAGCAGAATGTTTATTAATGGCAGTCGCCGGCAGAAGGGAGACAGGAGGGGAAGATAATGAAATCACTTGTGGATCACCGTGGGACGTAGTGACGGTTTCCAGAAAAGTCAAACTATAAGACATACACTATAAGGGAGTGGGAGCTATGGAATGAAGAAGAGCTAATAAAGGAAATGCCAAGAATGACTGCAGAAACACGGGCATAGGATTAGTCAGGTTACCATCGCAAGTCACGTGAGACACTTTCAAGCTGAAATGTTTGAAAGGGTGTTTTGTCTAGAGCGTTCAATGAGAAAGAAATCTGGCAAAATCAGTGCCCAGCTTTGGGGAATCAGGGAGGAATGTCATCAGTGTTGGGCAGTGAAGGTCCCTTGCCTTTTTATGTGGACGTGTCAGAAATTAGAGGTTGGCTTACATTTCATTTATACAAACTCCGCGGCTTTGTGCATCTTTTAGCCTGAGAAAGAAAGATAAAGGCAGCATAGAAAATGGTGATTTTAGTGGTAACAACCAATAAGCAGGTCAGAGATTGAGGTTACCAAATGATTAAGAAAAACACCTAAGCGTGGAGATAACACTGACTTAGATCGTAGTTTCTTATATAGATCTGACAACTGGAAATTGTATGGTTGATATTAATCAGAATCATTATGTTTTAAAGGAATGTGTATTTCTTTAATGAGTAGTTTTGTGTGACGTAAATTGACAAGTCATATCAACATATGACATTATGGACAATGATTACGGATCTCAGTCCATCTCCAGATATGGTCTAATTTAGCAGGTCCCTGGAGGGTTTGAGTAGTTGCTCCCAGATATTAATTACACAAAAAGCACATAATGTGCTTGATAAAATTCTGATTTTTGATTTAAGAGGGTTTGGTTATTAGTATCTTAACAAGCACCCTCATGTGATTCTGACACAGGCATGAAGAGGTCCTTCTTAGAGAACACGGCCTTAAAAAGCTCTTTGGCGCTACTTGCATTTTCAAACTGGTGTTCTTGCTCCCTCACGTGGTCGAATGTGGAACTGCACACTTCAGATTTTTCATTTTCGCTCTGGACAACAGAGCTCCACAACTCATCTACTGTTATCTAGCCTTTATTTAGCCATCGTGTATACCTAAAAATGCAGTGCAGCATGCGCTTTCAGCGCCTATAAAGCAGATGACTACAGAAGACCAAAAAATGTCACAAGAAAGATTCCACAATTTACAAATGCTGTGGCTAAAGCTTCGCTTTTCACGTGTTTGTTTTTGAGAATTTTGAAGGACTCTTCATAGAAGAATAATGAAGAGTTACTCAGTGGCAGCATTTTCGTGGGCCAAGTGTTTATCCTTTCCTTGGGTTCTTCTCAATCTTTCAGAATTTAGAAGATTTGTTTTAAAACAAGACAGAGCCAAGGTCTTCAATGCTTATTTGAATTTTTCATTAGCCAGGGTTTTTTTGTTTTTGTTTTTGTTTTTGTTTTTTTTTTAGTGTGTGTGGGGAGGGGGTGCTAATTAAAAGGGTATAATCGATAAACATATGATGCAGGGGTAAAAATTCTGTCTTCTCTCCCTTTCTTCCTCCCTGACTTCTGGCAGTCACTCAATAGGTATTTATTAAAACCATCCGAGAGGCTTCTTGGCAATGTAGTGATACCTGGGACACCGTCTTTATGAAGGAGAGAAGTTTAGCAAACCCCAGTTTGTAATCAAGGGTCTGTGCTCTATGTGCCTGGCAGGTTCTCAAGGCTCAGAGGCAGGGGAGACTGCTGGAAGGGGTGGGAGGAGGGTGGCCACTGGGAAATCCTGATGGAGAAGATGGCATCTGGACTGGAAAGCCCTAAGAATGGCTACTTTTTAAAACCTTGTGCAGCTGTGTTGCTGTCTTACATATCATACAATTATCTGTTTTTAGGGTGGTTCTCGTATTCATTATTCAGTGCTGACTGTGGGTCAGGCAAGTGTGCTCTGTGTAGGTGTATAAAGTCAAAGACCACTGGCTTGGTCTCTGTCCACATAAAGCTCCCATTCTAGCAGTGGAGACAGACAAAGATAAACTATCTAAAAAATAAATTGAGGGGTAGGCTTTAAAGAAAATAAATAAGAAGCTGGGGCAGAGAATGGGTGCAGTGTGATAGCATCTACTTTTGTGAAGGTGGCTGGGGACGGCCTACCTGAGAAAATCTAAGCCGCCATATTACTGAGCCCCGTTCTCAGTTTCAAGTGCTTTTCCTGTCTTGACTACATTAATCCTCACAACTCCATTAGAGCATGTACCGTTATTAAACCATCTGACAAGGGAGGAAACTGAGGCACAGAGACATTAAGTAACTTAACACACAATCTGTAGGTGGTGGAGACTGGATCCAAGTCTACATGTGTGGGCCCCACAGCCTGCTCTCGACCCCTCTGGCAGCCATCTCTTGTCACAGCAGAGGAAATAAGCCGCACAAAGCCTCTGCGTGCGACAGGCAAGTGCTTGGTGGTTAAGGCACTGGAAGATGTGTAGGGGAGGAGCACAGAGACAGAGGGAGGTTGGAGACAGAGCCAGGGGCCTGATTCTGAAGGCCCCCAGAGGACACGGTGAAGAGGTCTGGACCGCATTCCAAGTAGAGTGGAAAGGCACAGGTGGGTTTTCAGTAAGGTTTTTAAAAAAGTAACTTGCTGTAATCGGAGAAGGATCTGCAGGCAGCAAAGTCAGGAGGGAGATCAGGTTGGAGGAGGTCATGCAGTTTCCCGCAGGAGAGATGGGGCAGAGATTCCAATGGACTTTGGAGGTGGAATGATCACAGTTCACGTGATGAAGTGCTCCCCTCCCCCCATCCTCCCAGAAGTGGTCAGAGGCTGACACACCACCCTTCACTTGGGCTGTGGGCTCCTTTCAGACACGTGTTAATTCAAAAGCCAGTGTTCATAATTAGAGGAAGGCACTGAACCAGTCAAAAAGAAGAGAACATGTTATTTCCCCTAGCACGAGAGAATCCTTGATGGTTGAGAGAAAGGTTCCTTTCTGGTGTAACATGTTGATTTCACAGGTGAGAATACTGAACTCAGAGAAAGTAGGTGATTAATTGTTTAACTACTTAGCTGCTGACTCAGGAATCAAATATACGCGCTTTTCCTTGATTCCACACAAGCACAACTGGTTTCTACTTAGACAAATTTAACTTGTAGGTTCATTTCCCACCAATTCTAGGGCATTGGAGGCCTTTATTACAGGCCGGGCACTTTCTTAATTACTTACTTCTTTCATCTGGAATAGTTTCCTTTGAGGGCAACCATTCCCATTTCACAACACATGGTGAAATGATGTCCCTTCTGAGAATTTCCCTTCCCTCCTTATATATGGAAACAGAAAGAAACAGGGGAAAGGACAAGTCAATAAGCTCATCTCTCATGTGACATATGTTCACCTTCTCTGTCCTCACATTTGCCTGCTGGAATTCTTGCCCTTGCTGATAAGCAGCAGCCCTGGTGTGACCAGGGCTTTGGAAAGGGTCAGGGAATGTCTAAACACCTTGGACTATAAGGACCATGCTCGAGGCAGAAAACAGGAGGAGGCTGTTTGCAGGCAAATGTCTCCTTTATCCACAGCTAATAAGAGGAAGAATTTCCAAAGTATTCTTAAAGGAGCTAAGCCAATCCTAGAGGGGTCAATTAATCTTACCATGGCCCTTCTGTCCAGTGAAAAATATTAAGTTATTTTGCAGTGCTGAGTGATTATTTGCCAGCTGAAACTTCAAGTGGAATTCATAACTGAAGCCGATGTCTGGGATCCGTGAATAAGCCAGAAATGACGTGTATCCAAAGGCGCCTGTGCCCCTGAACCTGGGCCAAGAAATATCAGCAGCTGTGGAAAAACCCAAACCAAATAGTTAAAATAAACCTGAACATGTCCTTGTAAAAGGAGGGCTATGTTTTGCTGATGCGTCTGGCCGGGGAGTCTGTTTACTATCACATTAATTCGACTTAAGTGCCCATCAGCATGGAGCAACTGAGTGAGTCAATGGGGAGTTTCAAAACCAGAACAAAGGAAGTTCAGTGTTTCGAGAGCCCGTATATAAAACTTTCACTCGCACCCCCTTTCTACGTAAGAAAGAACTGACTGAAAAAGCAAAACCCTATATTTTGAAGAGTAGTTTTCAAAATAAAAAAGATCACTGGTGGTCCAAGTATTTGCCCAGGTGCTTTGTAAGGGTGACTTGGCATCCGAACACTGGCCATGACTTACAGAGAATCTCGCAGCTTGAAATCGGGCTTTTCAAATCCTGCGATTTTGAAAAAGCCAACGCCATAGGTCGGTGTGGGAAGGCCAAGACGCGGGCCGGCAACAGATCAGTTTCCATCATATTGTCAATGACCAGAACGTTTCTTTAGGTAGAAATTGTTATGCCCCAATAATGGGTCCGGGATTAAAGGAGCGAAACTGATATAAAGCGAAGGTCGAGCAAAGCTTTATTTCGCGCCAAGCGTCAAGAATCTAACCGAATCCTCAGGGACGCACCTCTCACAAGAGAGGGCGACCCTTCTCTGTTTCACAGTCTAGCTTTTAAGGGCAAAGGCCATGCGGTCGGGCCTGGCCACGCACAGGTGACCAACGAGATTGTAACACACACAGGAAACTCCACAGTGATGCTAGGCGACCCATTGAGTTACAATTTACCTCGTAGACATTTGACCCAGTCTATCACCTTGGTTGGGATTGATGGCCAAAAGGCACCCAAAGGGCGGGGCCCATACTCCTTGGTAACCAGGGAGACAGTATGCGCCCCCCCACTGATCAGATGTCTCCACCTGGCCTGACCCACCCTTGTATCTGGGCTTTGTTACCTGGAGCTGGTTTCTGGGACTTGTTTTTAAGTGAATCCCCTGGGGGAAGGGGAGCAGGGACCGTTTAACTTTAATGAAAGCCTCTTGCTAAGTAGGTCCTTACAGAAATCTTTGTTTAAAAAAACAAAACAAAACATGTGTAGGGGCGCCTGGGTGGCTCCTTCAGTTAGATATCTGCCTTCTGCTCCTGACCTGTGGTCCTGGGATGGAGCCCCACACAGGGCTCCCTGCTGAGCAGGAAGCCTGCTTCTCCCTCTCCTACTCCCCCTGCTTGTGTTCCTGCTTTCACTGTCTCTCTCTCTCTCTGTCAAATAAATAAATAAAATTTTTTTTTAATACCAAAGACTTTTTTTTTTTAAGATTTTATTTATTTATTTGGCAGACAGAGATCACAAGTAGGCAGAGAGGCAGGCAGAGAGAGAGGAAGGGAAGCAGGCTCCCCGCTGAGCAGAGAGCCCAATGTGGGACTCGATCCCAGGACCCTGGGATCATGACCTGAGCTGAAGGCAGAGGCTTAACCCACTGAGCCATCCAGGCGCCCCAATAAATAAAATCTTTTAAAAAAAAGTTTATTTTTGCTCTGTTACAATGCTTGTTAAAAAAATGAAAGCATGGGTTTCATGGGATTGAAACTGCAGGGAGATTTAGTAGAAACAGGAAATGGTTAAAAAACGAAGTTCAAGAGCCGTTGTTGACAAAACAATTTAATTGAGGGGTACCGTTAGCCAGCTGGGCTTTCTGTCCTGCCTCTAATCTTGTTTCCAACTTTTCTCTTTGATTGCTCTGTTCTGTTTGTAAATAGTCCCAACCGGCTTCTATTTCCCCCATCCGGAGAGGATCACAGGAAACAGGAAGGGGGATGTTCATCCCTATCCCTGTCTGTTAGGGATGGTATTCCCAGATTAAAGGATGTTCCCTGGATCTATTCTTATTCGTTTGAGATAGCTTGACAGAGGGAAGAAGAGCTTGTTTTGATTACCCTTCATTGTTCTCCTCTTCTCTAGAGAGGTTGCCTCTCCTAGGAAGTTGTAAAACTAGAATTTTTATAAGCCTTAAGAAATATCCTCACTCTGGTACCTAATGCTTGAAACAAAAGAGCTTGTTATGTCTGGTTATAATTGTTTATACAGCAAATAATTGTACTATCCTGGGAAAAGTGATTCTACTTCTCAGAGGCTTTTATTTCTGTTTGTTTTGTGTAACTGTTGAAGTAGGGTAACTGTGTGGAATCAGCAGAATAAGATTTTGTTAAAATCTTATCAGTTTATTCCTTGGGATGTGTGGCCTAGAATAAGTATTCTTTTTCTGAAAACTCACCAGCATCTCAGCATGATTTTGAGACATACCACGTCTTACATTTATTTATTTATTTATTTTTTTATCTAATGAAGTGATTTATGGTCTGTGTTCCAGAGACAATAGGCGAGGCTCTTTCTATCAGGGATTTCAATAGCTGTGGCCTCATAGATAGGATAGTTGAAGGAAATGAAATGTACTGGAATTGAAAGAAAATAAAAAACTGACAGTGTTTGATGTTGCCATTAAAACAATAGAATTCAACTAAATTTAATGCTAAAATAGAGGATTTTTTTTCTTTTTGGAATGACTTTTTAAATAATATATCTTCCTTATAATAATTTACAACTGGGTCTACCTAAAAGTTTAGTACTACATTCGGGTTAGATCAAGACATATACACCTTGTACGTATTTCACTGTCAGACGCTGTGCTGGATGCTGGTGACAAAGATAATAGAGCACCATCCCAACCCTCAAGGAACAAGTGTGTGGTCAACCAACTTATCCAAATGAACTGGATGGAAAGTTGAGTTGGAAGCTGATGAGCAGCAACTCACCTGGGAGATAAAAAGGAAAGATCATTTTAGGTTGAAAGAATAGCATGTTTTCAGGTGAGGAGGCCCAAACAGCATGTCATACTCAAGGAACTCATGGGGTATACCAACTTTAAAATGAAGTATTAAAAGGAAAAGTACAAGGAAATGTAATGAGGTAGTCAGACAGGGGTCGAATTATGAAGGCCTTGACATTTTTTCTATAATCTTTGAGTGTTGGGCAAGGTTAGCGTTGCCTTTTAGAATATCACTCTAGGGATGAAATGTGAAGGCTGGATTATTTGGAAAGAGCTAGAGGACCAAACTTTGGTTTTAATGAAGAATGAAAATGAGGATGTTGGGGTGCCTAGGTGGCTCAGTGGGTTAAAGCCTCTGCCTTCGGCTCAGGTCATGATCCCAGGGTCCTGGGATTGAGCCCCGCATTGGGCTCTCTGCTCAGTAGGGAGCCTGCTTCCTCCTCTCTCTCTGCCTGCCTCTCTGCCTACTTGTGATTGCTGCCAGTAAATAAATTAAAAAAAAAAAACTTAAAAAAAAAAGAAAATGAGGACTTTGATGATACCAAGAAATCCAATAGTTAGCTAAGCTTACATTGAATTGTAAATGTGAGGAAATTTATAGGTCAGTCATGAAAAAAGATAATGGTGTGATACTTATATAAACAGTGGACAGAAATGTGTCATCAGTGCTAGTATCCAATCAGAATAAGTTTATGAGACCATTTCATACTACTGAAAAGAAGTACAATGTTTACTGAAGACTGAGGATAATCATGTGCACAGGAAAGGATCTGTCACACTCTGTATTTCTTAGTCTAATGCTACACTGTTGAACAATGCAGACACTCACCACATGTGGCTCTTGAGTACTTGACTTGTGTCTAGGCTGACTGAGAGGGCTTTGTACAGAGGAAAGAATGTAAAATATCTTTTTTTAAAAGAAGATTAATTTGAGAGAGAGACAGCAAGAACACGCATGTGCCATGGGGGGGGGGACGGGGGGAAGAGAGAGAGAGTCTCAAGCAGATTCTGTGCTGAGCTGGAGCCTGATGTGGGGCTCGACCTCACTGACCCTGAGATCATGACCTAAACCAAAACCGTGAGTTTGACACCTGGCTGCACCACCCAGGTGCCTCAAGAATGTAAAATATCTTATTAATAATATTTTATTTGCATTAAATATTGAGTCAAATAAAATATCTTATTAAAATAAATTTCACCTGTCTCTTTATTTTTAAAAACGTGGCTACTAAGAAACAAAATTACACAGCAGCTGACATTCTACTAACCAATACTGCAGAGAGAACCACCTGTATCTGGGCGGGTAAGTGATTTCTCTAAATCCTTAGTTGTGATATACTTCAAGAGGCTTTGTCTTTTGGTAATTCTGAGCCTGTGAAAAGATAGGGTTTCTAAGGGGAAGAATGGGAATCAGGAGAAGGGGTCAAAGAATGTCCATCCCAGTATGAAGAGGCTCCTGTGTCCTCACCTACATGACCTCCATCCTGCTGGATCAGGCAGGAGAGCGTGCCGGGACCCAGATTCCAGAAAGAGGATTTTCAGCCTTACAAATGATTCTTTCCAGTTCTTGAAAGTAAGCCCTTTATGATCTTCAACCAGGCAACATTTGGTTAATTTGATTACTCTATTACACAAATTCCCAGATCAGACTTCTAGAAGCGTCAGTCGTCATCAAATCAGTAGATTGAACAGATTGTAATGGGAATATTTTAGGGCTATTAAGTGAATTCTTTTTTTCTTTTGTAATCCCTAGTTGCCTCATGGTTTCAATATGTGAACGTCTGCATTTTTTTCTTCAGTACTTTTAAAGTTACAGCAGTAGAATGGAACCATGAGGAAGGAAGGAGGATGCTGGGAGTTGAACTAAATATTAATTATTTAGTGTGTGGAAGAAGGGAGCAAAATCACTAACAGAAGTCTGGGAACATTTCAGGCAGTCAAAAAGCCTTATGTATCTCAGCATCATCTAGGGTCATTAAAAATTCTACAAACCTTCAATGATAGGAGAATGTTATAATCTTTTCTACAATATAGTGCTTGGTTGCAGGTTCAACATGGAATCTTTGCATAACATATCACATTATGCTCACAGGATACAGCTTAGCAAAACTACCACAAAAAGGGTATAAACTTTTGTCTAGTAGAACATTTACTATGGCAAAATTTTCTTATTCCCCATCAGGACAGAGAAATAGTCTGTGAATTTTTTAAATGTAACTGTACTTTTTTCTTTTAAAAATACCCTGTGTTTAGTTGTCTCACCAGAATTGTTGACATTTTTGCATAGAAACGACCAAGATGAGCTACTGGGATGTGGGAAGAAGACATATAGAAGAGCTCAGACTGCAGAACACTTTCCTTTCAATGCTGCAATCAGTGATGCCTCCTGAAGCCCACTGGCTGGTCGTGATGTATGGCATTATGAGGTATTACACGTCCTGGTGATTGAGGAGAGGGCCCTGGACGCAGCCAGCTCAGACTCCATTTTGGATTTCCTCACTTTCTATGTAAATTTGGGTAAGTGAGCTTCTCTGTTTGAGTTTCTTCCTGTGTAAAATGAGGATAGTAAGAATATCCAACTTTGTGTAAAGAATGAGAAAAGTATGTGACTGAAGGAAACACATCGGAGCTACCCTCAAATTTCAAGCGGACAAACCTCTTGCACAAACTCTATAATCCCACTTCATTTTACTAGTCAAGTCATGAAGGCAACTAATTTATGCCTCTTCTTTCCCCCTCTAACACCTAACATTCATCATTTCTCAATGAATGATCTTGCTTCTTATTTCACAGAGGAAAATAAACTAAGAGCAGAGAACTACCCCATCCTTTTGCCATCAGATCCTTCTTGCTTCAAATCTTTAATTTTGATTCCGATGTTCTGCCTTTCCTCTGGTTACCAGGCTGACTCTGCCTGGGTATCAGATCCACCCTTCATTTACTTAATGGCACCATCTCAGCAATCCTGTCCCACTTCCTTGGGGGAGACATCAAATTTTTCTTCTCTACTGAATTATTCTCTTCAACACCAAATATGCTAAAATATCTCCATCTGAAAAAAACTGCTTTCCTCAACACTACATTCTTCTCTAGCTGCTTCTTGTTTTTCTGCCTATCATTCTAGTAAAAGTGTTTTAAATGAGTATCTCTGTTGACTTTCTTTCTTCTTTCTTTGTTTCTTCTTTCATTACCCATTCACTATTGATTTCATTCTAGTCAGCTTACCTTCTCTCTTTCCTTTAAAACTTCCGATGTCAAGGTCACCAGTGGCCACCATCTTTTCAAATTCAATGCCAATTCTCTGTTCTCTTCTTATTCAAAGTCTCAGGAGCAGTTGACAGTTGATTATTTCTTTCTCTTGAAATTGTTTCTTCACTTGATCATCATGATATTCTCTGCTAGTATTCTTCCTGCCTTCAACTGCTGTCCTCATTCTTCTTTTCTTTCAGTTGTCTCCATCTGCCATCACACTCTTACCTGCTTGTATGGACCACCTACAGCAGGATGACTCCTGAATAAGAGTCTGTATCCTTGACTTCTTTTCAGAGCGCCACATTCCTATATCCAACTACCTACTGGATATTTGACATAAATTTGTATGACCAATGAGAATCTCAAACTGAACATATACAAGACAGAACTCTTTATTCTCGTATCCTTATAACCTCTCCTCCCAATAAAATCTCTCCCCCAGTCTTCTCTCTCTTTTTTTAAGATTTTGTTTTATTTACTTGAGAGAAAAAGAGAGAGAGAGAGAGAGAGAGAACGAACACACAAGCAGGGGGAGAGGGAGAGGAAGAGAACTCCCCGCTGAGCAGGGATCCCAATGTCCCAATGCAGGGCTCTATCCCAGCACTTTGGGATCATGACCAGAGGTGAAGGCATACACTTAACCGACTGAGTCACCCAGGTGTCCCTTCTCTGTCTTTGTTCAGAACAAAAGCTAGTCACAACCTAAATTGTTTCTTTCTCTGCCACATCAACCAGTTGGTTGGAAAATTCTGTTCCTTTTCAAAATATGTCCTGAATCTCACAGCTTCTCACCACCTCCATCAATGCCACCAAAGTCTACTGCGCTATTCTCTCTACTCTGGACTACTACTGGCTTCTTAACTGGTCTCTTTTGCCACCTTTGTCTCCTTGGTGTCTCTTTTTTGTATTGTAGCTAGTGTATTCTTTAAATATTAATTGCATATTTAAAAGTCCTCTAGTGTTTTCCCTTGAATTTTGAAATAAAAACAAACAAACAGCTCTTTAGGATAGACTCAAATCCTTATTCTCCTAATTTATTTTATACCCCTTTCTTCTTGCTCATTCTGCTCCAACCTTGTTAACTTCTTTGTGTTTCTTAAATAAACCAAACACGCTCCCAGCTCAGGACTTCTGGTTCTCTAGTTCTAATGCCCAAACATATTCTCCCTCACTTTCTCCAAGACTCTGGACAAGTATCCCCTCTTCACAGGGGTCTTCTCTGACCACCTACAAAATTATTAATTCCTTCTACCCCCATCATTCTCTAGTTTTTTAACCTCCTCTGTTTACTACAGCCTATTTACATAATATGTTATTTATTTTTTACTCTCTCTCTCCCCAATTTTTTTTTTATTTTTTACTGTCTCAATCCCTTAGACTGTAGGGCTCATTAGTGCAGAGAGCTTACGTGTCTTTCACAACTCTAGGGTGTACAACAGTGCCTTGACTCAAGTGGGTATAGGATACATCTTTATCAAATAGTTTAGTGGATACATATAAGGGGCTTACCATAGGGTTGAAAAAATGGTAACACTGATGTGTTATTATTTTTCTGTGGCTATTGTTTATTTAATATTTAATTGTTCTGCTCTTATGTCACTAAAGAAAGAATTGGATCTGTTGGATGAAGTTGGGAAAAAGAATTTCTATACTATCACCAATGCTAACCATTGCTTGTTTGATTTTTTTTTCATTTTTCTAGTCTTTTGCTTCTAAAGAATAAGGATATTTCTGGATTTTTACAAAGATATTAGAATCTTAATTTTCAAGTGTGGGCAAAAATTAAAATAACATTCTATAGTGATACTGAAAATCAAGGAAGATACCCCCAACTTCACAAATCAGTTATTTTTTGTGACTAAGTTGAATAAATATAACTATAATTTTATAAGATTTTTCTTCTAAAATTGTTGTATGTTTAATATTTGATAATAGTTTCTTCTGAACTTATAAGATAAAAATACTCTGTTTCTTGGGGTAGCTGATAGTTTTTGTCAGAAATTTTTGGTTTTTACATGACAAAATATCTGTATGATTCCCTCACAATCTTGTTTAAAATTTTACAATATGGACTTGAGAAAAGTACCTTAAGTTCATTAAAGAATTTTTCAAAATGTACAGTGTTCTCAGAATAGACTGTCTTGTCCAAATCTATTTTTCTAAATTAAAGCTCTTTGCTCTATTTTTATATAAATACAAAAGACAAGAAGGAAACAAAATAAAACTGTGGTTGATTTTTTACTTGGATTCTGTTTTCTATATAGGCTGCTGTATATAACCTTAGCCGACTGGACACCAGGGAGCACTGAGCTAGTAAAAATGTAGTTCAGTTCTTTCCTCCTCTATTATGTATTTTAATGAAGCAAGCAGATGGTAGATGGATTTTCCCCTGGAAACTGCTGATTTTGAAAGACTTTGGTATGCCAGTTTTGCAAGCATGGTGTTTAGCAGCATAGACTACCTCGAAACATACATCTAACTTTGCCAGGAAAAAATTCGTATACCCTTAGGCAGATGGGTGAATTTGCAAAAATACAAGACCACTGTTTGCCTCGCCAGCTTTCTTTTGTAGATTTGAGGTGTAAACATCTTTCTTCTCTCTTTTTCTTAACTTCTTCTTAGTAAGACAGCAATAGATTTAGCTCAATATCCTGCATAAATGCAATTAGGGTATAAAACCATTTACACGATCACTGTTGTTTCTATTTCTGTTGTTGAATAAGTTCCTTGTCCAGCGTGCTTCCACACCGTTCAGTGTTAACATTTAGAAATAAAAAAGTGGTAACCTATAAATGTGATTTTCATTTATTTATTTATTTTTCTCTAAATACCTTTTAAAAATTATTATTATTAACGTATAATGTATTATTTGTTGCAGGGGTACAGATCTGGATTCCTCAGTCTTACACAATACACAGCGCTCACCACAACACATAAAATGAAAAATAAGTTTCTTCTAAGATGTTATTAACAGTAATAAGTGATGGTGACTTTTACAGAAAACATACCTATTCTTTCTGAACTCAAGATAATACTCAATACATGAATAAAATCAAGCTCTCTATTCAAATGGACATATAATATTCAATTCACCCTCAGGTATAAACATGAAATAAATATCATTGGTTGATTGCCAATTCCTGTTCGTACTAAATCATTCAAACATTCTGTGTAGATACAGAATTCTACCATTCTCACTTCTCTAATTGTCAGAAAAAAGCTAAGAACAAACAGAATTTTACAGTATGATAAGAAAACTGATGAAAATATGGAGCAGTATTATTTCCACCAGCAGAAGAAAAGGCAAATGATCAGAATCCAAAGCAGCACATTCTTTTTAGATGTGTAAATCTTAGAAATTAGTGCCATCTTCTGGCTTCTCGAGGTACTGCTTTCAATCCGAACCAGATAATGGGATTTTCACAGTACCATGAAATGTCAAAGAAGAAGAAAAACTCCCAAAAGATATGGGTCACATTGTAGCTCTGCGTTACAGCTTATGGCATAAACTTTGAGAAGGGTCTCATGTATCATGTATCCATCATTCACATTACATACACAATGCAGATTTAAACTAGATTAAATATGCTTTGTAGTTAGTTTATTGTGATAAAGCAAAATTCCCAGATATCATACATGGAAATTTGAGAACTGAATGTGTTTGGAACACTTTTCTCATTCCTAAGTCCTGAGTTTCTTCATGTTAATGGATTCTTAGTTAAGAAATTAAGAAACATCAAAGTTGGAGTAGGTCATCATTCAAGTTCAGGAGAAATTAAAAAAAAAAACAACCTTTTTAATCTATTATTTTTTAAGTCATGGAAATATAAATGTATTTTTCTATACTCCAAAGTAGTACAAACAATAGCAATGATAAGAACTACTATGTTCTAGTTGCTAGGTGCCCTCTCACAATTATTTTATTTCTCATAGTGCCCCCATGATGTGTTCTTACTCTTGTTTCTCATAGTGCCCCCATGAGGTGTTCTTACTCTTGTATTTCTATCTTATAGGTGGGGCTCAGACAGGTGAGGTCACACAGCTAAAAAATGGCAGAGTCATTCTGAAACCCACCTCGTCTGACTCCAAAGTCTGTGTTCTTTCTAATGATGGCTGGGATATTTATAATGTTGGCTGAATAAAAGTTATTGGTAGATATTTATATTATTAAAATTTGTACCCAAATTGATTTTATACAAATTTATCTTATTTCCTTGCCCAAGTCTTGGTCCATGGACTCATGAAAATTAGCAGTAATCGTACATTTCCTCTTCCATATTTAATAGAAATGTAAATACATTTAATTGCCTTGCAGTGTTAACTATTTAATTTGTGCTCAGTATATACCAGTGAATTTATCAATAGATAGCTTTGAATAGGAGTTTAATTACTTGATAATATGCAGAGAATATAAATCAAAAATAGTGGTTAAAAAGATCAGTAGGGGCACCTGGGTGGCTCAGTCATTAAGCATCTGTCTTCCTCTCAGGTCATGATCCCAGAGTCCTGGGATGGAGCCCCACATCCGGCTCCCTGGTCAGAGGGAAGCCTGCTTCTCTCTCTCCCACTCCCTCTGCTTCTGCTCCCTCTCTCGCTATGTCTCTCTCTCTCTGTCAAATAAATAAATATCTTAAAGGAAAAAAAATCAGTATGTTGGGATGTCTGGGCGGCTCAGTAGGTTAAATGTCTACCTTTGGCTCAGGTCATGATCCCGGTGTCCTGGAATCAAGCCCCATGTTGGGCTCCCTGGTCAGTGAGGACCCTACTTCTCCCTTCCTCTCTGCCTCTCCCCCTGCTCATACACACGCATGCTCTCTCTCTCAAATAAATACATGAAATCTTTAAAAAAAAAATGATCAGTACGTTTGTAAAGTTTTCTAAGTGTTTGAATGTTTGCACACACACACACATACCCTATTGATCTTTTTAACCACTATTTTTGATTTATATTCTCTACATATTATCGATACACACACATTCCAGATAATTAACTGTAATTTTCATTTTGTATTGGTATTGTGTAGAAATAGTTTAGAAGAAAAAAAATCTAACAAGGACCCAAATAGTGATTTATCAATAAAGCCGATTTATCAAAATAATAAGGCTGATGTACTCTATGAAAAAGAGAAGAAGACATTTGTAGTAGAGATGCTAGTGGGAAACTATTTTTAAAACATCTGTGGTTTAGCTGTTAAAGTGCTGGAAAAAAGCAGCAGCAAACTGCAAAATACTTGTTTCTGGGGACCACCACACATGATGTTTCAAATGTATATAATAAGGGGAAGATTTTATGTTAATAAATAAGGCATGAGAGATTATCTTAAGTCATATTACTAATAAAACAAAGAAAAATCATCAGCCATAATTTGTGAGGTTTTTAATGGAGAAGATCTTGTTATATATAAAAGCCCCAAGACTTCATGTACTAATAGTGAACAGGTGCTTAATTCAAACTATAATGGTATATAACAAAACTACAAAAAAAGGACTAGAAGAGTAAGAATTAGAGACAGAGTATGCCAACTGCAATCAGGAAACATAATGAAATAAAATATTTTATTTGTTATAGCATGAAATACCTGGAATAAAACTTACCTATTAGGTTTCTTAAAGGTTACAGTCAATAAAAACCAACCCTGGCTATCCTAAGCAGGAAAGGAATTTATGGGCAGGTGACAGGCTAGCTCATAGAATCAACAGAAGACTGGACAACCAGTGGGTAGAAATAGGCTTAAATAAAGGAATCTAGGCAGTTCAAACATAGCCAAGTTCACATTGTGTGAACAGTGTCATCACGATGTAATCACTGTCATCTCTAGGACTGGGGACAGCTATGTGGCCACTTCAGCTACAAATAATTTCAAAGTATCACTCTGTCCTTGGATGACTTTCTTAACATTTGAATCCTGGGGTATCTCATTAGCCTATCCTAGGTCATGTATGTGCACACAGATAGGAAGGAAGCACTGTGTAGCTCAAAACAAAAACAAAATACGGGGCACCTGGGTGCTCGGTCATTAAGTGTCTGTCTTTGGCTCAGGTCATGATGCCAAGGTCCTGAGATCGAGCCCCACATCGGGCTCCCCACTCAGCGGGAGCCTGCTTCTCCTTCTCCTACTCCCTCTGCTTGTGTTCCCTCTCTTGCTCTCTCTCTCTCTCTCTCTGTCAAATAAATAAAATCTTTAAAAAACAACAAACAAAACAAAACAAAACAAAAACAAAATACAACCAACAGAGGTCTCTCAGAGACTTTGGGTTATCCAGTGTCAATCCACATTCTTTCTCTAGCACATGCATTTTCAAATTAAAATGTCCTTCTGTGACAAAGGAGCCAAGAATATACAATGGGGATAAGACAGTCTCTTTAATAAATGGAGCAGGGAAAACCAGACAGCCACATGAAAAAGAATGAAACTAGACCACTATCTGATGATATTGTACACAAAAATCAAATAAAAATGGATTAAATATTTGAATGTAAGACCAGAAACCATAAAACTCCTTGAAGAAAACATAGATGGTAAGCTCCATGACATTGGTCTTGGCAATGATTTTTTTGTATTTGAGACCAAAGGCAAATGCAACAAAGGCAACAATAACCAAATGGGACTATAACAAGCTAAAAGGTTTCAGCACAGCAAAGGAAACTAGCAGCAAAATAAAAAGGCAACCTCCTAAGTGGGAGAAAATATTTGCAAATCATATATCTGACAAATGGTTAATGTCCAAAATATATAAAAATTTCATACAACTCAATAGCAAAAAAATTTCTCATTTAAAATTGGGCAGAGGACCTGAATGGGCATTTTTTCAAAGACATACACATGGCCAACTGGCAGTACTAATCAGGGAAATCCAAATCATAACAGCAGTGAGATACCACCTCACACTTGTTAGTGTGGCTATTCTCAAAAACACAAGAAATAATAAGTGTTGGCCAAGTTGTGGAGAAAAGGCAACCTTGTGAGTTGCTGGTGGGAGTGTAAATTGGAGCAGTGAAAAACAACATGGAGGTTTCTCAAAAAGTTAAAAATAGAACCAACCATATGATCCAGTAATTCTTCTTCTGGGTATTTATCCAGATAAAATGAAAACGCCGACTAAAAAAGACACACACACATGCCTATATTCACTGCAGCATTATTTATAACAGTTGAGATAAGGAAACATATCTCTAAGTGTCCATCGTTGGATGAATGGATAAAGAAAATGTGATGTAAATATGGACAGTGGAACATTATTCAGCCATAAAAAAGAAGGAAATCTTGTCCGTCTGTGACAATATGGCTGGACCCTGATGGCATTAACCTAAGTGAAATAATTCAGACAGGGAAAGACAAACACTGTTGATCTCACTTATGTATGGAATCTAAAACAAACAAACAAAAACCAAGCTCATAAACATAGAGAATGGACTGGTGGTTGCCAGAAGCAGGAGGAAGGGGAACAAAATATGTGAAGGGGTTTAAAAGGTACAAGCTTCCACTTATAAAATAAATAAGTCACAAGGATGTACCATAGAGGATGATAACTATAGTTAATAACACTGTATTGCATATTTGAAAGTTGGTAAGAGAGTAGATCTTAGAAGTTCTTATCATATGAAGAAAATTTTATAACTATGCATGGTGACTGGTGTTAGACTTATTGTGGTGGTCATTTTGCAATATATAGAGATAGAGAATCATTATACTGCACACCTGAAATTCATATAGTATTATATGTCAATTATATCTCAATAAAAACATCAAGCAAAACAAAATAAAAACTTCCTCTGACATAATGCAATAATCCTATATAAATTTTAAAAGCCATTCTCTTTTCCAAAATGGAGTCTTTTTAAAGTCTTTTCTTTTATTGCATTTTGTTCCAAATCCAAGATCTCTGCAGAGTGGCCATTTCTTCTCATTGCATGTTGTGATTCTGTCCTGTTATGGATAAGGTCTCAACAATACTAAACCTGAGTACTTTCCATAAAGACCAGTCTCCCACGATTGCTGTAATGGTATGCGTGATTTTTCTTGGTGATAGAATCAAAGGTGCTGCTCATACTGTTGTGGTTTGCTGCCCATGAGAGCCCACAAGAGGTGGTCCATAGGAAGGAAATTGATATGGATAGCTAATCTTAATGCAGGGAACCAGAAAGACAAACAGTGATGGTGAGGCCACCCAGACACCGGTGATAGCTGAACAGGTGAAGGCAGCTGCCGTCACTAAGCCTGACAGGACAAAGGGAAGAGCCAGTGTTTTTAAAAGCCCCAAAGCCAGAATACCTGGTGGGAGCCTTTACTGGGGCTGTTCATCAGGACATTGGACCATGGGTGGGGAGGCCTGGAACTAGAGAGGATATGGCTACTGGTAGACAAGCTACCAGAAGCAGGGGAGGGGGGGATAAATACGCTGGCTTTTCTCTTCCTCCTGCTGAACCCCCACCCAGTTTTCTTCTTCTAGTGGGGAAAATGTAGTCTGCACATGTCTGAGACATGGATCTCAGAGAAAACAGGCAAACAAAACCCACTGCAATGAAGGCAACACCGAGGCTACAATCCTTATTTCCAGAACTGGTCAGGACTCCACCTCTGACCTTATAACTCTCCTCCTTGAATGCTGTCTCTTTTCAGGTAGGGACAGCAAATTCAAATCCTTCCCTCTGTGTTCTTACAGGAGCCGTAACACGGATGAGATTCTATACCTGGTGTGGTGATGCAAGCCTTCATGCCTTAGAGCCCCAGCTATGGTGGGCCTGCTGTCTAGGGTTTCATGAGGCCTCTGTCAACTCTTAACACTAGATGTGGGAGGCAGGATCCCAGAGCAGACTTCTCACTTTCATATGTGTGCATGTGTGTGCGTGTGTGTTCACACCTACATCATGGCCTCCATTAGCACTCTAGTGAAGTCAATGGCAGCCCTCCTCAGAATAAGGATTCTAGGGGTGTCTGCGCAGCTCAGTCAGTTAAGCATCTGCCTTCAGCTCAGGTCATGATCTCAGGATCCTGGGATTGAGTCCTACATGGCGGGCAGGGGTGAGGGGGGGCAGTCCCTGCTCAGTGAGGAATCTGCTTCTCCATCTCCCTCTGTCCTTCCCCATTGCTTGTCCTCTCAATCTCTCAAATAAATAAATACAAATCTAAAAAAAAAAGAACATTTCTAGATTCACGAAGTAAAATACATGGGATTATAAAATAAGCCACCTTTTGGAAATATACTTAATAAAATTTAACAACAACTTTGTAATAAAGTAAAATTATGCTTCTTTCATACAAGATTTAGCAGCAGGTATAATAACCCCAGCAATTTCAAATGGGGAAGAACACAAAACTATTTTAATATAGTATATAACAAATTGTAATTTAAAGAGATCTGATTTCTCTCAGTGACAAAGTACAGTTACTGCTAACTACTGTGATTTGTCGCTGCCATTGATAATAAGAATTTGTTAAACTTCTGTTGGAGGTGGTAAGAAGTTGTAACTTTTTTCTCATCCACATTCACAGCTTCTTTGACCTAGAGAGTCACCCGAATTCTGCCAGAATACTTTTCCTCACCTCCCAGCTCATTCTCCCACTTCAGTATTTGCTTAAAGTTTCCCTTCTTACCGAGGTCTATCTTGTCCTACTTTGCCCACTATATTTAATGTCACCTTTCCTCTGTGCCATGTAACTTTAAAAATGCTGTCTTGACCCAGTTTGGGGACCCTGGTTAGAGGCTGGTCAGTTCCTTTCCTGAGAAGCTGCGTCCACACTCACAAACACTTCACTTGCTGGGCTCCACACCACTTACGCATCACCCTAGGGCCGGGTATCAGACAATAGGAACAGCAACTATTTCTCACAGTTCAAGATATTATTCAAGACAGCCAATTCACAGGGCTCCCTTGAAATCTAACTCACTCCAGTTGCCACATATAAGCTGTCTTCTCTACCTCTGGCTTGCTGTACTCTGTCCTTGGTACACAACCCAGTGTGTGGCCCTGTTTAACAACCTTCTTTTGTTTGGAGCTGCAGTAGCCAAACGTTTCACCTTTTGTCCATCTAAGTGTGTTGTCCTGCCATCAAAAAAATCTTCAAATCTTATGATAAGACAACTTAATTTTTTCCTGGCATTCCTTTTCTCTTCTACTTTTTTAGTACTTTAGTACTTTAGTACTAAATTTTAGTACTTTAGTACTTTAGTACTCATTATCTTTTAACAATTCCCCAACATGTCTCAGCCCACAATGGAGTGACAAGTGTGAGGCAAAATTTCATTTTTGTTCTCTGTTGTGTCCCAAGCACTTGAATAGTGTCTGACACATAACAGGCTCTCTATACACATGTATCGAACGGATGTATGAATCTCCATCCTGTGCCTATTGCAATCAGTCACTCTGGGCAACATCTTCAGTTGAAGGAAAACAACCTTTTTCTACATGAACACAGTACACGAGAAGCCTAAAGTGGGAGATGGCTATTGTAGTTTCTAATTCAATGGGAACATCACTGGGTCTCTTGGTAAGAACTTTTCTCTTTTGTAGGCCAAAAGCTTCTAAGTTAGTGGAGCTCAGATTCATGAAAAAGGGAAAAGTTGTGAGTAGGTCTTCAGGGGTAATTATGAGAGAGGGATTACCCTTCTGCAACCCCATGGTTTCTGGATCCGTGTAACATGGCTGCAGGAGATAGAGCACTGCGTATCAGTCATGGTTTCAAAGCATAGATGGCATCTTGCAAAACAGCATATGATCTTGAAAGGGGGCCCAGGTGGTGCTGTCATAGACTATTTTGCCATTCTAAAAAACCAAAAGCTAACATAAACGAATGGGATTATATCAAAATAATAAGCTTTTGCACAGTGAAGCAAACCATCAACAAAACAAAACGGCAACCTACAGAATGGGAGAAGATATTTGCAAGTGATCTATCTGATTAGGGGTTAATATCCAAAATACATACAGAACTTATGCAACTCAATACCCAAAAAATAACCTGATTAAGAAATCAGCAGAGATTCTGAATAGACTTTTTCCAAAGAAGACATACAGATGCCCGACAAACACATGAAAAGATGCTCAACATCAGTGATCATTACAGAAATGCAAATCAAAACCACAATGAGTTATCACCTTACATTTGTCATGTGGCTAAAATTAAAAAAAAAAAAGAAGGTAAGAGATAGCAAGTGTTAATAAGATTGTGGAGAAAAAGGAACTCTTGTACACTGTTGGTGGCAATGTAAATTGGTACAGCCACTATGGAAAACATATGGAGGTTCCTCAAAAAATTAAAAATGGAAATGCCATATAATCCAATTTTTCACTACCGGATATTTACCTGAAGAAAACAAAAACATGAATTTGAAAAGATATATACATCCCTATGTTTATTGCAACATTATTTATAATAACAAAGATATGGAAGCAACCTAAGTGTCCACTAATAGATGAATGGATAAGGAAGATGTGGTCTATGTACACGATGGAATATTACGTTGCCATCGAAAAGAATGAGTCTTGCCATTTGCAAAGACACGGATGGACCTAGAGAGCACCAAATGACTAAAGAACAACAACAACAACAACAACAAAAAGCAAAATCAGACCTATAAATACAGAGAACAAACTGATGGTGGTCAGAGGGGAGAAGGGTGTGGGGATAAGCAAAATGGGTGACTGGGAGTGGGAGAGCCAGGCCTCCAGCACAGAATGAATTAAGTCATGGGGATAAAAGGCACAGTATCAGAAATATAGTCAATGATACTCTAACAGTGTTATATGGTGACAGATGGTAGCTATTTGTGGTTTAGCATCCCATAATGTATAAACTTGTGGCACCACTGCATTGAATGTCTGAAATTAATATAACATTCTAGATCAACTATATTAAAAAACAAACAAACAAACAAAAAACCCAACTGCTTTCAGATGCTAAATTTCATAAGACCAGTATCTGTCATTGCTTGATTTCTTTTTTTTCTTGTTAAAAAAAAAAATCCCATTGATTAGAAACAATGTTGCTCAGAATACCATGATGTTTCATGCTGTGTGGACTGAGTTATCAGTAGAAGTGCTGGTAGAAGCATGACTAGTAGAGCAAATGATCAGGATAATAGGACAAGTTCTTGCTGTTACTGCAATGTAATCAAGAGGCCATTGGTGGCAGGCTGGTGTCCCTGCAGCCCTGAGAGTGTATCAGGGGTCAGGATTGTTTGTAGCCAAATGAAGAGTCAGAAGGGCCACTTCTGAAGTATTTTTTTTTTTTTTTTTAAATTTTACTTATTTGACAGCGAGAGAGACAGCGAGAGAGGGAACACCAGCAGGGGGAGTGGGAGAGGGAGAAGCAGGTCCCCCACTGAGCAGGGAGCCCGATGCAGGGCTCAATCCCAGGACTCTGGGGTCAAGACCTGAGCTGAAGGCAGACGCCTAACGACTGAGCCACGCAGGCACCCCCTGAAGTCATTCTTACTAAGCAAATTCTTATTAAGCAAAGTAACTTTGAGGCCATGCATGGCCTCAGACTCCTTTGCCAGAGCCATTTCCACGGACTGCATTCTAAATCCTCTAACAACTCCTATTTCTTCCATCAAAAACCATGTGTAATATTTTCTCACATCCCTTCCAGTCATAGGTGTCATCGCTTTTTCTAGGTTGTGACAGTTTGATGAGTGATTTGTCTAGATACTACTTCAATCACATTTCTCCAATTACTAGGGAGTTTGAACACCTTTTACATGTTGGCTATCTGCGCACTCTTTAGTGAAACATGTTAGTATCCTTTCCTCATTTTTTCTTTTATCTTTACTTTCAGAATGCTTAAGAACACTCTCGGTATTATATCTTTTTTCTATCACATTGCAAATCGTTTCTCCAAGCCTATTGTTGACTTTAGATGTGATACTCTTTGCAATTTAAAAGTTTATTTAAAAAAAAATTATCCAAATATTTTTCTTTATAGCTCCAAAATTTTCTGTCTTGATTAAAAAACTTTTCTTTATCCATGGATTGTATATATAGTTTCCAAGGTTTGGTTCTAAGATATTTACCGATTTATATTTTATATTTAAGTCTTTAATAATTTTAGATTTCATTTTAGCACATAATGTAAGAGAGATCCAACTTAATTTTTTCCTGGTTGCAGAACAGGTTGTGCCAGCTCCATTTATTACAGAAGACGTTTCCTCAGAATTGAATAAGGCAGCAATTTTATCATTGAGTGCATTATCATATATACTGGGATCTCTTGCTGGGTTGTCTCTTTGACCTATTGTCCTATTTGTATCTTACTATGGCAGGACCATATTAATAATGATGATGGTGGTTTAATGTGCATTGTTTTATCTGTCAAGGCAAGTTGTCCTCATGTTTTTTCTCTCTAAAATATTTTTATGGGATGGGGCACCTGGGTAGCTCAGTCGGTTGTCTGCTCAGGTCATGATCCCAGGGTCTTGGGATCAAGCCCCACATCCAGCTCCCTGCTCAGGCGGGGGGAGCCTACTTCTCCCTCTTCCTCTCCTCCCCTGTTCCTGCTCTCTAGCTCCCTCTCTATCTCAAATAAATAAATAAAATCTTAAAAAAATATTTTTACTGGATCTTAATGGGTTGCTTAAATATATATTATTCTATATAAGGTCTAAAAGCTTTGAAATTTTATTGGGATTATATTTTTTATATACTATATTTGAGAAAACATTTTTGGATTTTCTTCTCATCCAGGAATGTGGTATTTTTTCTCTAGCCGTTCATGTCATTTTATCATCCCTAAGGTTTTATAATGTTCTACACAGAAGTCCTGGACCTTTCTCATGAAATGTATTCTAAATATTTTGTGATATTTTTGGTCACAATTGTGAATGAAAATAATTTTTTACTTCTTCACATAGCTTGGTTTTATTAATGTAGCAAGATATTAAACTAGAAGTTGCAGCTGAAATACAACAAAAATAGAAATGACACATCCAATGGAGGTAACCAGGATTTACAAAACAGGCGGCTGAAAATCAGCTGGTGAATCTTAAATTTCTTACCTTGCTGAGGGCATAAAATACTTACAGAGTTCTTTTCCTTCACTTTTTCACCTCAGACCTAGAGGGGATTTAGGAATATAACCTGTAGAGCTTAATGTGTGTTCCTGAAGTTTGAGGTGAGGGGACACAGTGGGCGGACTCTTGCCTGAAGAGTCTGAGAGCTGAGAGGCTGGTTGGCTGCATGGAGGGAGCGAGCCGATGAGAGTCTGATTCTTGACTGGGATGGGTGAGCATCGCAGGGTTGTCAGGGGACAGAGGTGGACATGTTTGCCTTGGGTCTGCTGTTGGCCATGTGTGGGACAGAGAAACAGAGGTGATTTTCTAAGTTCTAAGTTCTAATCTAAGTTCTAAGTTCTAATCAAAAGAACCACCTCAAGAGGTGAAGAGCCCTAAGCAGAGAGAGCTGGAGGTGTCACTAGAGGGCTGGCGATACAACCAAATGGCACAGAGATGCCTTTTCCGGCAGCAGAGAAAATTGCCTGTGAGAGACAACCAACAGGGAGGTCTCCAGATAACCCACTTCAAGGTTGGTTTTAAAGTATCTGCCGAATCCAGAGGGCAGCCAAGCAAAAACAACGTGTCCTTGTTGGTCAAGAAAGAAGTTTCCTGTCTCCTTGCTCCCTGAGCTCCTTGTGACACAATCAGGAACTGCAGTTAGCAAAAGAGGGGAGGAAAGGTTTAAGTTTCCTTTTTCTCTGACTTTAGACTTTCGACCCGACTCAGCCCCCATTTGGGAAAGCATGCAGCTTAAAGCAAACAGAAGATTTGCCAATCACATAAAAATGGATGACCTCATTACTAAAAGGAACTGAGAGTTTGTGACCCAGGAATGACCATGTCTAAATTTCCACTTGAGGGAAGAAGGAAGAACTAACATCACTGAAAAAACTTAAAGGCAGAAAGGAAGACAAAGTGAAGTTGTTTTGGGGCACCTGGGTGGCTCAGTGGGTTAAGCCTCTGCCTTGGGCTCAGGCCATGATCTCAGGGTCCTGGGATCGAGCCCCACATTGGGCTCCTGCTCCGCAGGGAGCCTGCTTCCCCCTCCCCCTCTGCCTGCTTCTCTGCCTACTTGTGATCTCTGCCTGCCAAATAAATAAATAAAATCTTAAAAAAAAATTGAAGTTGTTTTATGTATACCTATGACTAAGCTATTATGAAAAAAAGCTATTGATTTTTTTGGGGGGGGTCTGGTAATTAGTGACAGCATCAAATTTTCTCATTTAAATGATATCAATAAAAAACAGATTTGTATCTTGCTCTCCTGTGTTAATACTAATTATTAAATTTTTTTCTCACTTTTTTTTTTCCTCACATTTGCTTGGACTATCCTGACAATGGTAAATAATAACAGTAATGGTAGTTAAATTTTCATTGTTGTCAAATTTTCATTTTAACTGAAGTGGTTTTGTTGTTTCCCCATTAGGAAAAGTAAATCTTTTAAGTTTGCTTTAAGTTGTAGTATTTTATTCAAAATTTAGTTTCTATTTCTGTTTTCTAGTTTCCTTATAAATGGTAAAACAATAAAACACAGCTGCTGAATTTGACTGAATGCCTTATCTGTATCTTTTGAGTGACATTTCAGTATCTATTGATATGATCATAAATCAATTTGCTTTAGAATATTTGACTTTGAATTATATTGATAAATTTCCTGATGTTGAATCATCACCCTTATATTCTCAGAACATATCCAACTTCGTCGTAAAATATAATATTTTCATACCTTGTTGGAGTGTATTTGCTAAGATTTAGCCTTTGTTGTTGGTTGTCTTTGCCTCTGGAGTCATTTAGTGAGATTGGCCTATAGTTTTCTCTTCTTGTATTAATGTCATGGTGGCTTAACACAGTGAATTGAGAAGCATTCACTTTTTTCTTTGGTTTGGAAAAACACAAGTAAGACCAAAATAGTTTGTTCTTAATAGGTAAGATAAAAGAGCTATAAGCAAGTATCACTGAGGTGACTTTTAAAATATTAGTAGATATTTTGGAATGTCTAGGTGGATATTCTTCAAATATTTTTTTCTTCTTTATCATCACATTTTCATTCTTAATCCTATTTTTAGCCTTTTTACTTTAATCAGGCTCTTGAGGATATTTTTTGGTTTTATAAAAAGCTGAGGCCTTTTATACTTTATTTATATTTTATTTATTTTAATTTCATCAATTCTCTTTTTTTCAATTTGCTTTTATTTCAATATTTTATGTCTTAATGTGGGTGCTTGCTTACTTCCTATATTTTTATCTTTTGTCTTTAGTTATATTTTATTTTTTTCAGCTTTCTTTTTTCCTAACTTCTTTTTATTTATTTTGTTTTCCTTTTTAAAAAATTTCTTAATATCAATGCAAATTATTTTATTTTATTTTTCTCCTGGGTCCACTTTGTTTTAATCATGTCTCAGAGTTCTGAGACTGAGATAACTGATCTCCAGGCTCCTGCCTGATACATAAGGAAGAAATCTGCTCTGCTGGTATTCCCTTAGAACTCAGGACCCTACTTTTAAGAAGCTGCCTCCCAACCTCAGAATATATCTATCACAAAGGACAGATTGGAATTGGAAATAAAGGAAGATATCTTCCCCAAAGCCCTCTCCTTTCCATTTAAAATGGAAGTATAATATACAATAGGCAAGTTGTAAATAAAGAAAACCTGAAAATTATTGAAACATAAAATAAGTTTGCAGTAAGTGGAAATACATACATGTTTAAAAATAGAGCTGTCTTAAGATCTATAAATTGCACTACTAGGTATTTACCCCAAAGATACAAATGTAGTGATCTGAAGGGGCACGTGCACCCCAATGTTTATAGCAGCAATGTCCACAATAGCCAAACTATGGAAAGAGCCTAAATGATCATTGACTGATGAATCAATAAAGAAGATGTGAGATAGTCTCTTTAATAAATGGTGCTGGAAAATTGGACAGCTATGTGTAGAAGAATGAAACTCAACCATTCTCTTACACCATACACAAAGATAAACTCGAAACAGATAAAAGACCTCAATGTGAGGGAGGAATCCATCAGAATCCTAGAGGAGAACATAAGCAGTAACTTCTTTGACATCAGCCACAGCAACTTCTTTCAAGATATGTCTCCAAAGGCAAAGAAAACAAAAGTGAAAATGAACTTTTGGGACTTCATCGAGATCAAAAGTCTGCATAGCCAAGGAAAGAGTCAACAAAACAAAGAGGCAACCCACGGAATGGGAGAAGATATTTGCAAATGACACTACAGACAAAGGGCTGATATCCAAGATCATAAAGAGCTCCTCAAACTCAACACACACAAAACAGGCAATCATGTCAAAAAATGGGCAGAAGACATGAACAGACACTTCTCCAATGAAGACATACAAATGGCTAACAGACACATGAAAAAATGTTCATCATCACTAGCCATCAGGGAGATTCAAATCAAAACCACATTGAGATACCACCTTACACCAGTTAGAATGGCCAAAATTAACAGGACAGGAAACAACAAGTGTTGGAGAGGATGTGGAGAAAAGAGAACCCTCTTATACTGTTGGTGGGAATGCAAGTTGGTGCAGCCACTTTGGAAAACAATGTGGAGATTCCTTAAGAAATTAAAAATAGAGCTACCCTATGACCCTGCAATTGCACTATTGGGTATTTATCCCAAAGATACAGATGTAGTGAAAAGAAGGGCCATCTGTACCCCAGTGTTCATAGCAGTAATGACCACAGTCACCAAACTGTGGAAAGAACCAAGATGCCCTTCAATGGATGAATGGATAAAGAAGATGTGGAGTATTATGCCTCCATCAGAAAGGATGAATACCCAACTTTTTTTATCAACATGGATGGGACTGGAAGAGATTATGATGAGTGAAATAAACCAAGCAGAGAGAGTCAATTATCATATGGTTTAGGTTATTTGTGGAGCAGAAGGAATAAGATGGAGGACATGGGGAGATGGAGAGGAGAAGGGAGTTGGGGGAAATTGGGAGGGGGAGACAAACCATGAGAGATTGTGGACTCTGAGGAACTAACTGAGGGTTCTGGGAGGGAGAGGGGTGGGAGGTTGGGTGAGCCTGGTGGTGGGTAATATGGAGGGCACGTATTGCATGAAGCACTGGATGTGGTGCATAAACAATGAATTCTGGAACACTGAAAAGAAATTTAAAAAATGAATAAAAATTAAAAAAAAAAAGAAACCATAACAGCTTTTAAAATAAAAGGCATGAATTAATATAATTTTAAACTTTTAAAAATGGCTATAGTAAAAGAAAGCAGAAAGTAATAAACTTGGCTCCTTAAAATTGAAAAGACTTCTTTATGCCAAAAATGTGTTAAACAAAATCAAAAGACAAATGGGTTTTACAAATGCATATAGCATATTTTCATTATCCATTCTGTTGATATACATTTGAGTTGCTTCCATTTTTTTTTTTTTGCTATTATGAATAATGTGCTATGAACATTCTTATATAGGTTTTATAGATATATGTTTTCATTTGTCTTGGGTATGTTCTGGGAGTGGAATTGCTGGGTTGTACAGTAACTCTGTTGATCATTTTGAGCAATTGCCAAACTGTTTTCCAAATTCATTACACCATTTTAGAATCCCAACAACAGTGTAGGAAGTATTGCTACATGCTACAACAAGGATGAACTCTAAAAACACTATACTAAGTGAAAAAAGCCAGTCACAAAAGACCATATATTATATCATTCCGTTTATATTAAATGTTCAGAATAGGTAAATCCATGGAAATAGAAAATAGATTATTGGTTTCCAGGGGCTGGGGCAAGGGAATATTGAAGACTGAAAGCTAACAGATAGAGGTTTCTTCTTAGGATGATGAAAATGTCTGAAATTAGACAGTGATAATAGTTTCAGTGAACTGTGCATTTTAAAATGGCATAGGGCTGTCTGGGTGGCTCAGTCGGTTAAGTGTCTGACTTTAGGTCAGGTCATGATTTCAGAGTCCTAGGACAGAGCTCCTTGTTCAGCTCCCTGCTCAGTGAGGAGTCTGTTTCTCCCTCTCTTTTTCCCTCTGCCTCTATCCCTACTCACGTTCTCTCTTGCTCTCTCTCTCAAATAAATAAAATCTTTAAAAATAAATAAATAGGTCCATGTTATTGTAAGTAAATTATGTCTCAATAAAACTATTATTTTTTTTTTAAAAAGACAAATGGGGAACAGAGAGAATTCTTTTTTTTTTTTTTTTTAAAGATTTTATTTATTTGAGAGAGAGAGAGAGAGAGAGCATGAAAGGGGCGAGGGGCAGAGGGAGAAGCCGGCTCCCTGATGAGCAGAGGGCCTGATGTGGGACCCGATCCCGGGACTCCAGGATCATGACCTGAGCCGAAGGCAGTTGCCCAACCAACTGAGCCACCCAGGTGCCCAGAGAGAATTCTTTTTATCACAACACACATGATAGCGAAAATTTTTCCTCATTACGAGGAACTCATTCAGAAACATAGAGCAAGAGTAAACAATCTGAGAGGTGGCTCAGTCTGTTAAGCATCTGCCTTCAGCTCAGGTCATGATCTCTGGATCCTGGGATCGAGCCCTGCATTAGGCTCCCTGCCCAGCAGGAAGACTTCTTCGCCCTCTCCCTCTGATGCTCACCTGCTTGTGTTTTCTCTCTCTCTCAAGTGAATAAATAAAATATTAAAAAAAGAATAAATAATCAGAGTAGCATTATGCTAGCAAACGTTTAACAGCTTATCAGAGGGGATGGGGCCTGGTGAGGGAAGACCTTTGTTTGCAAGGTTGGTTGATTTTTTTAAAGTTCTATTTATTTAAGTAATCTCTACACCCCACATGTGGCTCAAACCCAGTACCCTGAGATGGAGATTGGCTCATACTCCTCCGACTGAGCCAGACAGGTGCCTTTAGCGTTAATTAATTTTGATGTAGTAAATATTCCTACGATCGCTACTTTCAAGCTTTTGTTAACAACATTGGATCCAGCACATGTTGCATTCAAGTGCAAATGGTCATGAAATATAAGTAAGAAATTTACAGAAATACAAATGGCATTGCTGAACCACACTTATAAATAAAGGAAGGCAAATTAAAACAGTGGTGAGATCATTTTTAAAAATCCCTTGTGGTTAAAAAGTTTTGAGAAAGGCCCTCTCATAGTCTTATATTTTGGTGGGAACATAAATTGTTTGAAGGACAGTTTAGCAAAATCTTTTAAAGTTAAACATGAACAAGTCATTTGACCTAATAATTACACTGATAAAATAAGTGTCCTGCTGACTACTTTCTAGGGAAACAGAAATTCTATATGCTCTTGGGGGAACATAAGATGTAAACGTTTTGTCTTTTACCAAAAAGAATATAAAGCCTCTAACAAAATGGAAAAAAAAGGAAAAATGGTTCACATAAAGTTATCGGCAATAATACAGGCCATGATGAAAAGCATAGACTTTTTATGAAATATCAGATATTTGTTTAATGTAGGAACAAGAAGGAAAAAAGTGAAAAATAATAACATAAAAATAATCTATCAGAAATTAATGCTGAACAATGGCAATAGTCATTTTTCTAAAAAATGGGAAGAAAATATCTAATCTACTTACTTAATGTAATAAAATCCTGTTTATAATTAACATATGGGTAAGAAGTGAAGGAGCAATTATAATGGGGTGATTTTCAAAATAGTAACAGAGGGATTAGCTTTATTAGGATCCCTATTGCTTGGAGAACGGTAACCATGCCTCGGTCAGCACAACTCACAAATGTAGTGCAATCCAGTCCACTAATATTTATTAGTCTACTAACACAGCAGGTGAAAATCACAGCACCCAATAACTCTGAGGGACATAAAGATGAATGAGACATAATCCTTTGCTATAACTCAGCCTGTACCATTCTTTGATTTTTTTTAATAAAAAGATTTTTTTTTCTCTCCTTACTCCATCCATTCTCACCTTTCAAAACAATAAATCTGAGGGTAAAGACTATACTTGTTTTGTATTCCCCACAGCATCTGATATGATGACATTCCATCAATTCGCATGTGGCATTCAATCGATATTTGTTGACAGTGCTGTTACAATGACAACAATTTGAAAAAAATAGAATATTTTATAAGAATACCACATTTGAACATACTCTGGAACTGTCATAACTTCCACAGTGACATGTTGTGTCTTTGTTTTTCTACTTGCCTACACATACCCTATCCTCGAGCATCCTGGCTGAAATGAAAACCAGTGTGCAACCTGATGAGGGTTCTCTCTTCTCAGTGGAGAATTTTGTTATTGATTTCTTTTTCCTTGCCACAGAGACAAACCTTCAGTCATTCATCTAAAATGAGGCAGGTTATCTCTGTTGATACGTCTTTCAGTTAGCATTCTGTGAGGGGGACATGGAAAATATATGTCCAGACTGTGTTCTGAATAAGAAGCAAGTAAGGGCGAAAATAGAGAAAAATTTTAAGTGGCTACGATGCAACCAAATGGCACTCTAACCTTCTGACGAGGCAAAGGGATGAAGTTAAGGCTGATAATTTAGATAACTGATTTTCTTATATTTAACTTTTTTAAAAAAGATTTTATTTATTTGACAGACAGAGAGATCACAAGTAGGCCGAGGCAGGCAGAGAGAGAGGGGGAAGCAGGCTCCTGGCCAAGCAGAGAGCCTGACGCGGGACTCGATCCCAGGACCCCGAGACTATGACCTGAGCCGAAGGCAGAGGCTTAACCCCGTGAGCCACCCAGGCGCCCCTATATTTAACTTTCTATTGAAGCAGAAACTGGTATCTAACCCATCTTCCCAAGTGGTCTGGTTTGTTTAGGTAGTGTTTTAATAATGTGGTAAGACTTGATCAATGACTCATAATTTTATACTAGATCTATTATTCTTAAGAAGACAGTTACTTTTTCAGTCTCTGCTAATAAAATCAGTAATCACTTTCAAGATTAGATTTTGCTTTAAGTACAGTGTGACCGAATCTGTATTTGAGACCTATTTGTGGGGTTCAGAGTAACATAAAATCTAAGAGCACAGCTCTGCCACTAAGCAGCCATTCCTCATACTGGTTATTTACCTTCCTTAATCCTCAGTGCTCTCATCTATAAAATGGGGATGATCATAATAGCTGTCCTTTGTGCTCTTCTGAGAATTAAATGAGGTATCTTATATGAACAATTATCTTCGTTGCAAGAGTGAAATACCTGCTAACTCCGATTGGCCATTTTATAATGAACTGTAATGAAGGAGACACACAATTAAACTGCACTTGAATCAGTAGCAGTAACTCATAACCGATTTTCCCTATTCTCAGTCTACGGGTTCTGACTGGAATAAAAACACTGAAGAAGGAGAGGACAATCTAGTCAACTCCTTTATTAGCTGATGAAGAAAGTGAAGTGCAGGGAGGTGAAATGACTTGTTAGAGGTCATATAGCTGGTTGTGACACATTTTGGACCTGGATCTGGCTCTGTTCTCCAGGATCGGGCCTCCCCATCGTACAGGACTAGTAGTTCAAAACTGCCAACGTCAGTTTCATCACCTAGACAGTGAGGTAAAGACTAACAGTATCTATTTGAGTTTGTGGAAATAAATTAATTACAGCTTGTAGATGTTAAAGAGTTGATAAGATGCAGCGCCCCACTCCACTCTGGAGAAGAAAGGGTGAAAAAAAAAAAAAAAAAAGAAGTGTTGTTCTTTCTGTATCTAAGAATGCTTTGAGAAACACTTCTTTTCAATCTTACCAAGTAGCACATTTGGGATATAATCATTTCTAAGTTTGTTCTTACAAAAGCTGCTTCTCTGGAAATAGGCTTTTGTCAAGGGGATTTTTTTGTTATCAAGTTATAATTAGACTTCGCTTAATACACCCATAAATTTGCATCCCTCTGTGTATTGCACAGGTGTTCTGATACTCTCTTATTCCAACAGGCCAAGTGTTGAACAACCTAGAAAGCTTTTAGATGTTGGCAGAGAGGCACCTCCAGTCCTTTGATTTGCAGGATGGGAAATTGTGTAAGTCTCTAATTACCATAACATGTGGGAGAGACGGCTGTTGAGGCTTTCCATTTTCCTTTTGCCACACTGATTTAGACTAACATTCAGTAGCTCAAAATCCGGGATCCTAAACATGCACTTTCCCTGTAAGTATTTGTTTCTTACAACAAGTAATGGAGGGGAGAGGTAAAATGGAGGCAGGAAGCAGGTGACACATGGCAAAAGGGTTTTATAATCCACAGACAAAAAGAGCTCTGAAAGACATAATTTTTCAACGTTCTGTTTTTAAAGTTTACACAGGAAATCAAACTTAAAATGCGGTGGATATGGCTACCTCAGGAAAAATCAACTCCATGGTTAAGATAGCAACGCTGACAGATACTTAGGGGACACAAGCAGCAGGGCAGCCAGAGTGACATCCCTGCAGGAAAGCCCCCTTGGGTGGTAGCTGTCAGCAAGGTGTGTGTTAAGCCACCTACCTGGAGACTGACAGGGATACACTCCAACAAGCAGGATTATCAACCACTCACGCCGATGACAGCTTTTCTTTCTCTAGAGCTTAAAGTCTCAGGGGCAGAAAGAGTCGCACTTTAACAATTTCAAGTTGATATAATACACAGGAACCAAAAAAGATGAGATTCAAAAACGCCCTTGGCCCCTTTGGAATGGCAAAGAGAATTACAAAATGTCATCCTGGAGATTGAATCATTAGGTGCCATATTTAGATCTGCCCTCTGGAAAAGACTGGATGTTCCCTGACAGATGTTCAGTCATGGATGCAAATTGAAATGGGCAGGAAAATGCTGACTTTCAAAGAACCTTATGAACTTGACAAGGTACTAGCTATGTTCTTAAGTTGCCAAGAACAGCAGAGTCAGGAAAGAGTTAATTCTCTCCCCATGAATCCCTTACTCAGGACCAACATGCTTGTCTTAGAACAAGGGAATTAAAAAACACCTATATCTGTCTATTGTTTAGTCCACAGGAAAAAAAACATTAATTTAAAATAGATTAATAGGTGAGCTTTTGCGAGATATTCTTTGCTCTGAAATTTTGAAATTTCAGAAATGAATAGGAAGCCCAGTTCTTAGTAATCCCTATAATGCGCTCTAGTTATAAAAATGAAGACTCAAATAGCCCTTTGGGAATTACGGTTCACATTAAGTGCTTCCAGTATTTTGAGACATGAGCCATACTACTGATATTGGATGTGTAGAACTCCCTTTGTAGCTCACATTCATATTCATGTTCAGGGTTTATAACACCATCATACAGCCAAACTGGGATCATGACCTGATTATCTAAGACTGCTTACCCTTACCTTTGGATTTATCTTTTATTTCTCAAGGGTAAGGGATACGATAAAGCCAGGGAGGGCATAAGGAATGTTCAGTATTGTAGAAAGCATGTATATGCTGGATACACTGGATAATCTTAATGTAATATAGGAACACATGAAGTCAGGCTTTGTTTACAAACTATAACTAATTTTCAGAAATACTCTCTTTCTCTACTTTTCCTCATTATTCCCATATTTTATCTTTGTTTCACAAATGCATCAATTATGATAGGAGTCCAAGAACTGATTTGCCAAGTCTTTTAATCATAGGCAAAGGACATGAGAGCATTGAAATGATCAGTTTAATTATTTTGACTAATCAATTCTACATTAATTGATATGCTTTCTAAAAATGCTCCTTATATGGTTTCATATTTTTCTCTAAGAAATTGTTTAATCTGTCTGATTTAACAAAATGATATCTCTAAGAGTGTCTGTCAGTCTTTTCAGGTTTATTCTTACCAAACATGTGAAATATCACTTGCATCTCCCCTCTGTATGAGTGGGAATTCCTATTAACTGATTGTGTGGTTCCTTATCAAAGTTGAGTACTTTTCATTACACTTAAAGTATTGAAGGGTCATTGTTTGCTAAAAGTACAGAGGGGGGGAAAAAGCAAGTATCAATCATCTGACTCACTGAGAAAAATCAAAACAAAATAAACCCTAACTGATAAATGCATAGTATAATTGTGAGCACTATTTATTTTTTTATTAAATTGAAATGCAGAAAAAGGAGAAGTAGCTCTCACTTTAAGTTATTCTGTGTAGTTTAGGTCTCAGTGGCCATAGGTTACTCTTCCTGTCTGGGAATGTCTACCACAAATGAACATATTTCCCTCAAAGTGCCACATGACACTTAATCCTTGTCTTTCTAGGATGGGATTGCTGCTGATATTAATAGGGGCATTTGTCACTTTACTCCTGCATCCATAGTCCTCTGGCTGTCTTCTGCACAGCTCAGCTAGCATAAGCTAAGAGAATGTAAATTTAAGTAAATTCAATTGTATTGGGGTGAGTGGGTGGTTTTAATGTACTTTTAGAACATGAATAAGCAGCTCTTGAAAATGCCACTCCATTGTTTCCTCTAACAATATCAACCAAATGGAAATAGAAAACAAATTTTATATATTATATATCCTAAACATTCCAACCATAATTTGAAATTAGCTTCTTTAAATTAATTCTCTGAAATTAATGTAACTAATAAAAACCTCAGGCCATGTTTGAAAAGGAGTGGTCTAAATGAGTGGTCTCTAAACTTTTTAGACTATGGCCCATATGTATTATTTATTTAAAACTGTTATTGGTGTATTAACACTAATATAACAAGGACTTCATAAAGCACGAAAATAGAAATTAAAGACTGAAGCAAAAAAACCCCCGCAGATATTTTCTTCCAGTACCACAATGGAGTGTACAAATACCACTCAGGGAACTACTGCAGTGTATTTTGTGAAAGGCTTGTTTTGTGAGAAAAAGGAGCTCCTTGGCTTAATGCTGGGTCATTCTAGGACTTCTCAGAGTTTTCACTGTGCTACTGATGTAGGAAAGACATTAAGGTTCAAAGCCAATGGCCAAGAAAGAATTCTTGAGAGGTCTTTGATGTAAAAAGGTGGTTTTATTAAAACATGGGGACAGGACCAGTGGACAGAAAGAGCTGCGTTGGGGTCACAAGGAGTGGCCCATTATAAACTTTCAAGACGAGAGGGGCTTAAGAATAGTTCAGTCTCTAAGAAATATTGGAAGCAAGATTTCCAGGACCTTGAAGGGCTAGCTATTTCGGGAAAAGGTCATTTATTCATTTATTACTGTTTAATAAAACCTTAGTCATTAGACCCTTCAGATGTATATTGGTGGGTCATATCATATGCTTGGGGGATGATTGCCAATACGTGTCTTGGGGAGTTGAGATAAAGGAAGTTTCCAAAGGAATTTCTATATGTCAAAGTAAACTTATAGGATCCTGGGTGTCAGGCTAAGATTGCCTTTTGCCCTTAGCCAAGTATTAACATTGAGGCAGCTGAGTTCCTAGAGGAATGTCCCTCTGCCTGTTTCAAGGACTTGCCAAGGGGCTGTAAGTTGTAAGGAAACTTAATTTTTCTTTTGTTTTTGTTTCCCACATCACTATGTATACTTGAATTCCTAAAAGGAGAGCAGAGTACTATATAATATTTCTTTAAAAAGCTGAAGTCCGAGAGACCTGGATTCCAGATTTACCCACTACTCTCAAACTATTTCACTTTTGACTGATTATTTAAATTCTCTGATCTTCAGTTTCCTGATCTAACTTAGCTGAGGGCCTGGCACAGAGTAAGCACTCAGTAGAGGTGAGTTACTTTCAACACACTCTTTTTTGTAGGCCACCTTATGGCACCAGTATGCTCTGGAACACACTTTCGGAAATGTTCCAGATTAGACTATTCATTCACTGATAATGTTTTATTAGTTTATTTTTTCAGTTTGACAAATACTTACTGACTAGCTCCTAATAGTCATAGTCATAGTAGTAGGTTCAGGGTAATAGCTTAGATGAATATTCTGAAGAACTTTGAAATCATTTTCAATTCAGCCAAAACATGAGAGCCTCCTATATGCCAGGCAATGTGTGCCTCTCCACAGATACGGTCGGTGATGGCCAAGGCAGATGTGATAGCTACCTTCACAGAGCTGACTGTCTGAGGGAAGGACTGAGGCAATAAATGGACAACATTTAAAAGATAAATACAAAAAAAAAAGATGAATACAAAATAGTGTGAGCTGCCAGAGGGTGAATAAGGTGGGGCAGCAGGATCAGGTGGGGTCTTCCCATGTCAGGTTTGCACTTTGCTTGAAGCAGTCCATAGCTCATACTAAGAGACACAGGAAGCCATTTTCAAGCACACAGTCATGAAACGACTAAATACTGGAAAAGACAAAGTGAGCGTGTCAGTGGAAATAAACAAAGAACCCCTTGAACCGAGTAACCGCTAATCATTGTATGGAATGGTAGGCAATTTACGTCACACACAGGCATCTCCATCCCTATTTATCTCATGCCTAGTAATCAATAAATTCCATTGCCTCTTCATAAAATGTTGACTTTATAGTCTTTCATGTAGCATAAATTTATCCAGACTCGAATCAATTTTCCATTTCTGTGAAGAATTTTTTAATGTGCGACAAATGCGTTTGTGTTCTCCAGGGCTGGCAGGTGCATCACATTAGCGCAGCTCTTAAACTGACCAAGCATAACCTGCTAGGTGTGGTAGCATCTGACAGTATTCATTTGATATGAAAAAATGGACTCTGTGTGGAAGGTCCTGGACTGACAGACCTGCAAAGTTCAATTCTCTGGTGAGCAATGGGATAAACTGCAGAGGTTTCCATTTCCACAAATGTCTATAAAATCAACTTGCCATAAATACATTCAGGAGACACAGTTCTACTCCTGTGCATAGTCTATCCATTTTAAAGACATTTTTAATGGGCAGGGAATGCTCGTGTGGGGAGGAAAAATTCTGTGAGGTTGCTAAACAATGACAAAGGGCTGGAATGAACAAAAGGAACATTTGGCTTTTCCAGTTTAGTGTCCTACTGACAGTGTTCCAGAGGCAAACAGTTAGTATGAGTTTGATAGTGAATATTCTTTGTTCTTTGTTTAAAAGCAGACAATAATAGCTGCATGCCTTCCTAGGAATTGAGATATGGAAATGTACAAACTAATTTGATTTTTCATTTAGTGTGATTATTAGAAATTGACTCGTGGGTACTTTTAATATAAGAGGTAAATGTTTCATAAGTAAGATCTAAAATTTGCTTTCTTATTATTTTTCTAATTTGCAAAAATGTCGTTTTCATTTTGCTGCTTACTTTGATGTTTCTTTTTAATATTGGAACAGCATTCATACCACACTTTCCCTGGGTTGCAAAATATATTTTATAAAGTTGTAATTTATTAAATCTCCTAGACTGAAAGAAAAGAAATAAGATACAAGAAATCCTATACTTT
This sequence comes from Lontra canadensis, assembly GCF_010015895.1. Lineage (NCBI taxonomy): Eukaryota > Metazoa > Chordata > Mammalia > Carnivora > Mustelidae > Lontra > Lontra canadensis. Next base: position 12,124,957 of record NW_022631021.1, on the reverse strand, counting down.
TCCCTCTCTTTGAGAAGGAACCTAAGGGCTTATGAATAAAATAAAAAATATTTGAGGAAACCTAGCAGGATATAAAATTCAAGGAAACCTTGGCACTGACTGTATCAGTAAGTATTAGGTTTAGCTACATGTAACAGATAATGAATAACAAAATAACAGAGGTTAAAGAAAAACAGATTACTTCTCCTTCATTAACAAAAAGTGTGATGTTGGACAATCTCTGAATGGTAAGGTGGTTCTGCAGTTATCTGGGACTTAATTAAGCTTTTCCATCTTTTTGCTTCACATCCTTGCATGTATTTTCTATTCTCAAAGTTGCTTTATGACCCAAGATGACTTCTGGAATTCGAGTCATCTCATACACAATCTAGGCTTACAATGAACCTAAAAAAGAGCAAGGGTGGGCGCCGTTCTACTCTTCAGGAGTCTTCCCAGAGGTCAGTACAATTCTCTAACACTTCTGCTTATATCCACCCATCCTAATTGAGTCCCATGGCTGTACTCTGTTTTAAGGGAAGCTGGGACATTTTAGCTGGGCACATTACTGCCCCCAATACACTCAGGGATGTATTAATAAAAAAGGAGAGAATATATTGGCCAAGCAACTGGCAGAGTCTGCCAGAGCTAATATAATTCCCCAAGACAAAATACCTTACTATCTTGTTTTTAATAGCGGTGTGTGCGTGTGTGTGTGTGTGTGTGTGCATATATATAACTAAATCCAACACCACTCATTGGTAGGAAGCATAATGCTGTTACTGCCAGAGAAATGATAGAAGTAACTATAGATACCTAATGAAAGGCTTTGACCAGAAAATCTTTCCCAGATACACACATACACACACACACACATACACACACACACACACACACACACACACACACACACACAATACACACACACACAGCTCATTTGCTTATGAACACAAAGTACCGGCAATAATTATTGGAACAATAACTGTAACTTTGCTCTGCAGGGACTGCTGCTTGCACAAATGGAAAAAAAAAAAAGGTGTTAATTCAATGCAGTGGGTTGGATTGCAGGAGTCCATCAAAGCTGTTTTTCAAGAACATTTCAGTGTACAATAATACATGTATTTATTTTAAGTGCTCCTTTTTTAGATGTGCCAATCTAACTTTTTTTCTTTACAGATGCTGATGTAGATAAAAAGGTGAAAGGCAGGGGGTGTGAACCTTCCCACTGAGCTAAAGGAGAGGCAATTCCCTCAGTTCTCAAGGAAGAAAAAATGCAGGACACTCAAAGGTTGCCTTCGACCCAGGGTGAGAGGAATCACTTTCCTGAGTGATTGTATGGCCACAATCACCCCTGTCTCCTTGCCCCCTTCTGGGATCAGGCCTGATCTTTCAACATTTCTTTGTAACCAGGAGCTGGAAAATAGAGAATTTAAACATGGAGAGAAATGAGGGATATTGAGATGGGTTGAACAGCAGGGTAATCAAACAGCTGTTGAGTCGGAGAGAGAAAGCTGGATCATATCAGAGTGGATGCTATCAAAAGAGTTACGAGCTTACATGACAGAAAATTACATGTACTTGAAATATGCCATTACAAAATGCCAGCCTGACATTAAGCTGCTTTATAGAGGTAGCATGTCCTTAAATAGCCTGGTGATTATCTGTATCCCTGGAGCGCTGCTTTCCTACCTGACTTTGTAATACCCTGGCTTGTCTCTAATCACTGCAAAGAGTGTCACCAAGTTAGAAAAATTCTTAAAAGGAAATTAATTTTGATTTTTGTTGATATCCTAGAGAGTTTTCTTTCTAGCTAGGTTGGAGATCCAGCCTTCTTTCCCACAATGACGAGATGCAGGATGCCACAGTTCTCTCTGAGGGTCAGAATACTGGCTCGAGTGCTCTTAAAAAAACAAAAGCATTTTCTTTGTGTCCAGTGATACATTAAGCAATTTATATGAATCATCTCATCTAATTCTCATGAATTCTGTAAGTCGGGTTCTATTATCAAACTCTGAACCTGCAGCACAGAGAGACCAAGTGACTTGCCCAAGGTCACCCTGAACACTGCTCAGCGCGGGGACTGGGGATTTTAACCCAGCCGAGCTGATTCTAGGCTCTTAGTCTGCATGTTTCACTACTTTCTTCAAAAGCTATGTTCCATTGACAGGCGCAGGCTGGGAGGACAAGGTAAATTAAGACAAATTTTAGAAAGGACACAGCCATTGAGAGAAAAAATAAAGTGTCCCCCCTTTGTCTTTAAAATGATGTGGTTAAGGAAACAAGAAGCTTATGCCTGTATAGGAGGCAACAGGAAGTGTGAATGAAGAGCACAAATGTGGAAAGCAAAGCACTTTACAAAGGAAGGCAGCTGCGAATTTTCCATTTGCAGTGTTTGTTTGTTTTGGCTCCTGTCATCACTGCCATGATTGCCCCGGGATGAATTTCCCAGTGGAAACATCAACAAGGTAGGAAACGTCATAATTATATTTCTTATTATCCCCCAAAGAATATATTATTATGGTAGATATGGCTATGATCTGAAAGAAAAGTGCTATGTAGCAAATACAACTGCTGTTAAAACTCGGTGATTTTTCACCCTCTGGTATTAACAAAATGGCAAAGATGAAAAAAGGAGTTTTTGGATATTATTCCCTGCCTTTTCTCATGTGTATTTGCAACTGGGCAACAACTATGCTTATCGGTTTGCTCTACGCTTTTTTCTACTGAATAGCTACATATTCAGTAATGTTCTGGAGAATCTCCTGGAGGTGACTGGTTGCAGTGAATGGTCCAAGAAACGATATGGGGCACTACCTCACACTAGCTGGGGGAGTAAAGAAAGCCTTGATTCTTGCTGGATGCAAAGATGGCTCCTGAAGGGAGCGGACACTTTGAGTGGGCATTTTGTGACTGCTAATGGAATGTCGATATGCTAAACTATACTTCCTCGATCCCCAGCTTCTCTGGAGCTTTTGCTTGCCTGAGATGCCTGCAAAAGCTAGCCCTTTTGCTAGTTTTATATAGCAATATAGAAATGTAGGACAATTAAGGTCCCGTAGGGCAACCCTCAATCAAAAGGAACCATGAATCAATGGTTAAATGCTTCTCTCTTTTGTTTGGCAGGCAATTTTTAGAATCGTTCTATACATTTCTTCATAAGATCAGAAAATTTTGTCATTTTAGACAGTTCCTCATAAGATCTCAGTAGAATGAAGCACAGCTGTTCACGCTTCAACCCCATAAGACACCTATGTACTGACTTTCTCCCCTTTCCTGTTTTAGTCCCTCCGAGTCCTCACTACACTCCTGTTTCTTGAGATTGTTTCCAAAATAAACTACTTCAATGCAATTCTTTATCCAGGTTCTGCTTTGATGGCGGATCTGGGTTAAGACAATGCAACATCGCCAAAGGAGCGATATTTATGGGCTGAAAGATAATGTGCGTGTATGGGGAGGGGTGCTTGTTTGGGGATGGTACTGGCATTTCACATGGCTTTCTCTCCTTTCCCATATCCCTAAGTAGTGGAATCCTGGTCCACAGTCCTCTTCTCTTTATCTACAGTTTCTCCTTAGACAATCTCTGGTTCTATAGTGTTACCCACCACCTCTACTTTGATGACTCTCCAAATTTTATCTTTAGTTGTGACATCTCCCATGAGCTTGAGTATCATTTACCTGTTTGCCTTCATAACTTCTCCATTTGGATATCTTAACAGGCATATTTCCCTTCATCTGTACACAATGGAACTCTTGTTTACCTCCCAATAATGCCCCATAAAAACCCTGTTATGCTCCTAATCCTCTTCATGGTGCCACAATCTACCCATAGTCCAAACAAATAAAATAAAGAAATCTAGATGTACTTGACTCAGCCTGTCCCACACACTTCCCAGAAAGTTCTGTCAATTCTATCTCCAGAACAGATCTTAAGTTTATCCACTTATTTCCATCTCCACTGGCCATCACCCTGGTCTTAAGCAAAATTATCTTTTGTCAGGGTAACTGACAAAAGCCTTCTAAAATTGATATACTGCAGTCAGAATGGTTTAAACAAATACATATATACCACTTGCCTCTTTAAAACTGTCCAATGGCTTCTTAAGGCACTGAGAAATCAAAGTCTAAGACCTTCCCATGTGCCTAAGATCCTTTATGATGTAGGCCCTGCTCATGAAAGATATGGTTTTCTCCCTTGTTCCCTTATGCTCTGCTAGAATAGCACCTTTCATTCTTCAAAAAAAAAAAAAAAAAAAAGCCTAGGTTCTAGCTCCCTTCAGAGTCTTTCATTTTTCTGAAACTTCTGCTTGAACACTTGTTCTCTTGGTTTCATATGTCATATTTCTTATTTAGGCATTAGCACTAATCTCTACTCTTCTGGAGTCATTCATGTTATGAGCACCTGTACTCCTTATACTCCTGTTTATTTCCTTCATAATTCTTTCCATAAACTCTATTCTGTGTCTTGAGCCATTGTTACTTTCTTTTGATCTTCTCAGAAGGCAAGTTCCATTAGGGTAAGAATCTCAAATTGCTCTGGCACTTTTGTGGAATATACTAATGGAAGAGTTATTTTGAGGAATTCCTCTGGATGGGTGCATGTAGGAATTTCTTCTTACCTACAATGAAAGGTAAATTTTGTCTAATATTTCCTGTCTCAGTAATCTATAAATCTCTGTCTCTCTGAAGCCGTAATATGACCAAGAGATGGGAGTAAACAATTTTTTGTAAATATGGGAAGACATTCTTATAAATCTTCATTTCTTGAGGCGCCTGGGTGGTTCAGTTAAGTGTCTGAATCTTAATCTCAGTTCCGGTCTTGATCTCAGGGTCATGGGTTCAAGCCCCACATTAAAAAACAAAAACAAAAACAAAAACAAAAAAAACTTCATTTTTTATTTCATGTGATCAGTCTAATTTTCAACTAGGAAGAAAAACTGATGATTCATCCTTAGTAATCAATTTTTTTGTGATCAACTGCATTTTTCAATAGCTTTTACCTCAATAGAATGAATGGTTTTGTTTTTATCTGAATGGACAAAACTTCAATCCCATCTGGTGTATGATGTCTTTTTTATTATAAAACTGGCTTGGCTAACTTCTAATATAAACGTGCCATACAGAGAATGAAACTCATAGTACTTCTTAACTTCCCCTCCCCCAGCTACATAGAAATGCATTGTCTCAATTCTCTTAAAGATATATATGCCAAAAATTTCAATACCTTTTAGTCACAAATTCTTCTTTATTCTAGTTTCAGTTTTCATGCCTGTTAAATCAGGGTGTGGCACTCCAGCTTTTTGATGAGTCGGCACAGGTTAGATCTGTTTGTTTCATTTTGTGCCTGGGACACAGTGACCTGTGCTCACTTTGATAACCTTGTGCTAGAATTTCATAACAAATACCACCAGCACCAGAAAAAACTTTGTTTTTTAAATTTAATTTAATTTTGAAAAATTTTTATGGTGAGGGGCACCTGGGTGGCTCAGTCAGTTGGGCATCTGACTCTAGATTTCGGCTCAGAACATGATTTCAGGGTTGTGAGACAGAGCCCCTCCTTGGCTTCCCTGCTCAGAAGGGAGTCTGCTTGAGATTCTCTCTCTCCCTCTCCATCTGCCCTTCCCCCTCCAAATAAATAAATAAATCTTTAAAAAATTAAAAATAATTTATGGTGAAAATAAAAATGAAAGAAGCCCAACCCTGAGTTGATAAAATAGTAATACTAAATACCTTTAATTATTTCCAGAAATATTTATAGACATATTTATTTCTATATATCAAAGCTAACATTGCATTCTTAGGCAAGTTGCTTCCTAAACACACTTATTTTACAGCATCTTGTACCTTTTTGTAATTTAGGACTTCCACATACTGGATTTTCCTAAGGAGAGGCACATGGATATTATTTGTGATTTTATTTCTTGCTATCTACTAAACATGTCATGGGTTTTGTTATCTTTAAACAAAAAAGAAACTGGTCTACAACACACAGATATGTTAATATTATATCCTCAGTTTGCCAAAATGAGAGAAAATATTTTGAATTTATGTTTTGCATCTGATTTTCCTTGTTACTCTCTAAGCATCATATTGACTTTGAGATTTTTAGAATACGGAGATTTTTCTGAAGTCTAACCTCAGGGTAAATGCATTACCTCCTTTGAATTTCATGATGGCGATCAGTCTCACTAGTAGGTCTTCTCTCGCTTGACTTGAAAAGAACCAAGGAAAGGATTCAACCTATTTGATCTGTCAGGGGCTGTCCTTGCTTCCTTCGCGTGACTTCTCTACTCCTCACCTCCTTTTCCCTGTGCACCATGCTTTCTCATCACATGATCTTACCGTCCGTGCAGAGGAGTCCAGACCTCCCATATGGGCAGAGGCAGTCGACATCTGTCTTGGATTTAGGAACACAGGTGGCACCGTCCCCACACGGGCTGTTTTCACAGGTAGCAAACTGGCACATCTTGCCTGCGTATAGCCTCGGACACTCACAAAACCAGTTTCCATGATCACTAAGAAGGAAAAAGGAAAGATAAAACCAATCAGAAAACAATTGATCTTTTACACACAGGCACACTCACACACACATACACACACACACACACACAAATAAAATGAAAATTGCAGCTTGTCTTCTCCCTTTCTCTCTGTTTTTCAACTTTAAATTATTTCTCGCTGTGTACTTCACATTGAAAGCAGACTAGCAGCTTTATAGTTTGCCTGAGGCCATGAATTCTATTTTAAGCCATGTATTTTTATTTTTGATTTATCTCACCTTTATTTCACACTGGGTGCCTTTTTAGGGCTTCATTAAATATGTGTGGCGCTGCCTCAGTAAAGTGCTTCAAATGTCGATTAGAAGAAAACATCTTAGGTGCACCACTCAGGAGAATTTCAAGCTGGGGATAAACTTCCTCTGCTGAGGACAAAGTCCTCCAAGAGCCACCTTTGAGGTAACTCGGCAAGAAAAGCACGGTGGGGAGCCAAAATGACTCAATACCTCCCTGGCTTCAAGTGTGGCTTGGTGGCCCCAGGCTGAGAGCGTCTGTGGGAGAGGAGCTGAAACTATGCTCACCTGCTCACAAGCCTCCTCCAGAGGGGAAGGGGACTGGGAATCTGGTGTTTCTGCTTTCCCTGCATCTATCCCACCCTTTTAAAGTAAAGGTAACCCTAGCCTGCCTTTGTAGACTCATTCCTCCACCATTCCCAGTGCCCACTGACCTAGTAGCTGCTAGGGGGTCTGCCCATTCAGAGGGGAGAGCCTGGCAGAGGATAGATGACCAGTGCCTAGCGGTGCAAATGCAAGGCACTGGGGCAGATAGATGGTCAATGATATTATTTGGTTACTAGATCTAACCATTACTCTGCAGTTATATGAGCCAGTGGATCTTAAACCCTTTTTTTTAGTCTTCAAGCCAGTTTGAATGGGGGTTTTGTCACCTGCAGTTAAATGAATTCTATTTAATATTAATGCCCTTCCCTTCCCCTGTCTTCCCCTTCTTTTGCTTTAGTCCACACACCTTGCCACATATGAATCTTCAGGGTTTTTTCCTTCTGCTTACATCTAATCTTCTAAACATGACTGTTAACGCTTAAGGACAGATGCTAGGACCATCCCCCAGGTTAGGATGTCAGCGTCTTTGGTTTCACGACTCAGCCTCCCAATCTATTTGCAGATCTTGCCCATACCCGGGAATGTTCTTCTTGTCCTTCATATTTTTCTGGTCTCTTCATACCCTCTTTCCATCTTTTAACCCCCTTAGTCCAAAATAAATTTACTTTTAGGAAAGTATCATACTAGTGAATACCCAATTTTGAAATATGAAGAGGTTCCCTTTCCAAAAATGTACATACTTTCCTATTAATTCTCTATGTTAATGGGATGAAGCACTCTTGAGAGAATTTATATGTCAGAGAGCAGGTACATCTAGCTTTGGTGGGTGAGGCTCTGAGAGCCTTGGATTTTATTGACATGTAAGGTGCTGAATGTGAGTGACCAGTAATTTACTTGTTTTATAACTTTCATGGCAACTCGCATAGCGTTTTACACTTAGCAGACAGAAAATCTCACAGGTTTTGAGAGATGGGGGAAAAAGAAAAACAACAACAAGGACCGATGTCACTAAGATGGTTATAAAGTGCCCTAAACAAACTCTTTTGTTATGGGGCTTACAAACCAGAATTTCGAGGACCCTTGAGCTCATGCTATTTCTTCTTGCCTGAGAACAGTGGTAAAAGCATAGTCAGACCACCTGGCAGGGACAGAGAGATACCTTCTGGTGTGACTTAAAGTGTTAGGTAGGAACTTAATGTTGCTGGGGGCCACGGATAAATCCCATGTAATTTCACCTCCGTTTACTTAACTTGGAATTGGAAGTTCAGTATTCTGGGATGAAGTCCTGGAGTATAACACTCTTGAAACTGCATTCTGGAAGGGCCAAATTCATCTTTTTATAGTAAAGGAGAATGCCACATATATGAAAGTCATACGAATCTAAATATTGATTGATTTAAGTGCTTGAATCATAAAGACCTAACCAGATTTGAAATGAAGGAAAGATGCTTTTCTGTTATAAACTGGGGAAAGCACTAATTTTAATCATATCCTATTGATCAATCAAGCCTCATTTCCTTTTTGCTTTCATCAGGTGTTGGAAGAAGTTGGTTGTTATAAATTCATGTGGAGATGACTAACCGCGTGCATCTGCACATCAACAGGCAGCTAGAGCAGGGAGAGAAATTAAATTCTAGAGAAAATGCTCCATGAAGGGGGAAGATCCTCTCATCTGGCTGACCATGAGCAAGTGCCCAAAGCCCTCTTGACCATCTTGACTTTCCATTAGGAAGAGTCAGTGTTAACCAACTAAAATTTTGCCAGATGATGAGGCCTCTGTATATTTCACTTCAATTGTACCTTCGAGTTCCAAAATATTTCCTGGAGTGCTCAATATTTCACCTGTAGTTTTAATAAAATCTATTTTTGCTACCAGCTGTATTACCTGGACCAAAAGTTTCTCCTTTTCAGATCTTGCCAAAAATCCTATTACGAAATCTCAACTTCTACAAAAGCTGCAAGTCAGCTGAGTCTGTTGTCACTTAACTCTAATGACAGCTCTCCACATCCTGCAGCAAACAGCAGTGTTGACCAAGAAAGTAAGTGTCCTGAGGCTGTCCTAGGTGACAGTCCATTGTTTGGAAACAATGATTAATACGATGTCACCCTCCTTGACTCAGTTTACTTTAAATGTTGTAACATCTCTGTGAGTGTACTGGATACTGTTTGATTAGTTACGGGAGAATAGATTTACATGCAGTCCACTTTTTTAATTTGAAAAAGTTGTCAAAATCTTACCCTTCACAGATCTGGAACCATATGGAAAAATGTTTTGCAAAGCCTCCTCTGAGGAAGTCAGGGCACTTTTCAGAATTAAAAGTAGGTCTGAGAAAGAACCCAGGTATCGGTGACGTTCTTACCTGTAAACCATAACCCCGTATTTATTGCCAACTGCTGTCAACCAGCATTGGCTGTGCACCTATGTTATGGACAGAGTCACTTGCCACGGAGTTCAGAAGATTTAATTCTGCTCTTGTTTGGGAAGACAACATAAGGGCATGAACGGATCATTATAAGACACAGCGTAGGTATATGAAAAGGGAATTTAGGCAGTGGGCAAGGATTTTAAGGCCTTAGCTCTGTGATACATGGATTCAAATGCCAGTGGCTTCTAAAAGCTTTTCTGAGGACTGGCACCACAGAATGATACCTGTGAATCATTCACGTGGCTTTTAAAATGCAGATTCCCCAGCTGCCCTTGCCTTCTGAGATTTTGATTTAGGAGATCAAGGGTGAGGCCCAAGATTCTGTGTTTTCAAGATGTCACCATGTGATCCTCTTGCACAGCCTGCTTTGTGCAAAAGCCAGCTCCCCTGAGACAAATTTTCTCACCAGAATGAAAGGTTGGTGGGCATGAGTTACTAATGTGTCTAGCAGGATGCCAGGGCATTATAATTTTCTCTTTTCAGGCTACATTTTAGCCTTTGACTAATGTATATCTGAAAATACAATATTTATCCATTAAGACAAAGATTAGAGGGTTTTTATTTTACTAGAGCCATATATGGTCTACTGGATGTATATTACACTTAGCAACATAAAGTAGGAAAACATTCAGTCAGTCATTTTAAAGCTTAGTTAAAAAAGTGCTACCTATATAAGTGTATGCAAACATCTGTTTATTTTGGCACTGTAACCATTATAGCATATTCAATTACAAGTCACAATATGGTTAGTGTATCAGATGACTGTCATTAAGTTTCTATGGGTATTAAAAATTATCTTTAGAAAATTTAGCTGATTAAAAAATCAAAGATGCTGGCTTGAAAAGGATGCCTCTATTTACATAACAGCCAGATGCCTGAAAATGTTCTAGAACTAAAAGGACTCCTGCATGTATTAACTTAAAAAAAAATAAATAACTCTTCCTGCACCCTTTGTGTCTAATGGATCATTAGTGCGTTTCAAAGTTGACCACCCACGGTGTCAAGAGAGGGAGATTCTCAGCAGGAAAGTGAGCAGAAATGAGTCCTTATGAATTATGTCTCTAGATTCTTCTAAAAAATAAAAATTACTATTGGCAGAAATAACCCATCTCTATGTATAGGCTCCTCTATTTATAGTACCACAGCACTGGCTTAAGAATGTAAATGAGATCCCAAGTAGCTGTGGTTCAAGTGGAACTTTCATTCCTTTTTCATGAATTTCACACCACACAGTAAGAGTCTGCTGATTACCAAGCAATACCCACCAGCCTCCCCACCTCCACCCCTAGTCTTCCTTACAATTTTTGAATTCTTTTCAAGTGAGTTGTCAGCTGTGCTTGGAGACTCAACTGTCACCTCATCCACAGATAGTCTGTCTCTAGGACAGAGCTGCCTCAAAGGATGTTATTTCTTGCTGTAAGGCACACCATCATCTTTGACATTTTTCAGTTTTTCTTTTTGAGAGTAGCCAAACGTGAATATAACAGAAAAAAATGCAAAACCAAAATTATCTTAAGGTGGCCTAGAAAGTGAACTTAAGAAAACAAAGTCTATATAATATACCCACGAAGGGAGAGCTCAAGGGAAATGTCTTTCAGCTTCAAGGAACTTTCTTCTTTTTGTGAAAAGATTTTATTAAAGGTAGAAACAAAGAAGATAAAAAAGGATATGAGCAATAATAAAAGTTAGAGAATTACATGTGAAGATGTGATATAAAAAAGAGGGATAATTCACAACAATATAATTTTTTTTTGTCTTGCTCTAGGATCTGTCCAATCCAATCCTGTGCATATTTTGTGAAGGAAGATTGAATTTATGTTATAATTTCTCTCTCTTTTCCCCTCTCTCCCTCCTGCTTTCTCTTAAAGCCATGGTTCACTTTATAAAAACTTCTTCATTGGTAGAGAAGGATGATCAGAAATTTCCTTCCCAGCAAGAGCCATCCTTTTCATTCCTTTTGCCATGGGACCTACTAGTTCTTAGGAAATGGAGATAAAGCTTTTCTTCTAAGAGAGGAGCCTCAGAAAATATCAAACCCCAAATGGGAGCTACCATGGTACAAGTGGCCATAATCTAAAGAACTTAAATGAGAGATGCAGGAGAATGTGCCAACAGTGATCAGCTGCTCATTAAACGATAGGGAAAGGAGGTGGGCAAAGATGAAACATACAATTAATTGAATCTGAATCAGTTAATTGTGGGATAAGAGCAAACAGAAGAGTCTGGTACAAAGAGAAGTGGGTTGGGGAAAAAAAGGATGAGGTAGAGGTTACCAGTGGGTGAGAAAATAAAAGAATGCATTCATGATTGTTGAATGACTATCTCATTTCGCGTGTCTAAAACCACCTCCCCCAATTAGAAACGTATCTCAGGGTTTTTTAAGATTAGACTTTGTGATCCAGCAACAATTCCATAACAGATTTTCTTACTCCATGTTCATTGCAAAATTAGCCAGTCTCCAGTCCCTTGCACTGGAAGGGCAATTTGGGCAAGATTTAATATAACAGAATCAGTAAATGCAGTGCTTATGAAGCTCTGGAGTTCTCAGATAATTTCCTGTGAAGATAATGTGCCTATTTGGAGGCTATTTCAGGCTGGAAGAGTTGGTATAAGCTTTTAAAATGCTATTTTAACTCCTACTAAAAAGAAACAAAAATTCTCTTAAAATATTTAAGCCAACAAAGTGCTGTTTCACCCATTCCCTTGACCTCACTAATGTTCACATACACACAATTTCTACTCAGCTGTTTCCATGGTGAAATCAACTGTTGCCAGGAAGGTGGAAACAGTGCTAGCGGCGTTGACGATTGCTCTTTTCTGATATTAAGAAATATTTACAAAATTGCTGGGGGAGGGATTTATTCCTCACACACATAGGAATAGAAAATAACTCCCTAGAAAGACACACATTTATAAACATGGAAACATTCTTTATGAACATTGCTATATTCCTATGTTGAATTTGCAACAAAAAATTTAATTTATCCCACTTTCTCACTTTCACCAAATGCTTGATGCTATAATTTTGCATGGGGAAAAAACAAGAAATTCAGAGGACTTCTTGCCTCTAAATATGTTGATGCATCAGACTTGCTCTCAAACTACAGGAAAAGGGGGGACATATGGAACTGTCCCAAACATCCTAATACATGGTCAATGTCCTGAATAATAGAGATCAGAGATTAGTGACTAGAAGATGTTTAATGCCTACCCCTTGAACCACGTGGTATATTTAGCTTATAGGGCTGAGGTCCAGATATAAGGTTTGCTATACAATTACAGGGAACAGGGCACCTGGGTGACTCAGTTGGTTAAACCCCTGCCTTTGGCTCAGATCATAATCCCAGGGTCCTGGAATTGAGTTCCAAGTCAGGCTTCCTGCTCTGCAGGGAGTATACTTCTCCCTCTGTCCCTCCCCATACTCATTCTCTCTCTCTCAAGTAAAAATCTTTAAAAAAAGAACACTTATAGGGAACAATATAAAATTTGTCACTCAACATTTACCCATCATACACGAGATTATTTCCTCAGTCCCAAACCCAGTTCAGACCTTCAAGTCATCCAGCTTCCTCCCTGTAGCATAGACTACACATTTGTGTTAGTCCAGGTAACAGTCCCAAATCATTTATCAAAAAGTTTGTACTAATTTTGACTTTCACTCCTTTCCTCCTACAAAACTGGTTGTTAAGATCTTTCCCAAGCTCTAAGCCTTATGTGCTACATTCTTGTGAGATGACTTCCTTTCACACTCTACGGATAAAATTGCAGTCATCAACATTAACCCTTGACTTCCCACCTCATTTCTTCTTGTTTCTCCTTCTTTCTTTTTACCCTATTGTAGGCTTTTGGGCAGAGAAATAATCATATTGTGTTTTAGAATTATCATTCTGAGGCTATGGTGTGGAAAATGTGCTGGAGGGACACTGAGAAAAGAAGGGATGCCCTTTTTTCTCTGCTTTCTCCTGTTGGGGACATATGCAAGAAACCCAGTGGTGCTTGCCCCCAGCAAGTTTCAGCAGCATCTCCTCAGGTGAATTCCCAGTAAGTCCATGCTCCAGCTGGGTTTCCTGTGAGACTCAGGTGTCCCAGTGGGTGGATTCTCAGCAAGTTTCATAGTGCCTTCAAGAGTGGCTTTCCAGAAAGTTCTGCTGGTTCTCTAGTGGGTGGCTTTTAACAGCATTTCACAGCCCCCCCCCCCCCAGTGGGCAAAGTTCTAGTAAGTTTAGCAGCAGCCTTGTGGGTGGTTTCTCAGGGAGGTCCTTAACATCCCAGGAGATGGCTTCCCCATGAAGTTCCCCATGAGTTTCAGCAATACCCCAGCAGGTGGCTGCCTAGCGAGTTTCTTCAGCCCCTCAGTGAATAGTTTCCCCTTTCCCAGTCCTGGTCTGTGGCATCTCAGTGAACTTTTCTATACCCAGTGACCACATGGTCTCTAAAGTAGTGTAAGTATAGTGTGTGTGTGTGTGTGTGTGTGTGTGTGTGTGTCTTCAAAATTTATTCTCTTTTTGAGTATTCTCCCTCAGCCCTAAAGGTAAGGATTGCTCCCTACATTTGGTATATCTAAACTCTTAAGGTATTCTTTGCCACTTAGGAGTTAATCCTGTTGCTAGTTAATAATTCTTCATATTAAATATTCCTAAATTACTGTGTGGCTTCTGTCTCCTGACTGGACCTTGAATTATATTCAGATACGGCAGCTGGGAGGAGGTTATCAATGAAATCCAAGTAGAAGTGAAATAAAATCAATGGAAGCAGGCATGGAGAGAAATGATTTAATAGATGTTTAGAGGAAAAATATCTATTCAACTTGATGGTTGGTTTCTGGTTTGGATAACAATAGATTTTGATGCCATTCTTAGAATTGAAGAACATGAATTTGGAAAGTAGGAGGAGAATATGATGAGCTAATTATACACATATTTGAAGCATCCATGGTATCTTAGTGAATATGTTAGGTAGTGTCAAAATAAGTTATGACTGTAAAAAATAATTTAGTTTTGATTATAATTAAGAGAACCTATGGATTATTATGCTAGTTAGGGTTGGGGGAAGAGGCACCTGAAGGAAAATAAACTTTGACTTAAATACCTAAAGAATTTAAAGTGTTGGACCAGCTACTTACCATACAATAAAATCAGAAAGGCTGCATTAAAAGTATTTACCATTATACTTTTGTTATCACCACATGGAAAGATGCCCATGTATGTGGAAACATGGTATGGCAAAGCTCTTTTTAGGCTTAAGTGAATATTATTTTTCTTTTTTTTTGGAATATTCTTTTATTAATATAACTGTCATACATGCCATAGCTGTTCTTCTTAAGGACAATTTGGTTAGTGGGGCGCCTGGGTGGCTCAGTGGGTTAAGGACAATTTGGTTAGCTTTGTGGGCACAGTTGAGATGCTAAGTGTATGAGAGAGAGCTTACTGGACAGAACGCATCCCAGTTTATTTTCATGCAAAACTGTTCATGATGATGATGATGATGATGATAATTCTTTATAAAGTGAAATATGATGATGGTGGTGATAATTCCTTATAAAATGAAACATCTTTGAGGAGTACTAAACTGGACAGGATGTCAGGGCAACAGGAGTAACCAGGGGCTATCCCAAACAAAATATAGTCTCTGTCTAGGGTCAAATATTTCCCCTTAGTCTATTGTTACGCTGAATGTACTAATTAAATATAAGGAACTCCCACCTAAAACTAATTCTGAAGTAGAAAGGCAATTATTTTATCTTGTCTCCTGCATTATTTGGAAACTTATTCTATTAGAGTTCAAATTTACACGTATTCAGGGCATGATCTTGGAAGAACATTTTCTGTTAAGCTGATACAATTGAGATACAAAGCTCAGAGAACTGAAAACAGCTTTCCTAAAAAAAGAACTACTGATAATAAATCACTGCTTTGCTACCTTTGATATGTGGTCTTCTCTCTCTCTCTTTCTTTTTTTCTTTAATCCTGAAAGGGATAATTTGAGTTTTAAATACAAGAGGTTGAAAGTAGCTTCAGGCTTTTTCAATTAAAAGTTTAAGTTTTCAACTTCTTTGCACTGGAAAAGATTAAATTTCTTCTTGGAATTGGTTGACATGATGTTAAAATGGACCGTGCTATTTCTTTGAAAACCATGTACAATGGCCAGCCTTCATCAAAAGGTGTTTCCGCTGGAGGCCAGCTTCTCAGGTCAGTGACCTTATGGAAGGTAAAGGACAGTTTTAAAAGCATTTATACCTAGTTAACATTTTTTTTTGACACTCTATTAGATGTGACAATTTTCTTTTACATTAAATGGATAAAAAAAGAGAAATAGTCAACTTTTCCTGCTGTTTCCATAGTTTCAATTAGTTTCTTTCCCCTCAATTGCTCTATCAGATGGGCTAGATAAGATTTCACTATTTGGGGGATCATTTTAAGCCTCTTTTCCAGCAGTTTGTTATTTTTAAAGCTCCAATGATTCACCATAAAATGCATCTCCATCTGCAGGAAGCAATTCTTAAATTGCTTCACTCAACAAATCCAAAACTGCTAGGCTCACTATTGCACAGAAATAGAACTGGTTTGGAAGGGGATTACCTATTGGGTTCAGAAAACCTTCTTCTGAGACAGGTTATAGCATGGAACAGGTCTCTGAATACCAGAGGCAACTTTAAATTTTTTTTAGTAAGAATCATTTGAAGTTTTGTTTCGTGGATTTCAACTGTTTCCTGGGAAAAAAAAACAAACAAACCTATATTTCTTGGTAACTAACATTATGAGTTGTTGAGAACTCTACAATCAGTTAAAACTGAATTAAAATTTTCTCTGCAACTTAAAATTGTATTTGAACTGATACATATTTAAATACCCTTTTCTCAGAATTTATTAAATCTTAACTTGAATTCAGTCCTTTTCTAGAAAATTTTTTACTTAAATTCAATGTAGTTAACAAATAGTGTATTATTAGTTTCAGAGGCAGAATTTAGTGATTCATCAGTTGCATATAACACCCAGTGCTCCTTACATTAAGTGCCGTCCTTGATGCCCATCACCCAGTTACCCCATCCCATTATGCACCTCCTCTCCAGTAGTCCTCAGCTTGTTTCCCATAGTTAGGTGTCTTGAATTCAGTTCTTAATTCATTTTATTTAAAATTAATCTCTTTCCTTCTCGCTCCATGGCACATATATGCAAAATACTAGACTTTAGCACAAGGAGTTATTACACAATATAATTGAATTTTTGACAGGTTTTATTTACACTAACCTGTAAAATAGGGCAGAAAATCTTAGTTGTTTTAAATCTAATTAAAGTAAAATAGAAACCAACAATGCAGGTCAAAGGACAGAGAGTTGTTTGCCAGTTTAATCTTATGTAGGAAGCTACTGCTATCCTTGGGATTTAGTAAGGTTGAGTATTCTATAGGATTTTCAAACACAGGACACAATTTGTCTTAATCCTACGTCAGCATTTCTCTGAAACTGATTAAGCCTTTCACATAGAAAGTAGAGGTACAGTAGACCTTTTAATTAAAAAACCCTGCAGTTATTTTCAACCTCTGATATTGAAAATCAAGTTATTGATTTTGTTGTTCTGAAAAAGAACGAAAAAGAACTTGCTAATCTGGAAGTTATTCAGACTCATTTCTTATCAAAAGTATTGTTGGCGAATATCCCAATTCCTTCAGGAAACCTTTAGGTATGAATGTGATAGTGCATAAGACAGACTATTTAAGGGATACCTTGTTTTATTACAAAAAGTGTCACTCAAGTCTCCAATAAATAGCTTCATACAAATATTTTGCAGAGATACCATTTGCCAAAAGCAATGTTTTTATACTGTGTCTAGTTTTGCACTAAAGTCCCTTGAAGGTGTTCCATAGCCTTCCTTCATGAGGGGCAAAGGGTCACTTTGGCATGACTCAACTAGCATCTTGAATCAATCCTTTCTTCCTTCCTTTTTTTTTTTTTTTTAAGATTTTATTTATTTATTTGACAGAGAGAGAGTACAAGTGGGGGGAGTGGCAGGGAGAGGGAGAAGCAGGCTCCTGCTGAGCAGAGAGCCCAATGTGGAGCTCTATCCCAGGTCCCCAGAATCCACGACCTGATCCAAAGACAGATGCTTAACTGACTGAGCCACCCAGGCGTCCCTCATTCATTTGTTTTCAATAAACATTTACTGGATTTCTCTGTGCCAGGCACTGCTAGGCACTGTGACACTGTGGTGAATAAAATAGATACAGTCCCATTTTGTATTAAATTTGCAATCTGAATGGGGAGATAGGAATTAAACAACTGGGTATAAAATGACAAATTATGTTAAGTGCTAAGAAAGAATATCACATGGTGCTACAGGAGAGGAGAGCAGGGGGATTCTTTTAGACGGTGGGCAGAGGGGAATTTTCAATGGGATTAGTAATTAGACTAAAATATAAAAAAATGAGAAATTGGGCTAAGTGAAGAGCAGGGAGTGTTTTGAACAGTGAGCAACATGTATGAAGGCCAGTATATGAAAGAAAGCCTGACACATCACAGTATTCAAAAACAACCATTATGCCTAGAAAAAGGAGAGGATTTGAAGAACTAGGCACAGGCTATGATCATGCAAGGATGTCTCTGATTTTATATCAAGATATATTCAATATTTCAACTATACATAACAGTGTGATTTTCTATCCTTGATCAAGGAAAACTGTAAAAAGATTCCTACTATACATGATAACATAGTGTTCACCTTTCTAGGTTTGATAGCCTCATTTGGGCAGTAGTCAATTATACTACTCCTTAGCTTTTAAAATGATGGCTTCTTACTACATTTGGAATAAAATCCAACTTTTTTTCTTTTTCTTTTTCTTTTTTTTTTACAGTGCTGGATGTGCTCTGGCCCTTGGTTTCCTGTCTCACTCGTCTCTTTCTACTTAATCACTATGCTCCTGCTTCACTTGCCCTTAATATAGCATGTCAGATACCTGGGCTCAACTGACTTCAGATGTGGCTATACTGGGCAGTTCCCAGGGAACTCGGGACTTAACAGACTCTACTTCTCACCATAAGAAGAGTATAAATCACTTTTGCCTTGGACCCAGGACCTCTCACAGGCCCCTTTCACCCCCATGAACACATGGCCTAAAAAAGCAAGGTTAACGCCCCAGGGACAACCTCAAAAAAGTGGTGGTCAGAATGCTTCTGCCTTTCACCCTTTGGGTGAATATTCTTCACAGACCTTCTGTAGACTTTTCAAGAGGTTCTTGAAGAACTGAGCCCTGCTCACACAGAGCAGTGACTTGATAATGTACCCTTCCACTGACTTCCCCCTTGTTCTGTCTATCCCCAGGCCTTTACTTGCTCTTTGGGATCACTTCCAAAAAATTGTTTGTACCTAAGCCTGTGGTACAACCTGTTTTTTGGGGGAACCCGAGCTTTGGTCCCGATCTTTCCGTTTTGCAAACCTGCTGTATTTCCTCCTCATTTAAGCCCTTTGTACTCTACCTAGAACCCTTCTTCCCTTTTGTATGATTTTTGCATGGCTGATGCCTTCTCATCATTAAGTTCTAGCTGACATGCTATTCCTAAAAGGAGCCTGTCTTTGAAACTAATATTGCCGCCAGACTGTTCACCTCTATCATTACTCTTTGTATGTTTATTACAACTAATCACTTTTGAAATGTTACTATTTATTTTCTTATAAATTTATTTGATTGCTCATTTACTGCCCACTACCTAGAATGTATGCGTCAGGAGAGTAGAATCTTAAGTATGCAACAGAGATTTGTATTCTCAGAGCCTAGAAGAGTGGCCGGCATATAATGGTTACCCAATAAATGTGTGTTGAAGGAATTAGCAAAATAATTCCATGTGTTTACAGGGTGAGATTATAAAACTTAGAATGTAATTTTTTTTTTTTTTAGAGGACATATACTGAAACAATCTCTTAAGGTGCCCTTACTACTGAAGAGCTATATGTAAAATTTCTTTAAGGTAAATGAAAAGAAGACAAAAATATCCCGAGTTTTTAAATGGAGCTCTCTTTACTGACAACTTTCCACTTATTTTTAGTTTTACTAATAAAATCCCCTGACTGGATAGTGATTACTTTTGTGGGCGAAAAAATGGAATGGACTGGGAGGCAGCAGAAGGGAGGAGCATTCTTTGGTGTTGAAATACTTAATATCCTGAGCTGGGTTGTGGTTAAATGGGTGTATAATATCTTTATATATATATATTTAAAAACTCTTGGCTTCGTTTCATTCCTAGAAAGCAAAAATATAAACCAGTTTTGCAAGCATTTAGAATGCAAAAGCTTCGTTCATGTCAAGTTTGTTTTTTGGATAGTCCATCGAATTCTGGTTTTTGAAATTATAGGTGGGTCAATAAAAAATACTTTGGACATATCTTCCATTTTTATTAAATTTGTATTTGCCTGTTCTCTCCATTTGGGAGACTCTCATGCTAAATTACATGGCTAAATTAGCACCAATTTAAGTGTAGTTTCTAAATGGAAATCAAATATCCTCCAGTATCTTAGTCACAAGGTCTATGTTTTATAAATAGCAATTATGTTTTTTTGATAGTGCAGTGATGAGTCATATATTCCATGAGGCACTGAAAGTCCGGAAGTAATTCAGGAACATTTGGGCGCGCCTCATGTGCCGGACAAGTAGGCTGCTGCTTTTGTAGTATGGGCTGAGAGGTTGGAAGTTCTCCAATCCAAAAATAACTGCCCATTGTCCTGTGATGCTCCTTAAAAATCTATTTTCAGGGCTCTGTTCTTTTTAGGTAGAGAATTAAAGATTCTTCTCATACCTTAAGCACTACCTCAATGCCACCTTCTTAGTGATACTCATGGCCAGAACTAATTGCTTTTATTTATTTATTTATATTTACTTATTTATTTATTTTTATAATTTTTTAAAAGGTTTTATTTATTTGACACAGAGATAGAGAGTACAAGTAGGCAGAGCAGCAGGCAGAGAGAGAGGGAGAAGCAGGCTCTCTGCTGAGCGAGGAACCCAATGTGGGGCTTGATCCCAGGACACTGGGATCATGACCTGAGCTGAAGGCAGCTGCTTAACCAACTGAGCCACACAGGAGCCCCTAATTTCTTTTATTTTTGACACACTGATGACATTCACTTACCCATTCAGACATTCAGTAATATGTATGAAATCCTGGCATGATTCAGGCATAGAGTAGGCTTGAGGACAGACAAATAAGACATGACTACCTCTTAGTAAGGTTTTAGTTTAGATTAGTAGTTCTTAGAATTAGTTTCTCATTAGAATTGCTATAGGAAAATGCAGATTTGTCAAAAATACAGATCCGCAAGCATGGGAAATAGGCATGTATATTTTTTACAAATTTCTAGATGACTGTGATACACATTTCTGGTGACCTGGTTTCCATTCTTCCACAATAGTTCCACTACAAGAACTTGACCCACTTTGGGAGTAAAAGTCTTTATAGTGAACTGAATCTCTCCAACTTATTTTAGATGTAAGCATTGGTTATGATTGTACTGCCTGGAGGGAATATTCTTCTTCCAAAGTGAATGGTGGGTACTGATTGAGATATCAAATATTTGTTGAACACAAAATGAATGACTGACAACCTTTTCGAATTGAGCTGTCTTCAGATGAAACATCTCTCATACAGCATGGATTCAAGACCTATAGAACTTAAAAGTTGGCATCTCAGATTCCTAGTTTCTAGAGTGGAAAAAAAAAAAAGGAAACTTGATGCTCAATGCTTTTGTCATGCCTTCATTTAAAATTGTCTAAATAATTTATACATTTTTTATTGAGCAAAACAAAACAGCTTTATTTTTAATGGCATGGATCACAAAAAGATTATCTTAAACCTTTGATTTCAAGGAGTTTTGAGTTTTCTTTGGAGTACATTTTACAGGATTAAAACTTGACTTATTTTAAGTTTGTATTTTAAGATACTCTGTTTACAAAACAAGACCTAGCCTCCATTTTCTAGGTTAGATAATATGAAATCAAGTAACTGTTGGAAATGGCACAGTCTGTACAGACTAAGGACAAAGAGAAAAGAAAATGCATACACATGATTGCCTACTGAAAAAATTTTGATGCTATTATTTAGATCACTGTGTTAAATAGTTGAAAGATTCCAGGAATAATAATGTTATGCAAGTTGCACCATATCACATTTTCAAAATGATGAACTTTTAGGAATTTGGTAATGAGGTGATAATGAGATGATGAGGTGTGAAAGAAGTTAGTTTCTGCTTTGCATTTTTTTTAGTCCATTATCTTTATTGCTGTCTTATAACACTTCAATCTATATACTGACCTTTTATTCTGACTGCTACCTTAACTGTGACTATCACACATTTTTGGGAGATGACTATAAATTATGAAAGGTTGAAAGTGTCCCCCAAAGCATTAAATCAAATGCTATAAAATTAAGTGTTGACATTTTTCAAAAGTGCAAAAAGTGCAAGAGCAAGAGTTTCAGGGTGTTGAATATCACCATGAAGGAAAGTGTATCTGGGAAAATTAAATCTGAGTAGAGAGGAGAGGCAACTTTTATATTTGGAATAAAAGGTTATTTTCTTACTTTTTTGCTAACAGAATATAATTAAGAACTTAATTGCTTTATTCTTCTTCAGATCTGACATTGGGAGGGCAGGGAGGTCAGGACACTGTCTGGCTCTTTTAATACAATAAAATGCAACCTGTTGACCTGGAAACAAAGTGCTAGAACAAGGGTCTCCCAGGGATACAACACCTGCAGGCATAAGGACCAATTAGATATTAATTTAAGCTAAAAATTTATAAACACACTACCTTGTTCTAAGGAAATGTTAATGTAGTTTTATTTCTTTATGTTAAGCATTTGTTATAATAAAAATATATCCAGACTACTAAGTCACCCTAACTGAGAGGACCTCTTTAATTAGAAGGGAAATAAAAGGTGTTTGTGTTGGCTTTTGAAAAATGAATAGGGTGTTGAGCATAAATATTTGAAGATATGGCCCATTTAAATATAAATAACATTTCTTCCCACAATCTCAATGATTTTATTTTTTTTTTAGTTGTTAACCAAATTAACTAAAAGTGATACAGAGCAGGGTGCCTGGGTGGCCTAGTCGGTTAAACATCTGCCTTTGGATCAGGTTGTGGTCCCAGGGTCCTGAGATGGAGCCCCACCTTGTGCTCTCTGCTCAGCAGGGAGCCTGCTTCTCTCTCTCCCTCTGCCTGCTGCTCCCCGATTGTTCACTCTCTGTCAAATAAATTTAAAAAGTCTTTAAAAAAATAAAAGTGTTATGGAGCTACTATAATATGAATTGTTATTGTAGTATTTTTTTTTGTGAAGATTTTATTTATTTGAGAGAAGGAGAGAGAGAGAACAAGCAGAGGAGTAGAGTGATCTTTTGTTCTTTTCAAGCTCAGTGGGTGTTACTTTGTTCTGCCTAAGTGTGTAAGCAAGGGTCCCTGGACATGTTCCTGGCCTCCAGTATTTTAGATTTCATGGGGGGAGCTGCAGCACAGGAGAGATTTTTGTAGGTCAACTGCCCTGTGTTGGGGAAGGGGGAGAGGTACTTGGAAGCCATGAAAGATGGATACACACTACTGGAGCTGATATAGCTGTACCTCTTCTATAGAGAAGAGTAAAGAAAATATAAGTAAAGAATTGTTTCCTCCAGTATTTAACTCTTGAGTTTTCCTTGGCGATGCCAATACCAAGATGCAATAGGTAGAAGTGTTTGGAGATCTCCCCTGGGACTGGCAACCAGGGCACCATGTTCTCCCCTAGGACTGATACTTGGTGTGTGGTATTTTGTGCTACACCTTCCATGAACTTGGGCTAAATGTTTCTATCTATTACTCCAAAGCACTTTGTGGGTACATTTATATTAGTATTTACCACCTTGGACATGTGTCCATCTGTCCAACTGGTACTATAAATTACTTGGAAGATCAGCGCACTGGACTAGAACAGCTGCTGTCAATAATTCCTTAAAGTGTTCTCACAGTTTTCATGACTTTAACCATCTTCTACTTGATTACAAATCCCAAATCTGTACATTCATTCTAGATTTTTTTTTGAGTACCAAGGTTTTCTTAGCAGTTTACCTTCTAAGTAGTTCTTCTCTCATTGTATGTGTCACAGTGCATTGGCTCATTTATTTTTTTATAGCTCAGGACCCTCAATGTCAAGTCTTCCTTAAATCATTTAGTACCCAATTCTTACGTACTAGATAAATGTGATCTTATGTACTAAATATCTGCACAATCTGGGGAGATTATGTCTTGGATTATCTGGGTAGACCCAAAATGTAATTACAATCATCCTTATAAGAGCAAGTCAGGCAGAAGGGTTACTCAGACAGAAGAAGAGAAGGCAATATGACCATGGAGGTAGAGATTGGAGTGATAAAGCCACAACCAAGGAATGTTGTAGCCACCAGAAGCTGAGAGAGTCAGGAAACAGATTTTTCCCCTATAGCTTTCAGAGGGAGCATAACTATGAGCTATCCTTGAATTCAGCCTAGTGATATCAATTTTGGATTTCTAGCCTCCAGAACTCTGAGAGAATACATTTCTGTGTTTTAAGTCACAAAGTTCATGATAATTTGTTATAGTAGCCATAGGAAACTAAATACAAAGTCCTACTATGTTTCTGTTCTGGGTCATATGGTATAGGTAAAAAAACCAAATGGGACACTGGCCTTGACCTTGAAAAGTAGAAGTAGGGTTTGTATGATAGATTGGTTTTGGCATGAAGGGCTATGTGCCAAAGTAAGCTTTCATTTCCCAGTGACCAGTGAGCAGCCAATGGATTTAAGTAAGAGAGCAGCACCATCACCTATGTTTCTGAAGGAGATGGAGAGTATGGAATTGAGGATACTAATGACATCATTGCTCTGGTAAGAATTTAATAAGGGTTTGAACTGAAACAGTGGCCACAGCACCAGGGGGGAGAGATTTTAATTTAAGAGATTTTTCTGAAATGGAATTGAATAATTATGTCATTCTGAGCCATGTTACCCTTCTGGGCTCAACATCTTGTCCCTAGTAATTCTTTCTGTTAGACTTTTGGCCTTTTGCTAAAATACCTTATGTAAATCATAGTAGTTCTGAAAGATGATTTGAGTATTATTTTGAAAATGTTTTTATTGGAGATAATAATCTTTTAAAATGTGGTTTTAAACAATCTTTTCCCATATTCTTGATAGTTGTTTTTTTTTTTTAAGTGGGAACCTTTGGAAAATGAATCAATACAGAAATTTATACCATATACAACTTCCATCAAGTAAATCATGATTTAATTTTAGGTGATCTCAAAAATCACTTGAATGATGAATCAAATTATTATAAATGGATATAACTATCTTTTTGAGTGTTAAATCCCAGAGAAATATACAAGATAAAATAAATAGCATTCTAACTATGCATCAAGAGAATCATTTTGCTAATAACCAAATAGACTAGTCAGATTAGGAAGAGATGAGTTTTTAATACATCATTCTGAAAAATAAATGCAATTATTATTTAAATGAAATACTAAACATGGAGTCACTACCAGGCTGCTCTAAACTAGTAATAATTACTTTATTAAAGGTTAATAAATGTCAAGTAAAAGCAGCTATGACCTGCTAAAGGTTAAGCTGAAAACAGCTAAAATGAAAAAAAGGAAGTGCTGATTATTACATTTATTGACTGACACTGACACTCAGAGAATAAACAATTCTGGAATGATTAAATGATAATTAAATCTCAAACAAGCCTCTTTAACCTCTAAACATGAAGATAAATTAAATTTAAATTAAATAAACAAGACTCATGTTGCTTACCAATGTCTTTCTCTCCCCTCTTCGTTCTGAGGATTAGCAAAATCAGTGGCTAGTTTTATTTCTAAGTATCTTCATAACACAGGTTGAGTTAGTGGGGAAGATAGCCACAAACAGCTCTCCATAGCATGGGGTGGGCAGGGCCCCAAATGTCAGGCTCCCCAAATTCCAAGAGAGGTACTGAATCACATTGGGAGTGACACTAAACACTCTACTGAGGATATAAGAACTTTCTGATTATGAACGTGCCTTCTTCTCTTGCCTTCCCTCTCACCACTCCCTTAGAATTATATGCTCCAGCTACTAAACTACTTGCAGTTCCTTCAAATACTCAACACTTTTGCCTATACCCAGAACAGCTTGTCCCTTCTTCAAATGCTAGACTAATTTCTATTTATGTTTCAGGATCCATTCATGTCATCTCTTTTGGGAAGCACTCTCTGATCCCTTCAGGTGGGATTGCTTTTTCTTTTCTTTTTTTTTTTTTTTTAAAGATTTTATTTATTTATTTGTCAGAGAGAGAGAGGGAGAGAGAGCGAGCACAGGCAGACAGAATGGCAGGCAGAGGCAGAGGGAGAAGCAGGCTCCCTGATGAGCAAGGAGCCCGATGTGGGACTCGATCCCAGGACGCTGGGATCATGACCTGAGCCGAAGGCAGCTGCTTAACCAATTGAGCCACCCAGGCGTCCCGGGATTGCTTTTTCATAGCATTGACTACAGTACACTTACATTTTAGGTTTACTCATTCTTTTCACTTGCTCAGTTGTAAGGTCCTTTAGGACACAGAGGCTAACTCGTACACTCCATATAGTCAGTATTTAATAGAGTGTTTGACCCATAGCAGGTGCTCAATGAATGTCTGGTGAATAAATATATGGATTTTTTTTTTTTTACAAATAAAGAGAAAATATTTGGTGATCGAAGGCTAGAGGGGGGTAGGCTTTTTGTTAATTTTGGCTGAAACCTAAATTTTATATAGCCTTTTCAGAGAGAAGGCACCCATTTATTCATTCATTTTCATTTGATATTAGCCTTTTTTCCCCTTAGTGCAATCTCAGAAAATAATCATATGTAGCTATAAAGTTTGCTTTGCATCCTCCTATGAAATCAAATTTGTTTAGTTTTTTAGCAGTTACTTCCTTCTAGAATGGTTATTTTATTTATTTATTTATTTATTTATTTATTTATTTTAAAGATTTATTTGACAAAGAGAGAGAGGGTGACAAGCAGGGGGAGTGGGAGAGAGAGAAGCAGGCTCCCTATTGAGTGGGGAGCCTGATGTGGGGGTTCGATCCCAGGACCCTGGGAGATGCTTAACCAACTGAGCCACCCAGATGCCCCTAGAATGGTTATTTTAAAAAATCATAATGTTTTTAATGGCACTGAACAGCCTGCAGGGGTCATTCATGTTTCTTTTTTCTTTTTATTTATTTTTTCTTAGCACAGAATAACAACATTAACAAATGTATCAGTCTTCACTAGATGTAAATGTTTAGTGTATTAAAATATACATACTTTTTGGTGGTGCCCTGCTGTGGAATGTTCTTGCTTTGTAATGAGGTTTATTATCTATCAGAAAACGTGTAATGGAAGGTGGTCCTTGAGAAATCAAAGTACACTTAATTTCTCTTAATAATGAACAAGAAAACTTTTGGTACAGCACATAGCTTTCTCATATGTTCAGATCTCAACTAGGACCTAAGGGTTGAGGCTGTGCACATGTACATAGAGACCAGAGAGGTCCCAAGTCATCCACCTACCCTTGGCTGACAGTACCTACATGCAGGTCCCCACAGTTGCGTAGGCCCCTCCCAGAGAAGCCACCGGTATTTCATATTTGTAATTCTGACTTGTTTCCCTTAGAAACCTTCCCAAGTTACAAAGGCTTCAGGGCTCTACAAAACATAGACTTACTGGAAGGAAAACTTGGGTCTATTACTGGAAAGAAACACAATTTTATATGGATCAAATCAGATAAACTGGAAAACCCTCTTTTGCATATGTGGTAAAATACATATAACAAAATTTGTCAATTTTAACATCTACAATGCAATGACATGTGGTATATTAACAATGTTGTGTGACCATCACCACTATCTGGTTCTAGAATATTTTTATCATCTCAGTGGGAAATACTATACTTGTTAGAGCAGTCACTCCCCGTTCTCCCATTTCTCTTGCCCTTGGCAACCACTAATCTATTTTCTCTTTCAATGGAATTGCCTAGTGTGGATATTTCATAAAAATGGAATCATACAGTATGTGGCAATTTTGTGTCTGTGTCTGACTTCTTTCACTTAGCATAATGTTTTCAAGTTTTATTTATGTTGTAGCATGTATCAATATTTCATTCCTTTTCATATGGAAAGGCCTTTTAAATAAAAGTTTTAGGAAGGATGTAGCCAACTGAATAAGAGAATTCTAAGAGTAAAATTTGGAAGAAAGACTCAGATAGTATGGGCAGAACTTTCATAGTATTATACTGCATTCAATTCTCTAAGCCACTGAACTAGAATGTACCTGTCTTTCCTAGTCTTTATACTGATATCAGTCAAATGATCTTGTCTAACTCTTAAGCTTTTTTCCATCTCATACATTCTGCTCAGAAATAATCCTTATGGTGGTTACCCGTCCTTCCCCTCACCCATTTGCCTCATACCCAAGTACTGCCTTTCTCATCTGGGTCAGCATCCAAACTCCCCACCAAAGTTCCAGAGGAAAAAAATATTTCCCCCTGATTTTAGTGAGAACACTTGAAAATAACATGTCTTTTGTTAAATTCCTGAAGCTAAATTCCTGAATGTTTGCTTTTGTACTTAAAAAGCTATGTATGTATGCTTCCTACAATTGAAAAATAACAGCCAGTTTCACTAATGTTACCACTATGCTGTCAATCTCTAATTTGCTATAAAGTATTGGGAGACATTTTGAGTAAGACAGATTCTACATAAACAAAATCATATCCAATTTTTCCCTATTATGAAGCATAATTACATAGCTCTAAAATACTATGCAGTTTTCAGTAATTTATTTAGCATTTTGTTGACTCTACTTTAGTCTACTATACTGTAAAGGTTGAAAGATCTTTTATATTTTGTCTGAGGTGCCTTACACAAAATACTGCACCTACTACGCAAATAATGTCTGCAAAAGACATTATTTGCATTTCTAGTAGGACAGCCCATTAGTGCTTCGTTTGATGCTTTTCACACTTTGCTTATCTCTGCCCACAACTATGTCCATTCTCAATGAGAGATTAGTATAATCTTCATGTTTATTCAAACCACAACATCTCCAAAAACATGTCTTTTAGAACTTTGGATACATATCACGGCCTATTTTAGTGTTCTTAGAACTTTAGTCTTCTGTATTTGAAACTTACTGAATGCTTTTAAAAAGCTTTCTGTTCTTGTGTCATATTTTAACATTATGTAATTTTATAACATTTCACTTATACCTAGCTTTGAAAGTCTCCTGTCTTGCTTGGTAACACAGATACGATAATAAAATCAGCCTTCATCTGCTAGCTCATGCATTCTTAACAAGGCAGTATTGTTCCCAAGGAGTAAAAAATTGTTTCTCAGGGGCAGCAAAAAATCTTAAACTTTTTATGAATAAATCACAGATAGGTATACACTACACAAACAGGTATCCATGGTACCAAAATTTCATAGATAGGGCAATTAGGAAAAGAAATGTCTAAAAAAATACTTTTAGGGGGACGATAATGAAAACAGTGGACTAAGAAATACTGGTCCAGGTCTCTCAAGTTCAATAGTGTATTGGTATTCACTACCTCATCCAGCAAGAAAGCTGAGGTCACATTGCATGTACATGGCAGACCCATGCCTGCACCCAGTGTGCTCTCTCCGTATTTGTCCTCCTCCGTGGCATGGTGACTTGGACTGGCGCTTGACGGGCTCTTGCAAGGGAGAAATACCTTCCTTGCTACTTTTTCTTTTAGGACTGTTTCATACATTGACTGAATGTTTAGCCCTCAAACTTAAGGAATTTATTCATAGTTCCACTTCCACTTTATTCATTATTCCACTTTTTGTCTAGTATGTGTGAAATCTATACCGATCCCTTGTCCTAAATGGGCCAAATATTCCTTCAGATTTTCCCTGGCCGTGGATAAAGAAAGGTGTAGAAACGGGGCTGAGGCAGGTAGGGAATTGTTTCTAGTTCTCATGATCCAAATCACTTTGGATCTACACGAATAAGGATTCCTGAAGGTTTGAGGTATTCAACTTTTTGTCTGCTTTTCATCTTTCTTACCCTCAGGGTCTACTAAGTCAGCTTCTGATTTTAGTAACATGATTCGAAGAACCCAAAGGTACTGCTCTTTCTCTGTATTCCTCTTTACAATACTCCAAATATTTCTAAGCATCTCCTCTTAAAGTAACTTAGACACATTAGTGCCAAAACATTCATTAAAAAAAAAAAATCATTATTTTAAACCTAAATGGCAGTAGTATCAGGGCTGAGTTCACTCCTCAACTAAAGGAAGAAAAGAAGCAGGACATGATATTTCTTGGAATTAAAGAACATTTCTATTTTACATAATTTGCTAGCAAACAAAAGAGTATCCCAGGGGCCTGGTGGGATCATTGAAGGCCTTTTCTTTCCTTCCTTCCTTTCTTTTTTGGAAGAGGTAGGAGAATAAGATGTGAACATGTAGTTATTGACTGTGATTATTTATAGTGTAAAATGCGAGGTAGAACATGGAGGAAATGAGGCTGAAAAGGTCTGTGTGATCAGATCATAAAGAGGATGCATACAGGGAAATGAGAAATATGGGTTTTATCTATAGGTGAGTGGTTCTTAAAATACTCTCTCTGTATCCTTCTGCTTTCTGTGGAAATCCTTCAGATAACACCACACAGGGCAGGAAGGAGTCTCCAAGTAGTTGAGGATCTAACTCATTTCATCAGAGGAGTTCAGCTCCTGCCTGGGTTTTTCCATCTATGTTGTTTGCCTATTATCTATCTATCTATCTATCTATCTATCTATCTATCATCGTTATTATCTTTGATTTACTGAGCTTCTATATAAGATATCTTTGAAGAGGAAATATACTGACATAGATTCCCAGTGGATCATCTGGTAAATCTGTTCAGCAGGAAACTGGATACGTTAGTACCCTAGTTCTAGTGGCGTGCTGCAGTTGGCTCATACCAACTTGCCAGAGCCAACTGTTAAGTTTCAGGAATTTGGGGAGCTGGCTGACATCAGTTTGGCAGCTTAAAATTGATATGAAGCTTCAACTCGTGAAGCTTCAGTTCGTGCTTGGGGTCTTAAACCAGTGAAATCCGTGAACGCTACACATCAGACTGCAGCTCCCTCCCCTCATCCTTGCAAAGAGCTGGTTTTGAAATGTTTACTAGCACACCACTGCCAGTTCTCAAACTTCAGTGCACATTAGAATTATCTGGGGAGATGTAAAAATTCAAGTGTCTGGGCACCACCTCCAGAAATTTCAATTAAACTGGTAGAGGATGTCATATGGGCATCAGGACAATTACAATATCCTCAGAAAGAACCCCAGGGAATACCACTATTAAAGAGGTGGATTGAAGGGGGGGGGTGTCTTACAAAGACTGAGAAATGGGAGAAATAGAACAAAAGAAGACTATAGAAATCAATGAGTTAGAAAGTTTCCAGCTCCACAAGTTAGAGTTAGACAATGGCAAGAATATTTTGCACCCTATAAAAACTTTTTCATTGTTAAGACTTCCTCAAATAGAGTGGGCCACTTTCAGGGGAAATGTGGAAGCTGGATAGCTAAATGTCAGTGTTGTTGAAAGCTGCCTTCACTGAAGGGGAGATTGGGACGGATAAATAATCGTTAGACTAGAGGGATGCAAAAATTTAATGACTATCCAATCAGGTATATGAGATTCTGATTTAATTTATGACAGAATCCAGTGTACAAAATGATCTTGCCAAAAAAAGTAATGGAGAAAGAATTAGGATTTAGGATTGCATGTTCTGACTCCTTATAAATAAATACCGCCCAAATGGCCATGAGTAGCTTTTTTCTTTGGTTCAATGCAGTAACACTAGTGTCTTAGGGTCGGTTTGTTATCATTGTTACTTTGTTTTTAATTGTGCTTATCATATAGAAGAAGCTTTGCTTCAATATCAAGACTAAAACTCTTTTTTTTTTTTTTTTTAATTTATTTGACAGAGAGAGATCACAAAGCAGGCAGAGAGGCAGGCAGAGAGAGAGAGGAGGAAGCAGGCTCCCTGCTGAGCAGAGAGCCCGATGCGGGGCTCGATCCCAGGACCCTGAGATCATGACCCGAGCCGAAGGCAGCGGCTTAACCCACTGAGCCACCCAGGTGCCCCGGGACTAAAACTCTTTTAAAACATATTGATTTTAGATGGTTATAAATGGCAATTAATTATTTTAAAATCTGTCAGGGATAATATCTATTTCAAGTGTGTTCAATACACTTCCCAAAACAAGAAAATGAGATAGTTAAAATACTTATATGTTAAGAATATTTAAAGAACTTTCCAGCTACTATTTTCTACAATTACTTGATTTATTGGCTTAAAGTTATGGCAGAATTATTTTAGATTGCAGTTGGTCATTACTCAGCATTAATTGAAGTGAAAAAATAAATCAAAGCTATTTCTTAGGATGATTTCTACTCAAGACAGGTTATTTGATTCTGGTTTCCCAAAATAATATGTTATAGGAGTGAGAGAGGAATGCAAACACATTTGGCTTGAACTTGACTTGTTCACAGATTATGATATAGCTTAGCAAAGCAAAAAATTCTGAAATCTAGGTTGAAGTCATTGGTTTAAAAAAAAAAAAAAAGCCCTAATGTAAATGCATCTGCACACATTTCAATTGCAGTCACTTTTCCCACAAATCAGTTTTATCAGCTCCATTAGCAGTTGAAGCTGATAAAAATCTGAAGCTGACTTCCTGCTGCTTAGTTTCCTAAGTGTCAGAAATAATATATTCTGTGTTACAAACATCCCAGAGGTATACATGTCTGTATGTAATGCTGCTATAATTTATTCTCCAGGATAAACAACTATCCTTATGCTCATTAAAAATTGTTTTTAAAAATAGGAAATTGAGTAAAAACAAACTAATAAGTGAACAGCCTGACAGAGAGGAACGGCCAAAAATAGACTCGTTCTGTATTCACAACACCCACTGACATCTTTGGCTTTTATTCACATTATTTTCAATTCATTTATTTGTATATTTGGTCTTTTACATGATAATTGAGAACCCTCGCGTAGTAAGACTAAACATTATCAAAACTTCAGACAATATGATCCTGAGTTATTCCTTGTTAGTTATTATGATTATTTTCTTTCTTTCTTCATCTAAGGATATAGTCTGGCATAGAGTCAAATTTTTTAGGTTGATTAAAAATATTATTTTTTCTTTGAAAAATTTGTATTATTCATTGCACTAATTGGAAATATCACGTTTTTCTGTAGCTGCTTAGAAAAACACAAACCAAACAGAGTGTACTTGGCCAACTATGTTCTTCCCTTATCTCATATTTAACAAGTATTTATTGAGCATCTACTGTGTGCTGAGTGGATGCAGAGATGAATGAAACATATACACTTCCTTAAGGAGCTAACAGTTTAACGGAGACGGTAGATATAAACTAATAATTATGATCAGCACTATCATAAAGATGTTCAGAAAGCCCAAGATTGATTGATTGGTTGACTTATTGATTGATTGCCTGTACTATTAATGCAGGTTCAAAAGCCCTAGAGTATGGTTTGTCTCTTGGGATTTGGACAGTTTTAGAGATGAAGGAAGGAAGATGAAGAGAGGGAAAGAGAATGAGCGAGAACACCAGAAACAGCCTTGCTTTCCCTGTTATCACTTTAACCTCCACCTCAACACCTTAATAGTGAAGAATTTTTTTGTTCTGAGTCTCTCCATATTGTTAGAATTTTTAACTGGCTGGTCTCAGTGCATCATGTAGCATTCTAAGATTCTATGTCTGGGTTGTCCAATATAAATATAATCTGAGCCACATATGAAGTTTAAAAATTTCCAGAACCCATATTATAAAAAAATAAAAAGAAACAGTTTAAATTAATTTTAAGAATATATTTGAGGGCGCCTGGGTGGCTCAGTGGGTTAAGCCTCTGCCTTCGGTTCGGGTCATGATCTCAGGGTCCTGGGATCGAGGCCCGCATCGGGCTCTCTGCTCGGCGGGGAGCCTGCTTTCTCCTCTCTCTCTCTATGCCTGCCTCTCTGCATACTTGTGATCTCTCTCTCTGTTTCAAATAAATAAAATCTTTAAAAAAAAAAAGAATATATTTGATTGAATTCAATATATCCAGACCACATCACTTAAAAATATAATCAAAATAGAAAAAAGGTATTTTACTTTAAAAAAGATCCAGTGTGTTTCCAATTTATACCACAGCTCAACTCTGATTAGCCACATTTCAAGTGCTCAGTATCTGCATGAGGCTGGTGGTTACTGTGTTGGACAGTGCAGTTCTAGGTATTTAACTCTTTAAGGCTCCCTTTTATCTACTTAATCCTGTGTGTGTCTAAGAATCTTGACAACTTATCAGACAGCTTTTCTCAGGCTGAACCAGGGAAAGTCATTTTTTAATATCCCCTCAGGGGAACCAGAAAGCAACTCTGTGGGAGTTATATAGATGGTTCAGTTGGTTTAGTTCTAAATTCCTGCAAAACTGGAAAGTTTTCATATTTCTTTTTCCAAACCATGAGATTGCTCCAGGGACGTGGATGTGAGGAAAGAAGGAAAACTGACATGTGAACTATTCGTTATATATATATACATAATACTTACAATGTGTGTGTGTACACACACATACACACATAATATATATAATGAATAATAGATATTTTACATGTAATACGTATAATGAATAAATATAACATATAAGGAATACATATAGATACTGCTTTTGGTATCTACCTATCTCTTCACTAAGATGTAATCTTATATGATAAAATTCACTCATTTAAGAAGTACAAGTCAATGGTTTTTAGTGTAGTCTCAGAGCTGTGCAACCATCATGGCAATCTAACTTTAGAACATTTTCACGACCTCAAATAGTTAACTCCATGACAACTTAGTATTCACTGTAGATTCTCTCCCTATACCCTAGTCCTAGGCAACCACTAACCTATTTTCTCTATGGTTTTGCCCAATTTTGAGAATTATGCATATTAATGCTATGGATATACACGTGTGAGTTTTTGCATGAACACACATTTTCATTTCTTTCTTTTTTTTTTTTTAAAGATTTTATTTATTTATTTGACAGAGAGAGAGATCACAAGTAGACAGAGAGGCAGGCAGAGAGAGAGAGAGGGAAGCAGGCTCCCTGCTGAGCAGAGAGCCCGATGCGGGACTCGATCCCAGGACCCTGAGATCATGACCTGAGCCGAAGGCAGAGGCTTAACCCACTGAGCCACCCAGGCACCCTCACATTTTCATTTCTTTCTGACGTAAAGTTAGTACTAGAAACTGTTCTCCACAGTAGCTGCACCATTCTACATCCCCACCAGCACCACGTGAGGCTTACACTCTGCATGCTTGCCAGTAGTTGTTACTGTCCGTTGTTTTGACAATGGCTGTCCCAGTGGGTGTGAAGTGGTATCTCATAGTGGTTTGGGTCTGCATTTCCTTAATGCTGATGATGCTTACCATTTTTAATGTGATTATTGTTCATTTTGGTATCTTTGGAGAAACGTTTGTTTAATTTCCTTGGCCATTTTTAATTGGGTTGTCTTTTTATTGCTGAATTATAAGAGTTCTTTATATATTCTGCATACAAATTCCTTACCAGATACCTCGATTTTTACTTTTTTTCTCCTGTTCTATAGGTTACCATTTCATCTGCTTGATGGTGTCTTTCCTCCGAGGCACAAAAGTTTGTAATTTTGGTGAAATGCAGTTTATTTTTTCTCTTGTTATTTTTGCTTTTGGTGTTGTGGCATGCATTCTATTTTCAACACCTTTGTGAACAAAACTAGACATTGGCTCTGTTCACAAGGAGCTGATGGAAAAGAGAAGCAATTAAATAAGCCAGAAGGGCAGGGTTCAAAGTGTTGTGGATTCACCCTGCAAAAACAATTAATATCGGCTCCTGGTGGGGAGAGGCTAGAGAAAGCTTTAGAGGTAACAACTTAGACACTAAGAGGTCAAGAAGTATTATTTAACAGTGAGAAGAAAGAGTCCAGTCATGTTTACTGTTCATGGATGTAATTTTTAAAATCCTTTGAATGTGATGAAATTCTTCGTTCCTGATACAGGGCAGTGCCATGTAATGTGTGTGTGTGTGTGTGTTTGTGTGTGTGTGTGTGTAGAGAACACACTGTAGGATCTTGCAGCCCATCTTAGGTCACCTTTCTGGGGAGTCAGTTATTGGTTTGGTTGAGCACAGGAGTGCTGGTTGATAGAGATTACTGGTTGATAGAGTGGTAGATAGTCATAGAAGGACAAAGCTCCATAATCAGCTTGTCTTGTGGTTAAGTCCAAAGCCAACTAACTGCAAACAACCTCCACATTCAGAAAAAAATACACTATATTGAGGAATTTTTCGAAAGCTTTGCAGGTTCCCTCTGTCTATACCAACAGGATACGAAATAACAATTTTACCTTCAGCTTTTGCTCTTGACCAGGTCAAGTCCTTACCCTTCCTTTTATATTGTAAAATCTGTTTAGGTAAATGTATAACTTATCATAAACACTGGGCAAAACTGTAGGTAAAATGTTCTTAAAATGATCACTTGTACCAAATGTCAAACAGCAGGAACTGAAATTAAAACAGACATGAAAGAGGCAATAAAGGTAAAATCAATAAAGTTGATTTCACAAAAGGCTGAGTTACACAGCTTTTATGACGAGTCCAATTTTTAGAATAGACAGAACCCTGGGGATCTATTCTCCCATTGGTGTGCATGCCTCACTCTTATTTACTTTAATGAGCCTTATCAGTGGGAAACAAGGGAAAATAGATTCTCCAGCTCTCCTTTCTTACTGCTGGTTCCAAAGCCCTTAACAAAGCACACACCATGCATTAGTTTTGGGTACTATTCAGATAAGAGACACTTGGCAAGGAAAGTATTCAAAATTCCGCACAGCCTTCTTTGTGCATATTGTTCAGGAGATCCAGTTAGTACATAAACAGTTATTCTCTGTGTCTAGAGTGCCTTTATCCTAGGCTGTGCAGGTTTAAGAATTACCTCAAGGCAACCTGTAAAGCAGATGACTTTGGCAACTCAGTGCAAATGCAGATAAAGTATGTTATATAAATAATACTGATGATCAGAATCACCAGATAACATTTACAGGCCTTATGTTGCCCTTTGCAATCTGGTGTTATAGAAAGCCATGAGGTTTTCTTGATTTATTTGAATGAGCAGCATTATGGAAATATTTTATAGTTAAAGAAAACAGTATCCTAAAACCTAGCGTAGCCTGTTACTATGAATGCATTGATCGTAATTTTGAATATTCTGTGGTGTACCTACTTAATATCATAACTCCTCTTGCTCCTAAGACATCAGTTCAATTCAACAGATGAAAAATTGTGTCTCTACTATGGAATCCAGACACTGTTAATTGCTAAGACATGAAATAAACAAAATCCTGAAACTATGTCAGCGGCAATAATGGATAGGCACCTAGGGAATTCACCTACAGATTTGTTTGGAAGTCGAGAAAGGGGACTTCGCTCAGCCATATAGCATCAGTAAGGGCTTCAAGGAGATGACTCAAAGCCAACTCTGAAAGACTAGCATAGAATATGCCAGGTGACCCGAAAGGTCTTCAAAGTCAGAGAAGTCACCTCAATTACTGTAAGTGCTATATATAATTTTTGTCTAAACAGTGCCTTTGGAAGAAAGTAGCAAAGAAAATTTATCCTCTTTATTGAATTATATGGAAACTTTCAAAAGTGACTGGTCCACTCAAGTCCAGTTCATTTCATAAGAATGTCTAGAGAACCTTCTGTGGGCCTTGCATTGGGCTTACATTCAAGGCTATTGGGTCCATAAGGCTTTAACTACACTTAACTTTAGGTGGCTATTTTCTTTGACACTGTGTTCTGGGACCATTCTTCTAGTCCAAGAGGCAGAGGGGAAGAAAGGAATATGTCAGAGTCTGACGTGGGGCTCGATCTCACAACCCTGTGATCATGACCTGGGATGCTTAACCAACTGAGCCACCCAGATGTCCCTATTTTTTATTAGTATTTTTAGAAAGCATTTTTAGATGCTAAAGATAAATGATATGCAGGTTATTGCACTTTCCAGGTCCCTCGGGTCTATTCTTTTCCTCCTTCATCCTGCTCTGTGTCCAAAACCCTGATTTCTTCCCACTCTATCCCCTAGAATTCCCTGTTGGGTGGCTTCTGATTGGGTTTTGTTAATGGGAAGCACCAGCAAGGGACTGAAAGGTGGGAGGAAAGAAAAGTCAGAGTATTTCCTCCTCCCTGCCCTCGGCTGCATTTCCTGGAATATGTCGCATTATGCAAGACAACAGCTCCTGCCTGGCAATGTCTCCGTCACAACTCCAGTTCTCACGGGGCTCCTGCAAACACGACTTCCTTCCCCTTATCTCCAGAAAGCAACAGCCACCCATCCTGAGATCTCCAGGTGCCTCCACCTCACTCCTTGGTTCCTTTAATTCCCCAATGCCTCACAAAATAAAGTTCATTACAGTGTCTCGAAATAGCTGAGCTGGATTTTGCTTTCTACTAGGACTATGACTGATATGAGGGGGGATATTTTTCCAAAACCATACTTCCTAAGAATCATGAATCATGCAATTAACCCCAGTGATTTTGCTGTTGGTGATACCTAGGACAGGCCATGGGACTTGGTGTGATGAGCATCAGAAAAGGGAGTGAGTAAGAGGAACTCACTTTGTGACCTCAGGCAAGCTTTTTGCCCATCCTGTGAGCTGGGCTGTCTGCTGTAGGTAAATTTCTTACTGGGTGATGGTGAAGAGCAAAGGAGACAGGGTGTGTTACAGCCCTCTGAACACTAGGGAGCATGAAGGCATGAAAGAAGATGGAGAACTTCTACAACTGTTATGTCATGCTACTGATCTCCATTCTTTCATACTCCCCTCTTGTACGCACTGTTCTTGATGATTTGGCATTTTTATATGACATTAGTGCTTCAATTCCTATTTTTATTTAAATTAATTATAAATATTGTTCTAGTGGTTTAGCTTTTTTTTTTTTTTTTAAAGGAGGTGGGGAAGGGCAGAGGGAGAGAGAGAATCTTTTTTTTTTTATTTCTTTTCAGCGTAACAGTATTCATTGTTTTTGCACCACACCCAGTGCTCCATGCAATACATGCCCTCCCTAATACCCACCACCTTGTTCCCCCAACCTCCCACTCCTCGCCCCTTCAAGACCCTCAGGTTGTTTTTCAGAGTCCATAGTCTCTCATGGTTCACCTCCCCTTCCAATTTCCCTCAACTCCCTTCTCCGAGAGAGAGAGAATCTTAAGCAAGCTCTGCACCCAGCCCAGAGCCAGTTGTGGGGCTGGATCTCACAACAAGGCCCTGAGATCATGCGCTGAGCCAAAATCAAGAGTCAGATGCAAGATTGAGATGCTTAACTGCCTGAGCCACCCAGGCGCCCCAGCTGGTACTCTGGTTTTTGTTGTTGGATGAAGGGTTTGAAAATATCTGGTGGAGATTTCTGCTGGTTCTTGCTTCTGTTTGCGTGTATTTATGTTTTGAATCTAGGGACGTTGGGGCCTGGAGCAAGCTGTGTAGCCTTTGGTGAGCTTCACTTCCCTGTGGATGAAATCATAATAGTAACACTTACCAAACCTTCCTCACAGCGGTAATGTAAAGACATGATGAAAAGAAATGGGAAACATTTTTGAAATCAATAGGAACAATATCATTACTATGAATCTCTTGGGTTTCAGTTTCTTCTATATGATATGAAGTACTGGAATGGGACTGGATGGTGCCTAGAGGTTCACTCAAAAATCAAAATTCAAAATTCTTTAAGACTATCTACAGGGCCTGAAAGCCAAATGAAGAAAGAATATTTGTGTCCCACCCTTCAGCAACACATGGAAGAGAGAGGTCTCAGCGAAGGGCAGGGATCAATGACCATGAATTCAAGGAAGAGCAGTGAGTCT
Organism: Lontra canadensis; assembly: GCF_010015895.1. Lineage (NCBI taxonomy): Eukaryota > Metazoa > Chordata > Mammalia > Carnivora > Mustelidae > Lontra > Lontra canadensis. The sequence goes on along the minus strand of NW_022631021.1, from coordinate 12,085,486 downwards.
GATGATTATTACTCTCCTATTGTTATTTTTCTTCTCAGGTGAGTTTGTAGGATTTACAAGATTTCTAAGTTTTGTAATTTGGACAAACTTCGCTCCTCAAAATCATACATGGCATAAAAGTATTTTGAATCAATTAAAAAATAGTTTCTCATTTTAGAGTACCAAACACTTAACACTGTAGACTAGACTGTGCTTTCTACTCCCACCCCATTCATGCGTTGAACCCCTAGCCCCCCAAATATGTGTATAGCAGATTACCTTAAGAGGTGGTTAAGGATGGGGCTGTAATCCAGTAGTACTGAGGCATTGTAGGAAGACAAGAGAGAAAGATCTTTATCTGCATGCATACACTGTAGGAATGTGTCTGTCTACAAGCCCAGGAGACTGGTCTCACCTGAAACTGACCCTGCCGGCACCCTGATCTTAGCCTTCAGCCTCCAGAACTGTGGTGAAATAAACTTCTGTTAAGTCAGCCAGTCTGTGGTGTTTTGTTATGGCAGCTGGAGCTGACTTACATGCTTGGAGTTATCTTTAACTATCAGAGTTTGTTAACAACTCTTAAAATTATTCAGATCTAAGGAGAGAAGATAACTAGGTATGACCTAATAGGGGGAAAAAAGCCATGTTTTAGTGAATTTAAATAAAAATGCAATTTCTCATACTTTGCTGTTAATTGTCCTTTCATATGAAGTATCACCACTGATCCGTACTCAGTGTGAAAAAATCTGTTACATTCTCTGGACGAGTAAAATTTTGAGATAGTGATTTTGTAAAGCTAACTAAATGTAATTTTCTATTAATCTACCATGAGTCATTTTACGACACGAACTCTGACATCTAATCAGAAAAGTAGGATGTATGGTGGACGGCACCCTGGATTGGGCATCGGCTGACCTCATTTCTATCTTGTCATATAGCTGATTTGTGACTTTGAATAAGTCATTTATCCCTTGGTGTCCTCACTTGCAAAAAGGAGCAGTACTTGAATGGTGTCTGGGATCCCTTTGAGCTCTAACACTTTATATATGTGTTTGCCAATGTGTTGTAAGTTTGCTGAACTTAATTAATTAGTCTGAAAGATGCTATATAGGCTGTTAGAGAATGCTGCTAAAACTGCTTATAAATCTAATGATAGGCAAATATATTCACTATACTCTTAATGTGTCAGTGTGTTGTTTTCATTTCCCCAGCACAGAAAATAAAATATTGCAATTTTCAAGTAACAAGATAAACAAGATTTCCGATGGTGAAATGTGAAAATCGGTATACTACGTAAACCAAGATTCCTTTTCAAAACATTTTATGCAAATAGGGCAATTTAAAAAACCTGCTATTCTGGCAACGCTACACTAGGTGGAAGCAAAGAGTAAGCTAACAAGTTACAAGGTTAGAAAGTGGTATTTCCTGTGGTAAAAGAACCATAGTTTTCTGGATACTAAAGGTCATTGAAATTATAGGTTACATTCCTTTTTAAAAGATGCTAATTAGAAAAGAAGACAGCAAATAACATTGCCTGTTTAAACCACTGAAATTATACCAAAATGGGCCACTGTGTAAGCCTAATCTTTACTTTTCTTCTTACAGACCCTGGCTGATATAATAAGAAATTAAATATTGTGTCATTTTTCTTAAATCATGGAATCTGACTGATGAGTAAGTATAATACAGTAACCAGCCAAATGGTGCTATTCATAGGTCTCTTTTTTCAAAAGCCTACATGTAAAGTTTACAGCATAAAATGATAAATTGAAAAAAATTTTCTCCAAAGCATATAAAATTTTGAACTCAGTCATGGGAAATTAATCTTATTGTATATAATATTACATGTCACTTCTTTTAAGAATTGTATTTCTTCTCCTTTTCAAAATTAATTGGGTCTTATAATTTAGTTTCTAAAATGTGCAATGATGTGACGATTTCCATGTTTAGGCTTGTAGCAAGTCAAAACTCAGTTTATTACCATAGTCTTTATGCAAAGTGAATTGCTTAGAGCTACTCTTGAAATGCACTGCATGGAGAAGGAAAAGGCTTTTTATTCTAGAAAAGCATTTTGAAGTTGTTTGTGTAGGCAGTAAATCACAAGCGGTACATTCTGTACAATGATAATTTCTACACAGTGTGTTAGATCAAATCCATTGTTTAGAGTACACGATGGCATCTTTGTTTGTGAAATACCTAGTAATAAATGTAAGGTGTACTAAGAATTGCTTAGCAGCAGTGAAGCTAAAACTAAGAAAAAGCCCGGTGTTGAGAGAACTCTTTTTTGGCTGCCATCAGGATAAGCAGCGCTTAACAGCCTTTGTAATATTAGGGGTAACCACTTAATCTCTGTTGGGTGCAGATTCCTGATCTGTAAAATGTGACAGCAAGGTCAGATAATCTGAAGTTTCAGTGGTTACTTCCTAAGATTCTACTTTTCCTACTGAGGCCAAACTGGTTTTCCAGCATTAGAATTTGTGTCCTTAGCTTTGCTTGTTTCCCAATTTGGCCTGTAATAGAAAAGTACAAATGGGAAATTAATGATATATGTAAGGAGTTTGGGATCATCTCTATATTCTTTGGGAAATGCTGTCACTGATCACCTAAAGAGTTGAGAAGTGAGATTTTCTTCTGTCATGCACCACTATCCAGCGTTGTTGACAGAGGACCTAAGGGCATAAGCCAAGATAGTTCATATGGATATTTTGGGTTGACAACAGCATGAGACGCTCAGGGCATGAAAATGTTATGTGTTGCTTATCTTTGGGCAACTTAATTTTGAGCCCCAAAACTCATATCTGTATAATGAAATCAGTGACTTATGAAAACAGTCCTGAGGATTAATAAAAGATGCAAATGTTCACTAATATGAACTGTGTGTTAAAGGGAGAATTTCTGGGAACTGTCGTCAAATACCTCTGGGAAAAAAGTCTATTTCTAGACAAAAATAGCAACTCTGCAATTTATTCATGTTCTCCAGGTCTAAATGTCATCACTCCTGTTCATCAGCAAGAACAAGAGAAATAGAAGAAAAATATAATGTCATACTAAAGAAAATGAGTACAATTTTATCCATTCTAGGCAATAGCTAATTCTGAAAATTCTTACATGAAAATTCAACAAATCAGACTCATTTTACTGGTGTGTATAAAATAGAAGTTGTAGTACTTTTCTTTTGGTATTTAATTACTTTTCCATATTTCTGGTTTCTCTGTCATTGTACTTTATCCACACAGATCATCCTATCAGCATGGGCTTGTCAACGGGTACATAATTCTTTCAAAGTTCCCCTTAACTGTCACCTTTTAAGACGGCTAGTTAAATCCGGTGGAAATTGGGAATTAATCTAGTCAATCACATCTTTAACTTTCAATCACTCCAGAAAAACGTCACAGAATGAAAGAATCCTCACGACATGCTATGATAAACCATACAAAGGGAACAATTGGCCTTTTCTTCTTAGACTATAATGGCCTAGCAGGAAAGGCCTTAAGCATTTTTATTTTCCGTACAATTGTTCATCTCATAGCATACTGTATGTAAAAGTTAAATATTAATATCACCTGGGACTTTCACAGTGCATTTAATGGACTCAGCATGTCTTGTAGCTAGTCTCCGAGAGCTACAGTATCTCAACAACACACCTGAAGGTGGGTTACTCTTTCTCCACTATATGAAAGACAGAAGGTGAAGGAATGGAGAGAAAAAGGGGCTTATAAATGATTATCAGTGGAAGACCTAGATTGAGAATATGGGTCACATTTTGACAGCCCAGAAGCTAACTCACAGCTTTTGGGGTCAGCCTTGATGTCCACGACAGTAATAACTTCATTGTAACATCATGAATATCATTGAGTGCTTAGTGGTACTTCTTTCTTGTAGTGCTTCTGGAAGCACTGAATACTTAAAACATAAGGAAGTTACTTATTGATGACATTATTACCACGTACAAATTGACAATGTTAATAATGACCTCTATTCGGGCAGAAGCTGTGCCTTATATTTTATAATTCAGCTATTATATTAGTACTTAGCTCAGTACTAAAAAATAAAATTTCAATAAATATTTGCGGATCCATTCAAAGAGCTTTTCAAATATATATCAGCTTACTTCATTTCACAATAGCTCTGTGCAAAAGACTGAGTGGGTAGCATTATACCAATTTTGTTGTGAAACAGATGAAGACTAATGAAACGAGTAGGGGCTTTAGAGTGAAGATAGAGACTCTTAGCTTGGTTCTGCTCTTAACTGTGTGAGCCTCAGTTTTCTCAGCAGAGAAGTAGGGATATTAATATCAAACAAAGGGTCATTGTTGGGAATGAGATTATGCATGTAACTCTAAATTAGTCCAAAGTTACTGATCAGGGTCCTGCAGTTAAGAGACAGAAATGAGATTTGAGCTCAGGTCTCATGATTTTGGGTCATATGCTCTTTGCATTAAGTCAGCCGTAGGCAATCATCTACCAGTCATGTCGTGAGCCATGCCCCAAGCACCTGACAAGCTTCGAAGATTTGTTATTACCTTGCTTTATGGAAGCCTAAAAAGTCATGACCATAAAACAATTAGTGATTCTGCTGATCTGGAAACAACGTCTTTTAAATTGAGATGGATTTTACTTTTTACTTTTTTTCCCCTGTGGGCTGAGTGTGGTTGAGCTAAGTTTTCTGAGACAGCATTTCTTAGATATCACTTCAGTTCAACATTCTATGTCCCTTCTGTGGCCAGAAATACACAATAGCTCCTTAACTTTAATACTGTTATATTATCAATGCGTCAAAATGGAAACCAGTTGCTGCAGAATCTCTGGCATAGGAGATTGTTAGGTAGAAGCCAGAAACAGAAGGTAGGCTTCTGGATAGATAGGGGACATCTCAAACTACTGGCTGGGTGTAAGATGGTCATGTGGGGTTGTGCGGAGGTATTGGCAAAGAAACGGTTTTTCTAGTCAGGCCTGTTCAGGTCATCTTCACACAGCAACCTCAAAGAAAGTGAATGAGTTGTGGCAGTTACAATAAACTGCCTGTATTTCTAGTACTTTAATGTTCACACTGATTTCTCTACTCTAAAGTCTCATGCATTTTCCACTAATTTAGGAAAACAGTGTGGCATAAGGGAAAAAGCAGAGGTCTCTGATGAGCTGTGTGACTTTAGGTAGATCATTTACCCTCTCTGTGTCTTTTCCTCAGCTGCGTGATGGGGATAATAAGAATACGGAAGCTGAGAAGATCAACTGTGTTGACATGTATGAAATGCGTTGAAAATTTAAAGCTGATGCTAGATTATAAAATCAGTGCCATTACTAGTGGAAAGGGGAGGTTATACTGACTTACTTGGTTAAGCATGCACCGTGCCTCTCTCCCTTAGTGCCAACTGCCTGCCAAGTGAGTTTTAAGCCCTTCTGAGAAAAAAAAGATACGATATCCTCGATTTTATTCTGCACATTTTTTAGGAATACACTAGAAAATAAGATCCAGGGGCACCAGGGTGGATTAGTTGGTTAAGTATCCAATTTTTGATTTCAGTTCAAGTCATGATCTCGTCGTGGGTTCAAGTCCCTGTGATGGCCCCTCCCTCAGTGTGGAATCTGCTGGTCCTGCTCCCGCTGCTCCTCCACCAGCTCATGTGCTTGCTTTCTTTCTCTTTCAAATAAATAAATAAAGTCTTAAAAAAGAAAAGAAGCTCCACGAGGGCAGGTGTTTATTTTGTACATCTGGTTCATGGATGTGTCCGAAGCACCTATGACATTACTGGGCATACAGCCTGTGTCCAGTGACTGTCAGATGACTGAATGATTTAATGCAGGGAGTCACAAGGATCTACTGTTGCTCACTTTTCAACTGAGTGTGTACGTACATGTGTGTGTGCGTGTGCAGGCAAACTGGGGAAAGCTTGGCATTGAGGGTACTTCCTCGCATACATTCCATTTCACCTTAACTGGTAAACATTTCACCTCCTGATATCCAATTTGGGGTCAGGTAGCGTCTGCTTAAAAACATATTTCCTCCTGACATTCCAATTCAAGTCACAATTCAAATCCCACTGGTTCTGGCTGCTCCTGGATCAACACATTAGATGCACTCAGCTTAATAATACCCTACCAAGCCCTGAAAGTCTTACAGAGATACTCAATTACTAAAACCCACCTAGGAGGCCAGCACATTCAAGGAATCACTAATGGGATGCACGAAGTAGTGTTTTCAATACAACCAATCTTTAAATGAAGAATTTCTTATGTCAGAGCTAAATCTAGTCAGAAAAGCAGGGGGCAGTTTTATGACTTATGCAAATCCACACATGCATCATTGGTAATATGAGGCTGGTCGAAACACTGAATGCCCAATTTCTGTGGAGTCCTGGAAGGACACTGCCTGGATATATCTAGGGAAGCAGAGTGGGTCAAATGGGATCCACAAGTATTTCATCAATAATGTTTACTGATCTGTTATTTAAGGAATTTTAATGAAAATGAACTCAGATGAAGTGAACTATTTCTAATCTGATTTCACTCAGTCAAGCTAAGCCCTTCTCTACGAAACTAAAGTCCAGGGAATCTAACAAAAAAACAAATAAGTAGTGATCAGTAGACTGTAGGAAAACTGCAAGTCTGCAGGCCTGTGTCGGCTGCTAATTTCATCGGAGCCCTGGATTCTCACATGCCTCAAGACGCAGAGCTGTTCCTACCCCAGAAGAAAAAGCAGCTATCGGAGCTTTCTCTCCTTAGGTCAGAAAGTATAACATGTCAAGCCTGGACTTGTCGTCGAAAGGTATAAGTAACCTTTTAATCTCTTAGAATCATTTGCTTCTCCAGGTTACTAAACCCAACATTTTGTACAGATAAATTCAGAATGATTTTAGCATGGTGTGGAATCCTGAAATTCTCTCAACTGCTTAGAAAGGGAGTTCTGTCATCTACTATGACTTAATTTTTTGCTCTGTTCAATATTTTATCAAAGTAACATGTGCAAAGGGTAAAAAATTAAGTGGAATGGAAGGACTTCTAATGAAAGACAGCAGTTCCTTGCCCATCATTTCCTACTCTTGTGTTCATTTCCCAGAGATAGCAGCTTTTTCGCTGTTTTTAGCTCTTCTGGTCTTTTTCTCCCATTGTATGATTATAGCGCTCCTTGGTTAATCACATTCAGACTTGATCTATTAATTTCCTGCTAAGAAAGAGTTTAGTTAAGTTAAACAACTCTTTCACAATATTTGTGCCTTATATATGACTCATTCTATTAGTAATCTTTGTATCATCATAGAATATACCTAAATCTATGTTTGTTTATGTATCTAATTTACTCTACTTCTTGCCTTCTTCCTCTGTATTTTTAAAACATTAGCACCCTGCTCCATTTGCTCTCCTCTGCCCTCACCCCTGGATCCTGTCTACTGTCAATTCCAGGAGATTTACTCTACTTTAAAAGAGTCAAGGTTGATTACATTTGCATTTTGTTTTGTAACCATGTTTCAGTTTTATATGTTTTCCTGATGGGCAACTTCTAAAAATTGGAAACCAACAAACACTCATTACATCACTATTATTGAAATGTGTTCTCTGCATAGATCAGTAGTGTGCTAGGATTATAGTTCTCTCTATGAAGATCCAGCTTCACAATCTGTTCGACTAACATGTCAGATGGGTCTTCATGATCCAAAAACAACGAACAGATTCTAACAATTGTTTTTGTATCTGATTGTCAAAGTAATGTTCATTTTACATATACAATGCAAAGAAGAAAAGGCTACAGAAAAATTAAAAAAAAAAAAACCACTCCATAAAGGTAAATGAAAATCTTAACATGGGTTATTTCTAAATTTGATTTTTTTCTCCACTGAAATGGCAGATGAATGATTTAGACTGATGATTCCAATACTATTTCAGGGCTCAGCAGGGGAGTAGTGGATGTTCTTAGTTACTAAAGGCACACTTGAAGGGGCTACTTTTCCAAATTCTACAACCCACTCCTTTATCTTATTTTGTACTTCATTGTAGAGATAAAGACTATTTGACTGAGCTCCTAAACCACCTTTGATCATATCAATATTTCCTTGTATCTTTTTTTCATTTATTTTTTCAAAAATTTTAAAGATTTTATTTATTCATGAGAGAGAGAGAGTGCGCGCACACGCGGGGGAGAAGCGGAGGGAGAAGGAGAAGCAGGCTTCCTCGCTGGCTCCATCCCAGGACTCTGGGATCATGACCTGATCTGAAGGCAGACACTTAACCGATTGAGCCACTCAGATACCCCCCTCCTTGTGTCTTCATATAATTTCGTTCCTTTTCTTGCTGCCTCAGAGAAAGGGTATTCCTTCTTTGCCTTGTCCGGCGTTATCAAGGCATTCTCCTAAATGATTATATTTGAGGAGTCTAAGGACATGCTTTTAGTCATTCACCTGAGGCAACAAGCATAACTAGGTCACCCAAGATTAGCTTCCTTTATGAAGGAATCTCCGCCACCATGAACTTGGTACTCTTCACCGTCACCCTTCTTTAAAGAGGAATCTGCTTCACTAAATGGCTTCCTGATCTCTAATCACCATGCCCCCCAGGTTTCTGTGGTCTCCACTCTACCAAATCCAGTTCCTTGAGAGTCACAAACTCTTAAGACACAGTATAACATCTCTTTCCATTTCTCATCTTCTCTCACTGCTCAGTAACATCCATCGTTGCTGCTTTCAGCTTCTTCCTCATGTTCCTTTACCCTTGTTTCTGGTATTTTGCTCTTCTCGTCTCCTATTATCTTAGTTGGTTCAGGCTGCTATGACAAAGTAACATACACCGGGTGACTGAAGCAACAGAAATTTATTTCTCATTGTTCTAGAAGATGATAAGTCCAAGATCAAGGTGTCAGCAGATTCTCTCTGGCAAGAGCCCTCTTCCTGACTTGCAGGCAGCCGCCTCTTGCTATATCTTCATAAGGCAGAGGGAGAGGTTATCGCTCTAGTGGCTCTTCTTTTCTTTCTTTCTTTAAGATTTTATTTATTTATTTGACAGACAGAGATCACAAGTAGGCCGAGAGGCAGGCAGAGAGAGGAGGAAGCAGGCTGCCCGCTGAGCAGAGAGCCCGATGTGGGGCTCAATCCCAGGATCCTGGGGTCATGACCTGAGCTGAAGGCAGAGGCTTTAACCCATTGAGCCACCCACGTGCCCCTCTATTGGCTCTTCTTTTAAGGGCACTAATTCCATTCCAATGGCTCCACCCTCATGACCTAATTACCTCCCAAAGGCCAAATCCCTACTGCAGTCTAGCTTCACAAACTCCATTCAAACTGACATATCAAATGGGTCTTCATGACCCCAAACAACAAACAGATTGCTTTCTAAATAGTTGTTTTGTCCCTCTAGTAGCATCACATTGGGGATTAGGGTTTCAACATAAGAGGTTTTTTTTGGGGGGGGGCACAAATATTCAATCCAGATCAGCTATTTCATATGGCCGCCTCCTCCTTCTTTTCCACTTCTTTTTAATTGCTCTACTACTCATTCTGCTCCCTTCCTACAGCAGCCAATGTAATTCTATAAAATGTCTGCTTGCTCTGCTTTCCTCTCTTTTGCTTCCTTTCAGTAATTACACAGTTCCACCTTATGCTCTACATACTTGACCTCAAGTTTATGAGTTAGCCCTGATCATTCTTAGCATTTGCACCTGTTTCTGGATATTCCCCCTGAGGACAAAATGGCCCAAACTGAACTCATCCTCTCCTCTTTTCTTCTTGTAATTATTTCAGCATTTTAGTTACCTGGTTCAAAATCCAGTAATCATCCTTTACAACTTCCCTTGGCTCCCTGCCTTTTGTGAATTTTTCAGTCCTGTTCTTTCTATCTCATAATGCCTGGTGTTCTTTCCTTTCCTCTAAATGTCCACTGTTGCTTTGTTTTCTCTCTTCTGATTCTAGAAAAAATTCTTCTAGTATAAAGGGTAGAACGCTATACATAAAGACTTGAGGGAGAGACAAAGCATCTCACCCTGTGATATAATAAGCAGTCCTATCTTAATCATTTTATTAATCACCTACCTTCTTTTTCCATGGGCTTTTCAGAAGAAGTGTTCTATACCCTTTCCTTACTCAAAAATAGGAATTTTCCCTATCGCCTAATTAATAAAATCCAAGCTCCTAGACTAGCATTTACATCTGTACTTAAATCCTATATTTTACTACACTATTTCTGTATTTACAGAAGTAACCAGTTGTTGTCTGCCTTTCCTCTCCCAACTCCTCGCCTAGAATGGAAGCTATCTGAAACAGGAACTTGTCTGCTTTGTGCGCTGCTGTTTTTGCTGTGCTTAGTTTAGAGTCTGATACCTAATATGCTCTCAGTGTTTGTTGAACAAATGATTGTACAGTATTGTCCTCACCCTATGCTTTCTGGCCTCTGTGCCATTGCAGACAGAACTCACATTATTGGGTGCTTCCTGTTATGGACTATATTATGTTCTCCCACAATTCACATGTTGAAGTCCTAACCCCCAGCACCTCAGAATGTGACTGTATTTGGAGACAGGGCCTTTAAGAAGGTGACTGATTTAAAATGGGTTGTTAGGATAGGCCTTAATCCAATCTGACTGGTGTCCTTGTGGAAATCTAGACACACATAAAAAAAGAAAGGAGGGATTTGTGTGCATAACAGAAAGGCCAGGTGAGGATAGATGAGAAGGCTGACCTCTGAAAACCAAGGAGAGAGGCTGCAGGAGAAACCAAGCTTGCAGATACCTTGATCTTGAATTTCTAGCCTATAGAACAGTGAGAAAATAAATTCCATGGGTTTAAGCCACTCAGCCTGTGGTATTTTGTTAGGACAGTCCTTACAAACTAAGACATGCACTCTTGCCAGATAACTCTCTTAGACCTTTTATGTATAATGTTAATAAGAATACTGTGATACAGATACTTAGAGGATTTCCATTTTACAAATAAAAAAATGAAAGCATTGAGATGTTAATTCCCTTCTCGTCACACACGCAGGATTTGGCATGCAGGTAACCTGCATTAATGACTCATGCTGTTCCCTCTTCTTGGGTCACCCTTTCCCCTCATTTCTAAACATTCAAACTCTATCTGTAAAGCCGGAGGAAATGTCCTCGCACTGAAATTCTGTACTCTGGCTCTGAATCTGCATTCTAATCATTATTCCTTTGCCTCATTTTCAGCTCCAACCTTATTGTGAGTGCCTGCTAGGAACCTGCCTAACTCTCTAGGACTGGGGCTCTGCATTATTCATCACAGTCCTTTGACATTAAACCAGGACCCCTTCCGGGACAAGAGTCTGTCTACATACCTTGGGCCTGGCTACTGGCTGACAGGTATCCCTGGTGATAAACATACCAGTTGATGTGTGCTTATGAATTTACTTGCCTCAGAATTCCATGATGCACAGGAATCCCCGCTAGCCTGGTATTGATTACATCCCTGAAACACCATTGTTTAAATTCTACTATAGCTTTCTTTTTTTTTTGCTCTTATAGCTTTCATACATAATGTTCTCCCCTTTATATGCATTCTCCCCCCTCAGAGTCAGAAGCGGAGTCTCTCCTAAAGCCCTAGGCTTTCCATAAATAGTTAGTTCTGCTTGCATGTTTCTGCTTATTTTAGGCACGGCTATCATTAAGCAGGCAGTATCCCAGCAAGGCCTGTGATAGATGATTCTTAGATTATTGTCAATGACCCACTCTTTCGTTCATGCGTGTATTCATTTGTTCTTTCATTCAGTCACCTGACTTAGAACTTTTTATATTTCAGTCACAATACCAGGTGGTAGGTTCAAAGTCAGTTTCTTTGATTTGACACTAAAACAACTACAAGCTTTTGATGCTATTAGCAGCGTCTAAGAAATTTCCCCAAAGTAACCTACACTAAAATGTAATTTGAAGACATGTTACTGATGAGATTCAGGTGTCTTCCCCATGTGTCACCGGGAACCAATCTAAAATGAAATCAATGGAAAATAAGCTGCAAACAGGGAACTTGTAACATGTCATGAGGATACGTTAAATGAAGGAAAGTGATGGTATAACGATAAGGGGCAACTGAAATTTCTGAGGATCTGGAAGGAATACAGAAAAAGGTACACTGTTGAAAAGGATCAGATTAGTGCTACTCAAGGTACAGCCAGTGAGACAGAAATTCCAGCCAGTTCTAGTGTTAGTAAAAGGTGGCATTTTAATAGAACAATGAGATGGTTTAGTAAACATTTTTGAACAACCGCGATATGCCAGAGAACTGTAGGAGTACAAGGGTGAATGAGGGATGGTCCCTGTCCTCAAGAAGTGAGGAAAACAGACACACAAAACCCTAGCCCTTCTGGGGGTAGGAATAGAGCTAGTGCAGCTGTTGCTACCCTCAAGTGACATCAGATACTGTCAAGACCCAAAGTTCTTATCCTCCATTTGTAATGGGAAAAACACCTGGTAACATTCTCAGCTATCCACCTTAGTTGGGAAACAAGAAAAGGAAACAGAGACCAATCTATTTTGACAAGTGAGGAGAAGTGTGCTGGATATTTTTTATTTTCCTCTCTCAATCTACTCCATTGTAGTCTACCCTTCTCTCTGCCATGAAAGGCTGACCTGTGTGAAACTCATCAACCTTCCTTGCCCTTGGGACACAAGGGCCCACCCTAGAGAGACCAAAACAAAAGGGAAAACGAAGTTTGAGTATCTTTCTCCTTTCTTGCTGGGTCAAGGTTAAACCAGTTCTATCCCTCAAACGAAATTGCCTTCTTTACTATTTACCCATCTTTCCTTTCAGGTCCAAACTTCTTCATCCCTGCCTCTCTTTGGCCTCAGGGTGGTCCACATGCCTTAGGATTCCCCTACACTCTGGTCATATTTTTGTAAATAGTTCCTTTATTAAACCAGCATTGAATTACCCCGATTTGAGAATGCATTCTTCCTTCTTGAAACTCATTTGATCCAGGAAGCAATCAAAAAGACAAAGGAAGGGCAGGATAGAGGCAGAACCCTAAACCTGACTGGACATTGTGGAGAGGGTAGTCTAGAAAGATAAGGAGTCCTGTGACTCAAGCATTGTGCAGGTCCCGAGAGTTTATTCCCAGATGCTGTATTTGGGAACTATTTGGGAGCCTGGAACAAGAGAGACCACCATCCATAAGTCTGAAAACTGACAGTGCCACTGTTTTAAGTTCCTGGGACTGTAACTTAATTCTAAACCCCATCCAGTAAGAGCTATCAGCATTCTGGGATAACTTCAGCCTTTAAACAGAGGGCTGCAAATGGCATCAGCTTTCAGAAAACAGGCAGAAGCAGGAGAAGTAAGACAGGATCTCAGTGTAGACAAATAAACTTACTGTGCTAAAATAGAAATGTGTTCCAGGTGTTAAGAAAACAGGGCTCTGTAAAATTACTACTAAATGCCAGGTGGGACCAAATGGTTGTAACATTCAAGATGATACTGGTCAACCTGGTCAACAATTCAGGCAGCCCTTTTGGCCATGGTCAAACTGAAGTTATTTTCTTAAACACATTTTCTAAGATAGCTTAAACTTGACAGAAATACAGACATGTGGTTTAATCCTCTTGGTTGAAAGAGGAAATGTAAGGGATCTTCAAGTGATTGTAACATAGACTACTGACTTTGTTTCTCCTAATTTCTCTCCAATGTGTCAGGAATGATTTATCTGGTTTAATCTATAGCATTTGTGAATTAACACACATGCACCCAGGAGTCCTGAGTTGGATGGACACATATTTTACAAAGAGCTGCACAGCTCTGGCACTTGTTTTATCAAGGGTCGGGAGCACAAAAGTGAACTAAATAACAGAAATCAAAAGGCAAACATTGACACTGGATGCTCACAAGACTTAGCAAGGAATACATTCTTAAAAGTCATTAAACAATTTTGAAAAGAAATTCAAGCTGCGGGGACTGAGCTCTGAGATCAGAACAATAAGCTCCGTGAATTGGAACAGAGGCTTTCTGAAAGAAATGTCTACAGTTTTGAAGAATACTTTTCCCAGACAAGCTTCTTTGTGAGGGATTTTTTTTTTTTTTTAACAAACATGGCTATTTTTGACTCAGCTCAGAAATGAAATATTTCAAAAGCCCTTTCAAGCTCAACATCTCTAAAATTACTCCTTCAAAGTTACACTTTAAGGGGTAGTAGAGTAGTGAGATTAAGAGGAATACCGAGGTTGTGAAATTTTCATGGGCGTGATAAAGACACACCAAAAGCCTCGCTATAGCCATTAATTTCTTTAGTGTTTTAGGCAAAACAAAAAAGTACCATGTGGAAAAAAAATGGCAATACTGCAGGGGTGGGAGAAAGCGTTTCCAAGTTCAGTTTTGACATAAGAGAACACAAGACAAGATTACTCTTTTCCTAGTTTTACAAAGGGAAATTTTTAAGAGAAATATTTTTACAAATTTTGTGTTTGGAAATTTTTGTGTTTGGAAATCATATTGCAGTTTTCATATTTAATGACAATGAATATCAGAATAATCTCCAAATAAAAATGTTTTCTGGAGCAATGAAATCAAACTCAGAATTAACTCACTTAGGTAGCCACTAATGGTCTTATCTGTACATCCCATTGAGACTTAATTAATCTAATCATAACTTCAGTTGGTTTGATTTCATCATGTGCAAAAATGCAAAGCGAGGTGGTTTACACTGATGAATCAGAATGAGAGAAAATTTTGTCCAGCTTGTTTCTGCATAGAAATACTAAAGATACTTGTGAAGTGATATATTCTTTTTTTTTTTTTAAGATTTTATTTATTTATCTGACAGTGAGAGAGAGATCACAAGTAGGCAGAGAGGCAGGCAGAGAGAGAGGAGGAAGCAGGCTCCCTGCTGGGCAGAGAGCCTGATGCAGGGCTCGATCCCAGGACCCTGAGATCATGACCTGACCCGAAGGCAGAGGCTTTTACCCACTGAGCCACCTAGGTGCCCCTGAAGTGATATATTCTTGTGTATCTGTAAAAGTGAACATTATATTATAAATATTAAATTAGGGCAATTATAAATATTAATTAGGGCAAGTTATTTTTTTCTTGGTAAGAAGAAATGTGCAAACAAATTGTTTGATTTTGAATAATTCAGTTTTAAGGTTCAAACTCAATTAAAACTATGAATTAGACCCAAATGGTACTTTGTTTTAAAGAACTAGCTTTTAAGTGGTTCGAGCTTATACTGTTCCTATTTTGGAAGGGTGCTTCTCCCTGCTAATTCTCAGGGGTCACTGTTTTTATTTCTCTCTAGCATTTTGTGTTCTCCAGAGAGTGACCTAACCAAATCACTGTTCTGTCCACAGATGAACTACATGTGTTGTTTTTTCCTTCCTCGTTCCCTTTCATTATGTGGGGTACCAACTTAGGTTAGCCAGTTAGATCTACTTGGGTATAATAATATTTGGATAAGAGGTTTCCCTAACATTTGATAAGTGAATGCAGAAGAGAGGCTTTTTCTTTGTCCCGGACCGCAAGCTGTGAAGACCATCTAGCTGGAATGCCAACAGCCTTCCTTCCTAGCTGCCTGAACAAAAAGCTGCAGAATGAAGCCACAGAGAAAAGCAGAATAAAGACAGAGAGGGATGCAGAGCCAGGACCTGCCTGAAGCTTTAGGATTTTCTAATAAGAGACAATGACTCCCTTTTTATTTTAAGCTAGTTTGTGTTGGGTTTCTGTCCCTTGCAGCCAAAATAATTCTGGCAAATCCAACAAATAAGCAATAGAAAAAGCTGGAAGGGAAATCATTTACAGCAAATTATAAGGCAATGTTTCTTGTTCTTACCCATATATGGCCAAAATGGGCTTTGGGTCCTCACATATATTGTGAGAGAGAAAAAGAAAAACTCTTACTCTAATATATCCTGGACATGGAGACTGTTAGTACATTTTACAAAATATTTTAATAGATGACATACTTTAGTCTGCTAGCTAATTTATAAAGATACTAAAAGAACTACATTTACATATCAAAAGCATAATCGCCTTAGTGAAAAATATATTGTTAATGACTCATACTTTTGGCTATATGGAAGCAAATCCACTGTTTTGACCAGATTATTTAATGACACTTAGTATGATGTGGCCATGTATATAGGCTGTTTTAGGTAAAGATGAGAAGTTTAAGAAGTTGATAGCAAAAGATACAGAGTAATCCATCTGACTTTAAGCCATCCTCCACCCCTTCATTATCTGTGCACAAAACACATGGGAATATACTTTATTATGCATTACAAAGAAACAGAAGTACCGGGTTAAGTTCAAATTTATTGTCAATAAACCAAGGAAAGTTAAACTATATAAATAAATCTGGACATAATTATACATCCATTCCAAGAAATCCCTGGATCATGGTCTATGTCCCCACACCAGATTGGTTTGCTCCTTTGGACTGAATTGAGTATTAGATCAATTCCATCAAAGTATTTGTCTGAACTAGTTTTTTAAACTGATATATCAAATAACCTAAACTGGTTATACAAGTAAATACATTTCAGTAACTCAGAATAACATGTCAATTTGATCATTCTTTAATGGCTTTGTAGGTATGTGTGGCAACTGCCCTTTATAACTGAACCTAGGAATAGAATGTGAAGCCTTTGGCTTTGAGTCTGCTGCTCTGTCTACCATTCAGCATTCCTTTTATAATCTGAACTTTAACTGCAGGTAAATCTAAGAGATACAGAATTTCAATCAGAAGGAACCATAAATTCTATAGTTGAAAACTATAGATGAAAACTCATATTAAGAGCTCTGACATACCTATTGAAGGTCTCAAGTGGCAGTTAGGCCTGCCCACAGACCTTCAGAGGTCCAGACCAGTGCTTCTGTTGGAAAGTTGCTTCTCAGATGCAAACAACTTGGCACTTTTCATTGTATTGATTAGGTTTGACGCTTGATTTTATGTTCAACACAACATCAGAAATCTGGACTAGATATTCACATTATATAAATGAATTGCTATGCTAAATAATTAAAAAGTTAACATTATTTATTTTAATGATTTTATTTTTAAGTAATCTCTATACCCAATGTGGGGCTTGAACTCACAATCCTGAGATCAAGAATTGCATGCTCCACTGACTGAGCAAACCAGGATCTCGAAAAGTTAATGTTATTGAAGAAAAATAGTTCTTTATTGAGTTTTGTTTCTGTTAAGTAATTAAAAATATTCTATATGTATAAAATCATCCTAATGATTCTTAGACTCTATTATAAAAACATACTAATCATTCTTCTGATAATCTCATTTACCTTTCATTAAGTCCTCTTTACTTTATCTAGAAGATCTTGGGTCACATTTTGTGTGTTTGCTTATTTGTTTTTGAAATGATCAGTCAAAAAAGGTGAATCAGTTTGTACAAGTAAACATCACCTCAGTAACCATAGTAAATATAGTAAAATATATTAAATTGAATAGTTTTGTGTGAAAACCTGAATAAAGTCTGTTTTATGTGTTACCATTCTTTTTGGCTTACAGTTAGAAGCAAGTCTTCCTTTTCCCAGAATAAAATATCATTTTAGAAACCATGAAGCAACAGGGCTTTAAGAATTCTGGACAAAAATATCTGCAATGGAATATCAACTGTGCTACAAAGGCAATACTTTATCAAATCATGAAATACAAATTTACGATTTTAGAAATCTTATCTCAAAGAGTTGTTGGGACAATTAAACAAATGTATGAAAAGCACTAAGAAATGCTCAACAAACGTCAGCTAGTTTTATGAAAAATAAAAAATGATTTTATATGACTCTTTAAAAATGACAACTAATTACTACTCTTAGCTTAAATTTTGCCACATTTGTATTGCATTGTTTGGAGGGAAAGTGATACTTTTTATAGAACAAATGATTTTTCTAGTTAAAAAAAGGATCTGGTGTGACATCATCAAGATGGTGACATAGGTTGTTCCTGAGTTTGGTCTCCCTCACAAGAGGAACAACTAATATCTGTTTGAGAACAAGACACCACTGAGAGAATCCTAGACCATGGGGGTGAGGCTGAAGCACCTGCCTACACCACAGACAGAAAGACAGACTGCATTAGAAGGCTAAGAGAAGTGGCTACATGTTGATCACACTGCCCCTTCCTGAGGCTGGTGTAGCACCATGCCCAGTGGTTTCCCTTGAGCCTTCAGTTCCTCCAGTGGGAAAAGAGAAGCTGGGGTGGGGGTCAGTCCCCAGCATTGTGGGTTGCTTAGTGGAAGCCCTTACTCCGATGTTGTACCAAGGGGATTGTAGGGGTACTTTCAGAGCCCAGCCAATGAGATTCTGGCTGTGACAAAGAAGGAGGTGTGTGGTTACAACAACTAGCACATGAAATTGGCAGACCGAGTTCACACTCGGCAGTGCTTAAGTAGTAATTCCAACCAGCAGTTTCGCTTATCTGTATAACCAAGTTGGGGTGTATTCTGACCAAGGAACTCAGCAGGGTGCAGATCTGCCCGATTCAGGTCCTCAAAGGAGGAGTTTTGCTGGCCCTGGAGCCTGGTTTGCCCTTGCCCAGGCAAGGTGCTGAGTCACAGTCTCACCTGCTATGGAGAGTGACTTCCAGCCCCGTTTGACCAGAAGGGATGGGGATAACTCCTAGAAGCTGTGTGGCCCAAGGGTGCTCAAGCTAAGAGGCTGACCACCCCCAGAACAAACCCAGTACCTGGTATGGAGCCTTTCCATACAGGCAGGGGTGTTAATTCATAGCCAAGGCCGAGAGTAGCTCCTGGCCCCTCCCAATCAGAAAGCCTGTTGGAGAAACTGATGGTAGCCTGTAGTGGCCCCTCATCTTCCTGCCTAGGCAAGGGCCTGAGATATAGCCCCAGCCACTGTGGAGAGTGTCTTCTGGCCCCTTCTGACTAGAAGGGCTAGCAAAAACAACTGAAAGCTTACGGACCAGCAGAACTTGAGCTGGGAGAAGGGCATACAGAGCTGATGGGTTACAGAGCAAAGCCAGTGACCCTGTTGGGCCAGGCAACTTAGGATGCAGTTAGGCTTGAGTTGAGACAACAAAGACCTTTAGTGGTTTTAATGTTGTTTCTCCCACTATGCCTGGACAGGGAATCAAATCTGTAGCTCCTCTCATCGCTGAATATAACCTTTAGCCTCTCCAACCAGGGAGCCCCACCAGAGCACATGAGAAGTTGCACAGCCCATTCAGGAGTTCTATGTACAGCGGCACTTGGAGAGAGAGCACAGATCATTTCCCCATCTGCAGAGCAAAATCAGAAGCCTCTCCTGACCAGGGAATACATTGCATACTCGGGCCTGATTTGGGTCCCCAAACAATGAGCTGTAGAGGCTCCTGGGCCCTGGCCTGTTGTCTTGCTAGAGCAGGGAAGTGAGCACATAGTCCCATCAACTACTGAATATAATACCCAGTCCTAACCATCTAGTAAGCCCGACCACATA
The DNA here is from genome assembly GCF_010015895.1 of Lontra canadensis. NCBI lineage: Eukaryota > Metazoa > Chordata > Mammalia > Carnivora > Mustelidae > Lontra > Lontra canadensis. Next base: position 12,066,137 of record NW_022631021.1, on the reverse strand, counting down.
ATTTAGACAACCACAGAGTACCACCTGCCCAATGACACCAATAGCAGACAAGCTATAAACTCAAACTTAACTGACTGATGAAGAATTGTCTCTGCCAAAGCAAACCTACAAAGTTCAAAAGGAGCCTCGTTACACAAAAGCAAAGATACCAATGTAAGAAGTCAAGGATCATGAAAAATCAGGTATATAGGATACCACCAAAGAAAAGTAATAAAGCTCTAATAATTGACCCTAAAAAAATGGAGATCTATGAACGGTTGGACATAATAATTCTCTTTAGGAGGCTTAATAAACTACAAGAAAACACAGACAACTAAACAAAATTAAGAAAACAGTGCATGAATAAAATGACAAGTTGTTTTTTTTTTTAAGATTTTATTTATTTATCTGACAGAGATCACAAGGAGGCAGAGAGGCAGGCAGAGAGGAGGAAGCAGGCTCCCCGCCGAGCAGAGAGCCTGATGCGGGGCTCAATCCCAGGACCCGGGGATCACGACCCGAGCCGAAGGCAGAGGCCTTAACCCACTGAGCCACCCAGGCGCCCCCAAATAAGAAGTTTGAAAGGAAATAGCAAGCACCCTCCCCCTGTAAAACAAACAAACAAACAAACATGCAGAGACTCTAGAGTTAAAAAACTCAACAAAACTGAAGAATTCAATAGAGAGTTTAAAAAGTAGAGTCAACCATGCAGAAGGAAGAATGAATGATTTGGAGAATAGGACACAGGAAATTATCTAGAAGAGCAAAAAGAAAAAAAAATGCCTATATTAAGAAGCAAGAAAGATCCCAAAACAGCAACCTAATTCTATGTCTTAAGGAACTAGAAATAGAAGAACAAACTGAGCCCAAAGTTAGCAAAGAAAGGAAATAATAAAGATTTGGGCATAAATAAATGACACAGAGAACATAAAAACTATAGATAGAATTAGCCAAATTAAGGGTTTACCCTTTGAGAAGATAAACAAAATTAGAAAAATCCTTAGCTAGACTAACCAAGGAAAAAAGAGAAACAATCCAAATCGACATAATTTAAATGAAAAAGGAGATGTTACAAATGATATCACAGAAATTCAAAGGATCTTAAGAGGCTACTATGAACAACTGTATGTCAACAAACTGTACAACCTAGAAAAAATGGAAAAATTCTTAGAAACACATAATTACTAAGACTTAATCAGGCAGAAATAGAAAGTCTGAATAGATCAATTACTAGTAAGGAGATTGAATCAGTAATCAAAAATCTGCCAGTAAAGAAAAGCTCAAGACCACATGACTTCACTGGTGAATTTTACCAAACAACTAAAGAAGCATGAAAAACAATCCTTCTCTCATAAAGCTGAAGAAGAGGGAAGGCTCCCACTTATTTTATGAGACCAATATTATCCTAATGAAAAAACCAGGAAAAGATGGTACTACAAAAGAAAAGTACAGGTCAATATCCTTGATGAATGTAGATACAAAATTTATCAATAAAATACTAGAAAACTGAATTCAGAGGAACAATAAAAGGTCATTTACCGTGTTCAAGTGGGATTTGTCCCTTGGAAGCAGTGATGTTTCAACACAGGCAAATCAATCGGTCATATATCACATTAATAAAGCGGAAGAACAGTACGATCATCTCAATAGATATAGAAAAAGCACCTGATAAAATTCAACATCCATTCATGATAAAAACTTAACAAACTAGGCATGGAAAGAGTATATCTGAACATAATAAAGGCCATACATGACAGGCCAGCAGCTAACATCATATTCAGTGGTAAAGGGATAAAACCTTTCCCCTAAATTAGGAATAAAACAAGTGTACCCACTCTTACCATTCCTATTGAACATAGTAGTAGATGTCCTAGCTAGAGCAATCGGGCAAGAAAAAGAAATAAAAGGTATCAGAATTGGAAAAGAAGAAGTAAAACTATCTCTATTTGCAAACAACATGATTTTATATAGAAAAATCCTAAAAACTCAATAAGAGATCCATTAGATCTAATTAATGAATTCAGTAAAGGTGCAGGATACAAAATGAACATATAAAAACCAGCAGTGTTTCTCTGCACTAACAACCAAATTTCTGAGAAAGAAATAAATTGAGCTCATTTATAATAGTATCAAAAATAATAAAATACTTTGGAATAAATTTAATTAAGGAAGTGAAAGATCTCTATGTTGAAAACTCTAAGATATTGATCAATGAAATAAAAAAGGACACAAATAAATGGAAAGGTGTCCTATGTTCATAAATTAGAAGAATTAATATTGTTAAAATATCAGTTCTATCAAAAGCCATCTATAGATTCAATGCAACTCTAAGTGGATAAAAGACTTAACTGTAAGACCTGAAATCATGAAACTGCTAGAGGAAAACATAGGAACAAAGCTCCTTTATATGGGTTTGGTAATGAAGTTTTGGATATGACAAAGCGCAAGCAATAAACCAAAAAACAAACAAGTGGGATCGTATCAAACTAAAAAGCACTGCACAGCAAAAGAAACCATCATTAAAGTAAAAAAGAAAACCTTATAGAATGGGAGAAATATTTGCAGACCATATTATCTGTTAGGGGTTAGTATTCAAAATATATGAAGAACTCATACAACTCTATAGCACCCCCCCCAACCCAATTAGAAAATGAGTAAAGAACCTGATAGACATTTCTAGAAAGAAGATATATGAAAGGCCAACGGGTACATGAAGAGATGCTCAATATCACTAGTCATTAGGGAAATGCAAGACAAAATCACAATGAATTATTACCTCCTACATGTTATAATGCCTATCATTAAAAAGATAGGAGATAAATGCTGGTGAGGATGTGGAGAAAATGGAATCCTTATGTACTGCTGGTGGGATTGTAAATTGGTGCAGCCACTATGGAAAATAGTATGAAACTTCCTCAAAAAGTTAAAGATAGAACTATTATATGATCCATCAATTTCACTATGGGGAATAAATTAGAAGGGAACAAAAATACTAACTAAAAAAAAAAATCTGCATCCACCCATGTTCATAGCAGCATTATTTACAATAGTTAAGACATGGAAGCAACCTAAGTGTCCATTGGTGAATGAATGAATAGAGAAGTTATTATATATAAGTATATATATATAATGGAATATTATTCAGTCATAAAAATAGAGGAAATCCTACCATATGTGGCAACATAAATGGACCTTGGAAGGCATTATGCTGGGGCGCCTGGGTGGCTTGGTTGGTTAAGCCTCTGACTCTTGGTTTTGGCTCAGGTCTTGATTTCATGGGTTGTGAGGTAGAGCCCCGCATTAGGCTCTATGCCCAGTGGGAGTCTGCTTGGATATTCTCTCACTCTGCCCCTTGCCCCACTCTCTCTCATTCTCTCCCAAATAAATAAATAAATCTTAAAAAAAGAAGAAGGCCTTATGCTAAGTGAAATAACTCAGACAGAGAAAGACAAATATTGTATGGTGTTACTTGTATGTGGAATCTAAAAACCTCCAAACTATAGAAACTATAGAAAAATAGATCAGACTTGTGGTTATTGGAGGCAGGGATAGGTGGAGGGGAAATTGGAAGAAGGTGGCCAAAGGGGCAAACTTCCAGTTACAAGAAAACTGGGCACGTAATGTACAACAGGATGGCTAGAGCTAACATTGCTTGTTAGGATATATAGGAAAGTTGTTAAAGTAAATCCTACAAGTTCTCATCAGGAGAAATTTTTTTCCCTTTTTTCTTTTCCTATTGTATCTAATTCAGAAGATGGGTGTTAGCTGAACCTATTATGGTACTCATTTCAAAATATATGTAAATCAAACCATCATGCTGTACACCTTAAACTTAAATAGTGATAAATGACCATTATTTCTCAATAAAATGAGAAAAGAAAGATGATCAGTAATTTGCTTACTATTATGAGTATACATGTGTGATTGGTCTGTGAATCTTGCCCTAATGCTTCTTGAGATTTGCTTGATGTAATTCAAAGCTCTAAGCTCCTACTTTTTCTTACTATTGTGATCAACTCTTTCCTGAGAACCAACAAAGTCAGTAATAAGGATGTTAAAAGCTTATATCACAAGCAGGAGTGTTATCATAATAGCACAGTAAGCAATTAATCAGGAAAACAAAATGCCCTCTGCCAGAAAGCCATTTTCGATTACGTCTTATGTTAAGTTCTTTTGTTTTATGAGATTGATTAGATTATTCTTTTCTATTGAATCACTGTAGAGAAAAGAGAGCTGTTTCATACTGAGGGTCATGATGTATGTTATTGGTTATTTAGGCCAAAACAGGAAGGTTTTCAGTAATGAGTATTTTTTAAGATTTTAATTGAAAATCTTTTTTTGTAATGAGTCTTATGTAGAATGTTCATTTGAAAATGCATTCTTTGCTCACATTACATTCTCCCGAAATTTTTATTAAGATGGAGAATTAAATATAGTATTAATGGCTCACAAGTAAAATGTATTGAACTAAGTGATGCAAAAAATGCAACAAGCATTTGATTAAAACAATATCAAATACATATGCACATCTGAAATACTAAAAGAAAATGGACAAGGTCCTGCTTTTACACTGGCTTAGAGCTTCCAGGCTCTTCCTTTCATGATTAATCATACTCAGCTGCATAGAACACTTGTGCTCTGTCATTTCTTTGCAGTAGCTGCCATTGTGTGAAGATGGATATGCCTTTTTCCTTCCTCTTCTCCCAAAAGATGAATTCTCAATCTCAATTGCTCCTTATAGCATGTGCACTTATCTTTGCCTTTTGTGCACTGGAGGAGAACATGCTTCTCCATTTCTTTGCTTCTCAAAAGTGTGAGACAAGACCTCTTCCTGCATCATGCGGCTTCCCTTTAGAGTGCCAGCCATACTGACACCTGTTTCCAGTAGCAAGCTAGTGATACCACGGGCAAGTAGCTCCCCAACAAGGTGCTGATCTCTCTTTTTCTCTCTCGCCTATCTTCTCTCTTTCTCTCATTCCCTCCTGCTCTCAATCCTTCCCTGTCTCCTTTCTCCCAAACCACTTTTTTTTTAAAGATTTTATTTATTTATTTGACAGACAGAGATCACAAGTAGGCAGAGAGGCAGGCAGAGAGAGAGGGGGGGAAGCAGGTTCCCTGCTGAGCAGAGAGCCTGATGCAGGGCTCAACTCCAGGACCCTGGGACCCTGGGACCCTGGGACCCTCGATCATGACCTGAGCTGAAGGCAGAGGCTTTAACCCACTGAGCCACTCAGGTGCCCCTCTTCCAAAACACTTTTAAAGGCTAATTTGAATCAAGCTTTCAATCAAGACCATTCTATTAATTTAGTTTCAAACAGAAACAATAGTGCATAATGTTCAAAGGACTAGATTTAGTTTCTCTACTGGCTTAAAGAAGCAATCTTTCTGTATTTGGGCATTTAAGTAGTGTTCCACAATTCCTAATATATATATTTATACACACATATACACATAATATGTATTCTTTTCACTTTGTGGTGTATCTGTCATCCTTGCACTCTTAACTATGGTTCTGTATTTTCACAATTATCCAATGAGAACAACGTGCTACCTACAGTAACCTGGGATTTAAAAGAAATATACATACTAAAATAGAGTATTAAAATTTTATTCTTAGAGAAGATTCCATACAAATATGTCTAATTGACATGGACAGTTAAGGATTCATCAACGTACACTTAAAACCAGACAGATGTAAACAAAGTTCTGACAGGAGAAAAGATGAGCGGTGAAATATGTCCAAGTTGTACACATTTCATATTCTTCATTGCCTTTTATATACAATTTAAACTCATTAGTCTGGCCCTTGACTCCTTGCCCACCTCAACTCTTAGCATTCTCTTGCAAGTTTCCTACCTTCTGGCCATACTGATTTCTTTGGAATTCCTTAAGCTTTCTAGATTATTTTCTTTCCATATTTTGGTACATGCAGCTCCTTCTTAGGGTAACTGTTTTTATTTGTGAAAATTCAGTTCAGTGGGCTCTTCCTTTAGGAGGATATTCTTCATTCCAGTTCTCAGGCTAGGTTAGGTGCTTCTTATCACTCATATTTTATATATGTTTCTTTCATTGCCTTTTTATTCATTCAACATTCATTCAACATATATATTATGTGACTAAGAGATGCCATTTATATAATTGCCACTAAGATGCCTGTCACTTTTTCTCCTAACAGAATTGCCTGTGTCTGTGACCTCTTGGAGGAAAGAGACATATCATTGATTCTTGTTATTTCTGCCACTTATGTTCTATAAAATTGCTTTGGACACTACATTAGCAAATACTGAGCTATTGCTCCTAGGAAAAATACAGGGTTAGGTTCCTTCAATCCTCTGGTCATAATACTTTAATCAGCCAAAACACCATTTGCATTATAAAGATTATATCATGTAATTGTTATCTAAATCTATACCTATACCTATATCTATATCTATTATATTGTAGTCAGTGCCCTTGTAAAACAATCCAGTCTCATCAGTGTCGAAAACCTGCTCTTTCACATAACCCATCTTTTTTTCTGTATAACACTTAGTGGGTATTTTAAAAATTGTTCCATAGATTCTTGATCTGAAAAACCCGTTTCAAGTTTGACATCTTCCACATGTATCACCTTTTAAAACATCCAAGTCAGCCAACTAGCAGAGAAGGGTTTAACATTTTCCTGACCCTGGATCATGTGATGAATTTTTCTTGGCTTTCAGTCTTACAATGATGTTCTTCACTACACTCTTTTTATTGGTCAACATCTCATTCATTTCCAAATTTAGTCAGTTTTACATCTTTTCCATAGCTTCATCACACACTGTAAATATTACTTTAACATTTTCAGGGGTGGCCTCATGCACAGATCAGTGAATTTCCTTTTCCTTTTTCTGAACGTACCATAATGTTGATGCATTATTATTGAACTCATGACCAACAGCACTCTAACTCACGCCTGACCAAAGCTTAAATAACACATGACTTTTTATACTTAGGAACACTAGTGAGCATGTCAGCCGTATGCTTGCAGGCCTTTTTAAACAGCAAAATCACCAACAAAAAGCAAAAAATGCAAAAAATGTGACACTAAGCCACAAAAAAGACACTAGTTTATATTATGAGAGCTGAAACAAGAAGGACTTCAGCTTAAGTGTTCATACCAGCTGAAGTCTGCACATGTTGGTGAATAACTATGAGTGACCACAAAACACATATTTCTCAAAATATTCTTAACTGCTTCCTTCAAGGCATAGTCTAACCAAACTTCATTCCATGTGATATTAAAGGATTTTTTGTATGTGTAAAATTATAGCATATATCTGTGAATGGTGATTGCCTCTTAAAGAAAAGCAACTAACAACTAGAGTATTGCTCTCTGCTGAAAACTATGAAAAAATGCTGTTCTTAATAAAGAAACAAACAATGCCATTATATCCACAACTTCCATTTACTGTAAAACCTAATTACGACATATGGAGAAACAGTTCTTTTGTATGATAATGCTAACCTTTACACAGAAGTCAGTGCAACTCACTGAGACACATACACTCTAGGTTGATTTTCAATGAGCAGAGACTTTGAATTGACCCATATTGATCCTCTTGCTTGTTTCTCTTTATGTCAAAGACAAAACTTTTTAATGTGTTTATAGATCTAGTGATATGGTTTATAACCATGGCTTAGAGTTAAGTTAATGTGCTAATGTGGGGAATCTAATCTATCGTTATCACCAACAAATATAATTCATTCATTTAGTCAACAAATATTCATTGAGCACTGACAAATATCCACTGTAAACATCCCAGGCCCATGTTAAGTACTAGAAGTAAACTGTGCATAAGACTGGTATGGTTCTATCTCCACGGAGCTAGTAATCTGCCAGAAGAGATATACACTCTACAAATAAAAAGAGAAATAATAATATAAATACAGATTATGAAGGGTATAAAAAGAGAAATAATAATATAATAAAATAAATAAATAAATAAATAAAAATATAAATACAGATTATGAAGGATACCCAAGAGAAGGCATGTCTAGTACAAGGAAAGAATAATGGTTATAGTGAGGTGGGGACATAGGTTAGATGGGGTTCTTCAACAGCTTCATTAAGAAGGAAATTTTTGAACTGGAATTTAACAAAGGAAATGATCCTTCTATGGGTAGAGCTGTGGAAAGCCTATTGCAGGTGCAAAGAACAGTGAGTGGGAAGGTTCTGAGTTGCCATAAACCTGCCTTGTTTTAGGAACTTCCCAACAGTCATAGTGAGCGAGTGGAGCTGACACAAAATGCTACTGACAATTTGGTAGACCATACATGGCCTTACAGGACAGAGTAAGAGGTTTGTAGTTGATTCTAAGTATATTTGAAAGCCACTGAAGAGTGTTAAAAAGGAGAGGGATCATTATCTGACTGTAGTTTAAAGAGACCATGTAAGTGGCTGGATGGAAAATTCATGGTAAGGTGCAAGTGAGGAGTCAGGGGAACCAGTTATAGGAGCTGTTGTAGTGCTAAGGTAGAAGAAGATGGTGATCTTGACTTGATTCACCACAGTAAAGGTGAAGAGTGTGTGGACTCTAAGTATATTGAAAGTTGAATAAAATGGACTTCCTGCTGGACTGCAGTGGGGGTGAGAGAGAAAGACGAGATAGAGGATTATTCCTAGTTTAGGCTTCTGGCTTGGTTAGCTGGGAAGATGGTGCTCTCTCCACTGAAGGGGGCAGACTGCATGTCTGCCTTTGATACATCCAATGCAAGTTGGGAGCTGGTTTATACAATGAGGGTGATTAAAATGGGTGTAACAAGCTGATAGGTGGCTTTTGAAGTTGTAGGAATGGATGAGGTTATCTTTGGAAAGAAAGTAGGGCAGTATAAGAGGAGGATCTACGAGTAGTTTGGAGGAACTTCAATATTTAATAGAGATGGCCTCACACAGTCTTGGGAAATTAAAGAGAAATAACAAGTAGCATGATATAAGGAAAAGAGTGTATCTGATTCAACTAACTGCTTGGTGGTGGGTTCCCAAGGCTGAAATTTACCAGCCAAGGACAAGTTTCCCAAGCTTTCTGAATCTCTTAAATTCCAGGTTTTTGTTGTAGGATTGTTATGAGGTAGATGCAATAAAGATGAATCTCTTAGTATGGTGTTTAGCACACAATATGCTCTAATTTTAAATTGTAGTTGTGCACTAATAGTGTCACAATGAGCTAAGAGAGAAACAATCAAATTATAAAAGATTCATTTAAAACATGTTCTTACTAAGATGTTCTTTCTCAAGCTTATGCACATTAATATTGTGAGGATGGGTGAAGCAAGAAATTTAATCCCTGCTCTAATTTTGTTGGTTTGGATTAGCTCTTAATAAAAACTACAGCTTAGGTTTATTGAGTGCTTTCCATCTGCCCAACACTGTGCTGAGCAGTTTAAATATATTAAACTCATTTAATCCAAGCAGCAGCCCTATGAGGTATGTAATGTTATCATTCCCATTTTATAGGAGAGAAAAATGTACCCAGGAAATTAAGTAATTTGGTACAAAATCACCCACCTATGTGTGTGTGTGATTCTATGCTTAGACATTACCTTTTACCTTTTAGAGGAGCTCTGACATTTCTTTGAAAATATCTCCTTGTCTATTCTGTTAATATTTTTTTTCTAAATCAACATTTAGACTTGGAAAAGTGCAATAAATGCTTGTTCTAAAAGAACATTAGGCAGTGATATAGCAAAGTCACATGAACTTTTTTGTATGAAAGGAAAAGAAATGATTAGATGGAGCCAGTAATAAGTACAAGAAGACTATATAAGGAGAAAAAGACACATCCAATTAATTGCATACTGAGAAATGTGGGAAAGGAGGTCTGAGACAGTTCAAATATGACTCAAGAAAAGTTACTGGAATGTGGCTTCAAGAAATAATAATACAAAAATGGCATTACTTCATGCCCCCCTAGCAGCCTGTTCACAAGGCTTTGGGTGAGGTGACAGCTTATTGCAAACGTTGGCTGGCACAAGGGTTTTTTTCTCTCCTTAAAACTTTGGCTGCAGTAATTGACAACTTGCTACCAGGAGAACGAAATTTCTATGAAAAGAAAATGGCTTGAATATGCTATTAGAGAATCTGCTTTTTTAGTAGCTCTAATTTCATTTTAAGTCTCATAAACCACAAACATAATCTAATTACCGATGGTTGGAAAGTATTCATTTCTTACATGTAACACCACTAAGATCTATGTTCGGTGACTTGTGGGTCTTTAGTGTGAACTCCAGGTTCATCTTTCTTGCGACTTGCAGACATTTTTGAAGTCTTATCTCCTATCTGTAGATGGCAGTAAGTTATTACTATTTTTGTTACTCTGACCAGTGGAAGAAGATTAAATTCAGTTTAGAGAAACAGAATATAAAGAGAATTATTGTTCTACCTATGGACCAATATAAAGAACAATAACTCAGTTCTTCTTTTTAATAGAAGTTTGATTCCCTCCCTCTTTTTAATTTGAGGCAAAATTGAAAGTCTTGTGTTTTCTCAGTAGACTCTTCTCTAGCTAGGATGAACTTATTATGTTCACATCAGGCTAAACAAACCTAGAACAAGAGAGTAAAAGGTTTTGTGTAAATCAGCAGCTCAAGAAACCCACTGTTTCTTAAAGTGATGTGTCTAAGCAAGATGAGTTCAGATTTTACAGCCTGCTGTTGTATTTATATTAAGCAATGGCATTTTGCTTTCAACTGTATGCACATAGAACATCAAATAATTATTCTTCAAATTCCACAATAAAAAAGATTTCTTTCCAAATGACTCACTGAGTTCCATCCTCAGTGTTAAAAAGAAACAAAAAACAACCACACACACAAAAAGCAAAGGGACTGTTGAACCGCAGTTCTTTTCTACATTGTCTTCTGCCGGGTGGTTGTTCATATGCAAAGCATGCTTCCTTACAGATGGAATCCACCAGTCTTTGCCATTAAGGGAAACACAGCAGGACCCAGAGAGGATTTGTTGAAGCTGAAAACCGACTTCATAATTTAGCTCCGAGTCTTGAAGCAGCATAAGTCACACTATAAATCAGAACACCGGATCCACAAATGTAAGGCAAACAGAGTGAAACATGAATTCCACCCCCTCAGACTTCTCCTCTTGTTAGAACAATTAAAACAACAACCAGCTCCTTTATTGTTTGCGATTTAGCAGTTAGCCAAGTAAACTGACAATTTCAGTCTACAGTAGACAGAGCCACAGAAAAAAGAAAACACAGCCAATAAGGTGAGGCAATTGTTGTTGTATTATGCCAACGGAGACTGCCAGGTTTCTAAAATAAAAACAATCTTTCCACCATGGTGAATACATGGCGCCTTTGCTTCGCTGAGCCTCACGGAACTTCCTAATGGAGAAAGCCAGTTTATACTCCTATTATCTGTTTTTGGTTCCACTTAAAAGATTTGACTGAGGCCAGAAATTATGTTGGCTTTTTTTTTTTTTTAATGGCTTCAGGGTATATATTTAACTTCACCTTGCCTGTGAGAGCAGAATGCTTTTGGTCTAAGAAGAGCCTTTCTACTCTTGTATTTACTATGTAGAGAGTAGGATTCTTACTTTGTATACGTTAGCCTACTATCCATAAGCTAATTCCATGGTTTTCCACTTTTTATTGTAGCAGCTGACAGCAGAAAAGATAGTATGATGCCCATGTGTTAAAATGTAGGATTTTCTGCCCCCGTTTTCCCAATCTAATAGGTAACATTTATGTACTGTTGTGATTCTTATGTTTAAGAGGTTGTTTTCAATTTCAACAGAATGGTTTAAAAATTCAAAATGCATTTTATTTTTGATAAGCAAGAAAGGTTAACCCTTTAATGAGTACTCAGTTACCAAACGGTCCTCTTTTTTTAAGAGACAACTGTTAACATAACAGGTCTGGTAGGCAATGTATCCCAACTCATTCGTGAGTAAGGACCTTTATTCATTCCAACTGTAACTACTGCATAGATCACTTTCTTGTGGAGATGAAAGTGGTGGCTGTAGGTTGGATTGATTGACCTGACTCCAATAAAGGAAAAGAAAAAAATGGACAGCTTCATGGTTTAGCTTTTGGACCTGTTTCGTGTTTGTAAGATCTGGGGGAATAGCTGGAATTTTCCCTTCATAACCAGTAGCTACAAAGGAGTAGTTCAGACCCAGACGACAGAGCCTGTAACAGAAAATATCCTGTGTACCATGTGGACAGGATCATGGGGATTTAGCAAAACATTATGAAAAGGACATGTGATACAGGATTCAATCACACTAGGGCTAAAATCCCAGTTAAGTTACTTAGGCCACTTATTGTGTGAACTTGAACAGCTGTTTAAGCTCTCTGAACTTCAGTTTTCTTATTTTGTAAAACAAAGTTAGTGTAATGCCTACACTAAAAATGTACATCAACTAATGAGAGATAAAATGTTCAGTGCCATTCACAAAACACAGTAAAGCGGTTAAAAGAGGTAGCTGCCCCCCAAAACAGCAAAAGCAGTAAGAGTCATTCGAACATTCCATAGGATGCAGGAGAGGGTGATGGTGTAAGGAAGTGCTAGGGAGCTGGCCTGAGGTTTAAACAGACCTCCACCACTGGTGTGACCTTGGTTAGATTGTTTAACTTCTTTGTGCCTGAATTTTGCCATTTACACAGTGGAGATAACCAGAGCATGAACCTTTTGGCATTACCTGGAGGACTAACTGAGGTGATGCATACAGAATAATCAGGACAGTGTAAGTAATGAATGATGTCAGCTATTTTTCTTATTATCTCCCCCTCCCAGGAGGTTGACAGAGAAGAGTACAGAGGTAGTCCATGTGGTTAAAGGACAACAGGCTGTATTTTAAAAACTCTGGCCACAAAGTAGGATTTCTCTGGAAGGGAGGGAGAGGGGGGCAGTGACCTAATAACATTGGCAATGTTCCCCAATGATCACAGAAGTTTAACCTTGTTATGAATAGCTGCCTCAACAGCATGATTGTTGAGTCTGACACAAGTGATTATTAAGCAGGACTGGGGAATTTTTTTGGACTTTTGATCAACTCAACATGTTTTGGTTGGTTCTAAACCTCACTATTTAAATAAATCTGTGAATATTTTGGAAACATGGGAAGTCTATAATTAATTCCCATGGGCTGTACAGAAACTGCTTGTTTAAATCAAAAAGAGCCTTTACATTCTCTCTTTTTCCACATCTTGCACTTATATAATAAAATGTTCTCGCATTTGGATGGTTCTTTGCAGTTTAAAGCATTTCCACACACGTAGTTTTATTTCAGCTCCTTACAGTTCTGGGGAGTTGGCCCGGTGGACATTAATATTTTCTTCATCTCATGGGCAAGAAACAGGATTTGGGAGATGAAGGGACCTACCCCAACTCACGTAGTTTTAAGCAACAGAGTAAGTTAAAAAATTATTCAGCAGTGTTTGATAAGGTTGACTTTGCAGCTTAGTTTTAGGTTATATAAAAGTGTGCTGTCATAAGTGCCATTAGAATTACTGTCACATTGTGACTTCAAAATTTTGCTTTCACTAATTATAATACAAGAAATTTTTCTAACATGGAGATGTGTTTGCCTTCTATACTTGTCTTCTACATTTATATCTGCTCTTTGAGACTATTTCAGCTTGACATTTCTCTGCTTTTTCTAGGAATATTCTCTGAAAAAGACTCAGAAATATCTGAACAATATTATGGATGCAAAGTTTAGAAAAGAGCGTTAGTTTAAAATAAAGATGTGGTAGCTCATACTGCATTCAAGGACAAATAAAATTCTTTATTTTTACAGTCTTGCTTATGGCTTATTTGCCCATATCTGAGAAACAACAAAAGAATCACAGCTGGATTTGTAGATGCTTCTAATAGAGGAAAAATGCAGAGGTATGTGTGTAAGCATTCTTTTTTTCTTATTCTAAAAAATGAACTAAAAAATAAGAGCACCTATGGAATTGAGATTGGAGCAGGAAAAGCAAGTGTGGGAAGATGGATAACCTTTGATGTCAAGTTGATTTCTCATACCTATGTGGTCCAATTTTAGTTTGAATATTAGCTATGAGATCTGCAGTCCCCTGTTCTACAAGGCTAGAAAGGTGAAGGCAGAATATTTCAGAGGTTTCTCAAAACTCTAATAAAAATCTCTCCTGCCAGATGACCCCTGATAAACTTCCGTCTTCCTTTCAGTAAAAAGCTCCCCAAGACAAGCTCAGAAAGGATGATGTTCACCACGATTAAGTCTCCAGTCAGCCATGTGAGGCAGGTGAGAAATTTCATTGGATTTTTTCCTTACTTGGCAGTTTTAGATGTAATGCAAATCAAACAGGAGAACTTGGTAGGAATATGTGAAAACTAGGTCTATACCACATTAAATGTGCTTTTGGTTGTATAAAAGTAGTATGTAATAGCTATCTAATGATGCAATATATCAAAATTGAGCTTAATGTGAGTGTATGCGGACTTAAGTTCATATATTCCACTTCTACTTCTGTTTATGTTGTACTTAGGCTTGTGGTTTCATAGTGACATATTTTTTAGTAGTGTATCAGTATGTAGAGTTCTTAATACCAGCCCTTATACATTATGTTGTGGTATCCTCATTCACCTTCAACTTCTTGAGCATAGGGTTTATGACTTATTCACTGCACTATTTTTATGCCTCACAAAATGACTAGCATATAGCAGGTGCTCTCTATATATGCTTGTTGAACTGACCTGGAGAGGAATATTTCCTTGTTTGAGAACAATTTCATAATATAAAATCCATGAAAATCTTAGAAAAACAAGTTTAAGGTATTTCTGGACTGGCTTTTATGAGTTTGGGTTTTAGAGGCAAGCATGAGGAATTTTTTGGTTTATTTCATTTCTAGTGCATAAGTTCTGGGCAAAAAGAATATCCTTATGGGCTCTGTGTTAACTAATAGAGAGTGATAAATACTTTGCATATTTCCTATAATTATGATGGATCCTTAAATAATCTCATGCAGAGTTACTGGGATTTATTTTGTTCTCTGAGGATATATCATTTTGATAAACATAAAACAAAGATGTGAGGATCAATGATAAGTGGAAAACTTTGTCTTTCACACCTTTTTTGGGTTAGTATCTCCGCAGTGGTCATTCCAAGTGTGTGAAGCTTGGATACCAAGCAGTGTGTCTTTGAGAGCCCTTACTCTTCACCCCCACAGTGCCAGCTACATAATTTGTGGGACCCAGGTCAAGATGAAGATGTAGAGTCCCTACTTCGAAGAGTAGAAAAAAGCTTCTTACTCTCTGTAGTAGTCTCTCTCAAGCTGTTATTTTTCTTTACTTGCCAGTTAATGCTGCACTTCCTCAGGCATGAGGCTACTCACAGGGTGAATGCAGGCTTATGCAGGCCTCCAGGACCATGACCTGTGGTTAGCACATGGGCATGTCATGTACCAGACCCCAACTCTTCCTGTGCCCATGCCCAGGCCCCTATCGGGGTGGGGGTGAGAAAGCAGGTGACTGAGAACTTTTCCTGGAGATATGGGTGGTGGGACTCCAGGACTTCAAGGCCATGGCACAAGCCCCATTGTTCCATCTCACTTCACTAATAAGAGCCAAAATCAAAGATAATCTATTAAGAATTTTGATATGGTGGCACCAAACCATTAACCCTCTACTGAAGGCCCTTTTATGAACAGAATTCCCTGTGCAACTGCAAGACCTCATACCCAAGGAGCTGGCTGTGGTCCCCAGGACAGCTAGTTTATGGGATGATGGAGAACATTGCTGCTGGAGAAGTGACAAGAGGATTGACACTGCCTTTCTTATTCTCCATTGTGACTGTTTCCTCACTTGCTCTTCACTTTAATTTGCCTTCTTTTATAGAAAAATAATGAAGGATAGGAAAGTGGACAAGCAATTTTAATAAAGTATAATTTATACCAGTGAAATTATGCATGCCAATAGATTACAAATGCATGTCAAGGTTTTATTTAACTAGGTAATTAATGAGAGAATCAGTAAGACATCAAAACTAATTTAAAGAATATTTGAGAAGCAATATTAAGATTGCTCAATCAGATATAAAACTAGTCAATGTCCAATAGGGCAATAAACTGCAACATTTAGGGTACTCTTCCATTAGAAAGAAATTATTCTTCCCTCTATTTGACAAAAATCTGTAAGTTAACCTCTGCCTCTATAAAGCTGTAAAACAGATCAGACAATAGAAAGTAAAGCCCAACTCTGGAGAACTGCACTCCAGGTACACCCAAGTAAGCTCTTATGCCTGTTTCAGGTTACTGATGATTTATCTTTCAATGTTATTTGTCTCAGACTAGCAATCTCTGGATTTTTACTTCATCCGGCCATAATATTAAGAGATTTTCTCAGTTGTCTTCCATATGCACAGAAATAGTTGTTTAATATACACAATGGTAGAGTATAAAATAAGAAAGTATTTCTTAATATATTTAAATCAGCATGCATTTAGAGTTTCCTTAATACTTAAATTAGACAATATACTTCTAGACTACAAGCAATAGCATTGGAAGGGCCTTTAGAGGCTTAGATATTTAGAATTAGAAAGGACTGGGTGATCTTTAGTCAAATGAAAAAAAAGCAAACCAACTCTGGAAGGACATGTACAAACATCACATAGAAGAGCAGATATGAGATTTGAACCTAGGTTATTGTTCTGGTTCATGAGGAAGTCCCCAGTGGCTCAGAGCAGTCCCATCTCCTTTGGAGACCAAGTGTCCATTCATGTCTACTTCCTTGAATAAGGTGTATGGTGGTTCATTCTCTGTTCAAAGGAAATTTCAAGTGTCAAGTGACAGTGAGTGGTGCATGTTCAAGGTCAGCTAGGCAGCAAGTCCCCTTCATTCTGTCCTGGCTAAGACAAAGGTCCTTTTCTTTCCACTTCCACTAATCCCTATTCTTTTGACTCTTCCTTTCTATAGTCTCTTCCATAACCCAGCCTTCTCTCCTTGGGAGCAGAAACTGTCACTCTCTGATCATGAGTATAAATACTGTGACTCACATTTAGGACTAGAACAGGTTTGAGGCTTTAACTTCTATTTCTGTCTAGATGGGTAGATTGAGGAAGGAAATAAAAAAAAATCCTAGAGAGGAAACTAGTCAGGTAAGTATTCAGGTATAAATTTACCACATAGTTCTAATGCCCACATAATTTCCTACCTCAACAAAACTCCAGTATTTAGGCATGATTTTCTGTCAGTTCTATAAAACTTAATCTGTATTTGTCATAAGTCCTATTAATCTAGGACTGAAAAGAGAGCAATGAATATCTTGAAGCTTATGGCAACTTATCAGGTGTGAAGAAAGGATTTTCAGTATTAAAGCACACTAAACTCAGCATATATTCCCAGTTGTTGTACATTCTTATATTTTGGAAATCTTTGAAAAGCAGAAAAAAACTGCACTCACTGGACCTTGTTTGTATCATCTGGCACAGGGTTTCCTCAGACTACTTCTGAGAAAGAAAATGTTCAGTGTGATGTTAATAGGTATTCCTGGAAAAATATTATCTGGTTGAATTAAGTTCAGAAACTTCTATTAAGTAGAGTTAAGTGGGTTATTTTCTACAGGAATTCCTTAGCATGTTGAAATGCACTGTGAAACTCTAAGAGGGAATGGACACGTGACATTTTATGAATTTGTCTTAGAAATATTTGCCCCTTCTCAGCTTTTTTTCCTGAGGAATAATTATTAGTGGATCTTGAAAAATAGTTTTTAAAGTTCAGTCTAGTTTAATACCTTTTTACCAAAATGATGAAAGTGAAGTCTAGAAATGGTTAGTGGCATATTTAAGAGTAAGGGGAAGAAGGCACAGAGACCTCTTATCTGTTATATTGGTCCAAAGCGATGAAACTATAATTTTTTTAGAGATTTTATTCATTTATTTATTTTAGAGAAAGAAAGAGAGAGAGCATGCGAGCAGGGGGAAGGAGCAGAGGGGGAAGGACAGGGAGGGGGAAAAAAACTCAAGCAGACCCCACACTCAGCATGGAGCCCACATGGAGCTTAATCCCACAACCTTGAGGTCATGACCTGAGTAGAAACCATGAGTCAGACACGTAAAAAACTGAGCCACCCAGAAGACCCAAAACTGTAATTTTTAGAGATAGCCTAGTCCTTGAGTATAATTCCCTTAAGTATAATTCAGAGAACTGCTGAAAATAGTTACCAAATCACTAACTTTGGACAACTAACTTTTTTTACGTGATGGAGCAAATAGTTGATTTATATTGCAAAGCTTAGGACAGAAAGCACTTACTTAAAGTCTAGAAGAGTATGATTTATCCTGTCTCTATTATCAGTGTTGACCTGAACGAATCTCTTAACCCTCTTATACCTCATTTTCCCATTTGTGGAGCTGAAATCTAAAACTATGTTCCAAAGATATTTTAAGTATTAACATCATTTTGAGATAAAGTTATCTCAGAGCAATACCACTATCTCAATTTCCAAAACAAACTCCAACACTTGATAATTGTTAGGTCAGTGACAATCAGCAGTGTTTACTTAGAAAGTACTTGCTTGAAGTCACAATTGCATTTTGATGTCAATAAACAGTAACCAAATTTATTTTCTAGTGTTTTTCCATCTAGTCTTTATACTCTTACATCTTTAGCAAGTTCTAACTTTTGGCTCCAAATCACTTGATATTTGGGAGGGCAGGGGGAACAATTATTACTTCATTTTCTTAGTATAAAAGGTTAAGTGATTTTCCCAAGATACATAGTATGCCAGCAAATGGGGTAGGAACAAAAGGTAAGGCTAAGAATTTTGTCTACTGCTGAACCAAAAAGATTGGTTTGTTTACTTACTAAATTAATTATTTAAACTCCTTGTTTTAAGCATTTTGCAAACCTAAGCCAAGGGATTCTAGATATCTCACATTTTATTTCAGCTTTCATTTTGGCTTGTTTTCATTTTGTTTGTCAAGATTTTCACACAATTTTAACAGTTACATATCTAACTACATGTAAAAATCATAATGATTAGGACAATTTACCAATTGTGTGTGTGTGTGTACAAAATGAAATCTGTAAGTAATGAGCCATGTAGATTTAAAACAATAATACATATTTCTAGTTAGAAAACAAACTGATTTTAGTATATAATTCCTTCCTAAAAACTCATTAATAAATAGTTTTTGCAAGGAAAACATACTAGCATCTCCTATTTTGCTTGTTTGTTCTTTGAAGTAGAGGAAAAAAAAAACTGTTAGTACTCTATAAGAAAAGGAGAGGAAAGATAGTTTTCAGATGGGATTTAAGCCAGAGAGGTCTCTTATGCCCAGGAAGATCAATCAGGGTAAATGAGTTCTCCATGTATTATTACCTAAGGGTAGAGAAAATTGAAGATGAGATTTTTTTCCCCCCTACTTGTTTGACCTTGCTGTATACATATGATGTAAAAAATATGTGTGGAATTTGATACTGGGCTTTTCTATTAGTCATACCTTGAAACATTTAACTCTTTGAGAGTTATCAAATTTGGTGTAAATGACACAATTTCTTCCACATCTAATCTTGTTTGTTCTCATTTAAATATAATTGTATTTGCAATCACGACTTTAATGAAACTCTGATTTGCAGAGGACCTAAATGCTTTCTGCCCTGTAAAACAAATGCTCAACCCTTGTTGCTGCACTCAAGGATGGCAGTAATAAAAGTGGTTAGAAAATCAATTTAAACTGCATTTGTACTTTACCAAGAACCCTGTGACACTTACATTGGTAAGAGTTATGCTTTCCAAATATGGGATCCACTTTTATAAGCAACTAAAAACCCTGCAGCTTCAGTCACACTCTCCAAGCAAGAATAAATGACCCCACATCAATCCATTTTCACAATACCTGACACTTGTAGAATGGGGGAAAGAAATGAGATCAAAAAGATAAACAACAGGCTGTGAAATCTAGGCTGTTTTAAACTAAGACTGCACGTTGTATGCATAAATGAAAAAAAAAAACCACATTTTATTCTGCAGCCCTTAATGTTTTACAAACCTGAGATTATCATAAGCAAAAGAGTATATAGAAAAAAGATTCCATGGCTTATTAGTCTTTTTAAATCCCATGCAGCACACTGCTTAACATAAAAGAGGTCCTCCACAAATGCTTGTGGTGTGAAAGAAGGGATGGATGGATGGTCTTAAAGATACACAAATCTCATTTAACCAAACAGACTTGGATTAAAATAACTTCTAAACATGGATATTGCAGGAGAAAAAACTAAAAAGTTACCAAAATATTTTGTCGTGATGCATACATTTTGTCTAAGTAATATGGAACACTAAAACGTGCCTGTGTTTTTCTTTTTTCCTCCTAATAATAGCACTGGTATATTTGCTTTTCACAACATGGAAGACTTTAATGGGTCTATTTTTCTGAGTACTTTTTTGCTTATGATTACCTCCAGCCTGTTAAACATTAAGGAAAGCAGAGGATATAACTGAGTAGCTGGGGACTTCCATCTCCTGGTAATGCAGAAGGTGACTGGTATTCAGACAAAGTTCAAAGCTTAGAAAGAAGACTAAGGGACAACAGCATGTTCTATTAATATCCTTCTAGAGTATTATTTAACAGGTCTGCTTAAAGATTATGTAATCCTCTGGAAGAATGCACTTTTCTTTGGCTCACTATTTACTAATAATTAGGCCCAGACTCTGAAATTACATGCTAACTTGTAGATTTTTGTCTGCTGGAGAAGCAAATGAGTATAAAATGGTAGAAAAGAAAACCACAAAAATTACATTTTAGTCCCTTGTATGGCGCTAACCAGTTTCGTCTCAAATCTAGTAATCTTATTTTGGCATTCATTCAGTGATTATACGTTCTCAGTCTCTTGAATTCTCTTTGAACCAGCTTTAACCATTGTGCCCATTCCTTCATTAATGAAATAAATAAATAAATTTGTCATGTGTTCATTATGTACTTGTGTGAAAGTCAGGTTTATAACTTTTTGAAAACTGACCTTTAGCATTGGCCTTGAGTTTCTTTCCAGGACCCTGCCAAAGAAGATTGCTTTTTGGGCAGAGGTGAGTCAAGATTTTGTAGGGCCCACAGCTTATATGACTTTTGGTCCTTTATAACAAAAAAGGGTTTAAAAGCACAGACAGAATTGTGCATAAAATTGAATCTTTATTTACAATGAGAAAAGAAATCTCAGGAATTACAAGTAAGCTTGGAGATTTAGGCCTCTTTTTCTGAAATCTCTTTAGGTTCTTCACAGGAAATGCTTGCATGGAAATGACTTTTGACTACCAACATAGTTTGCCCTCTGAAAGAGAACTATAACAATCTACTGCAATTTCTAGCAACTCCCAGGTCTCAGAAGGACATGTGTAAAGTGGGGGCCTCTTAAGCTTCATTAGCTCTAGAGTAAACCAGATCTGTTACCGGGTAAGGAGACACCAGCAGGTAAGGAGTTGTGAAGTATAAGGCTGGGAGAAGCAAACCAGATAACTTTTCCTCCCTCAGGCAACTGGGGCCATGGCGTGGTCCCTAGTGCAGGGCTTGGTGAAGACTGACACGTGCATGTATCAAGAGATTTAGCATGGAGCTTCTGTTGTAGGGAGAATATGCAGAACCAAAATGGCACCAGTTAAGAAGAAAACCTTTGAATCTTTTTCAATAAAATCCCTCTGCCCTAAGACAGCCCCAAATTCTGGAGAAACTAGAAGCAAAAGAGAGATAGAAAGGCATCAGGAAGAATGTATCACATTCTTTCTCCATTCAAGTTCATGAACTGGAGGACTATCCAACTGGGAAGGGCCTGGAACCACCAAAGTAGGTATAAAGTGGAAGTTTAAACTAAAGTAGGCTGAACCATGCTTTTAATATGTCAACATGAATAGCAGGTTCTGGAATCTGCATGATATTCCGTTAAGAGAAAGTAAAGAGAGATCTTACAGACGTTTGATATCAGTGACAAAAGAAAATTGAAACTTTTTATATTTGCCCCCTATAAAATTTAAACTGCTTTTAATGAAAGGATATATGGGTAAATATCTTAAATGCTCAATTAACTGAAACAATGAGAGAAATGGGGAAAACCACATAAAATTCTAAATTTTTATCTGAAACCTGGTTGGATATTTTCTTTTCCCCCCTTATTTCTAGCAATAGGGGCTACCTCCAATTGAGATGCTTGGATGTTTGTAGCAAACTAATCTAACCAAATACAAATTAGTACATGAAACAGAGATCCTGAGTACAATTTCAAGAATGTTGACTGCAGATGGAAAGTGTAGCAACTAAAATGAAGGATTAAATGTTTGAAGATGTTATTAGTCTAAATGTGTGGTTAGAAATTGATCTGAAATAGGCTCTTTTTTCCCCTTGATATTCAGCAGATGAGGGTACACTGCTGAGCTAGATTAGGGGTAATCTGGCCTGGATATAGAGTAATAACTAAAAGATCTCAGCAGGTGATGCCTAGCTACATGCCACTATGAAATGACAATGAAGACAAGCAAACATTTTATGGGGGCGTTGCCAATCATTACAGAACAAATGGAAAAGCTAAGACACGATACACTAATCTTTTATACTCTAATGGTTGTTACCATTGCAATTTCAAATTCAATTTACAGCTCCTACCTCATTTTGAAGTGTTAAATGATTTGAAAACTACCTCAGAAATCACAAAAAACTTCTTTTTATCAGATAATGTAAAAAAAGATGTCTATGAAATGAGAAAACATGGATTGAAAGAAAAGGGAAATATGGATTAAAAGAAAAGAATGAAAGAAATAAACTTTTACTTCTATTCACATGGGACAATGAGAACAATGAAAGTTTCCTAATGCTAAGAAATACAAATTTTTTTTGAGATTATTTGGTATAGTTAATTTTATGTGTCAACCTGACTGGGTCACAGGATGCTGGTTAAACATTATTTCTGGGTATATCTGTGAGGGTGTTTCTACAAGAAATTAGTATTTGAACTACTAGGAAGTAAAGCTTATGACCCTTTCCAACTTGGGTGGGCATCATCCAATCCTTTGGGGATCTGAATAGAAAAAAAAGTGGAGGAAAGTCAAATTTGCTCTCTATCTGACTGTTGAGCTGTGACATCAGTCATCTCCTGGTGTCAACGCTCCTAGTTCTCAAGCTTTCAGACTCGGACTGGCTTCTACATCACTGACTTTCTTGGGTTTCTAGCTAGCAGGTGGACAGATTGTGGGATTTCCTAGCCTCTATAACTGCAAGAGTCAATACTTTATAATCTCTCTCTCTCTCTCTCACATTCTCTCTCTCTCTTATCTATTTATCCATCTAAACACTGCTTAACAGTGAAAATTAAATTGAGTTGGATTTTCTTGGTCAATGAATTGAATGAAGCTATTTTATCCATCTGCTGTCCTAGAATCTGCTAACTATGGCCCTTGGGCTAAATCCTGCCAGTCACCTATTTTCGTAAATAAGGTTTTACTGGAATACAGCCATGTCCATTCATTTACACAATTGTCAATGGCTGCTTTAGTGTTAAAATATCAGAGTCAAAAAGCTGTGATGCAATGTCTGAAGTATTTGCTATTTGGACCTTTATAAAAATGTTTGCTGACCCCCACCCTATCACATGGAAGGTAGCATTGATTAGTGATGAGTAAAAGCTATGAGAACAATTAGAGGCCCAGAAAGCACATTCATTCACATATGGGGATTATTGACTTTCAGTGCATGATAAAATGTATTCATATAGGCTTAACACCTGGTAAAATAAAGACTAAGTCTAAAACTCATGTCACAATAATTATTTACTATAATGTCAGTGATATACATTCTTAGTGCGATTGTTGTATAGTTTATATTTCCAAACCTGAACTCCTTTTTAATTATTATTTAACCTATTTTAAAACATCTGGCATGGAAAGGAGAAAGTGAGTTAA
The DNA here is from genome assembly GCF_010015895.1 of Lontra canadensis. Taxonomy (NCBI): domain Eukaryota; kingdom Metazoa; phylum Chordata; class Mammalia; order Carnivora; family Mustelidae; genus Lontra; species Lontra canadensis. The sequence goes on along the minus strand of NW_022631021.1, from coordinate 12,042,275 downwards.
ATATTATCTGTTTAATTTGCTAACCTTCCTACGTATGCCCTTTTGGAAACAGCTTGTTCAAAGTCCATAGAGATTTGGATACTCAGAATAACCCTTCTGTATCACTTTTCTAAACTGAATTTCACTACATGCAATTTGGATTTCTCTGAAATGAGCAACCACAGGGGTTTGAAAATTCTAGCACAGATTTATAACAAAATGGAAAAAGGTTGGATACTATCCAGAAACATGTGATGATACTCAGGGCAGAATGACATTTGCTCAGTAAAGCTGCTGAGTGTTACTCCTCTTAATATTTTTCAACATGAAATTTGTCTTCTTATAGGCAGCTTACCTTCATAGACAATGTGGAGACAGCATTTAATAATGGTAAATTGTATCAAACATGCTACTAAAATTAGTGATGATTTTGTTTATAAATAGCTATAAGTAGGGTTTATTTCATGAACCCTAATGTGTAGCTCTATGGTACTGAAAGTTTGTTCACTTACCATCCTACTCTTCTTTAGAGTATACTTCTTTAAGGGTTATCTCCTGCTAAACCACTATTATTCTTTACATATTGGAAGAAGTGGGTATGCATTCCCAGGAGACATAGATTAGAGTACGTGTGTGTGTGTGTGTGTGTGTGTGTGTGTATTGAAAGTTTTTCTCTCTTATGATTCTTATGTACCTCATTAGGAGGCATTTCCTAATCTTTAGATGAAAGTCCCAGGGCCAGAACAATTAAACTGTGATGAGAAATTATTTGCATCTTCAAGTAAAACCACCATGCATACATGTTGTGGCATTAAAAAAATTAGTGTCTTTATATCTTGAGACAGGAAAGCTGAGAGGTAAAAAGCTTACTTCTTGTCTTTGTAATAACGAATCTTTTATTCTGAATACAGATGGTCTATCACTTTGAAAAAAAAACAACAACAACAACTTTTAGACCAAAAAAAGAATTCTATCAGGTCACACTGCCCATTCTTTTTGGATCCACAAAGGCTAAATATTAATATACCTTCTTTAAATTGTTCTGCTATTTTGAAAGCTGTCTCGAATCCAATCTCTTCTTCTGGGATAACAGGAGAAGAGAGAAAACCTGAGGGGTGTAGGGGATTGAGCACCTATAGCCATTTTGCTATCACTTGAAGTCTGAGAATGGAGTCAAAGCTAAAGAATCGAAAGAGAGTGTAAGAAATTGGGTCCTCGAATGGCCTTTAAGTCATGAATCGAAAGATGCCTAGAATAGGAATCCACAGCCTTCCCGCTTAATGTGAGCCAGTAAATTCTGTTTGGGATGAGTTTCCTAGCATTTGCAAAGGAAGGAATCCTGTTTGATACAGAAATGATCCTCATTTTCTAGCTGAGGTAAATGAGGTTCCAAAAGATTAGCTAATTTGCCAAGTTCTCTTATTTATTAAGTAAACAAGCCAGGATTCAAAGTCACTTCTTCACTTCAGTTTGCTAAAAGGAGCTGCTGGTGGTGGGCTCAAACTGGATTTTTAATTGACTACAATGTGACAAACATGAAAAAAACAAAGACACACCAGAAAGACAGGAGTGAAGTAAAGATAAGGAGTGAAGGACATTGTAAATGAGGTACAGGGTTTGATGATTTCTGAAGATTCTGAAAATCTGAGATTTCCCTGGTTGTCCCATCCCAGAGACTCAGCGAGGCGGGAGATTAAGAATGGTTCTTCTTACCAGGTTGGCAATTTATAGGGTCCTAGTTAGAAATCATTATAAGCATAACATCTGTTTATTGATTTGCTCAAACATTGATATTCCCTATCCATAAGAATAATTTGCATTTCATTTCTAAGAATAGTTAGTTGCTAGTGCCACAAAACCATGGAAAGCAAACCCAGACTCATGAAGACCCTCAGTTTCAGAAGGCAAATCACCATGAGCTATGCTAATTATTCAGCTTTTTCCCATTAGAATACTCCAAAGTGAGCCCATACACCTTGGGGGTCAAAGTATCTCATCTGTTCCAGCCCTCAACAGGTATTTAATTTTTGAAGTTTCATGTTTTCAAATTCATGCTGATTTTTTGAAAAGATTTTATTTATTTGAGAGAGAGAGAGAGAGTGAGCGACAGAGCACAAGCAGGGGGAGCAGCAGAGGGAGAGGGAGATGCAGACTCCTGCTGAGCAGACCCCGGGATCAGGACCCGATTCAAAGGCAGATGCTTAACTGACTGAGCCACCCAGGTGCTCCCAATTTTTCATGTCGATTTTACATTCTCCTCCATCATATATATTTGCATATGTATTATATTTATAAAGTAATATAAATAAATATGTATAAACCAAGCAAACAGAAAACCAGGAGAAAAGAAGAGGAGAGTTTAGAAGTCTGCCTGAGTAAGTAGGCTCAGGAGTGAGATCAAGTCAGACAGCACTGACAGGCCTGAAGTGTGAGAAGTGTTGGAAGACAATTTGGAAGATCTTGGAGAGATCCATTTTATGATGCAGTAGCATGGCGAAGAAAATAACCTTTGGCTTTAGCCAACAACACAGATGGGAAGTGAGCTGCCGAAGGCATTAAGCTAGTTCAGATCCATTTTGTCCAAGTCAAGATATGGCTCAGTAGTAGAGTTTTTCTAAGTTTCTTGGTTGGAAAACTTTACACTGTTCCATGTATTCCAAGTATGGGTATGTGTCTGCTGAGGGCAGGGAGTTGGTCATGGTTCTTTGTGATTTATTTCTTTGGTCTGTGTTCTTCTCTATGGACTGATGCTGCTCAAGGCCTCATTGGGAGTCCTCCTTCAGTGCATATTCTAGCTCTCCCTATGAGTTGCTGCACACACTGCTGGAATGCTCTATTATGGTTGGGTAAGGGTGTTTTTAGACAGGACAAGGAAGAGTGAAGATACCATTCTGATTTAGATCACCCTCCCTGTAGTCCTATAGCTATCTATGCTCTTCTTACATTAAACTTTTGACCTCATAGGGGCTGTTCTTATGACCCTTCTGAGAAGTCTATTTTTGTTATCATTCTGGAACTAGCCACCTCCAATGTATTATGGTATTGGTGTGCATAAAGAGATGCTGGAATGGAAATCATGGTTGCCATGTACCAGCATGTCCTGGATGCAATAATGCAGAGTTGTTTTGGCAGTTCAGCACTGGCAATCTAGATAGAAATCATGTTGTTCATAGAATGTGAAGAAGTGTTTTATTTGTTGGTAAGAGACAGCAAGTCTCCATTTCACTAACAATAAAAGGCACATACAGATCTGGAAGACCTTAAATAGTGATTGCCAGAATCAGTTGACATTTGAGTAGATTTCTCTGGAGTAGGGTTGAGAGGTTGAAAGACTGAGAAATGGATAGGGAAGGCCAGAATAATGTATATAACAGAAGACTATATATATATATTTTTTTTTTCTTTTTTTGGGTGGGAAAATTCACTCTAAGGCTTAACAAGCTGATAAAGCTTCCATACTAGAGTGAAAGCTTCTGTGTACAGGATGGTGTCTCGAATGTACATCTTTGTTTCACATACTCCTTAGCCCTTATTTGGTCCTTAGGTGATGTTTGTTGAAATAAATCTAAGAGAATAAACAAATAAAGTATGTATCAGCCTAGGACTATTATATCTTTCTAGAATAATTATCTTTACTTTCATTTTCAAATACATATTAAATAAAAAATAAGACCGGAAGTAATATGAGGTTCTCAAATTTATGAAAATAAGAGTTTTATTTTATTTAACTTGTATTTGGCTTACAGTATCTCAGACAGTTATTGTTATAAAGTAAAACTAACTCTTACTTATTTCTCTGAGTTGGCGATGTGGACACTTATACAGAAAATTTGAGTGTATTTGTTTTCTATTGCTGCATAGCAAAGTTACCACAAAATTAGCAGCTTAAAACAACACACATTTATTATCTTATTGTATTTGTGAGTCAAGAGTTTGGGTAAGGCTTAACTCATCCTCTGTATAAGTCTCATAAGCTTCAATCACAGTGTTGTTCAGGTTGGGGTCTTATTCAAGTTTCAACAGGGGAAGGACCTACTCCCAAGCTCACTTGGTTGTTGGTAAAATTTAATTTCTAGCAGTTGTAGAACTGAAGGCTTCAGTATTTACTTGCTGTCAGCTAGAGGCCACCCTCAGCTCCTTGCTGGTGGTTGGCTGGAGGCTGTTCCCAGAGCCATGTTACATGGACCTTCCCCAAATTGCTCCGTGCTTTATCAAAGTCAGCAAGAGAGAGTCTCTTTGCAAGATGCAGCTAACAATCTTATGCAACCTAATCATGGGAGTGACATTTCATCGCCGTATGGTACTGATTATTCTGTTGGTTAGAAGGAAATCACAGATCCTATCTAGACTTAAGGAGAGGGAATGAGGCAAAGGCATGAATATTGGGAAAGGGGATGATGAGGACTATGTTAGAGTCTGTTTACCACATATAGAAAGGGAGAAAACATAATTCCTGTCACTTTTATAATTCTATCACTGGTAAAGCCTCATTGACAATATTTATTTAGGCTGAAAGACACAAATATTTCAGACATTAGAAACTCTGTAGGAGAAGCATTTTTCCTGTTTCTATTTCACTTGATTACACAAAAATTCATTTTCCTTCAAGGTTCTGAAGTTTATCTTGTTGGTTAATTTTTGTATTATCATATCTTTAAAAATAATTGCCTTTGGTGAGTTCATGATAAAGCAGAATATTTATTAAATAAGGCCTTGGTTTTGATTCCTTCAGAAAAATAACCACGGCCAAGGAAGATATCTTCACTCAAACTCAAAATTCACTCTTTATTTAAAGTCCTTTAAAACTTCATCTGTTATATTTTTCCTACACAAAATAGGTCCATATTGCTGTTGTTATTTTACAAATGTGTAAATCAAGGCATAGACCTGGACAGAGTTAATCAGAAGCAAAGGGTTTTAGACACTCCAAGAGCTGACATCCTTTTTTTCCACTAAACCACGCTTTTTCTTCAAATTTATTGGGTCAGTCTGTGATTGTTTGGTAAATATATCACCTTGACTTTATCATACCTGTCCATTCCTCTGTTCCTTGTCTTTGCCATTTGGCTCTTTCTCATTTTTCATTTCCTATTCCAGTGATTATTTTCAGAGCCCATCTCTGCCTCCCATTTCTTATCCTACTCTATTGATAAAATTTTTCTCCTTCCCACACTACGCATATAGAAGTTTACTTTTGTGAAGTCATTAACTACTTGATAGCTTGCCCCTTAGAAATGCTGAGGTGAATTAATTAAGATATTTCCTGTGAGATTTGGTCAATTTTCCCTTGACTTGAATTAATATAATCTGTACATGTTTTAGCATCCTCTCTGTCATTATTTGTAGCCCTGAAATAAAGATTTCTCAGAGGACTAAAGAAATTTGGGAATATGTTCTACACTGTCCAAATGAGACTCCCTCAGGGTTGATTAACCTAAGACATTTTAGTGGAGCAGAAAGTAATTTTCATTAAAATCTTCTTCAGCTAATAGGCAAGATGAATCTTTATTTCAAGGAAAAGAAGGTATACAGGATTTTTCCTCCTTGACATAAAGATTGTAAATAAAAAGAAGCTGATGTAAGCATTCTTCTCCATCTTTAATCTCAGAGATCTAAGTAGATCTTTTGTTTTCTGAAGATGAAGCAAAAAAAAGAAAATCACAATAAAAATGGATGCATCAAAACCATTATCAATGAATAAAAATCTGTCATTCATATATCCCCAAAGCAGATCCCATTATTAAAATTATGTTTGGATCCATCTGAAATTGCCGAACAGGTTATTTGAAATTGCCAAAATCAGGTCCAGTCACCTAGTTATTTTCAGAGGTCAGGTATTTCTTGACATTGAAGTCACAATATATAAATTTCTTTGAACAAACAAAGGAGTATTCACCACATGTGTGCATGACCTAGGTGATGCATATTCAAACTTAGAAATCCATACCTTTCTTTTTTATCACCAGGTGAAAATGCTACTGGTTTCTGTTTAAGAACTTGGAATCATGGAATATAGGTTGGAGATAAAGAGGCTAAAACTAACCTGATGCAGGTGCCATTGTTGTGGCATAGATGATGAGCACACCATGGGACATGGCAGTTCTCAATGTTCTTTCCATGCAGTGCGTTATCAATGATGAAGAATTCTTTGTTGTTTACTTGAAGCTCTTGAATGCAGCCTTTGAAGCCATAAATGTGACCTGCTTTCTTATGGATCTTAATATTTGCTGGGATATGGCCAAGAAACATTGATTCAAAATGTACCTATAGGAAAAACAACAACAAAACAACATCTTACAAGGTATGGTCAGATTATATGACAAAGACCTAAAATGTTCTGTTCTATAATGCGTTTTAATGTATTTTTTTTCTGTGTAAAACAGGTTGTAATTGTTGCTTAGTTTTGTCACCTCTACTAGGTAGTAGGATAAGTTACTTTTGAAAAGGGCCCTTATTTTACATTTCTTTTGTATCTCTCACAATATCTAATAAAACAGTAAAAAATAAAGAGCATTAATAAAACTTGCTGATTGATTACTCTGAAATGTATTTTGGAACTCAAGTGTTTGCATTTTAATGTGAATATCATCAAATAATGGCAGAGAAAGAAAATAGAGCCTTGTTAACTAACTATTGTTAGGGACTGAATTGTGTTCCCCCAAATTCATATGTGGATGTTGTAACACTCAGTAGCTCAGAATGTGACCTTACTTGGAAACAGAGTTTACTCACTGACCAGAATGACAATAAAACCACTGGCACAAAGTAAACTGTGACTTAATCTTTCTTCCTACCCTTCAATAACATATATAAATTGAATTCTCATCATTTATATGTATATAAAATGTAGCTTCCCCAGGAGGAATTTATGAGTTACAAAAGAATTCTGGATGAACCGGTAATGACACCCTGATCTTCAGGGCTTTTGGCATATGAAAGGTGCATGCAGCAGCATTTCTGCATGTTATGTCTTTGATGTCCTTATCCCCAAAACACATTCAAGCACTCCAAACTGATAGCTGAAAAATATTTACACTGACATTACAGATACACTAAAATGGAAAACTATCATTGCAAGAATTCTAAAACTAGGGCCAAATAATTAAGTTAGGGCTCTAAGGGGAGAAGAGGATGGGAAATGCTTAGTAATGCCACTTAATGTTTATACTAATATGTTCTGGTTTGATGCAAATGTGCTTTTAGGGAACAGAAGCGTGTTCAATTCTAGGAATATCAAAGCATCTCCACAACCCATAATAGATCAAACTAACTCTATTATTTGAGCTCTTGTTCTTTTTTAGTGACTCGAGTTCTGCTCCTGAAGGCATTCTTAATTTTATGTATATGTATTTTATAAAAGATTCAGCTATGTAGTTATCCAGAGGATGACTAACTTTGGGCATCGTGGGGCAGAAGTCTCAAGGTGTATTGAGTACGCATGCAGCACAGGAATACGTCTGTTTTCACATCCTTTCTCGTATGTTAGCTCATTTATACTAATTACTCTAACAAACTATTGCAGAATTCCTTTATCATTTAAGATATGTGACTCACTGCTAATGCAATCTGGGATCTATCACGAACTTGCAGACTCAGCAATTCCAAGGCCATGACCCTCTCTCACCGAGGATCTCTGACATCTTTGTGTATTGATCACACACCTGGAACAGCAAACCCTCTCACAGCTTTGACAAGTGTGCTGTTTTAGCACAAAACTGATAGAAGATGGAAGAATATCCTCTTCTTCTGTCAGCAGTAGGCAGATCTGAGGGAAAGTCTATACAGTTATCTATGATTTATTAGACCATTAAAAAACACCCAAACAATGAAGTAGATGGCTCTTGTATTTCTTCTGATCTGAGGCTCAAGCTTAGCTAGAGTCCTGAAATGTCTGAAAAAGCTGCTGCCGTTGACTGCACATAGATAACCATTAAAATGGTTGACTTCCTCTATCCCCAGACTCTTAATTATCCAAGAGCTGCCTTTTGTGTGTATAATCATTCCTAAGGAGACAGGTCTTTAAAATAAGTCTTTTCTAATAACTTCTTGTGAATCAGACTATGGAGAATAGAGTCTGACATCAAGATATGATCTTACAAGATAAAACCACAGAGAACAGACATGGATAATCAAGGAGGAATCATCAAGATAATGAAGAATATGAATGGTGACTGAGGGAAAAGGACTCCACAAATGACTAGGTGAAATGAGCATTCCCTTTCCTCTCAGAGTTTTCTCTTTAAAGGAAGAATATAGCTGCTCTTTTATAAAATGTGGGAATAAAATAAGAAGACAGGCCAAAGGGAAGAGACTTCTAAAAACCAGAAGTGGAGACAGATAAGAAGCTGCTTTATCTCTTTTTTATTCTGTTTTAACTTGAATTTGGACACTGGAGTCTACATTCATTTCTGTAATGGTATCTTGATTCAATTTAGTTTTACAGCCTCAAATCTGTCTGAAATTAAATAACTTTTATGTTAATAGGAAGGTAACTCTAATGTACTTTTTACTTAAGATAACTATTGGAGTGTACTTGTCTTTACCCAAGAATATGATGACTTATAACTGAAATGAATTGACTTTATGTGTTGATACCAAATTTTTGTTTTTAATATTTTCTGAATTGTATGCAAATTCAAAACCAGAAAACATCAAGTCTTAGAATAGGGATGAATAAGAGATGTTGGCTAAGGTGTTTGGGAAGAAGGATTATTTAAATAACTTCTTACATATGATTTGTCTAAAATTTCTAAAAATTTAGAGGCATTAAATCAAAGGGGATCAAAAGGCAGAACAAGTATATATCTCAATCCTTCATCTCTTTGCAGTTAGAAGATCTCTCTCTCTCTCTCCTCCCCTCCAATAGTATAATAATCTGTGATCATACAGTCTCTTCTATATTTTTATCCCTTTAGGGTAGGCCCTCCAACGTGGTCATCTTGGGATTCTCTTAAGAGTCTACAGCAGTGTCTTACAAATAGGTGGTTTAATGTAAGTTTGTTACAAATCACCTTATTCATGAAACTTAATACTATTTTTTTTTTTTTTTTACAGTTTCTTATTTATCTTCTAGGCCTCTTCCACTTTATGCTGCCATAGAACCTTGTGGTTTTGCTAGATTCAGCATATGGGAGGTTGTCACTGGATACCACTCAAAAAGGAATATTAATATGGCTTTAATTCTAATATAACTTTCTATATTTAGTATATATAGTATTGAGTGCTGAGTGGTGCTTATATGGAAGTTCTCGAATTTCTTACGAGATTAATATCAAGTAGCTTAAACAAAGAGGTTTTTTTTTTTGTTTTTCTTTTTTTAAAGTTTGATAAATAGTAATGAAATCCTCAATGGTCCCATATTTTACAGTTAAATCTTTGGTTCTTAAGGGTTTTTAGGTTAGGAAATGTTCTCAAAATAGTATCTCCTCACTTTGTCAAAGAAAGAAGTGAACTTTAGTGAAACAATCAATGAACTGAGTTGCTACCCTGTGAGCACAGTGATATAGGAAAGTGGAAATACCCACCCCCCAAAAAAAGGATATGGGATTATTCTTGTCTGTAAAGAAATTTAATGTAATCTGGGGGAATGAAATCACATGGAAATGAAATACCTAGAAAATTCAGTGTACTGATCAGCAAGATGGCCAAATAAAAAGCTCCAGATATTTCTTCTCTTAGGGAAACACTAATTCAACAAAAATACACAGACCAAATCCTTTTGTGAGAAATGAGTAGATTGAGTTAAGAAGCACTTGTACCCTAGGTGAATATGAAACCAGCTGTATCGAAGATGGTAGGAAAATCTGTGACACTGGCCAAAGCTTCCCCCCAGACTCAGTGAAGCATAACTGGAAGAAAACATCCAGCTCCCAGTTCCACTCTGGGGAGGGAAATAGAAGACTGAAACATATATACTAAGTGCAGACTTTTCAGGGCCTGCCCAAGGGACTAGCTTCTGTCTTGCCTGAATCTAAGTGCTGATAAGAAAATGTGCCAGGTTGGTGGCTACCGAGAACAAAGACAAAGTTTTGGACTAGCATGCACTCACTCACCATAGACATGTCCTGCAGCTCACTGGGAAGGGTGGGTAAAACCTCCTTAACGTCTGACTTCTCCCTGGCAATGGAAAGAGTTGAACTGTGCATCCAAAATAATGGCTTTTCAAGGGGCTGACTGAAGAATAAGTTTGTTTCCTCTGTCTTGGAGTGCTGACAGGACATCCCATTATGTAGATGTCTGGCCATCACCGAAAACAAAAGATGGCTGGATGGTATTTTGCTGTTCCAGAGGACCACTGATGTAGCAGACTGAAGCTGATATGATTTTGTGGCCTCTTACTGGGACCAGAGCAAGGGGGTGGAGTGGAGAAGAGTAGAACATGCTTCCAACATTCTGGGTTTTCTATGGGCTTCTGGAGGGCTGGGTTTCTATTTTGCCTGACTTGGAACTTTGACATGACCCATATACCCTAGGAACTCTGGGGCTGCTGAGAACAAAAGAGAACTGGGTAGCTTGTGGCAGCTCCAGAGAAACTGCAGAATTGTAGACAGACACCAGAGGGAGCAAAAGACTATGACTGCCTGAAAAAAGAAACTGGCAAATTCCTATAATAGGGAATTTACACACACCAGTCCACAGAAGATAAAGGTTTGAGAGGTTCCCAGACTCTCTAGCTGGGCTGATTGATGAAGGTCCTTTCTTATACAGAACAAGTCCATAAAGACTGGGAGAGATGTCTGTTTTTTCAAATGTGTAGATCCCATCATGAATTTTAAAAGGTACAGGAAGAAACAGGAAAAATCAAAGGGGCAGAAGAAATCTCTAGCAACCAACCCTAAAGAAATTGAAGTACCTGACAAAAGAATTTTTAAAAAGCTGTCACGAAGAACCTGAATGAGTTCAGGAAAATGAAGCATGAAGAAAATGAGAATATCAACAAAGAGAAAAGACAGTAAAGAATCACCAAGAAGTTTTGGAGCTGAAGATACAAAATTAAATTGAAAAAATCACTAGAGTGATTCATCAAAAGATTTGATCAAGCAGAAGAAAGAAATCAGTAAACTCAAAGACAGGTTTCTTTGAAATTATTGAGTTAGAGGACTAAAAAGAAAAAAAGATTGAAAAAGAGTGAAGAAAGCCTAAGGAACTTATAAGACACTATCAAATGGATCAATATATGTATTAGGGGACTATCAGAAGAAGAGAGAGAAGGATAGAATCCTTACTTGAACATATGATGACTTAATAAACATGAGAATTTTAACTTTTCTTATTTAAGTATTTTCTTATTTGATTCTTTCAGTTGGAATGAAGATAAACATTTATTGCTGTATTGAAAAAGAAAGACATTAATGACTGAAAATTTCACAAATTTAGGGGAGAAAATGGACAACCAGATTTAAGAAGCCCAAAAAACTGCCACAAGAAAGAACTCAAAGAAGTCCATGCCAAGACACATAATCAAATTGTGAAAAGTCAAAGATAGAGAATACTGAGAGCAGAAAAAAAAAAAAAAAGTGACTCATCACATAAAAAGAGTCCCTATCAGGCTATCAATGAATTTCTTGCCAGAATTCTTCAAGGCCAGAGGGACTGGGATGATATATTAAAAGTGCTCAAAACCAAAAGAAAAAAAACCCTGCCAAACAAGATCATTATACCTGGCAAAACTGTCTTTTAAAAACGAAGGAGAGATATAGACTTTGCCAAATAAACTAAAGCTGGGGAAGCTTATCACTAGTAGATCTACATTACAGGAAATGCTAAAGGGAGTCCTTCAAGGTGAAATGAAAGGACTCTAAACAGCAACATGAAAGCATATGAAAATATAAATCTTATTAATAAAGGTGGATATATAAACAAATATAGAATACAATACTGTCATGGTGGGACATACATCACTTGTCATTCTGGTATAAAAGTTAAAAGATAAAAAGTGTAAAAACATTTTAACTATAAGACGTGTCACTGTATGCACAATATAAAAAAAGGTGTAAATGTGAGATCAATCATTAAGTGTAGAGAGGGAAGAAATAAAAGTAAAAAAAAAGTAAAAAAGTAAAAGAAGTAAAAAAAAGAAGTAAAAGAAGTAAAAAAAGGAAGTAAAAAAACCTTGAAGATTAGAGCAGTTGAAGTTGCTATCAGCTTCAAATACATTATTATAATTATAAGATGTTCAAAGTCAGCTCTATGATAACCACAAATATAGAGTATATGAAAGATACAAAAAAATGACAAAGACATCAAAGTATGTCTCATACACACGTGTATACAAAAATCAGTGAAACACAAAGGAAGAGCGCAAGGGAGAAAAAGAGGGATAAAAAAGCTATAAGATAGAAAACAATTAATGAAATGGAAAGAGTAACTTCTTACTTACCAATAATTACTTTATATGTAAATGGAGTAACTCTCAATCAAAAAATATAAAGTGACTGAGAGGAGGAGTCAAGATGGCGGAGGAGTAGCAGACTGAGATGACATCAGGTTGCAGGAGTTCAGCTAGATAGTTATCAAACTATTCTGAACACCTACAAATCCAACAGGAGATTGAAGAGAAGAAAAGCAGCAATTCTAGAAACAGAAATTCAACCACTTTCTGAAAGGTAGGACGTGCGGAGAAGTGAATCTGAAGCAATGAAAAAATAGACCAAGGGGGTCTTGCAGGGGCCAGTTCCTGGCAAGTGGTGGAGCAATGAGCACAAAATTTGAACATTTAAAAGTCTGCTCAACTGAGGGACATTGCTCCAGTGGCTAAGCAGGAGTGGAGCACTCTCAGGGACAGTGTGGTCTCAGGTCCAGCAAGGTCACAGAAGGATCAGGGGTGTTTGAGTATAGCAGAGCTTACAGGTATCAGAGCAGGGAAGCTGGTACAGAGACAGAGCTGAGGAGTGAGCTCTCAGCTTGGGGTTACCTTAAACTGTGATCTGTGGCAAGGTCAGGCCACTGCTCTTTGAGCAGGGACCCCACAAGTGGCACATTTGAGGAGACTCACCTTCTTCTGCCTAAGAGCAGAGTGGCAGAAATCTGCTGGGTTTGGAGACTCCAAACAGGGCCATGTGCCAGAGACAGAAATGCTCAGTCACAGGCCTGGTGAGCTCAGAGCACTGACAGAGACCAGGGAAACAGGAGTGATTGACAGCTTTTCTCTGAGGGCACACTGAGGAGTGTGGCCCTGAGCTCTTGGCTCCTCTGGGCTGGAGATTGGGAGGACATTTTTATTCTCATCCTCCAGAGCTCTACGGAAAGTGTTCAGGGAATAAAAGCTCCAAGAGCGAACCTGAGCAGATTACTTAGCCTGGCTTCTGGCAAGGGCAGTGCAATTCTACCTTGGCCAAAGACATTTGAGAATCACTGCAATAGGCCTCTCTTCCAGAAGATCAGCAAGAACATCCAGCCAAGACCAAGCTCACTGATCAAGGAGAACAGCAGAATTCTGGAGGAGGGGAAAGCAAAGCATGGAATTCATGGCTTTCTCCCCATGATTTCCTAGTCTTGCAAAGTTAATTAAATTTTTTAATTTTAATTTTTTCTTATTCTAATTTTTCTTAACTTTTCCTCTTTTAACATTTTTTAACTAGTTTATCTTAACAATACCTTTCTAAAAAATCTTTTTAAACCTTCATTATTACAGTCATATTTTATCCTTCATTGTATCTAACTTTATTTTCTGTATACATATAGGGATTTTTCTTCTAAAAACTTTTGGGATACAATTTCTTCTAATATATCAAAATATACCCTAAATCTAGCACAGGGGTTTGTTCTAGTCTCCAGCCTGAGCAAATTCTCCCCACTTTCTTTTTCTTTCTTTTTCCAACCAATTTATCTTATCAATTCCTTTTTTAGAATTTTTTAAAATTTCATCTTTACAGTCATATTCCATCCCTTCAACGTGTTTACCCTTATTTGTGTGTGTGTGTGTGTGTATGTTTTTTTTTCTTTTTTTTTTTAAAGATTTTATTTATTAATTTGACAGAGACAGAGAGAGATCACAAGGAGGCAGAGAGAGACAGGGAAGCAGGCTCCCCACTGAGCAGAGAGCCTGATGCAGGGCTTGATCCCAGGATCCTGAGATCATGACCTGAGCTGAAGGCAGAGGATTAACCCACTGAGCCACCCAGGTTCCCCTAAGTTTTTCTTTCCTTAAAATTTTGGGAGGTAGTTTCTTCTAAGAGACCAAAATATACCCAAAATCAAGTGGGTGGCTCTGTTCTATTCACCAGACTAATGTGTGTGTGTGTGTGTGTGTGTGTGTATAATACACATATTTATATGAAAAAATATATATTATAAAAAATATATTTTTTAATTAAAAAAATTTTTTTGAACTTCTTTTTACCCCCTTTCTTCTCCCCCCCATTTGGGGCCTCTTCTGATTTGGTTAGCGTGTATTTTTCTGGTGTCTTTGACACCTTTTTAGCATTTTATTCTCTAGTTCATATATTATTATCTGGATAAAATGACAAGACAGAAAAACTCACCAGAAAAAAAAAAAAGAACAAAAGGCAGTACCAAAGGCTAGGGACCTAATCAATATGGACATTGGTAATACGTCTAGAGTTCACAATGATTATTCTCAAGGTGCTAGCTGGGCTCGAAAAAGGTATGGAAGATATCATAGAAACCCTTTCTGGAGTAATAAAATCTAAAGCTGAAATCAAAAGAGCTATTATGAGGTGCAATAAAAAATGGAGGCTCTAACTGCTAGGATAAATGAGGCAGAAGAGAGAATTAGTGATATAGAAGACCAAATGATGGAGAATAAAGAAGCTGAGCAAAAGAGAGACAAACAAATACTGGACCATGAGGGGAGAATTCAAGAGATAAGTGATACCATAAGATGAAACAATATTAGAATAATTGGGATTCCAGAAGAAGAAGAAAGATGCAGGGGGGTAGAAGGTATATTGGAGTGAATTATTGTAGAGAATTTCCCTAATACGGCAAAGGGAACAAGCATCAAAATCCAGGGTGCACAGAGGAGTCCCCTCAAGATCAATAAAAATAGGTCCACACCCTGTCATCGAATAGTAAAACTTACAAGTTTTAGTGACAAAGAGAAAATCCCGAAAGCAGCTTAGGACAAGAAGTCTCTAAAATACAATGGTAAAAATATTAGATTGGCAGCAGACCTATCCACAGAGACCTCGCAGGCGAGAAAGAACCGCCATGATATATAGAGAGCACTAAACGTGAAATATATGCAGCCAATTGTACTATATCCAGCTAGGCTGTCATTGAAAATAGGGGAGATAAAGAGCTCCCAGGACAAACAAAAGCTAAAAGAATTTGTGAACACCAAACCAGCCCTACAGGAAATATTGAAAGGGGTCCTCTAAACAAAGAGAGAGCCTAAAAGTAGTAGACCAGAAAGGAACAGAGACAATATACAGTAACAGTCACCTTACAGGCAATAGAAAGGCACTAAATTCATATCTCTCAATAGTTACCCTGAATGTAAATGGTCTAAATGCCCCTATCAAAAGACACAGGGTATTAGAATGGATTAAAAAAAAAAAAACCCATCAATATGCTGTCTACATGAAACTCATTTTAGACCTAAAGACACCTCCAGATTTAAAGTGAGGGGATGGAAAATAATTTACCATGCTAATGGACATCAGAAGAAAGCAGGGGTGGCAATCCTTATATCAGATAAATTAGATTTTAAGCCAAAGACTATAATAAGATGAGGAAGGACACTATATCATACTCAAAGGGACTCAAAGGGTCTGTCCAACAAGAAGATCTAACAATTGTAAATATCTATGCCCCTAACATGGGAGCAGCCAAGTATATAAACCAATTAATAACAAAATCAAAGAAACATATGGACAATAATACAATAATAGTACGGGACATTAACACCCCACTCATTGAAATGGACAGATCATCCAAGCAAAATATCAATAAGGAAATAAAGACCTTAAATGACACACTGGGCCAGGTGGACATCATAGATATATTCAGAACATTCCATCCCAAATCAACAGAATACATATTCTTCTCTAGTGCACATGGAAGATTCTCCAGAATAGATCACATCCTGGGTCACAAATCAGGTCTCAAATGGTACCAAAAGATTGGGATCATTCCCTGCATATTTTCAGACCACAATGCTCTGAAGCTAGAACTCAATCACAAGAGGAAAGTTGGAAAGAACCCAAATACATGGAGACTAAAGAGCATCCTACTAAAGAATGAATGGGTCAACCAGGAAATTAAAGAAGAATTGAAAAAAATCATGGAAACAAATGATAATGAAAACACAACTGTTCAAAATCTTTGGGACACAGCAAAGGCAGTCCTGAGAGGAAAATATACAGCGATGTAAGCCTTTCTCAAGAAACAAGAAAGGTCTCAAGTACAGAACCTCACCGTACTCCTAAAGGAGCAGGAGAAAGAACAGCAAAGAAAGCCTAAATTAGCAGGAGAAGAGAAATAAGATCAGAGCAGAAATCAATGAAATAGAAACCAAAAGAATAGTGGAACAAATCAGTGAAACTAGGAGCTGGTTCTTTGAAAGAATTAATAAGATTGATAAGCCCCTGGCCAGAATTATCAAAAAGAAAAGAGAAAGGACCCACATAAAATAAAATCATGAATGAAAGAGGAGACAGCACAACCAACACCAAAGAAACACAAACAATTATAGGAACATATTATGAGCAACTATACGCTAGCAAATTTGACAATCTGGAAGAAATGGATGCATTCTTAGAGACATATAAACTACCAAAATTGAACCAGGAAGAAACAGAAAACCTGAACAGACCCATAACCAGAAAGGAGATTGAAGCAGTCATCAAAAATCTCCCAACAAATGAGAGCCCAGGGCCAGATGGCTTCCCAGGGGAATTCTACCAAACATTTAAAGAAGAATTAATTCCTATTCTCCTGAAACTGTTCCAAAAAATAGAAATGGAAGGAAAACTTCCAAACTCATTTGTTTTTTAAATTTTTATTTTTTTAATCATTTTTTAAAATTTATTTTCAGCATAACAGTATTCATTGTTTTTGTACCACACCCAGTGCTCCATGCAATCCGTGCACTCTCTAATACCCACCACCTGGTTCCCCCAACCTTCCACCCCCCCACCTCTTCAAACCCTTCTGATTGTTTTTCAGAGTCCATAGTCTCTCATTGTTCACCTCCCCTTCCAATTTCCCCCAACTCCCTTCCCCTAACTCCCCATGTCCTCCATGCTATTAGTTATGTTCCACAAATAAGTGAAACCATATGATAATTGACTCTCTCTGCTTGACTTATTTCACTCAGCATAATCTCTGCCAGTCCTGTCCATGTTGCTACAAAAGTTGGGTATTCATCCTTTCTGATGGAGGAATAATACTCCATAGTGTATATGGACCACATCTTCCTTATCCATTTGTCCGTTGAAGGGCATCTAGGTTCTTTCCACAGTTTGGCAACCGTGGCCATTGCTGCTATAAACATTGGGGTACAGATGGCCCTTCTTTTCACTACATCTGTATCCAAACTCATTTTATGAGGCCAGCATTACCTTGATCACAAAACCAGACAAAGATACCATCAAAAAAGAGAATTACAGACCAATATCCTTGATGATCACAGATGTGAAAATTCTCACCAAAATACTAGCCAATAGGATCCAACAGTACATTAAAAGGCATATTCAGCACGACCAAGTGGAATTTATTCCTGGGCTGCAAGGTTGGTTCAACATCCACAAATCAATCAATGTGATACAATACATTAATAAAAGCAAGAACAAGACCCATACAATATGCTCAATAGATGCTGAAAAACCATTTGACAAAGTACAGCATCCTTTATTGATCAAAACTCTTCAAAGTGTAGGGATAGAGGATATATACCTCAATGTCATCAAAGCCATCTATGAAAAACCCACAGCAACTATCATTTTCAGTGGAGAAAAACTGAGAGCTTTTCCTCTAAGGTCAGGAACACAGCAGGGATGTCCATTATCACCACTACTATTCAACATAGTACTAGGAGTCCTAGCCTCAGCAATCAGAAAACAAAAAGAAATTAAAGGCACCCAAATTGGCAAAGAAGAAATCAAAGTCTCACTCTTTGCAGATGATATGATACTTTATGTGGAAAACCCAAAAGACTTCACTCCAAATCTGCTAGAACTTGTACTGGAATTCAGTAAAGTGCCAGGATATAAAATCAATGCACAGAAATCAGTTTCCTTTCTATACATCAAAAAGAAGACAGAAAAAAAGAGAAATTAAGGAGTCAATCCCATTATAATTGCACCCAAAACCATAAGATACCTAGGAATAAACCTAACCAAAGAGGCAAAGAATCTGTACTCAGAAAACTATAAAGTACTCTTGAAAGAAATGGAGGAAAACACCAATGAATGGAAAAATGTTCCATGCTCATGGATTGGAAGAACAAACATTGTGAAAATGTCTATGCTACCTAAAACGATCTATACATTTAATGCAATCCCTATCAAAATGCCATTCATTTTTTTCAAAGAAATGGAACAAATAATCCTAAAATTTATATGTAACCAGAAAAGACATCAAATAGCCAGAGGAATGTTGAAAAAGAAAGCCAATTGGTGGCATCACAATTCCAGATTTCAAGCTCTACTACAAAGCTGTAATCATCAAGATAGTATGTTACTGGCACAAAAACAGACATATAGATCAATGGAACAGAATAGAAAGCCCAGAAATAGACCCTCAACTCTATGGTCAACTAATCTTTGACAAAGCAGGAATGAATGTCCAATGGAAAAAAAAAAACAAACAGTCTCTTCAACAAATGGTGTTGGGAAAACTGGACAGCCATATACAGAAAAATGAAACTGGACCACTTCCTTATACCACACACAAAAATAGACTCAAAATGGATGAAGGACCTCAATGTGAGATAAGAATCCATCAAAATCCTTGAGGAGAACACAGGCAGCAACCTCTTCCACCTCAGCCACAGCAACTTCTTCCCAGGAACATCGCCAAAGGCAAGGGAAGCAAGGGCCAAAATGAACTATTGGGACTTCATCAAGATCAAATCTTTTGCACAGCAAAGGAAACAGTCAACGAAACCAAAAGACAACTGACAGAATGGGAGAAGATATTTGCAAATGACATATCAGATAAAGGGTTAGTATCCAAAATCTATAAAGAATTTAACAAACTCAACACCCAAAGAACAAATAATCCAATCAAGAAATGGGCAGAGGACATGAACAGACATTTCTGCAAAGAAGACATCCAGATGGCCAACAGACACATGAAAAAGTGCTTCATATCACTCGGCATCAGGGAAATACAAATCAAAACCACAATGAGATACCACCTTACACCAATCAGAATGGCGAAAATTAACAAGTCAGGAAAAGACAGATGCTGGTGAGGATGTGGAGAAAGGGGAATCCTCCTTCACTGTTGGTGGAATGCCAGCTGTTGCAACCACTCTGGAAAACAGCATGGAGGTTCCTCAGAAAGTTGAAAATGGAGCTACCCTACGACCCAGCAATCGCACTACTGGGTATTTACCCTAAAGATACAAATGCAGTCATCTGAAGAGGCATGTGCATCCCAATGTTTATAGCAGCAATGTCCACAATAGCCAAACTATATAAAGAACCTAGATGTCCATCAACAGATGAACTGATAAAGAAGAAGTGGTATGTGTGTGTGTGTATATATATATATATATATATATATATATATATATATATATAATGGAATACTATGCAACCATCAAAAGAAATGAAACATTGCCATTTGCAACAACGTGGATGGAACTAGAGGGTATAATGGTGAGTGAAATAAGTCAATCAGAGAAAAACAATTATTATATGATCTCTGTGATATGAGGAATTTGATAGGAAAAATGGGGGTTTTGGAGGGTAGGAAAGGAAAAAAATGACACAAGATGAGATTGGGAGGGAGACAAACCATCAGAGACTCTAAATCTCACAAAACAAACTGAGGGTTGCTGGGGGGAGGAGGGTAGGAAGAGGGTGGTTGGGTTATAGACATTGTTGAGAGTATGTGCTATGGTGAGTGCTGTGAAGTGTGTAATCCTGACGATTCCCAGACCTCTACCCCTGGGGCTAAAAATACATTATATGTTAATAAAAAATATATATAAAGGGACTGAGTGGAGAAAAAAGATTAAAAAAAATCCCAAAATACAACTATATTCTATCCATAAGAAACTCAATTTTAAGGACACATATAGCCTGGGGGGGAAAAAAAAAAGACACATATAGCCTGAAAGTGAAAGAATGGAAAGAGATATCCCACGCAAATAGTAACCAAATAAGAGCAGGAATGGCTATCGTTATTTGGACAAAACAGACAAGTCAACTATAGTCATAAGAGACAAAGAATGACATTATATAATGATTAACAGGGTCAGCTGGTCAGGAAGATCTAAAAATTATAAATGTATATGCACTCAATGTCAACTCACTCACATATAGGAAACAAACACTGACAAAACCAAAGAGAGAAATAGCAATGCAATAATAGTATGAGATTTTAATATCCCACTCTGCATAATGACTAGAGCATCCAGCTGGAAGATAATAAGGAAAAAGAAGACTTGAACAACACTGCGGCACAAATGGACCTAACAGACTTATACAGAACATTCTATCCAACAGCAGCAGAATACACATTCTTCTCAAGCACATATGGAACATTCTCCAGGATAGATTATAGTTAGATTACAAATAAAAAAATCTTAACAAATTGAAGGAGATTGAAATCATAACAATTATTTTTCCAAACATAATGGAATAGAACTGGACATCAATAGCAGAAGAAAAAATGGAAAATTCTCAAATATAGCTGACTCTAGAATGACATGGGTTGGACTGAATAGGTCCCCTCTATGCAGATTTTTTTCAATAAATAAATAAATAAATATATATATATATACACACACACACACACACACACAGAGTAGTGTATACATTTCTCTTCCTTATGATTTTCTTAATAGTATTTTAACTTATGTTGTTTTAAAAATATAGTATATAAATACATATAAAAATATGCATTAATCAACTGTTTCATTATCAGTTAGGCTTCTGGTCAACAGTAGGCTAACAGTTAAATTCTGGGGGAGTCAAAATTATGAATGGATTTCAAATGCATGGAGGGCTGGCACCCCTAATCCCATGTTGCAATGGTATGTGAAAATTAAACAAAATGCACTCTTGTTTCAAAGAAGAAATGGTTCAAAAAATAAATTTAAAAATTTAGAAAAAATCCTGAGACAATGGAACATAATATACCCTAATTTATAGGATGTAGCAAAAGCATAGTAACTGGACAGTTCATAGCTGGAAAAGCTTTTATTAAAGAAGTAGAAAGACCTCAAATCAACAATGTAACTTTACACCTCATGGAGCTAGACAAAGAAGAGTCAACTAAGTTCAATGTTAGCAGAAAGACTAAAATTATACAAAAACTAGAATGGAAATACAATAGGGAACAGGAACACATTAGAAAAAAATCAGTAAAACTAAAGTTGGTTTTCTGAAAAGATCAAAATCGACTAACCTTTAGCTACAATAATTTAAAAAAAGAGAGGAGATTCAAATGAAATCAGAAATGAAAGATGACATTACAACTGATGCCACAGAAATGAAAAGGATTATGAGATAACTATGAGCAATTGCATAGCAACAAACTGGATAACCCTGAAGAAGTGGATCAATTCCCAGAAACATACAGCTTACCAAGAGGGAATTATGAATAAATCAAAAATCTGAACAGATGAATAATAAGAGGATGAATCTGTAATCAAAAACCTCCCAACAAACAAAAGCCAAGTAACAGATGGCTTCAGAGGAGAATTCTACAAAATATTTAAAAAAGAATTAATAACAATCCTTCTCAAGCTCTTCCAGAAAACTGAAGAGGAGGGAATACTCCAAGATCATTCTTTGAGCCCTGATACTAAAGACAGAAAAAGACACTACAAGAAAAATTTCTGCAAGCTCATATACCTGATGAATAAAGATGCAAATCTTCAGTAAAACACTGGCAAACCAAACTTTAGAGCACATTTAATTATGAGAATTATATATCCTGACCAAGTGGGATTTATCCCTGTAATGCAAGGATGGTTCAACATAAAAAATTAATCAATGTTCCAATTTTAGTATATGTGCTGCCGAAGCGAGCACAAAAAATTAATCAATGTGATGCACCACATTAACAGAACAAAGGATAAGGATCACACAGTCAACAGATACAGAAAAAGTATTTAATAAAATTCAACATTATTTTATTATAAAAAGACTCAAACTAGGAATAAAAGGAAATTACTTTACATAATAAAGGCCATATATGATAAGCCTATAGCTTATACCATACTCAATGGTGAAAACCTGAAAACTTTTTCTCTAAGATCAGGCAGAAAACAAGTGTGCCAATTCTTAGTACTCCTATTCAACATAGTACTGGAAGTCCTAGCAGAACAATTAGGCAGAAAAAAGAAATAAAAGGAAATAATCTCTGTAGATGACATGATGATATATACAGAAAACCCTAAAGAGTCCACAAAAAATTAAAACTAATAAATGAATTTAGCAAAATTGCAGGATACAAAATCAACATCAAAAATCAGTGCGCTTCTATATACTTAAAATGAACAATCTGGAAAGCAATTAAGAAAACAATCCCATTCACTTAGCATCAGAAAGAGTAGCATTCTTAGGAATAAAGTTAACCAAGGAGATGAATGACTTATACACTGAAAATTATAAAACATTGTTGAAAGAAATTAAAGAAGACACAAAAAACTGGAAAAACTTCCTGTGTTCATGGATTGGAAGACTTAATATTATTAAAAGTTTATATTACCTAAGTGATTTACAGATTTAATACAATCCTTATCAAACTTCCAATGGTATTTTTTGAATAGAAAAAAATCATCCTTAAATTTATATGGAATCACAAAGGACCCCAAATAGCCAAAGCAATATTGAGAAAGGAAAACCTGGACACATGACACTTCCTGACTTGAAAGCACATTACAAAGACACAGTAATCAAAACAAAGATGGCTTTGGCATATAGACAGACATATATACAAACAGAACAGAGCAGAGAAACCAGAAATACACTTGTGCATCTATGATCAAATGATTGTTGACAAGGTGTCACAACTATACAATGAGGAAAGCATTGTCACTTCAACAAATAGTTTTGGGAACACTGGATACCAACATGGAAAAGAATGAAGTTGGACCATTACACTATACACAAAAATCAACTCAAAATTGATTAAAGACTTACAAATCAGACTTGAAACTATACAAATTGAAGAAGAAAACATAGGGGAAAATCTTCATAACATTAATTTTGGCAATGATTTCTTGGATACAGCACCAAAACCACAGGCAACAAAAGCAAAAAAAGACAAGGGGTGCTATGTCAAATGAAAAGGCTTTTGCACAGCAAAGGAAATGATCAATGAAATGAAAAGGCAGTCTACAGAATAGGAGAAAATATTTACAAAACAATATCTGACACAGGGTTAATATAAAAAATATATATGGAATTCTTTTTTTTTTTAAAAGATTTATTTATTTATTTGATAGATAGAAATCACAAGGAGGCAGAGAGGCAGGCAGAGAAAGAGAAGGAAGCAGGCTCCCCGCTGAGGAGAGAGCCTGATGCGGGGGCCGATCCCAGGACCCTGAGATCATGACCTGAGCCGAAGGCAGAGGCTTTAACCCACTGAGCCACCCAGGTGCCCCAAAAATATATAAGGAATTCTTATGCATCAATAGCAAAAACAAATAAGCTGACTAAAAAACTGGCAAAGGACTTGAAAAGACATTTCTCTAAAGACACAGAAATAAACAAAATATATATAATAAAGATGTTTAACATCACTAGTCATCAAGGAAATGCAAATCAAAGTCATAATGAAATACCACCTCACATTTGTTAGGGTAGCCATTATAAAAAAACAACAACAGCGAATATCAAATGTTGACAAAGATGTGAAGAAACAGAAACCTTTGTGCACTGTTGGTGGGAATGTAAAATTGTGTGTTAGCTATGTACCACGGTATGAAGCTTCCTCAAAAAATTAAAAATGTACATATTATATGATCCCCAAATTCCACTAATGAGTATTTATTGAAAAGAGCTGAAAAGAGGATCATTTTTTTTAATGTGTGTGTTTTTACAGAAGCTTTTATTTAAATTATAGTTAGTTAACACGGTGAAATATTAGTTTCAGGCATACAATTTAGTGATTCAACACTTGCATACCACACCCGGTCCTCATCAAAGGTGCCCTTCTTCATCCCTAATAGCGATTTCCCCCATTCCTCCACCTACCCACACCACCGGGTCACCCTTAGTTTGTCCTCTTTGATGAAGAGTTTGTTTCTCGGTTTGCTTCTCTCTTTTTTCCCCCTATGCTCCTTTGTCTGTAGCATATTGCGTGTTATTCATGATAAAATATGGAACTTTCAATATAAAAATGGATTACTATAGGGAATAGGTAGAGACAAAATCACATTACCTGCTTTACGCTAGATTTTTTTCTCCAAAACTATGAGTGTTTCATAGATTTTCCACCATTTGAATAGTCTGTGCCTTGAATCTAAATATTTTGGCCATCTTGGACTCTAGCATGATTTTTTTTTAACTGACAGGAGTTAATACACAGTGTTATGTTAGATTCAGGTTTACGATGTAATGATTCAACAATCCTATACACTACTAAGTGCTCAGCCCAGTAAGTGTATTCTTAATCCCCTTCACCTGTTTTACTCATCTCCTCACCTGCCTCCCCTTTGGCAACATCGAGTTCGTTCTTTGTATTTAAGTCTGTTTTTTTTTTTTTTTAATTTCTTCAAAACGAAAACCAATTTTATTCCTACCTTAACAATCCACTTGACAGTTTTCACTCTGCTTGAGCAGAAAATGAAATAAAGTGTACTATAAAGGAACAACAACAACAAAAAACCATGTTGGATATCAGAAAATCTGGAATCAAGTCTCCTTCATTATCACTATGAAATTTTGGACATTAGATACTCAGTTTTATCAGATACGACCTTATAAAAGAGATATTCATTCTTACTTTAGAGGGTTCTTGTGATGATCAGATGAGATGAGATAAAATACGTGGCATAATTTGGAAAATGTAATGTGCTTATGCAAATGTTAGCTATTCTTATGTGTTTCTTTAGGATGCTTGTATACACTCAATAAGAGAAAAAAACTACATAGAAAAAATGGAAATAAAATGAGATTTCCAGTTCATTAGGGCCCTACACACTGCCAGCTCTAATGTGCACCAAAATTAGCACTTTGGAGCTCTAATTATACAGATTAACTCTCCATGATGATCAAATGAACCAGGAATTCTTTATCTTAAATGTATTTCTATAAAGTCATACTAAGAAGCATGTAACCAACCACATCATTAAAATTAAAAGAATTCAGCAAATTGCTTGGTCTCTGGAGGGACAAATATCCTCTTCGCTTTCAATTTTCTTCATTCGATATTTCCAGGAAAAATTCCCTGAGAAGAGACTTTTTAATAGCACAGTATAAGCACTACCATATCCTATAAAAATGGAATTTTTAAGCACTATTTTGTAACTTGCTAATTCTTCTCCATTCCTATGCTGTTTTTCTTAATCAAGCACAACATATTATATGCAAAGTGTGAGAGGAAAATCAATTTCTTGATAAATTTAATGCAACTTTTATAGCAACAGGCAGTATTAAATATATTTAATTGTACCTAAAGTATCAGAGATGAATATTCTGGTGTTTTGTTGAGAGCTTTTACAAGGAATCTGTTCAATAAAGAAATATGGTTAGTGTTTAGTAACTTAAAAAGAAATACTTATTTCAGATATTGAGGGCACACTTAGTAATGTTTAGAATTGGATATCTGCATAACTACCTGAGAGACATGGGGTATCTCTGTGTCTTGCTTCTGTATTGGAGCTTTTCCATCTGCAGTCATTTCAATCATGCAAGCAACCTGAGGGCTGCCAACAGGGATTGTGTAGCTAGAAATAAAACAGAAGAGGCCATTATTCTATGTGTTACCGGCAAGAACAGGGTAACTTCGCACATGGATGGTAAGTACTTCTTCAACGACAGAGGTACTTTGTGGATCATAATAGTCCTGAAATATGGCCCCAGCCAAGTGTGAACATTTTAGGATAGATAAAGATATATTTCTTTTCTAACACTGAAATTTTATTTTCCTTCTCTTTTTCTGTCTCTACATCAGGACTGGAAATGCTTTCAGAAAGTTAAACTCCTACAAAACAAAGAGAGCTTTTCTGTATAAGTAGGTAATAATAAATTTTTAGTGCTAACTGTGGTCGACATATGGTCTCACTCATGTAGGGAGACTGCTGGACAAGTAGCAGCAATGTTAAATGATGCTAAACTGCCTACGTAGAAATTTCCCCTCCCTGGCCTACAGGGGAAATAGAAATGGAATAAGAAATGAAAGGCTGCATACCCCTGAGCAGTGAGATTACACTGTGATACAGTTATCAGAACTCAGAAAGCATGCTGCTAATGTACTAGCTGGTACTGTGTCTCAGAGATAAAGAAAAGTATAAGGTTAAGGGAATTTGTAGAATGAATAGTGGAAATGACCAATACACAACTGAAAATTTATCAGTTTATAGAGTGATGCAATCAGATGAAAAGGTATACATGCTAAAGTACTTGGCATAAAATTAAATAGAATTTTAAAAGATAATTCAAATGATATTACCCTGTCACTTGCCATATGTAACAATAGTTACTTGTACGATTATGAAGTCTATTCCACAGAGATATTAGAAGTACATTCACTAATATTCAAAGTGGTTCTTTGCATACTGAAAACATGAATGATTTTAATGCTTTCACTTTTAAAATGCTTTCACTTATTTGTATTTGCTACATTTTAGACAATGAACACCTAATTTTTATTTTTTTAATTTTGACCAACTCCCCCAGTTTGCACATGACTGAGAGCTTTTCCAGGATGCAGGACCTCTCGGGGCTAAAACTAGGTAAGTGCTAAAGCAAACCAGGATCAGTTGGTAAATCTACTTTTAAAAGAAAAAGTCAGTTTTGTTAAAAATCATTGGTTAAATAATTTATCAGTATATTTTTCTTAAAATTAACTTTGGAGTCTAAGTTGAATGGGAAATACAAACCAGAATTTCCTTCTTCACTTCCTTGCTTCAAAACAGACAGCTGTTTTCCTCTTCCCCCTTACCTAGAAATACAAATCTGATATGGTCCTTTTAATACATCATTCTGCTACTTTTTTTTGGCTTCTGCTCTAGTTTACCAAAGGCACTTTGAATTTTGATTAAGAGCACTGTTGAAAATTCTTCAGTTCTAGGAATGACCTCTAGAGCGTCCCATTTATGTGAATTACATACTATAGGGATATAGGAAGCACATTTGTCATTATAGTTGGTATGTGCATATAGATCTGTATGGATGCTTTATACTGGAGATGGAGGAAATACTTCTCAGGGAATGCACATGTCCTTATTAAGAAATAGTAAGATCTCTTTTTGTTTCATTCAGTGCTTGTTAAAAATCTAACCATGAACTGCAGTCTTATAGAAGGAAGCCACTCTACTCTATTTGCTTCCTCTTACCTCCTTCATTTCTTCCCCAGACCCTTCCACCAAATGGTTGATTCTATTGTCAGCTTGGTCTATGCACTATTTTGGAAACTGATACTCTAATTCTACCAGAGATTTTTCTACATGTAGATTATTATCCTTTTCATTTTTATAATCTCATATTTGCTTATAGACCAAATTGTGTGATAAGGAATGAAAAAATGCTCTATAAACAAATTAGACATTATGCTACATAAATTATTTGAGGAGAAATCTAAGTACATATCCCTTATGCCTCTCAAGTATTGCTGAGGCCAGCCAAGTCTAATGATTTAAAGACTTGAGGATCATATTTTGAGATAATCCATTGACTGGCTGAGTGATCTTAGGCAAACCACTTAACCTTTCTTCCCTAAAGTGTGATTATCCACAGAAGGGAGATAATCATTCTTGGCTCATAAATGGTTAGTGAGAATCACATTATTTAATGTACATAAATCATTCAGTGCTAATATTAAAATCCAAAGTTAAAGCAATTATTTGCTGACTGGACAGGGATCTCTAAAGAGATTTTTATGAAAATAAATTACACAGTCAAGTTGAAGTGTTCATCTACTTCTACTAATATTGCTTATAATGGGATTCAAAATCAAATACTTAGGTTGCATTATTTTAAAAACTAAACTCTGACAAAACAGACATTTTTTTCCCCAGTGTCCTTAACATTCTCATTCTTTATATTTATAGTCTTTAGATATGCTAAACAATTTGGCAGAGGCTTCTGACTAGGAAAAGACAATTTATTTTTAAAGTTTTAGAAGATACTGCTCAAACTGGAAGTTCAGGGTATCCATAACCAAGTGAAAGGTTGTAAAAATGTAAACCATGGGGAGTGAATTGTTCAATCAAGTACTTTTATGTAATTGAATACTACCCAGCTCTTAAATAGGAGTTACAGAATATTAATTAATGGTATGGAAAGATATTTGTACAGACTAGAAAAAGAGAAAAGGACAATTTGAGTGATACATCATTTTTATAAAAAACATGCATAGAGATAATAACAGGTTGACTTTCACTAATATTAACAGTGGCTATCTCTGCATGCTGAGAATGCAGATGCCTTTTAATTTTTTTTTTTGCTTATTCGTATTTTCCATATTTTGTACATGGAACAGAAAATAATTTTAAGTTTCACCTTGTAAAAGAAAAATTCAGTTTTATAAAAAACAAATTCCATTTTTCTTTAGAAAAAAAGTAAACATAATTTAATAATATTTCTGGTTTCCTCGATTCCATGTTTTCTTTCCAGGTAGACTACCTTCTTGCTAGGTACGGTGACCCTTGAACAACACAGAGGTTAGAGATACTCCTCTCCCCGCCAGAGGCTGAAACTTGACTAATAGGTTTCTTTGCTAGAAGTCTTACCATTAACATAAACAGTCAATTATACATATTTTATGTTATATGTGTTATATACTATATTCTTGCAATAAACTAAGCTAGAGAAAAGAAAGTGTTATCAAGAAAATCATAAGGAAAGAAAATAATATTTACAGTACTTTACTGTACTTGTCAAAAAATATCTGCAAAGTGGACCCACACATTTGAAACCCATGCTGTTCCAGGGTCATCATCTGCATTGCTTTCTGGCAGCCTCTGAAATTTCTGCTTCTAGACATCTTGTGGAAGCCTATTAAACTGTTACCTAAATTTCTTTTTTTTTTATTTTAATTTTTATTTTTTTAAGAGATTTTATTTATTCATTTGAGATAAGAAGAGACAGCGACAGAGAGAGCACCAGCAGGGGGAGAGGGAGAAGCAGAATTCCCATGGAGCTGGGCTCCATCCCAGGACCTGAAGATCAAGATCTGAGCCAAAGGCAGAGGTTAACTACCCGAGCCACCCAGGCTCTGTTGTCTAAATTTCTTAATCTTGTTTTCACTTTTAAAGATTTTGCTTTTATTTATTTGTCACAGAGACAGAGAGAGAAAGAGAGAGAGACAGAGAGACAGAGAGAGCACAAGCAGGGGGAATGGGAGGTAGAGGAAGAAGCAGGCTCCTCACTAAGCAAGAAGCCCAATGTGGGACTTGAACCCAGAACCCTGAGATCATGACCTGAGCTGAGGGAGAGGCTTAACTGATTGAGCCACCCAGGTGTCCCTTGTTTTCACTTTATTAAAATCCTTTCTTAATTTCTCTATCCTGTATTCTTCCTAGGCACCAATTTTTTCTTCAGCAGTCTCCAGGATCATTTATTCTGTCTATTGAGTTTTAAATTTCAGTGAATACGATCTTTTATTCCTGAGATTTGGAATCTTTTTCATAATTTTTTATTTAATTTGTGCCTATTCTTCTTTTATAATTTCTCCTTTAAAATGGACTATTCCTACACTAATGCTTTCTAGCATCCTAGAAATAAACTTTTTGTCAGACTTTTCTATAAGAAGGTTTTTATCTAGAGTGATTCATATTCCAATTGCTGATTTGCTTGGTTCCTTTCTCAATTTTACTGTGTGTTCTGATATTGTGTAGTGCAGGCTCATTTTCAGTGAGAAGTATTTTTATTTTTCTCTTTTTCCCCACTTCCATTCTCGTTGTTGTGCCTCTTCTGCTGTACCCAAGTCTGATTGCCTAATGGGAACCCCACTGATCTTCCAAGGATCTAAACCCAGATCTTGGATAATGTGTATTTCACAGTTCTGTCCTATAGCGATTTGAAGGTATTCACAGGTTCATTCAGAGCTGAAAATATTGCTTGGTACAATGATGTTTTGGTTGCATTCTGTTTTCTTCCTAGGGTGGCAGTTGGCTAAAAATCAGAATCCCAGGTGATAGTCTCTTTTTCTCTGCATGCAGACAGATGGATAGATAGGTAGATATCACATGTATACTTGAATGAGTAGTTTTAGCTCCTTTATGGGAGCTGAACTTCCCTGTTTTTAGACCTAGACCTTGGCCAGCCTGCAGTATTAGCTCTTGTTGCTTCGCATTTTTGTCTGTTTCTTGTCTGGCGGGATGTTTATTTTGCTTTTAATTGTGCCTTTATATTTTCAGTTGTGTATTTTTAAATTTTCTATCTTATTGCTATGTGTTTGACACTAAGGAAGAGAGTCCAAGTGTGAAGTTAGATTCATCTTGACTAGAAATCTATTTTTTTTACAATAAGAAAAGACAACAATAAAGATCAATTTGAGTCCCTTATTTTTGAAGGCCATGTAAATAGAAAGTTATCTTTAATCTGCGAAGGGCAAAATGAAGAAAAATAAGCCATTTGCAGGTTCCTTTATAATTTTGCTTTAAATTTGGAGGTACTAATTTCTTTGGCTTTGTTCGTATCAGGTTGTGTGTGTGTGTGTGTGTGTGTGTGTGTGTGTGCGCGCGCGCGCGCGCGCTAAAGGCATTTCAATGTATCTGTTTCACAATTTGTTTCTCAGGGGCACATTTCAAAAGCACATAAGTAAAGTGGTTTGCTTTCCTTCCAGAGAGAAATAGGAAGTATGGATTTTTTTTCTTCTCTAAGGTACCTATGTTTGATTTGTCAAATCTGGGAGTTGTATGAGTCACTGGCATTACATCATAATGAAATTAAATACTTTAAAAGGCCCTTGTAGTGCCATGCTGAAGGCTCACAAAACATAGCTCATGCATAATTGCAGTAGCTCTGGAATTCTGAAGGCATGATATAGAAGTAACACAACCGAACAGCACCAAATGCTTCTAGGGAATATTGCAAAATTGATGGTAATATTGAATGCTTCCATAGGTGCAAAATATGTTCTTTCCTCTTCTCACTAGGTTTGGCTATTAACCAGCAATGATCTAGCTTGTCTATTTGAAATTCTGTACATGATTAACTCTGCTAGTAAGTTTCTTTCTTTCTTTACTTAAATTAGACTTTAAAAATGAATGTAAAAGAATGCATTCTTTATATGGATAACTTGTAATGTAGATAGTAGTTAAATGAATCTCCAAATTAATAACTATTCTGACCAATAATAACCAGCCTTAATGTTTACCAGATGTAAGTATTGCTCTGAAGTGAATGATAGTATTTACATTAGGCTCTAGCTTGGAACTTCCTTTAAAAGAATCTTTCAGGCTAGACTTAGGACTGAGAGAGCTTAATGTCAATTGTTAACCCCTATGATCTCCGTATCCTGCCCAAGGTTTCAGTTGAGTTGTGAGAGTTCGCGCTGCATAAGAATTGCTGAGATGGGAGACTCCTACAGCAGATGGCAGTAAAGGTACATGGCAGAGATGGAGGCACTGAAAGGCATCTGGTCCCCACAGATAGGATCTAATTGATAGTGTGATTGTTTTAGCTCCCTGTTTGCAATAGGAAAACATGGGAAAATATATTTAAAAGATTATACATCAGGCAGTATGGATGAAACTGTCCAGAGACATACAGCTTTCCTTACCAGTTCATGTATCTAATATGATTGTCATGGCTGTGTGAACAAATTTAAGAAGATGCTGTTTAAGAGTATGATGGTTTCATACAGCTCTATCAACACAGCCATACTGTTTGAGGCTGTCAGTGTGACTCAGCATAATCTATATGTTAAAAGAGTGTAAACAAAAGATCAGGCACAAAAATCACTATTAGGCCCTTTGTCAAACAAAAGCAATATAAACCTGCCAAAAGCATCTTGAAGGATCCCTTTTTATTTAGAGCACCAAAGAGCTGGCCAGGCTGGCCATGCAAACAGCTTGAACAAGGAAAGCTGCATGACCTCTGATGGGTGGCTGTCAATGAGGTCTTTGTGTCCCTAGATGATTGTCATGAGATGGTCACTGGCTTTAGGTTATTTTATTTAGCCTTTCCTCTGACTGGCAGATAGCCCAAATATCTTAATAATCAATTACCATGAAGACCAAGCCATTATCCTGTGAAGCACTGATATTAAAGAAAGTCTGCAATGATGCCCGAAGACCGCTGAAGCAGGAACTTCATTTACACCCTTGATTAACCAGAGCAGTTGTCAAGGGAACATCCAGACAGCTGTCACGAGATATCACAGGTATCGCCAAAACTGTGATTTTACTTCTGACTACATTATCCAATTCATGTGCAATGGGACAGACAGCATAATCTACAGATTTCATGGTCTCCTGGTAGCATCTGTAAAAGTATAGGTGGCCAGAATTCCCTTGTTTTCTTTATCCTGTAGAAACATTCACATAATGACTATTACAATTATACAAATTGTAATCTGCATCCAGAAATGTTGTTTTTTGACCTGACAACCTCTCTGAATGCAATGATAAGAAGCTTCAGTGGTGTGCTGGAGAAGGCTAGCTATGACTCAGGAGAGCTGGTTTTGTGCATTCCTTCTCAATTCCACATCTGTGAATTCATGTTGGTAGCTTGAAATTGGCCACAGTGGGAGTATTTATGCCTGGGAATTGGCAAAAGCTACAAATCAATCAATCCCTATCCTACCCTTTTCTGTCTAAGATGTGGTTGTAAAACACCAGCACACCACTGAGATTCTTGAGTATTTCTTAGTAGGATTTAAGCACTCACTTAGAACAAGGACATTAACTTGCAAAGCTTAGCTTCACTGTTGGCATTTAATTTGGAATTTCAGTAGGAAATCTTTATTCATACTCTATTAGTTCACAGCTCTAGGTTGAATCAATTTACTCTAATGATAAATGGGGGTTTCAAGACTATTACCCCTAAAACCTAAAAACATATGCAGTTCACAAATACCAGGTAGTGTTTAGTTTTACCCTTCAAGTCTAATACTTATTGGCTCAGTTCATTTGTTTTTAGCAGTCTTGGGGTGTATTTGTATCTAGTCCAAGGAATAAACAATCAAACCTCAGGAGTTGAAAATATCGATACCTGATCCTTTCTTTTCTCTTCAACACCTAATACCACATACACATATATTTTGAGGCACTAAAGTTTCCCATGTTGAAATAGCATTTGAAAAAAATCAATTGGATAATAGATTATTTTACCAAATTTGAACAAAAAACAAATCTGAGGAAATGGGCATGTGGAGAGATTAATTTTTGTTAGGTGACGAGTGAAGCAAAAGGCAAGTTTTCCTCAGGAGAAAGTCTTGTGCATCCCTGTCATTTTTTAATAAGTGTTACAGCGAGTGATGGCTGATTCTTATAAAATTATCTTATGTAAACAATAAATTTATAGTTTTCCCATCTTCTGACTACTATAGTTCTTGCATTATTATTATTATTTATAGCACATGATTGATTTTCCTGGCTGTGTATTTTAACCGAGATTTATTTTACAAAATATTATTTTAATGTTAAAATATTTATATTTATCATGTTTAATCCAAATAATTAATAATTATAGCTTTTATTAAAAATATAAAGAGAGAGAAGATTAACAGGGATGCAAAGGATTTAAATTTCAGAAGCACTTTCTGAGCCAAAGTTGTAAATATTCTTATCAGTCTAAGTGTAAAAAGGCTGTAGTGTGATCCAGTGAGCTGTGCCTCAGGATCAATACCTCTTTGGTTTCATATTTCTTTGTCAGCTAGCATACCATCTAAGTGTCCCTTGTCTCAGCTTATTCAATTTTCTCTGGGCAAGTACATCTAGTTCTCATTCTACATATAATTTTTTTTCTTTATGGTTTCTAAAGTTTTAATGTATGCCACTTTCCCCTCTAATTGTCCTTCTCATATACCTTTGCCAACCATGGCTTCCCCATCTTCAAAACTTCTGATATGGAGAGTAGAAAAGTACAGTTCTTACCCCAAGCAAACTTTCAATTTGGAGGTAACAGAGAAGTAAAATTTTAGAAATTCAACCAATCTAAAAATAGATGGAATTGATGAATATATGTAATCTAGGTTTAGCACTTGAAAGAAGCATTACCAGCCCTTCCTCAATTTTGGGTCTACTCCCATGAAAGTACTCCTAATTTAAAGACTGAGAACAGTTTAATTGAATAAATGATCACAATGATGAAAAAAATGCTTTGTTTTTCACCCTTACAATAGAGACAACATATTTCTGGAGTTATTTCTGATAAGAAAAATAATTACGTTAAGCTTTTGGAAATTTTCCAGAAGACAGTGTGTGCAATACTCCAAGTAGTTAAAAATCCACATCATTTCATGTGCTGAGTAAAATTGCTGATAGTTAGAAATGGTTGAAATTTTTATAGTGCTTGATACAAATAGAAAACTAAATTACTGTAAGGCCTGTAAGTTCAAAATGACAAAGAAATTTAATAAGCTCTAAATCTATGACTGGAGTTAATTTTATTTATCTAATCTTGATCCAAAATGATTTAAGGTAGTTATTTTTAAACTCTAATGTCTTATTTTATCTTAAAACATGTACATTTGTTCATTCCAAAATTTGTTCATTATTCTCTTATAGGACTCAGTCTAAGGTAATTTTTTAAAAAGGATTTAATTAATTAATTTATTTGACAGAGACAGAGGGAGAGACAGCGAGAGAGGCAACACAAGCGGGGGCTGGGGTGGGAGAGGAAGAAGAAGGCTTCCGCTGAGCAGGGAGCCCGATGTGGGGCTTGATCCCAGGACCCTGGGATCATGACCTGAGCTGAAGGCAGAGGCTTAACGACTGAGCCACCCAGGCAGCCCAAGGTAATTTTTTTTTTTCTGAAGATTTTATTTATTTATTTGACAGACAGAGATCACAAGTAGGCAGAGAGTCAGGCAGAGAGAGGAGGAAGCAGGCTCCTGGCTGAGCAGAGAGCCCGATGCAGGGCTCGATCCCAGGACCTGGGATCATGACCTGAGCCAATGGCAGAAGCTTTAACCCACTGAGCCACCCAGGTGCCCCCCCACCAAGGTAATTTTTAATGTAAGATAAAATAGCAAGGAATAGAAGACGAAGGGAACATTTGTGTAGGGAAATTAAAGCATAAATGAAATTTGTGTTCAGGAAAATTATCTTAACTCCAACTTAAAACGGATCTATTCATTCAATAGACCAATGAATGAAACCTTATTATGTAAGAAACTGGTAGGTGATGGGGAGATGGAGGTAGAGAAATTTGTTTTCATAGAGGATAGAGAGGAAAGGCACTGTCATTTTCTGAGAGGTCAATTTTCACTGGGACCAACACACCAGTACTGGCAGTGTAGGTTAGTGTTAATGAGAGCTGACAGATTTGTGCTGTGTGTTCAAGGCTTACTGAAACCCAGTTAACAAGTAATGGGGGAAGATTTTACTCAGAGATAAAAACTGGGACCTTCTCACTACTAGCTCATGAGGCAAAAATGAAAGCAGGGAGTTCAAAGAGTGCCTAACTTTGCTGATTACAGGAAACAAACAAAAAGGGAAATATTTTTTTTCTCATCTTTAGCTTTTTTTGCTTTTCTTTGTTGAGTCCCAGTCCAGGGTGTGGTGCTTTTTATCTTATATCTATTCTAAGCAATACTTGACCAATAAGGACACACTGGAATACATCCTTTCAAAGTGATAGAGACCTTCATAGGGTATACATTGTTATCATTAGCAATGGTTTCTTATAATGGCATTTAATGGAATAATTTGCTTTATTTAGTAAACATTTATGTGGCATTTATTATGGACCAAGCATCATTTTCCTCTCCCCAAGTATTTTACTTTTACTTTTTTTTTTAAAGTAAGCTCTATGTCCAGTGTGGGGCTTGAACTCAAGATCTGAAGATCAGGAGTTGCCTGCTCTACGGATTAAGCCAGCCAGGCGTTCCTCCCCAAGTGCTTTAAAATATTGAACATCATCTTTCCAATGAGTTAAGCAGAAACAGTCCCCCCCCCACCCATTTAAAGATTAGGAAATTGAGTACATGAGGTGTTAACTAACTATTCAAGGTTACACAGTCTCTAAGTGAGAGAGCTGGATTTTGATGTGAAGATGGAGGCAGAGATTGGAGTGAAATCAAGAAAAACAATCACAGCAGTGGCCCAAAGGTGGAAGAGGCAAGGAACAAATTTTCCCTCAAGTCCCTGGAAGGAAGGTGGTTTTACTGACACCATGATGTCACAGTTCTGGACTCCAGAATATGAGAAAATAAATTTCTATTGTTTTAAGGCACCAAGTATATGGCAATTTGGTTATAGCTACAATAAGCACATATAAAGCAGATATTTAAAAATAAGAGGCAAAGATTTGAATATTAGCAGTGTTCAATTTTTAAAATGGAATTCAGACATAAATGAGATTAGAATGTGTATATATGAATTACAAGTGGACATCTTATTACGATATACAGATAATCTCAACGATTTGGGTTTAACAAATATCTCAGTTGTGGAGTGGTTATGAAGAAGATCAGAAAGTAATAGTGTATCTTTTTTTAAACATTTTCACAGTGTAGTTTAATTTGACAGGGAACACCAATATAATCAACATAAATCTATTATAAACATCTAAATCTAGTACCTGCGTTTATTGTAATTCAAACAGAGTAATAAAAACATTCTAACATGGGGTGCCTGGGTGGCTCAGTGGGTTAAAGCCTCTGCCTTCGGCTTGGGTCATGATCTCAGAGTCCTGGGATCGAGCCCCGCATCGGGCTCTCCACTCAGCGGGGAGCCTGCTTCCCCCTCTCTCTCTGCCTGCCTCTCTGCCTACTTGTGATCTCTCTCTGTCAAATAAATAAATAAAATCTTTAAAAAAAACCAACAAAACAAAACAAAGCAAAAACATTCTAACAGACCTCTGTAAAGTGCAAAGGGGATTATGCTCATTAATTCACTAAACACTAAGGGTGAACACTGTCATAGTAGTAACTGGAAAAGAAATGGTAAAAAAAAAATTCAGCAATTTCCATTCCTTTACTGTTGGTACTCTGAAATCTAAAAACTTTCCCTTGATTTGTTTTTTATTACCTTTTGTGGGAAGGGCTTTTTTGCTATGATAAAAAGAAACATTAATATCCAAAGGTTATTATCAATTGCAGTTGTTTTGTGACAACAACCAACGTAGTAAACATTTCCATTGTGGTTAACTTTAACTTTCAATCAGCTCAGAATCCAGTGTTCTATTCAGGAAAATAATACAAATTTTGAAATCACAACTTCTTTAGGCCAAAGAAAGTTCTCAATGGCTTGGTTATAGATGGGTTATAGATGGAGGAAGCTTGTTCTTGTCTTCAAAGACTTTCCTGGGATTCCAAGCAGTATGTCACACAGAAGTACCTCTATTACATTGTGAAATGTAAAGGGAAGAACAAAGAAGTGTCCAAAAACGAGTAAACCTTACCATCCTTGTTAAAGGATCTTAAATATTCTCTCTACTCAAAAGCATTTTCTGAATTGAGAAAGGGTTCTCATTGGTCTGTACATCAGCCAGAGCTTAGGATTCCCTGAAGTGACAGTTTTCAAAGAAAAAAAAAAAGCATTAGATGTAATAGGAATATTAAAACACACAAATGATTATTTCACTCTAAATGATTATTTAAGTAGAGGGTTATAAGAATCAAGTTATTTTCCTTTCTAGCACTTAGGAGAAAAAAAAATAACCCCTGCCTCCTTTTCTTTCTTCATGGTCTTTTGGCAAAACATCATAATACAACACAGTTCTGTGCCCCTTTTACCAGCAGAGTAAAATAATTTAATAAATTTTATAAAGAAACCTTTCTGACATTCTGTTAATAGTCGTATATTTGTAAATGCCAACATGGAACAGGGTAAACCATACTCAGAACCCAGGAATCTTAGTAGGAGGAAAGACTTGAGATGCACAGTCAGTTCTCCTACTTAAAGGAAGACACCTTTTAAAGGCTTTGTAAAGAATAAATTTCAACCTATGTTTGAATATTTCATTGAAAGAGAGCTCATTTATGTCACAATGCCATTTCTTTATTAACAGGTTCTGCCACTGTTTGTATAAAAGTCCTTCCTTGGGGTGCCTGGGTGACTCAATTGGGTAAGCATCTGCCTTTAGCTCAGGTCATGATCCCGTCTTGAGATCTGGGATCGAGCCCCACATCAGGCTCTCTGCTCAGCGGGGAGCCTGCTTCTCCCTCTCTCTCTGCCTGCTGTTCCCCCTGCCTGTGTTCTCCATCAAATAAAATAAAATCTTAAAAAGAAAAAAAAGCCATTCTGTGTATGTGTGTGTGTGTGTGTGTGTGTGTGTTAGGTACACTTTATTGAAGATTTTCTTAAACTAGGTACTGGGTTCAAAATCATACATGGATTATCTCAAGGCAGTGTTTCTCAACTGTTTTTTCTTTACCCCCCCCCCCATTTATTCCTAGGGAACATTTGGCAATGTCTGGAGAAATCTTTGGAAACAAATGGTGGAGGAGGATGCCATCGACATTTAGTAGGAAGAGGTCAACAATATAGCTAATAACATCTTATAATTCACAGGCCAGCCCCTGACAACAAAGTATCCAGCCCCAAATTATCAACAATGCCTATCTTGAGAAACTCTGACTTAAAGTAAAAACAGAGTGAATGTTCACTAGCTAAATAAATGGTAGGTCTTGTTATAAAAACAAGAGGCAAGGGAACATTCTTTTCTATAATAAAACACCATTTTTTACAATGAAGGACTACAAAAAATTATTTTATAATATTTTATTCTTTATATGCACTATATTCACATGAATCAAGATTCAAAAGGTATGCCAGGGTATATAGTCCAAAGCCTTTCTCCTGCCACATCCCTGGTCTAGCCAAGTCCCACCCAAGGAGGAACCAGTGTTACCAATTTCTTGTTTACTATCCAGATGTCCCCTATACATCTGTATGCATAGGCATGCACATGCACAGGTACACAGGTGTGAGTGTATGCACCCACCCACACACACACACACACACTCAGACATACAAATGCTTCTTTGCTTTGTGTTCTCCTTACTTAATCCATCTTGAGATAGTTTGTGTCCTACCATTACAGAAAGAGTTTCCACATTTCTTTTTAAGATGGTAGAGTATTTCATTGTATGGATTTCATTGTACTCTATGTAACCACTCCTCTTTCCTTGGATATTTAGGTTATTTCCATTTTTTTCTGTTAAAACTTTGCTTACTTGCAGGGTAAAGTCCTATAGGTAGACCCATCAAAGAAGAGTTTGTATGTTTGTAATTTTTCTTGGATATTTTCCAATTACCCACCATGAAAGTTGTACCTGTTTCCATTTTGTAACTTTTCAAATTTGTTTTGTTTACACCTTATCAAAAACTTTCTAGGAATATATAAAAGGTGGGCACACCATATAGTATTTTGTGCCTATAATGTTCTCAGCAGTCAGGTATCCAGAATCTGCCCACAAGAGATTTTTTAAGTCTGTTTTTAATTGTGGCAAAACATGTATTACATAAAGTATAACCATTTATTTTTTTTTTATTTTTAAAAAAGATTTTATTTATTTATTTGACAGACAGAGATCACAAGCAGGCAGAGAAGCAGGCAGAGAGAGAGAAAAAGAGAGAGAGAGAGGAGGAAGCAGGCTCCCCGCTAAGCAGAGAGCCTGACACAGGTCTTGATCCCAGGATCCTGGGATCATGACCTGAGCTGAAGGCAGAGGCTTTAACCCACTGAGCCACCCAGGTGCCCTACCCATTATTTTTAAGTGCTAAATCAGTGGCATTAAATATATTTACAATGTTGTGCAATGGTCACCACTATTTCCAAATTCTCTCATCACTCCAAATGGGAATTCTGTACCCATTAAACAATAATTCCACATTCAGTCTTCCCCCAATAACCTCAAATCTAATTTCTGTGTCTATGAATTTGTCTATTATAGATATTTCATGTAGGTGGAATCATATAATATTTATTCTTTTGTATCTGGCTTATTTCTTCTTAGCATAAAGTTTTCAAGGTTCATCCATACTGTAACATGTATTAGAATTTCAGTCCTTTTTAAGGCTGAGTAACATTCCAGTGTATAGACATTTTGTTTATCTATCTCTTGATGGACACATATATTGTTCCCAGCTTTTGGCTACTGTAACAATACTGCTATGAATACTGGAACACAAGAATCTGTTTCAGTCCCTGTTTTCAGTTCTTTTGAGCATATAACTAGGGGCAGAATTGCTGGGTCATATAGTAATGCTATGTTTAACTTTTAAAGGAAACTGAATTGTTCTCTGTAGTGACTAAACTATTTCACATTCCCACCAGCAATGTACTAGGGTTCCAATTTTTTTCACACCTTTGCCAACACTCGTTATTTTTCATTTTAAAAACAAAATTATAGCCATTGTAGTAGGCACAAAGTGGTATTTCTGTGGTCTTGATTTGCATTCTCCTAATGACTAATGATTTTGAGCATCTCTCCACCTACTGACCATCTATCTGTCTTCTTTGGAGAAATGTCTATTCAGGTCTTTTGCCTGTTTTACAATTGGGTTGTTTGTCTTTTTATTGTTCATTGTTCCTCCTCATACACTGAGTCAAAACCTTGCTCAAATTAATTTTCACCAATTCATCATAAGCCTGCTTCCTTGAGAGAAGACAGAATCCTTTT
The DNA here is from genome assembly GCF_010015895.1 of Lontra canadensis. Lineage (NCBI taxonomy): Eukaryota > Metazoa > Chordata > Mammalia > Carnivora > Mustelidae > Lontra > Lontra canadensis. The sequence goes on along the minus strand of NW_022631021.1, from coordinate 12,001,241 downwards.
ACTCTAATAGGCACACAGCCATTAAATTTGGTTTCCTGCCCAATTCTGGTATGACATATTTTACCTTTTCAGGAGGATTAAGATGAAGGTGAAAAGTATCAAGGATTTTATTTTCTAAAAGATTTCAGGTAAGTTGTTCAGGGGATAATTTTACCTCTGGATTTGAGAAAGAGTATTTGTAAATACATTCATAAGCAAGGAATGATAACTCTAATAAAGAGGATAATTATCACCTAAAATAGGTCAGAAATTCTTTTGCAAATATTTTTAAACAAATTATTCAAACCAAGGCAAAAAGCCTATGCAAATTGTCAAAATTTGTCTATTCAAATTCGTACTGAAAACATTTAGTAGGTTAATTTAATCACATTCAGATAGGTTAGATATGACTAATAAGATAATGAAATAAATACAGTCATTGGAAAAATTAGAAATTATAAGTTTTCTAGAACCCTGCAGATTATATTGATGTTTTATATATGTAATTCAATAACTAAAAAGTAATCTAGACACAAATGAATTCAGAATATGTATATATTAAATTGAGTGGATTTATACTTTTAATATACACAGATAATCTAAATTCTTTGGTTTTAACAAATATTTAACTATTGAGTGGCTGAGAAAAAAAATCAGAAAACAATAGTATCTTTCCTCTTGAACATTTTCACAGTGCAACTTAATTTGTTAGGAACATTGATTTAATCAATACAAATTCAATGAAGTAAATGCAAGGAAAATGGTTCTAGATTCCTAATAGATTGTCATTGGTCAGGCCTGTATTTTGTAATGGCCTACAATAGGAGTGTACTGAAATTAAATGGTAGGCCAAATCCTGGGTCTATTAAGTGTTAAATCAAAAATAACAACAAAAATGTTGAAGAGAAAATGACTGAGGGCAGTACAAAGTGATGATATGATCAACACTACTACTGCTGCTGGTACTAATTGCTAATAATTGATTAAGACTTACTAAATGCCAAGTACTAAGTGCTTTTATATACTACACATGTTAACTCACAACAACCTCCAGAAATAGGCATTGCTATCTCACAGTTTCCATTTTACAGATAAGGGAATAGAACCATGTGATTTTAAGTGACTAACCCAACTGCAAAAGGAGCATATCCAGGATGTGGCCCCAAGTAACCTGGCTCTGAATCTGCACATGGGTCCCCAAATTTGTCTCTGCATTGGCATCTCCTAGGAGTCTTACAAAAATTAAAATACTCAGGTCACACCCCAACCAAATAAACTCTCAATTTCTAAGGGTAGAACACAGGTATACGTATTTTTTTAAAGTTATCCAGGTGATTCCAATGTGCAAAGTTGGAAATCTTAGGTGGCCTTAAATTGTAGAGGTCAAAGAAACCAGAATTATCAAGTCAGAAAACCTACAACTGGGACATTAAGAAGGGAAATCTTAAACATACAATGAATTGCAAGAAGTAATACATTGGCATTCTTATACCACTAAAAAAAAAAGAGTTTAAGCTGAGGCAAGATGATATTGGATATCCCAATTATTAATATTCTACCCACTAAGCAATATAAAGTAATGAGCATTTTAAAGAAAAACATGTCTGCTTTTTATTTATTTATTAAAATTATTATTTATTTATTTATTAAAAGTGGTGTTATGTTCAGAAATAGGTGAAAGACAATTCAAAGCTTCTTAGCATTCTCTGGATTTTAATGTGTATTAAGAGTTCAAAGTTTATGATATTCTCTAAAGTTAAGTAGGCAAAAATCCTTATTCTAATATTTGAGATATAAAAAATTAATGTTTTATTGTACTCCCCCCCAATGGATTATACATACGAAACAAGAACATGTGTTGCATGGATTCCTACTGTACAAACTGAACACTTAGTTAAGAAAGGGAACATCAGCTGTAAACTCAAACGTCTGTAAGATGATTATGTTTGTTTCACTTCTTATTAGGAACCTTATTTTGAATGCTCATTGTCATGGGCAATATGGACTGCAGAACTGTAAGAGACAGAGTAATGAAAGAACTAGAGGTCATGCATGAATGTATAAAACTGGGCAGGTCACTTAACCTTCTGGAGCCTCAGTTGATTCATCTCAAGAATTGTCAGACTTCTACTGCAGAGGGCCAGGTAGCAATATTTTAAACTTTGCAGGCTACCTACAGTTTCTTACATATTCCTCTCCTTCCTCCTCCTCCTCCTCCTCCTCCTCCTTGCAAGCCTTTAAAAATGTGAAAACCATTCTTAGCTCATGGGCTGTATGAAAAGAGACTGTGACCAGATTGGCTCATGGTTTGTAGTTTGCCACCCGATTTAGATATTGCACTTCAAAAATGGCACAATCCAATGCGCTGGTTCTCAGCCATGGGTGATTTTTGTCCTTTTTCAGGGAATGTTTGTCAATGTCTGGAGTCATTTTTGGTGGTCACCTGGGGTGAGAGACAGGGCTGTGTTATGGACCCCCAGTGTGTAGGGGTCAGAGATGCCGCTAAATGTCCTACAATGCACACCACAAGCTCTTACAGGACTTATCTAGCCCAAAGGGCCAACAGTGCCTAGTTTAAGAAGCTCTTGACTAAGGGCTCTTTTCTCTTAATTACAGGGGCAGCAAAGAGATTAAGTATATTTAATCCTCCTTTATCCAGGATTGTGGTTAATTAATGTTTACTCAATCAGTAGACAGAGCTGCATAACAGTGCTGGAACAATTTAAACAAGCTGTACTGCCATGAAGAAAAGCCATAAAGATGAATCTGATAATCTCAAATCATGAAAGCCAAGTGCAGTTACAGCCTTAAAAATCTATGATTCACAGAGAGGAGAAGGGAACTGAGAAGGCAGTAACAGATATGGAATTGTGACATATCTGTTATGGGCAATATGTCCATATTCCACTGAATGAGAAAACCAGAGCTAGACACTGCCAGTACTCTGACGATGGTTCTTTTCTGCCTAGAATATGTTTATTTTCACCTGTCTGTAAACTTGTGATGTATCTTCTATGAAATCAGGGTAAAGAATCATGTAAGAGAGACGTAGCTGGATCACTGAAAATGTACAGGGGAAATTTGACACATTACTCCTGCCTATAAGAGGATAATGCTCAAATTGACACATCTATTTTTTTTTCTTGTACTAATTGGATTTTCATGGCATTTTAAGTTTTTTTTTTTTTTAATTTTCACTGTATTGCTTTTTAAAAAAATGTTAAATTTTCACCTCTTTAAATTCTACCAAATTTAACATTACATAATAAATGTGATTATTAGGAAACCTGATTATAAATTCTCAGAAATTCACTCTAACATAGCCTATTAAAATGGGATTCTAGGCTCACCTCTGAAGTTTGGGTTTGGATAGCTCTACCTGTGCCCTTGTTGAAGACCTTAGTTTGTGTTAGCAATAAAGAACAGTGTCACATGTCTGAAAAGAGTCTGAACTAGAATTCTGATTTCTACTTGTTATTTCTGTAATAACCAAACAAGGAATCTTTTAAGAGATCCTATACAGCAAATTATGTTGTATAACACAATAAAATAACAACTTAGATCTATCTGGTGAGGTATGCTTGTTGCTTTTCTTTTATTCTAGATGATATATCTGTTAAGTGTGATAGAGCTGGGGTGGAGGATGATGAGTAGTGAGAGATAATGCTGACATGTGAGTAGTAGCTACATCTCAGATGATGAAGAGCTTTAAAAATCATACAAATGAGTTTGGGTTTAGCCTACTGAAAGCTTAATTTGGGAAAGTAAATTAATCATATCTGTGTTGCAGTGACATTATTCCAGGCATTTAGTGACATTGTTTTGGAAGTGTTATGAAGAAGGCTTGAAGGGCCTTAGAGTTTAGGCAGTTAGGCATGGTGACCATTGAGAAGGACACAGAAATCATTCAGGGGAGCAAGGAGCGTGTACACTGAAGCTGTTACAGTGGGTGTCAAGAGGAAGGGGGCAGATAAGAGATAGATATTCAAGGAGTGGGAAAACTTGAGCTTGAATTGGCTTGAAGGGGCTAGTAAAGAAGGAGACAAAGTAAAAAATCTTAGATTACTGATTTAGGATGCATGAAAACATTTATCACATCATTCCTTTCAGTCTATGATGTAATCTTATTATCTACATTGTGCAGATGAAGACACCTGGGTTAAATAACTTCTCCAAGACCACCCAGAGAAAAGCAGCAAAGCTAGGATTTGAACTGAGGATCACCTAATGTCAGAGCACGTGCTTTCAACTGTCTTCAATAACTAGGGTGCATAATACTGGAGGAAGAGGATATTTGTGATGAAAGAGAAAGTAACATTATGTTTTGGAAACTGGAGCCTGAAATGGCTATGGAATACATAGTTAGATCATACAATAGCCAACTAAATGACTGGAATTTTAAAAATTGGTTTTATGATACCCTCCTATATTATATTCTAGCTTATTGGGGTTTACAATGACAATGGCAAATATTTATATATTATGTCCCAATCTAAAAAGACCAGTGACAATGAAAGCATGCTACAGAACATATTGGGAAGGAGACTGTGGAAAAAGGCCCTATTAGCTTTTTCATTAGTCATTTTAAACTATATTACACATTAACACTTCAGTACACTTCACAAAATAGCAATTTGGGCTTTTATTCAACCACATTTACTAGAAAAGTGGGAACTAAATTAAATACAATCTAGAAAACAAATAGTGCAAAAAATTTCATGAATATTAATAGAAAACCAGACAAATGTAATGTGCTTGAATTTGTATCACAAAATGTACAATTCGATCTTTTGTGGAATTGCTATTTCCAAACAAGATGGATTGATTGCTGTAGTCACTTTAAAAAATGTAAAGTGTGAAACATTCATGGAAAAAAGAAGATAGGCTCAGATTATGAGAAATAGATTTCTTAATGAAGGAATGAGGTTTTGAATAAAGCACTCCCTTTGGCAGCATCTTAACAAGATCATATTCAGTGAACATGAATCATTAGTAAACTATGAGACAACGAACAAATGCACACATCCAGATGAGATTGTAGGTTGCTGTGGATTTGCTAGAAATTCCCATCTGTCATTATTTCTGATTTTTTTACCTTGTCCTAAAATCATTAATAGGGTACACACAGTCACTGTGAATTGTATGCTTGCTTCAAAAACACATCAGGGTTTAATTTATTGAATGGTATTTCATTAGTTCAGATGAGTTGAAATGTGGCATCTCATTTTCTAAAACTGTGTGGGAACATTCATCATATAGATACTTAAATTATAATTTAGACACTAAGTAAAGTTTCAATATATCTGAATAAAATTGAATAAACATCCCAAATGAACTAAAATTCGTTTTAGATCAAACTGACTTTTTCTGATTAGTGATGGTTTAAAATCTCCTTATATAAAATTAATCTGAGGCAATTTCTCTCCACCCCCATTTTTATTAAATGATATGAGACTACTCTTTATTCATGGAGCTACTTTCACAAGAGAACATTTTTTTTAGTGGTTTGATTTATTTACTTTATTTTACCTGATTTCTAAATACCTCATGGACAACAGAAAGAATCAAATCATCTGGGTACTTTAATCTATTCAAAATTACATTTCTTAATAGATCATTCACTCATTTACATGTATTGAATTCTAACTTTAATAATTATTTACCTTATTTAAGTATTATTGTGATGATTACTAAAGAAGAAAGGTGAACTCTTGGGTGGGAATTTAACCTGAGTCAAGTGCTTAGAAGACAGTAAAGTTTCTGCAGCTATCATTACTAGACTAATGCAGTTTTGAAAAATAGCAAACTGCTCCCTGTTACTTGAATAGTAACTATAAAATCTACTAAGATATTTCTGGCAGAATCACAGTTGGTTGTGACTTTGGTTGCGAAGCAAATTAAAATACATTCAAAAAGAGTAAAATCTCTTAAGATCTGTTGGAAAATGGCTGGTTGAATTTAACAAATTATTGGCTCTCCTAATCTGAAATACAGCATTGGTTGAGCTATTTATGATCTTCTTGCACATGAAGAAATCTACACCCTGTCTTACTTCTAACTGGGGAAGTAGATGTCAGCTTCACTTTTCTTCCTTTGGTTTGCTTTAAGTTTTAAATGCCCATTATTCATTACTTACCGGTTATGATAATTACCATTTTCTAATATATGGAAAATAAAAATTTCTTTCCTTTTTATAGACTTATAGCTTGAGTTTTGGAATAGTAATCTAAAAGTGTTAAATTTGATCTATTAATTTACTGACATTTTTGTGGAACTCTAAGAATATAAGATATAACACTCATTGGAAAAGATTTTTTTAAGATAAAGCAATGAATTATGGGCCTTTGGTTAACATTACTATATCGCACATTTCAAAAGGGTAAATTTTTGCATTATGTTTTTTTTTTTTAACCACAAAGAGCAATGAATTGTATTGTTTACAATCATTTGACAACTTTTTCTAAATTTTATGTTTTTATTTCTAATTAATTTTTCTATTTTCATTTTTAAAGAAAATTTATTTATTTATTTGAGAGAGAGCACACATGTGCACAAGTGGTGGTATGTAAAGGCAGACTCCCAGCTGAGAGCTGAGCCCAATGCTGGGCTTGATTTCACCACCCATGAGATCATGACCTCATCTGAAATCAAGAGTCAGATGCTTAGCTGACTGAGCCACCCAGACTCCTCTATTTTCATTTTTATTTTTAGACCGGAAGTAGGATTTATTGGTTGGCATCAGTAAGAAGGGGCAGTGCTGAGGTTCTCATGAGTGCAGAACCCACCATTTTCAAGGAGCCAGGATTAGGGATGTATTCGACCCTATAGCCATCTGCCATGAGCCACTTTTCATCTACCATGTCTTCTTCATACATATTAAACTTAGTAAAGCCCCACTTCTTGGAAATGTGGATTTTCTGGTGGCCAGAGAACTTGAACCTGGCCCTTCATAGGGCCTCAATTACATGCTCCTTCTTCAGCAGCTTGGTATGGATGGACATGATGGCTTGGACAGTGTGGGCCCTGGCCACTGTGCCCTGGGGCTTTCCAAAAGCATCACACATACCTAGTCTGGAACCTGTCAGCCTCAGTACAGGATAACATCTTGTTGATACAAATGATGTGGAAGGGGTGGAGTTGTATTCTATTTTTTTAAAGCTTTAATATATTTTATATATATATAATATATATACTAATATATTATATATATATATATATATATATATATATATATATATATATATATATTTGTTTTAGAGAAAGAGAGAGAAAGAGCATGAGCAGGAGGGGCAGAAGGAGAGAGAATCTGAAGCAGATTCTGCACTGGGTGTGAAGCCTGAGACGGGGCTCAATGTCAGGACCCTGAGATCATGATCTGAGCCAAATCAAGAGGTGGATGGTTACCGAGTGTGCCATCCAGGTACCCCCAAAATTTTTTACCTAAAGTTAGTTAACATACAGTGTAGAATTAGTTTCTGGTGTATAATATAATAATTCAATACTCCCATACATACCTGGTGCTCGGTTTACCATCCTCAACATTTTTTTTTCTCCTTTTGTTCATTTGTTTTGTTTCTTATATTCTACATACGAGTGAAATCATATGGTGTTTGTCTTTTTCTGACTAATGCTATTTTAAAATAGATTTTCTGGCAAAATATTTTGGATTTAAGATCCTGGAATTGGTGCAAATATACTAGGAACTAATGGTATAAAAGTATGGACTAGGGTCTTAAAGCTTATTTAAATGGAAACAATATTTTCCTGAAATTTATTTGTGAAATAGGTACGTGGTTGTAGCCTACTGGGCAGTAGTATGTTACAAGATACAATTTTAAGGAGTCTAATATGTAGGATGAAGTGTTAATGCTAATAAAATAGGGTCTATTTCTGAGTTCCTTACTTCCACAGTTCAGACTTAAATTTGTTCTCAGAAAGATAAATCTTGGAACACTGAAAAAATAAAAAAATTTAAAAAAAAGATAATTCATAAGCACTGGGACTGAAATGGATGGAAGAAAGAAATCCTTGAATGGCAAGAGCCCAATATTGTGCTGATACACAAATTCTCCAGGAAAAACATTTTGTAAAATATTTCTCTTCCTTTTTTCCCCCCTGTTATTTAAGACTTTTTTCTTGATATTTATGATTTCTAAGTAGAAAAGAAGGGCTGGAAAATAATCACTTTTATTAAAATATTTTTTTAATAAAGTTTACAGTTAGGTTGTAAATGTTTTCTATTTGGAGATTTTTGGATAATAAACATTAATACTGAAAATAAAATGAGATAATGTAGACATATGGTGTGACAGAACTTGCAAAGTGAATTTTTCTTAGTTGGCAATTTCTTATCAGATGTTCCAAATTAGAATTGAAAAACATATTTTTGGTAAAATGAAGTTTTTTGGAGGAAGGTATTCTGTTTATATTCTTTTTATAACTGCTTTATCATTGCAATTACTATAGTGTGCAAATTGGAAGTTTGTATCTGCTATATTTAAATCCAGTAAAAAATTTTTGAGTATTTGCAGTAAGATTTTGTTTCTATCCTTTGTGCTTGTTTTAACATGGTGATGCATGGAAAATGCCCCAGAATTGTAATGTTATGGTGTGGAGGGAGAGGAGGAACAAAAATTACTTAAATGTAATGTGGATATAAAATTATAATTGGAATGCACTTTCATTTAATTTTGGGTGTGTATTTGGTAACTCATTGCTTCCAAAATCTCATGAAAATTAAGGGACTTTAAGAAATTGTCTTAAATAATCACTTAGGTGGAATTTTAAAATTTATGGTTTTTGGCACATACACCTATTTATTTTTGAGTGTAAATTCAATTTTATTTTCTGACATTTTAAATTTCTTTTGGAAATTTTAATGTAGTGCATAACTAAGATAAAAAATAGTAGTCTGCACTTGCAGGACAGAGATTTCCAAAGTAGGGACTGAGAGCCAACTATGTCATACATAAAATTATTGGAACACAGCCATATCCATTTACTTGCATACTGCCTAAGGTGGCTTTTAGAGCTAAAATAGTAGAGTTGAATAGTTGCAGTATAAACTGTATAGAAGTCTAAAATATTTACTATCTGGCCCTTTCTTTACTTGTCAACCCCTGTTAACGTTCATGAAAGCCTGGAATGTGAGCTCCGTGATGGTCTATGACAAAGAATAGTTAAGAGCACTAGGGAAAGGGAAAACGAAGAAAAAAAAATTACTTAGGTTTATTTTTATTTTTATAACAGGTTTAAATAGAAGTATTCATATCAAAATCTGGAATCAAATTTTGGTCCACAGAAAATGAAAGAATATTTAGAAAATAGACTCAAGAGCAGGTAATTGTCTACATTTGACTTTCAACCACGGTCATTTACCAAGTACATGGGTACTATATTGGTAATCCTAAATGACTAATGACTTGATGCTTTCTGGTCCCTTAGGGTTGGATGATGCCTGAGTTTTCTTTCCTCTTCAGAGAGAAGGTGATAGGCTCTAGTGATGCTGACAGAGGATCATATAGACCTACACAATTTGAAATATATATATTTGTGTGTGTGTATGAGAAAACACATTTCCATTAAAAGGATAATGCTGGCTAAAATAGCTACAGTTTTCAGGAAAGTAAGAATCATGTTGCATAAAAATTCAAAAGTTGGTTGAGAATGGGCAAAATATAATCTCCTATAGTAAAGAGGTCTAAAAAGCAGGCTTCAGTGTTGCTCATCAAACAGTGAGCTAAAAGATAAGTGCTTTGTATGTAGAAAATGGTAAGTGCTTTGCCCTTTAAAAAGGGAATACAGAAAATGTTGCCCTTTTAATATGTCCTGTAGCCTGCCCTGGATTTGAGGATGAACAGAGATGGCACTAAAAATGATAAAGCAATAAATCATAAAGCCCCAAAGTTCCTTTTGTGTCACAGCTCTTACATGTTCAGAAGGCAATAACAATCTTCAGTACACATCAATTTCCCTCCGTGGAATGGAAATTGGAGAAACTGTGCGAGAAAACACTGCAGAGGAATAAAAATGTTTCAGCCTCTCTTTCATTTTCCTTTCTTTGAATTTGTGCTGTCCACATGTTAATTGGAGATCTTAATAGTTTTAGCTATAATTTGATAACTAAAGCTGAAAGGAAAAAAACAACCCATGGGTTTGTATCTCAGCTGGAATCCAAAGTAAACATAATCATTTCTTCTTTTTTTATGTTCAAAGCATTTTAGGTTCCTTTAGCTCTCTTCATGTTTACCTGTCTTTTCTTTTCATGCATTGAAACTCACCAGCTCACCTCTGCATGTTTGTCTTTTAGTGTCTAAAATGCCAGCATAAGTGAGAAAAGGTAAAAAGATGTTGGAAAAATCTGTCTTTTACAAAGTCCATCAACATATAATTTAACATATTAATGATAGTGAGAGCAGAAATTTCCTTGTAATTATAAAAGTAAGAATTTTAAAGCAGCAGGTAATTTTCTTGGTTTCTGATGGATTGGACTTGGGGTCATTTGTAGGTTTAATTTGGGGACCTGGTCAGAATCAGGAAATAATATTGGTTTTGTACTGTGGACCTTTATATAAATCTTCATATTAAGAATTCCTTTCCTTTAGGAACAAGATGTAACTATTTAGGGTACCACCTCAGGAAAAAATACAGCTGGTAACTAGAAAATGGGGAATAAAGATGTCCTCTTTTATTCCAGAGGTATTTAACTTTGGGACTAATTTTTGTGGTAGAGTCAGGACAATCTCTGCAATGCGCGTAAGACTAAGAAGCACAAACCTTCGATGAACAGCCCAGACAGTGCTCCAGGAAGGAAGCTCCTTATTTAGTTTGTTCACAAAGAGCAGGCTGCCATGCAGTTCTCTCTTCACCTCTCCAGATATGCTCCTAGGGACTGAATGAAAACTCATCTACCACTTGAGTAATTTAGCGGCTTCTCTCTATTTCTCCCTGGACTTCTTTATCAAATTTGTCCTTTCTGCATCATTTTGATCATTGGATACCTACTACTTTATTCTTCCTGATGTTTGTTTTCAAGCTTTTCTCAGCTGACTTGCCTGCAGTCAACTGACACCTTCCTCTGGCTGACTTGTGTAGCTGTGTGTGACAGAAAGATTTATAAGAAACGTGTATTTGGGGCACCTGGATGGCTCAGTCAGCTGTTTTGACTCTTGATTTTGGCTCAGGTCATGAGCTAAATAATACTGGGTTGTGAGACTGAGCCCTGTGTTTGGCTTTGTGCTTAGTGTAGCATCTGCTTGAGATTCTGTCTCTCTCTCTCTCCCTCTGCTCCTCCCCTCAACTCCCTCCCTCCCTCTCTCTCTCTCAAATAAATAAATAAACAAATAAAATCTTAAAACCATGAAATATATGTTTGGTCTTCAATCCACAGTTTTAACAATGCTTCAGAATCATAACTGTGAAATGGGTGACTGTTTTTAAGGAAGGTGACTTTTGGATCCAAGGGTAGGGGCTGGTTGTCAGAAGGACTAACCATGCAACTAGAGGGTTGCAATGTTTGGTTCCACCCCCCACCCCCACCCCCACCCTCCAGGGAGGGAGTGTGAATCAGCCTATAGTCAATGACTTAATCAATCATAACTATGTAACGAAGTCTTCATAAAAACACAAGAGAAAAAGTCTTTTGACTCTTTTGGACAGCTTTCATGCTTGGGGAAATCAAAACACTTCTATGTGCCATCGAGCTAGATCCCAAGCTTCAGGAGCGTAGAAGCCTCTTTGTTCAGGACATTGACCTACTATGTATTTCTGCATCTGATTATTGATGCAAATCCTTTATCATATATTTTAATAAACTTGTAAATGTCAGTGTTTTTCCCGAGTTCTGTGAGCCACTCTAGTAAAGTGATTGAACTGAAAGAGGAGATTGTTGGAATCTCCAATCTGTAGCTGGTCAGTCAGATGCACAGGTAACTGCCCGGGGCTTTGACTGGCATCTGAACTAGAGGGCTGGAAGGAACAGTATGGTATAGTAGGACTGAATATTTACCCTGTGGAATCTGATGTTATCTCTGGGTAGATAGTGTCAGCATTGAGTTGAATTCTCAGATACTCTGCTGGTGACTGAGAATTGCCTGGTATTATGTGTGGAGAACCCTCCATACCCACATCACATTGGAATTAGGTCCAGGATTCTTAAAAGGCTGTATAATCAGTATTGATTATTTTTGAGTACCTGCACTTGACTTTCCTCATGTCGTATACTTTTCTCTTAAAATAGCTTCCATAATAACACAGAGTGCTAGATCTGGAGTCAGATTGCCTGTTGAATCCAAGTTAGCTAAGGGATCTTGAAGAAGTTTACATCTTTTTAGTCAGTTTCCTCTTTTTTAAAATGGGGATGATAGTAGCACTTTTCTTAAGGGATTGTTATAATGACTAAATACAAGTAAAATACTTGAAATAGTGCTGGAGATATAGTAAATATTTAGGAACTGTTTTTTTTTTAAAGAAACTTTTTGAGCTTTTTAAGTATAAGTGACAAATAAAATTGTAATATATTTAAACTGTACAATGTGATGATTTGATATATGTATGTATTGTGAAGGGATTCCCACCATCAAATTAATTAACACATCCATCATCTCATATATATTCATTTTTTCTTTTTTGTTGACAACACTTAGGTTCTACTTTCTTAGCGAACTTAAATTACACAATACAGTATTATCAACTGTTATCACCATATTATACATTAGTTCCTCATACCTTATTCATCCTATAACTGGAAGTTTGTACCCTTTAACCAACATTTTCTTATTTTCTCCATCTTCCAGCCCCTGATAACCACCATTCTACTCTCTGTTTCTATGAGTTTCACTTTTTTCCCCAACAATTCTACATGTAAGTGATACCATGTAGTATTTGTTTTTCTCTGTTTGTCTGGCTTTTTCCATGTAGCGTAATACCCTCCAGTTTTATCTATGTTACCATAAATTGCAGGATCTCCTTCTATTTTAAGGTTGAATAATATTCCATTCTGTCTTTGCTTGTGCAGGTGTGTGTACATTTTCTTTTTCAGTTTATCTATTGGCAGACACAGGCTGTTTCCACATTTTGACTATTCTGAATAATAGGGCAAAGAACATGCAAATATAGATAGATAACCTTCAAGAGATACTAATTCTGCTAACTTTGAATATATATCTAGAAGTGGAATTTTTGGATCATATGACAGTTCTATTTTTAGTTTCTTGAGAAAGCTCAAAACTGTTTTTTTATAGTGGCTGGACCAATTTTTATTTTCACCAACAGTGCAAAAGTGCTCCCTTTTCTCTACATCCTCACTAGCATTTATTATCTCTTATTCCTTTGATAATAGCCATCCTAATAAGTGTGTGGTGATACCTCACTGTGGTTTTGATGTGTACTTCCCTGATGAATAATGATAGTACCTTTTCAAGTACCTGTTGGCCACTTGCATGTCTTCTTTGGAAAAATGTTTACTCAATTCCTTTGCCCATTTAAAAAATTGGATCACTTGTTTTTTTCACTATTGAACTATATGAGTTCCATGTATATGTTGGATAGTAGCCTTTTATTGGAAATGCAGTTTGCAAGTATTTCCTCCTAGTCCATAAGTTGCCTTTTCATTTTGTTGCTAGTCTCCTTTGCTGTGCAGAAGCTTTTTAGTTTGATGCAGCCTCACTTGTTTATTTTTGCTTTTTGTTGCCTTTGTTTTTGGTGTCAAATCCAAAAAAAAAAAATATTGCCAATACCAATGTCAAGATGCTTACTGACTATATTTTCTTCTAGAAGTTTTAATGTTTCAGGTCTTACATTGAAGTCTTAATAATCCATTTTAAAATTGATGTTTATGTATTGTGTAAGCTACAGGTCCAGTTTCATTCTTTTGCATGTGCCTATACGGTTTTCCCTATATTGTTTATTGAAGAGACTATTCTTTCCTTTTTGTGTATTCTTGGCTTCTTTGTTAAAAGATCTTTGAACATATATGCATAGGTCTGTTTCTGGGCCATCTATTCTGTTCCATTCATCTATGTGTCTGTTTTTACAATAGTGCAATACTGTTTTGACTACTCTAACTTTGTAATAGTTTGAAATAGTATGTTTCTAATAGTTTCATAGTATGAAATCAGGAAGTGTGACTCTAGGTTTACTCTTTTTTCTTGATTGCTTTGGCTATTTGGGGTCTTTTGTGGTTCCAGACAAATTTTAGGAAAGTTTTTCATTTTTGTGAAAAATGCCACTGAAATTTTGCCATGGATTTTATGGAATATGTAGATTGCTTTGGGTAGTATGGACATGTTAGCACTATTAGTTCTTCTAATCTAGTAATAACAGATGTCTTTCCATCTATTTGTCTTCATTAATTTCTTTCATAAATCTTTTATAGTTTTCAGTGTGCAGATCTTTTATCTCCTATGCTAACTTTATTCCTAAGTATTTATTCTTTAGATACTATAGGAAATGTAATTGGTTTCTTAATTTCTCTTTGTGATAGTTCATTGTTAATCTATAGAAATGCAACTAATTTTTGTAGCTTCACTGTGTATCCTACAACTTTATTGAATTAATTGATTAATTCTAACAGTTTTTTGGTGGAGTCTGCAGTTTTCTATACATTGTATCATATCATCTGCGAACAGAGGGAATTTTACTTCTTTTCAATTTGGATGCCTTTTATTTCATTTTCTTTTCTAATTACTGTGGCCAGAACTTCCCATTTCCAATACTATATTGAATAAAGTGGTAAGAATGGCCATTTCTTTCTCTTGATCTTAAAAGTTTTTTCTTCCTTTCCTTCCACCCTCCCCCTCTCCCTTCATTCCTTTTTTCTTCCTCCCCTTTTCTCTCCTCTCCTCTCTGCTTTTCTTTCCCTTTCCTTTTTCCCTTCCCTTTCCCTTTCTCCTATCTTATCCTATCCCATCTTATTCTATATTTGCCTCGCCTTGCCTTTCTTATGCTTCCCTTCCCTTCCCTTTCCTTCTCACTCAGAATACTTTTTACACTGCAGCAAACAGTACAAATTTAGTAGTGGGAAACAAGAAGGAATGGAGGAAGTACCCACCTCCCTATCATATCTGTTGGGTAACTATGTGCTTTCTTCCTAGGTAGCTTCAATCTCTGGGTTAGAAACAGGACAGAGGAAAGAGGTCTCCTTCTGTTTGCTTACTCTTTGACCTCTGGAGGTCCTGAAGAGTGAAATGCTTTTTCTGCATCTATTGAGATGATTGTTAGCTTTCATTTTGTTAACACTGACTGATTTGCAGACGTTGAACTATCCCTGCGTCCCTGGAATAAATCTCACTTGATCATGGCACATGATCCTTTTAATGTCCTGTTGAATTCAATTTGCTAATATTTTGTTGAGGATTTTTTAAAAATCTATGTTCATGAGGAATATTGGTCAGTAATTTTCATTGCTTGCAATGTCCTTGTTTGGTTTTGGTATCAGGGTAATGCTGGCCTCATAAAATGAGTTTACAAGTGTTTCTTTCTCTTCATTTTTTGAAAGAGTTTGAAAGAATTGCTATTGATTCTTTAAATCTTTCACCATTGAAGCTCTCTGGTCCTAAATTTTTCTTTGTTGGGAGGTTTTGATTACTGATTCAGTCTCCTTACTAATAATTGATCTTTTCAGATTTTCTACTTCTTTATGATTCAGTCTGGAAAAGTTGCATGTTTCTAGTAATTTATCCATTCTTCTAGGTTATCTAAATTTTTGGTACATAATTGTTCACAGTAGTCTCTTAAGATCCTTTGTATTTCTGTGGTATCAGTTGTAAATTCTCTTCTCTCATTTCTGATTTGGTTTGACTCTTCCCTCTTTTTTTTTTTTAAGATTTTATTTATTTATTTGACATGGAGAGAGATCACAAGTAGGCAGAGCAGCAGGCAGAGAGAGAGGGGGAAGCAGGCTTCCTGCTGAGCAGAGAGCCCAATGTGGGGCTCGATCCCAGGACCCTGAGATCATGACCAGGGCCAAAGGCAGAGGCTTAACCCACTGAGCCACCCAGCACACCCCACCCCCCACTTTTTAAAATTAGTGCAAAGTAGTTAAAAGTTTGTCAGTTTTGTTTATCTTTTCAGAAAGCCAGCTCTTAGTTTTTATTTATTTATTTATTTATTTATTCATTCATTCATTCATTCATTCATTCATTTATTATTTCTTTTCAGTGTTCCAGAATTCATTGTTTATGTACCACATCCAGTGCTCCATGCAATATGTGCCCTCCATAATACTCTCCACCAGGCTCACCCAAGCCCCCACCCCTTTCTCCTCTAAAACCCTCAGTTTGTTTCTCAGAGCCCACAGTCTCTCATGGTTCATCTCCTCCTCCAATTTCTCCCAACTCGCTTCTCCTCTCCATCTCCCCACGTCCTCTGTGTTATTCCCTATGCTCCACAAATAAGCGAAACCATATGATAATTGACTCTCTCTGCTTGACTTATTTCACTTAGCATAATCTCTTCCAGTCCCTTCCATGTTGATACAAAAGTTGGGTATTCATCCTTTCTGAAGGACACATAATGCTCCATTGTATCTATGGACCACATCTTCTTTATCCATTTGTCCACTGAACAGCATCTTGGTTCTTTCCACAGTTTTGCAACTGTGGCCATTGCTGCTATGAACACTGGGGTACAGATGGCCCTTCTTTTCACTACATCTGTATCTTTGGGGTAAATACCCAATAGTGCAATTGCAGGGTCATAGGGAAGCTCTGTATTTAATTTCTTAAGGACTCTCCACACTGTTTTCCAAAGTGGCTGCACCAACTTGCATTCCCACCAACAGTGTAAGAGGGTTCCCCTTTCTCCACATCCCCTCCAACACATGTTGTTTACTGTCCTGTTAATTTTGGCCATTCTAACTGGTGTAAGGTGGTATCTCAATGTGGTTTTGATTTGACTCTCCCTGATGGCTAGTGATGATGAACATTTTTTCATGTGTCTGTTAGCCATTTGTATGTCTTCATTGGAGAAGAGTCTGTTCATGTCTTCTGCCCATTTTTTTGACGTGAATTGATTTTTTCTCTTTAAACCTCTATTTCATTTATTTCCAATCTGATCTTTCCTATTTCCTTTCCTCTATTAACTTTGGGCTAAAAGAATTTTGTTTTTTTCCTAATACTTTGATGTGTAATGCTTTTTGAAAATTTTTTTTAATGTGGCATTTCTCTCTATAAACTTCTTTTTTTTTTTTTTCCGGAGAGAGAAAAAATCTTAAGAAGGGTCCATGCCCTTCATCGAGCACAATGAGGGCTTGATCTCATCCCTGAGATCTTGACCTGAGCTAAAATCAAGAGAAAGACACTTAGCTGACTGAACCACCCAGGTACCCTTCTATAAACTTTATTCTTAGAACTGCTTTTGCTGTGTTCCATAGGTTTTGTTATGTTGTGATTCCATTTTCATTTGTATAGGATATGCTTTTATTTCTCTACTGATTTCTTCTTTGGCTCACTGACTGTTCTGTAACATATTTAATCTCCACATATCTGTGAATTTTCCATTTTCTTGTTATAATTAATTTCTTGTTTCTACCAATGTGATCAGAAAAGATACTTGATATGATTTTAATCTTCTTAAATTCATTAAGACTTGTTTTGTGGTCTAACATATGATCTATCTTTGTGAAGGTTCCATGCTTGTTTGAGAAGAATATGTATTCTGTTGCTGTTGATAAATGTTCTGTATATGTCTTTTAAGTCCACCTGGTCTAACATGTAGTTTAGGTTCATTGCTTCCTTATTGATCTTCAGTATAGTCTACCCATTCTTGAAAGCAGTGTAATGAACTCATCTACCATTACTGCTATCTACTTCTTTTAGATCTATTAATATTGCTTAATATATTAAGGTACACCAATTCTGTGTGCATAAATATTTACAACTGTTATATCCTCTTGATGAAGTGATTATTTTATCATTATATATTGACCTTCTTGTCTCTTGTTACCGTATTTGTCTTAAAGTCTATCTTGTCTGTTATGAGTATAGTTACCACTGCTTTCTTTTGGTTTCCTTTGCATGTAATATCTTTATTCAACCATTCATTTTCAGTATATCTGTGTCTCTAAAGCTAAGGTGAGTCTTTTGTAGGCAGTATATAATTGGGTCTTTTTTTTGGGGGGGGTCTTCTTTTTTTAATTGATGTTTTTATCTTGTATCCTTTTTATTTTGACTTTCAGCTACTCTGGCTTTTGATTAGGGAATTTAGTCCTTTTACATTTAAAATAATTATTGATAGGCATGGACTTACTATTACCATTTTGTTGTTTTCTGGCCATTTTGTAGTTCCTTTGTTCCTTCCTTCCTTCCATTCTTGTTGTCTTCCCTTTTGATATAATGATTTTTTGTAATGGTATACTTTGGTTTCTTTCTTTTTGATCTGTTTATATCTACTAAGTTTTTGGCCCTGTGGTTACCTTGATGCTTACATAAAATGACAGGCAGAGATCACAAGTAGGCAGAGAGGCAGGCAGAGAGAGAGGAGAAGCAGGCTCCCCACCAAGCAGTGAGCCGGATGTGGGGCTTGATCCCAGGACCCTGAGATCATGACCCAAGCTGAAGGCAGAGGCTTTAGCCCACTGAGCCACCCGGGAGCCCCACTGTATATTTAACTTTATCAAAGACTTTTATATTATCATATGTTTTAAAATTATTACCATCCTTTCATTTCAGCTTAAGGAACTCCCTTTAACATTTCTTATAAGGCTGGCCTAGGGGTAATGAACTCCTTCATCTTTTGTTTGTCAGGAAAACTCTTTCTATCTCCTTCGATTCTGACGGACAACTTTGCTGGGAAGAGTATTCATGGTTGGCAGTTATTTTTACTTTCAGCACTTGGAATACATTATCCCACTCCCTTCTGTTCTGCAAAATTTCTGAAAAACCTGCTCATAGTCTTACCAGGTTCTTTTGTATGTAATAAGTTGCTCTTTTCTTATTGCTTTTAAGATTCTCTTTGCCTTTAACTTTTGACAACTTAAATACAATGTGTCTCCATGGGGATCTCTTAGGTTCTTCTTTGGTACTTTTTGTGCTTCCTGGATCTGGACATATATTTATTTTCTCAGGTTAGGGGAATTTTCAGCTTTATTTCTTTGATTATACTTTCTGTCCTTTTGTCTC
Organism: Lontra canadensis; assembly: GCF_010015895.1. Classification (NCBI taxonomy): domain Eukaryota; kingdom Metazoa; phylum Chordata; class Mammalia; order Carnivora; family Mustelidae; genus Lontra; species Lontra canadensis. Next base: position 11,982,144 of record NW_022631021.1, on the reverse strand, counting down.
TCTTCTTATTCTAGGATGCTCTGTAATGTGTATATTGGTATGCTTGTTCCTGTAAGTCATCTTCACTCTTTTTAATAATTTTTTCTTTTTGCTCTTCTGATCAGATTAATTCTACTGCTTTACCTCTGAGTTTACTGATTCATCTGCTGTTGAACCCCTCTATTGAATTTCATATTTCAGTGACTGTATTCTTCAGCTCTGTGATTTCTGTTTGGTACTTTTTAATATTTTCTACCTCTTTATTGAAATTCACACTTTGTTCCTGAATTACTCTTCTGACCTCAGTGAGCATTTTTATAACTGTTATTTTGAACTTTATTAGGTCAATCATTTGCCTATGTTTCATTAAGATTAGTTTCTGATTTATATTGTTCTTTTGTTTGGAACATAGTCCCCTGTTTCTTCATTTTCTCAACTGTCCATGTTGGTTTCTCTGCATTAGATAAAACAGCCACCATTCCCAGTCTTCAAAGAGTGGTCTTGTGTAGGAGATGAGCTTTGTGAATCAACCTAGCCCAAGCTTCTGGTTGTCTCAAATTCTTGTGATTGTCCAAGCCACCTTCTTTGTTCTTGGTGGCTCCCAATACTTGAGGTTGTGCCAAGTCCCATCAGTGTTCCAAGGGAAAGATTACAGTTGGCAAGTAATTACAGGCTGATTAGAAGCCAGCCAGCAGTTGGGAAATTACATAGTTAAGCACCTTCCAAGGAAAAGCTAGAGGATGGTTGTTTTATCTTCTCTATCTGTGCTGAGCCTGTATTTAAAACAAAACAAAACAAAAACCAGCTTGTTTGCTATAGTTCTGTGGGACTTGTGAATGCAAGACCCATTGACTATCAGTGCAACATGATTTGGTAATCTGTTCCTCAGTCAGCAGCTGCAAAACCTGGTATCAAGCATGTGTACAAACACTTCCCAAAGAAATAGTGGCAATTTTGTTTTATTGTTGGAGCACAACAGAGGAAGAAAGCTTCAGAAATGCCCTTTAGCCTCCTTGGGCTCTGTGGAGGATCAGAGCCAGTCCCTAGATATGTGCAAAATGAAAGCTGGGCCCTCAGTTTGTCAAGTGTGCAGTCAAACCCCTTTCAGGGAAGACTGGGAGATGGTTATTTTTGCCCATGTTCTCTGCAATGAGCCCTAGAGGGTTAGCAGCTGGGGCAAGTGCTCACATACCATTAAGAATTCCTTTGTTTTCTATAGTTCTGATGGTCTTGTGGACACAAGTCTCACTGGCTTTCAGAGTTAGGTATTTTGGGGGCCCACTTGATGGTGGGAGCCTTAAAAGTTGGGTGCTAGATGTGCTTTCCAAATCTTCAGCTTTTCAGGGACAAATTGGGAGTCGGGGTTCCTTTCTGATTTTATGGTGCTATGCCAGAGGTAGGGTTTATGGAGAGACTGTGTCTCAGCTTTCCTTGTGCATTTCAATGTATTTGGCGGACATGTAAGAGTTACTCAGCTAGTTTCTGGATTTATTTCAATGGGAATTGCTTCATGTAGCTGTATATCCAGAGCACGGGAAGAGGGAAGTTCAGGAGCATCCTGTGTTGCCATCTGACTTCCCTGAGTGACAAAACCTTTTCTTTTTAAGTTAGCCTAAGAAAGGCTTATCAACAGAGTGCTAAATAGAAACCTTCAAAAATAGTGATAAAATAGCATCCCCACTTATTAACTTAGCAACTTAAAAAGACTGAAAACACCTAGTGCTGGTGAGGCTGTGGAAAAACTGACCCTGCTAGCCGAAGTGTAACTGGTGCAGCCTTTGTGTACAATATAAAATATACCACGGTAGGGCTCAGTATTCTATGTAGAGATTGTGCAGCATTGGGAATGATCATAGGTGTAGAATGGATATTCACTCACTGCCATCCTGAGGAATATGGGAACATCTATATTGCTTTCATGCCACAGACAAGTCATTAGGAGCCAGGACTGCTGCTTCCTGTTCACCTCGTCAGCTATCTCCCAACCATTACTTCTGTACCACATTGGATTTGATGCTGCGTGCAAAGTTGGAGTTCTCCTAGATGCCTAGAAGCTCTGTCATAGATAATGCTCATTAACTGGTAGGTCCTTATTGTCTTTGACTACTCTTATAGTACTGCCTCCCTCACTCAAGTTAGGGATTTGTCTCTGAGGGTGTGGGGAAGTGGAGAGGGAAGCAGACTCTTGGTATGTTATTGGAATCTGAAGGAGTTTGGAAGACTCCTTTCTCTCTTGCCAAGACTGTTTTGCTAGAGTTGAAGAAGTTGGAGGCCAAAGCTTTTTAACAGCTGCTTTGTTCTTTTTCACTGGGCAAGAAGCCTCAGCATCAGAGATGGATGACTAAGAGAGACTTAAAGGGGAAATAAAAATACATTGCTTTAATATCCCACCAGTATTATGCCCCTTACAATATAAAGGGGGAAAATACAAAGCAAACCTATTGTTCACTGTGACTTTGTACTCCAGGCACACGCAAAGAACATTTTAATAAAGACCTTGCCCTGCAGCCCCTGGACCTGGGGAGTTGTTTCATCAATTATGCTAATGAGGCCCAGGTTCAGTTAGTATTGCTTATGAAAATTTCTTCCCTGGAAAAATGTCATATTCCTACATTTTCTTAAAAATGATTCCAAGTACTTTTACGGGTCTTTTCAGAAAAAAAAAAAAATGACTTGCTTTTGTGAGGCACACCTTTCCTATCTTCCTTCCATGTCTCCATTATAGTTCTTACACTGAATGGGAAGTATGCTTCAAAGTATCTCCGTTAATTAATAGAGAGCTTTGGTCATTGGTTAATAATTTTGATTGATCTGTTTTTCATTCGCATATAGATATGCTGAAGTTCTTTCATTACTGGCTTTCTTCCCATCAATATTACCTTAAGATGATTAAAGGCAAAGGCTTTCTGGTTAGAAATGCAATGAAAGCTAATATCAAAATGGCAGAGAACAAGGAACTCTTTAGGTGGAATATAAGTTCATTTATAAGGTAAAACACTCATGTAAGGTGAGTGACTGTACCCTGGCATTGTTCAACTCAGCTTGAATTTTAGCTGAATAATTCTTTGCAGCTTCATTTGTTATTTAATGTAGCTATGAAAATGTATTGGTCCTTTGGTCTTTTGACATTCACCATATATCTCTTAGACTACTTAACATACCTTCTGTTCCTTTTAGGGAAAATTTCTCTTCCTTTTTCTTTTCCTTTTCTTTTTTTCTCTTCTTTTCTTTTTTGTTGTGGTTGATCTAGACTATTTTGAATGACTTTTTACTTTAAAAAATATGATGGAACTCCATGGTGACAACATATGATTTACTGTGCCAAGCTGTTTTGTTGATTTAGTTTCCAGATGAGCAAAAAAGCAAAAGGTAGAAGTGAACAATTTATACCAGACAGGAGATACTGTAAGCCAAATGACAGCTGCAACTCCTGAAAAATGTAAAATAAGGTGGCTGAGACTAAATTTAGTCTCTTAAGTCCCACAGGAATTAGCTATATGTAGAACATTGTATATAGAAAATTGAGATAATCTTTGGCAGAAAAATAATGTTTCATTGTAATCAATCCCGTGGAAGAGGAGTTTCCTTACTCAGCTACCTCCCTCTGTGAATACATAGGGTATTCATAGGAACAACATTATTTTTAGCCCAGCAATGACTGGTGGCACAGTGAAATTATTTCTTTGTGTGAGTATCCGTTGTCCACAGATACTTGAAAATAGTTTTAACAGAAGCAAAAAGTGCCAAGAGCCAGGTTATTGTAATCTACTCTTCATCTGATAATAAAAATTCTGCCCAATATTTACTTTTTAACAATATAAAATCTTTCACAGAAAAACTTTAAAATGGTGAATGCAAGTATTTTAGGATTGTTGACATGTATTTATTTTTAAATTTCTGTTTTTCACTTGGAATAACTAATTTTTTGTGTTTAGGCAAAGGAAGTTATTAGCAACAGTTAAATATTATATATATATTTAATATTGTACATGTAGATATGCAATGTATTTTAGAGAGTTTAAATATAATTGAGAATGTTAGCTCCCTGAAGTTGGAGGTCAGACCTTGAATTTTTCATGTCTGCCTAGGAGGAAACCGTGACAGTTTGAAAGGCTAGATTTCAGAGTTGAAGCATAAAAGGGGAAGAAAAATTTAAAGTGTGGTTTGATATTTTGGAACTTTTAAGAATGCTTATCTATTATGTATGTATGTATGTGTGTGTATGTATCTACCTATCTATCTACCTATCATCTACATCCTCTGTTCATTTGGATTCTCCAGAGAGAGAAAATGGCCATCTCCATGATCATCTTGAGACAAAGTAAGAGGATGTATGGTAGTTGGTGTCTACCCTCCTCTACATCTAAATTTAATTGTGAAGTATGACTCTGAGTTGAAAGAGGGCTTAAATATTAATCTCTCTCTTTCTCTTTTTTTTGGCAAACAGAAAAACAGTGAACTTATTTCCTTTCCTTTTCCTGAGGAAAAAAATGTCCCTCTTGGGAGAGTATTATATTAAAAAAAACTGCTTAAGCTTCCTTAAAACAAGGAACAAGTGAATTGTAAGCCCTGCCTTTTCTCTTTACGAACTTCATCTATAACAGAAAGCCAGCATGTCATATATTGACATTTGTGTTTGTCATTATGGTGTATGTTTTTTTATCATCACAATTTTTCTTTGCCTGAAAAATTGTTTCTGTAATTGTTCTGGAGAATCTTCTTAGATTCTCACTTAGAAATGAGGTACAGTCTGTCAGGAGGTCATGATTTCAGTGGCTCATTACATTTTCTATTCTCTTTGAAGATTGTAGGGCAAGGGTCAGGCTTAGCTTGCCAGTCACTGAAAATTCCTCATTCCACCTCCCTCTTTTTTTTTTGCAGTAAGCCATGCTGGGTGTCAATGATAACATGGGACACTTGACCAGATGCCTTAACCCCAGCACTGAGGACATCTCACCTGATGGCTGTTTTCTTTATTCCATATTTGAAAATAGCCAAGCATTAAATTAGGCATCTATTTCCCCAGGTACAGATGTTTTTTCAACTTCAGGGAGCTAACATTCAACTTCAGGGAGCTAACATTCTCAATTATATTTAAACTCTCTAAAATACATTGCATATCTACATGTACAATATTAAATATATATATATATATATATATATATAATATTTAACTGTTGCTAATGACTTCCTTTGCCTAAACATAAAAAATTAGTTATTCCAAGTGAAAAACAGAAATTTAAAAATAAATACATGTCATTAGGTACAAAAAACAGATAAAATTGTAGTAATGTAAAATTTTGGGGGAAGGGGTAATAATTTATCCTTTCAGTAGGGAATCTGAAATTGTTAGTAAGGATGGTCTTTAGCCAAGGAGAGAACACATGGGAACACCAAGATTACACACACACACACACACACACACACACACACAAACTGATCATATCGGCATGCAGTGGGGAAAAGGGTAAATGAGGGAGAATCTTTACAAAAATGAGAACTGAGAAGACAAAGCTCAGGTTTTCAAGTGAATACATTTTGAAAGATATATACTTGATGAGCATTCAGAACCCAGGCAGAAAAATGCCTGACGGAGTGAGTATTTCCCATCAACTTGGAGTTAAATTTGTAAATATGAACTGCAAAGTTCAATTACATAAATCTCAAAGAGAAGTTATAAAAATTAGATTACTTAAATTTGTGAAATCTTTAGTACAATATTTGTCACATAGTAAGCACATATATGAGTCCTCTTTCATTATTTTTATCTCAGTTGGTTCTTGCACAATCCTGTGAGATGGATGGGACTATTATTCTCCTTTCATGTGTTTTTCTGAAGGTTAAGTCACTTGCTTGGAGAAACTTCATGTCTTATTTAAATACTGTTTTGGTGTGACTCTCTTTGAGGAGACCACCCTTCTGTGGTCACAGGGTAGGCTGCAACACAAACTGGTCCCCTCAGAAGCACTCTCCTTTGATTTTGAATTTTAAGTGGTTATGAGAACTGTTGGATATTTTTCCATACTGCACCCTAAAACAGTGACCTGAATTCCTGGTGTATATCTTGGTTTCTGTGATTTCTGAGACTGGTCTCCGAGCTTTTATTTTAATTCTTGAGCTACCTCATACCTTTCTAATATATTCCATTGTTTCCATTTGGTCTTGCATTGCTGTCTGCTTGGGTGAGGAGGCTGGCAAGCACTGGAGAGAACCAACAGTGCCTTGCTGCCAAGGTTGATTCTGCTGATTCCAAGCTTGTCCAGGAAAAGCTAATGTGGTAGAATTTTTTGTCTTGGGGAAGGGAGGATTTGAATGGCCCTGTACAGACACAAGACTTGACTTCCCTAGTACAAGCTGACAAAGGTGGTCCCAAGTTTTTCGTCCAATTATTTTGTCACTTGAGTAATGACTGCCTGTAGTGACTGTAGCATTCATTTGAGTGCCTGTTCATCTTGTAACTTTCTTTGTAAATTTTTATAAGATTGTCTGAAAATTCCGTTTGTAAATCTGATCTTTATTTCCTCTTATTGTGCCCATATATTATTAAGAGAAGGGATCATGTCTTTTTCTGCTCATCATGACCTGCCATTTTCTAGCTTTTCTATGTGTATCCAAAATTATTGCTGACTATTTCCTACCAGATTTAGTTGTCTTGTTTTCTTAAACACCTGCCTTTTGGCTCCATCCTCCACGTGTTTGCTCATGCTGTTTTCCTCCATTTGAAATGCTCTCCATCTTCCACTTCATCTTTCAAAATCCTACACCTTCAAGTCTCAAGTCGTCCTCTTTCCTTTTATGCCAATCCATGTTGATTCCTCTCTGAATTTCCATTGCTCTTTACAATCAGCTCCTCACAATATAGCAATTATTTCATGTGTGGGCATTTATTTCTACTTGCATGGTAAGATTTAGGTACACAGTGATTGTTTTCCTCTAATATTTCATTATCAAAAGTTATAAACATAAAAAAGTTAAAGGAATTTCACAGTGTGAACCATCATATACCCACATAGATCCTACAATAAATGTTTTGTTGTATTTGCTTTATCAGATATCTATCCTCCTACCCATGCCTCCATGCATCCATCCATCTATCCACCCATCATTTTACCTTATTTTTTTTATGAGACATTGCGAAACAAGTTATAGAAATTGATGCATTTCACTCTTGGCACTTTAACATGTCTATCACTAACTAAAGTGAATATTTTTAATGGGATTTTTGTGATCAACATTTCTATACTCCATAGTACCCAGTAGAGTATTGACCACATCCCAGAAAATCAATTTATGCACACTGGGTTGAATTTAAGTATCACTTTTAAATCCATTAGAAATTAAAGGTATGGAAGCCCAGATAAATAGTCTCTAGAACCTCAGGGGCATACAGAAATGAGTGTGTTTCATGGAGTTGCAGAAGAGACATACCTGTATGTAGCTTGCACTAGCCCAACTTGTGACCTGTCAAATATATCCTAGGGGAATGTTCAAACTTTCAAGAGGCCGTTGGCTGAGAGATCAGATAGGCCACCATGTTACTAACTGAAGTACTTACATGGGTGCGGCTATACTGTGTGCTTAAGAGGCATTAGAGGGTCAATCCAGTTTATCTAAAGATACATTGAAATGAGGTGATAAAATAGGCATAGGCTAAAAAGTGGGATTCACATGCAGCAATTTGTGGCAGCCTGGTCCTTTGTACCCAGCTGGGTGGAAATTCAACTCCTTTAGAGAAGAGCACAAACCTCAAATAGACAATTTGGGCTGAGGAAGATGGATCCGCAAGGAAGCCGTTCTTCTGAACATGTGCAGGTGGTGAGCTTTTGACATCTTATTAGGGGAAAGAAAGTTACAGTGCTTCTCAGATTTGGTAGAACCTTTTAAAACATGTTATAAAGTCATTATTCATCCTGACTTTTTCCTATACCTGAGATATATTTGAATCTATATCTGTATCCACATCATGTGCATTTAAGTCCATACACATCCCCTCATTCTTCAACTGACAGGCTCCTTCTTGTCCATGTATCTCTGATCATCCCCTCTTTGGAAAGTCCTCTCCTGAGGACTTTCCAAAAAAATTTAAATTCAAATAGCCAGCACATAGTACATCATTAGTTTTATATGAAGTGTTCAATGATTCATCAGTTGTGTATAACATCCTGTGCTCATCATAACACACGTCCTCCTCAATGCTCACTCTTCCCATTATACTCTCTCTGCTCTCTATTTCAACTGGGACCCATCACAATTACTAACTATATATTTGCTTACTTATTTCTTACCTTTCTACCCTATGATAAAACCAAATTTTCTCCTTCTCCTGTATAATTAGAAGCTATCAGACTACCCGATATATAGTAGACCCCTAATTAAAATTTACTGAATCATATATACTGAAAATACATGAATAGAGAAAAACATTTGTTCCAATATTATTCTAAATGTCTTGTTGTGTTTGACTCTCACCCTGGCTCTCTTCCTTGTCCATTTCCCAATACTGCTATCTACCCTGGCCCCTTGATTTGAAGCTGCACTCACACTTAACTTTCTGGGCAGTGCCACAAGTTATAAAATCATCTACTCCATCTCTGAAAACTCCCCTTCATTTAGCATGCTGCTCTCAGCTATGGTTTGGGAGAAAATTATATCTGATGAAAGAAATTGACCACAAGCTGTGAATGATTGAGAACCTCAGTTAATGTGTTAAATCTCCTGAGGATGTTTGTATTATAAGAGTGGTAAACTTTGGCAGTGTGACTAAGCAACTTAAATAATTTCAGGCACTTTATATGAAAAAGACCTAAGGATTTAGTTGACCAAAAGTATAATCTGTATGGTCTGAAAATTGAGAAAAGCAAATTCCTTCTTCTTTGAATGTATATGGATCACTTACACAGGGAATACTGACTTCCACTGTCTGTGAGAGCTTATATAGTAGCTGGTATAATGAAGAGTGTAGAGAATGATTAGGGTGGTGAGGCTCTCCCAAATCCTATCAGTTGAGGAGTGGGTTAGGGGATGGGAATATTTACTTTATAGCAAAAAAAAAATTAGGGAAGATAAGTAAACTTGGTTAATTCATCTGAAAAATATCCATTGAATATATACTATATGCTAGCTCTAAATTAAGTTCTGGGGAATAATAGTGATTAAAAAATAGCCTGCTCACATAGAACTTAGATTCCATGGTTAAGGAAACAGTTGAAGACAATTAAGTAGAAAAGGGAATAGATTTATGGATTTATTCTCTCCCTTCCTTTCCTCCCTCCCTTCCATCCTTCCTTCCTTCTTTTTCTTAAAAAGCACACAGGGGACCAATGCATTTGAGACTGCATGAAAGAATAGATCTACTTAATATAAATAAATCTCAAACATCTATAGAGACTGCAAACCTGGAAGGAGATGCTTTCTAGGATGGTAAGTTCCCATTTTTTTGTAATACTTAGTTAAATTGTCAAGATTCAAGGTGGTTGTGGATAAGAATCCATGAGACTTGCCCATAGGTTCTCTAAGACCTATAATTCTTTGTTAGTCAAGATCACAAATTTTCACTTATAATGACCAGAGAAATGAGCATGATTGTTCTCATAAAAAGCAGTGCTTCAGGTCAGGCTTGGAAAAAAGAAGTCATTTGGTTTGGACTTCTTGATCCTTTCACAAAGGAAGGGGTGAAGTGTTCTGTGGGCTTGGCATAATGAATAAACAACTGGTAACTCTTTCTTTATACGTAATAGGAAGTAAAACACAGATCACATAAAGAAGAAAGATAAGGTTGTAGTATGTCACCTATAAAAGTAGACAAACAGATGGGGGCAGGAGAAAGAGTGCCAAATGTGGACTCTAGTTTTAACTTTGCTATATTGCCTTGAGTCATGTGGCTCCAAGAAAGCACATCTTCCTCTCTGGCATGGAGTTTCTTTGGCAGAAAAATGAGAGGTTGAACTATATTATCTTTAATGCAACTTTTAGGTCTCACATTTAAATGTTTTAGAAAGCATTAAAATATACTTTTTGTAAGGATATTTAATTAACTATTTTCGACCACTAAGGTAAAATTTTAGAAATAAAATTGACATCTTTTCAATGATTCAATTAGAATTTTCCCATACAATCAAAATATGACTTTCCTGATTCCTGAATTTGCAATAAATCCAGCAATGAAAACTCTTAATAAGCACTGTGACAACATATTTTTGAATTCCCATGTAATATTTTAAAAGCAACTATTCTCTCAAATAATAATTTATTGTAGTTCATATTTCTTTATCTTATTCTATGAATTGAATGTCTTAAATACATTTCAACGAAACTGGTGATTCTAGGGACAGTGCATATCTAAGAGACTACAGTATTTTTGCTTGAGAAAAATCTGAAAAATCATATATTAATCTGTATAATTCTTTTAATTAGATATACTCATTTTAATATAATATCCCTCCTCTTATGAGACAGAAGGGAATTGTGTTGAGCTTTCATTCTTTTCAGGACCTAAAAAAATGTGTCTGTGATAGAATATAATTGGCCCAAGAAGTTTTCAAGAATAAAAGTATCTTTTCTAAAAGCTTTTTATAGACTACTTAATAATTACAGCCTAATGAATTTCAAGTAACAGAATGCCATAGCTTCTTCATAATAGCAAATACATTAAAGTGTTGACTTGCAGAAACTACAGCAGTGTATAATTCATAGATGTCTTTAAAACATCTTTAACTTTACCATACTTACATACTATGTAGGCTAAGTAAAAATAATTCTATCTACCCCTTTTGTTATATCTAGAATTGACAGATGGTATACTGATTCTATTTTTCTTTCAAGATAGCATCACAATTAAAACATAATTTTCACTAAATTTTATTTTGTGAAATTCCCTGAGAGAAAATGGTAATTGCATAAGGCAAAATTGAAAAAAGAAAATAAAGTTTTAGACTTTATTTTTTTAATAATAATTGGTTGCATTTTCAACACTGTTACGTTCACTAATTTGATACGGCATATTTTAGAATTAAAAAGTTTGGGAGTTTTTGGTGTGTGTTGTGCTCGACCTGGTACCTTTTCTTGTGAAGTGGCAGCTGAGAAGGTACTCGTCAAGGCGATCACCATGGCCTTGAAAAGCCCAAGGAAGGAGTCACCACTGAGAACAATGATCATATTAATTTGAAGGAGGAGGGGCAGGATGGTTCTGTGGTACAGTTGAAGATTAAGAGGCACATGCCACTTAGTAAACTAATGAAAGCCTATTATGAATGACAGGGTTTGTCAACGAGGGAGATCAGGTTCTGATTTGATGGGCAGCCAATCAATGAAACAGACACACCTGCATAGCTGGAAATGGAGGATGAAGATGTAGTTGATGTGTTCCAGCAGCAGAGAGGAGGTGTCTACTAAAAAGGGAACCTGTTCCTTTACTGCAGAACTCTGTTCTTCCAGACCAAGAAGACATTCTCAGTGAGAAAACCTCAATTTATTTCCACCACATCCTGACTACTACAGTACAGTTTTCTCTGTTCTTTCATTTTCCCCTTCCTCACTCCTTAATTGTACATAAAGTAACTCTGTGCATAAGTAAACTGCATTTTTTTTTTTAACTAAATGGCCAATGGTATGTTTGGATCGACATCAAAAGGATATGGGATGGGGAAAAAAACTACTGGTTCTTTGAAAATACCCCTTCTCCATTAGTGGCATACTCATTCAGTTCTTATCTTTATATTCCAGTAGGTTATTTTGCTCTCACTGTTTAACAAAATAGAACAACATAAAAATCCTTATATGCCTTTTTCAATTTGAGAATTTCAATGCTTTTCATTTATCATTATAAAACCAAGGACAATTTTATAACTTTTTTGTACATAGCTGTTACATCGAGGGCAATCTGCCTTTAAATAGGGATCAATTACTCTAAAAGAAATGAATCCTAGATAGCTTTTACTTGAAGTCAAGCATCTTGTTGTTTAAATGAACTTATTGTTAAAAAAAAAGGGAGTTTTTGATGTCTTTAAGGGTTTCATGAAATGTGCAATGTATGAAACATTTTCCCTACATTTACTGACTGTAATATAATATGTGGTATAGTGGGTAATGATTAGAGTTAGACTCTAGAATCAGACTTTCTGAGCAAACTGTGGTTTCAATGCCTTCAGGCTCTGTGTACCTTATTGTCCTCTTTGGAATGAGTACCTCACTGGGTGGATAGTACCTCACTGGGTGGATATTAGGAATAAATAATTAAATCTAGGGAAAAGTTTAAAGTGTGGGTGCAAAGTAGTAAGAGTTTAATTAGTGGTAGTTATTTTATTATTAATATCATTTAAAGATTTTTTAAAGAAAAAAATTAGAATCAATAACTTCTCTGTCTAATCTTGAAGGCCCTCTACTGATGCCACTCCTTTTTATTTTTATTTTATTCTTTTTAAAGATTTTGTTTATTTATTTGACAGACAGAGATCACAAGTAGGCAGAGAGGCAGGCAGAGAGAGAGATGGGGAAGCAGGCTCCCCGCTGAGCAGAGAGCCTGATGTGGGGCTCCATCCCAAGACCCTGAGATCATGACCTGAGCCGAAGGCAGAGGCTCAACCCACTGAGCCACCCAGGTGCCTCTCACTCCTTTTTATTTTGCAACACAACTTCTGGAGTTCTCATTAGGCTTAAATCAATTTTATAATTTCTTACATGAGCATTCATCACTTGTGTATTTGCTTATGCCAAATGCTGCTGCCTAAATAATCTAAGAAGGTAAGTTTTCATGGCCTTCATCTATTTAACTGATCTCCATTAGTAAAATGTCCACGATGAAGTCTATCTGGTTGTTTTTCTTCTACTTGACCCATACTCAAGCCTTACATGTTTGTTTGGTTTTGGAGGTGAGGTAACCATCTACCCGAAAGGTTAGTAGAGTGTATCACAGGAATATCAAAGTGTATCACAAGAGCATGCTAGGAGTTGAGAGTAAGGAAGAGGATCAGTCTAGGCTAGCTTCTAGAGGAGTAGGCTTACAGGAAGGGTAGTGTACAGTTGGGAGAAATGAATAGAGAGAGCATTTCAGGGGAGAAACTGTAGCATTAGCTAAATAATTGTGGTAGGAAAAGGTAGGACTATGTTTGGGACCATGGATTTAGTAGAATGGGATAGTCCATGTTGGGTAACAGAGTAAGATAAAGATGTATAGGGAAGAAGACCTTGATTATAAGCCACATAATTTGTGCTTGAAAGACAGATGATGAGGGAGGGACTCCTTGTAGATGTTTTGATTTGAGATTATCTCCTTTTAGGAGTATTAATTTAGGCAGGAAAATCTGAGCAACAATGAGCAGTGTAGTATAGTGGTTAAATATAAGAGATCTAGAATAAAACTGTCTAGGTGGGAATCCTGCTTCAGTTACGAGTTACATGACCTTAAATAAATTAGTTAATCACTTTAAGCCCCCGTTTACTCACCTCTTAAATAAGTATTAGACGAGTAACTACCTCTTAAAGATATTGTGAAATTTAATGAGATTGTGTATAAAAGTATTTATATAGTGCCTGTTGTGTAGGTGTAGAATAAATACTATAATTATATAGCTGTTAATGAGTGTGAATAAATGAACTAGACTGAGATTATTATGCAGGCGAAGTATCCAGTATGTCTTTGTAAATACAATCTTGTTTGTATCTGGTAAGTTTTGTCTATCTCACAATTTTCTGGATAGACTTCTCTTCTGCTGACATGATAACAAATCTGCGTTTTGTAGTACAGACATTTTTGTGCTTACTTCTTCATCCTATTCATTTGCTTCTTATACAATATACCAAACACAGCCAGCTCCTGGTCCAAGCTTATCACTTTCCCATCTATGAAACTACAAAAGGATGAGCTTAATAAGCAAGGAATTTCAAAAGCATTTTCACCAAAGGGTGGTAGATTAATCACCTCACTGCCCAATTAACACTGGAAGGGCAGTGATTTTCAGAATAAGCCACTGGGAACATCTGCAACTTCACACAAAATACATATTTCATGTCCCCAAAACTTCTTTAACAGATGTTAAGACATACTGGAATATATGCTGTGTGATCATATAGCTCTGTAAACAGTCTTTGTTTGGCATCTTTCCAAGTAACAGACAAATGGACAGTGTATAAACCATGAATGTAAAGAAGAAATGTTGGAAGAGGTGAAACAATGAAGATTTTTATTTTCATTAAACATATTGTATCTCCCTCAAATAATATTTTTTGAACAATATCCATGATGGAAATTTAATAAATGTAAACTGATACATATGATATTTGAGACCTTATAGATTAGAAAACATGCTGCTAATAATAATCTAGAGGAAAATTTCACAAGGAGAAGAAATATATGTGATGTCTTTGCTCTTTCTGTCCATTAAAAAAAAAAGTCAGCACATAAAATTCAACTGATAGGGCTATGGAAAACTTTGGAGGACATCCAGAAAATAGTGCCTAAAATAATTGAATGCTTAGAGAACAATACCATGAGGAAGTAAGTTTACTTAATTGGAAAGAGAAATATCTGCAGAAAACTTCATTAAAATTTTTATGAGGTGTTTTTAATGAGATGCTATAAAATAAAAAAGCAGTGAGCAATTTTTCTGGTCCTAGGGCAGCAACAGAAGAAATGGACTTATATGGATGATAAACTATAATAATAATACTATTCATTTGAGGGACACTTTATGCTTTCCAAAGAACTTTCATATAGATGACACTCATAGGAGCCTGTATAGCAAAAAAAAAAAGGTGTGATTATCTTTAGGTTTCAAATAAAGGCTCAGACAGGTAAAGACTCCTTTGTAGTTATACAGAGAATGCTTTGCTTCCTCACTTCCCTGTTTCCAGGTACCCTTTAGGTGTCCTATGCTTTCATTCTGAATCATAATGAGCATATAAAGATCTACCCTTTTGCCCTAAACCAACTGGACAGTGGTCTATGGTTTAATGATAAGTTACAGAATAGCATTATTTGTGTCTATCTATGCCCATGCTGACACACATCTACACTATTGGCATTTGGGGTTTTGATGTGATTAGTATTGAGCTGCTCTTCCTAAGAGTCACTGCTTCTTTAGGTAACTCCTGACAAGATTGAATAGAACCATGTCATTAACATGGGGGAAATCAGCCCTCTAGTTAGTTCGGTGGGAGTTAAATGGGTGTTGTGATATGTGTTCAGTTTATCTAAAAACATTAGTTTGCTTATGTGTTAAGTCAATCTGAAGAGTCTTGGACTTCATCAGCCATTAAGTGATGATGTAGCCATGAGTCTCACCAGCTGTAGTGGATGCTATGATATGTCATATCCTGGCCATGGGACAAAGGTCCAGGTCCCCTTGACTCAATTCAGGAAACTGAAAATCCCTACTCCAGAGCTTCCCCTACGGTCAGGTAAAACCTCTGTTACAGCTGCTCTGTAATTCAACTACCATGTCTTCTCAGTGCTGCTTCTCTCACTGACTTACGGAAGTTATTCCCAAGAGCACTCCCTAATAAGCTTCCTGCATGCAAATCTCTACTGTCTTTTTCCAAAGAACCTGATCTAAAACACTAGTTATTAAGTCTCAGTGACTGAGACATTCTTGCAGAGATGATAGTCCATTGTAGAATCTCCATCTCCAAATATTTTTAGAAATCCTCAGGACTGCTTGCACATGTGTGCCTAAGGATCAGCCTTGTTCATTGGTAATTTTAAAAAAAATGTTGAAAAGATTTATTTATTTTAGGGAGGCAGGGATAGAGGGAGAGGGCGGTATAGTATCTTCAAGCAGACTCCCCAGAGCATGCTGCCCAACACAGGGCTTGATCCCAGGACCCTGAGATCATGAGCCAAAATCAAAATTCGGCTGCTTAAGTGAGTGAGCCACCCAGGTGCCCTGCTCATTGGTGATTTCTGTGCAAACAATCTAAATCTTTACTTTCTTTTGTTCTATGAATTCTTCACAAAGACTGCTAAGCTGGAATTGTGTTTCCATCATTTTCTCTGAGGCTTATATACAAGAGGAGCTAGAATTTTCTTTTGGAACAGTCTCTACTACTGCACCCGGGTGCAGAAATGAGTGTCATTGCTAGTATGATGCAAGCAGGAGAATGCTTCTTTGCTATTTTATTCATTTGGGAGGTGAGAAGAGATTCTCAGGGCATGGTTGAGTTCATCCGAGTCCATCACATAGGACTGGAAATTTCTGTCCCCCAAATGATGGGAGCTTTACTGAGGTGTATAGTAAGCTCCTATGTAAATTTTTATGGTATTTTCTACAGGGCTTTTTCCTGGAATCTCCTTTTTATCTTTGTAACATTGCTCTTGAAGGCAGGATTGGGGTTCAAATATTACTATAAATTAGAATTAAGCCAACTGTTTCCAAGTTGAGAAGAAGGAGGGACCAGGAAAGAATGCTGTATCAAATACTATAAAACAAGAATTTACTGTCTCTTGTGGTGGCATTAGAATGAATTATCTGAAGAAATATTAAAAGCCTTTCTTCTATATTTATTGAGTTCAAACACTTTGGCTTAGTACCAGTATCTCTCTATGAAATTAGCTTCCAATTTTAAACATTTAGTATATCTTTTGAAAAGTCTTAAACTATTCTTAAATGAACCTGTGTTAGGTAGAACAGAGTTCACAGATGTTAAATTGTAAAATAATTTATCTTACTATATATCTTCTTTTTATTCAGTATGTTGATGAAGTCAAGGTGAATTTGTTGAGGAAGAAGCTTACATACCTTCTTTTAGCTTAATTTAGAAAGTTAGGTGACTAGCCATTTTTAAAAATAAGTAAGATTATCTATATTTTGAGTCCATTCTGTAAGAATTGTTCTAAAGAAGTTAATTAAAACAAATATGTTGTCAAGTTTTGAAGCCTACCACTAAGAATAAGACTTGAAGAACTTTCAGGTTGGAAAAAACATGGGATTTAAATCTGTTTTGTCAATTAACCACATATTTACTTAATAAAAAAATAATCCCTTGACATTTTCTCATGAGTTTCATTTTTTAAACAAGTTAAATCCCTTTAACTGCCCTGTGTGGCAGAATGTTCTCTGACTTTATCAATTATTGTTTTTCTGACCTAATTCCTATATATTCAGTTTGCCCCTAAGTCTTCATTTGCTTTCTATTAATTTCTTATATAATCTTGTCATAAAGATGATAGTTACATGCATTTTAGAATTACAGAGAGAAAAGCCTTTTAGGGATTGAAGTTCCTTTTTCTGTGTACTCTGCCACCATACAAGAATAGTTCCAACTTTCTCAATAGTCTTGACAGTTGTAGAAATCTACCATTAATAAAAAAGGATGAAGAAAATATGAAGCTTTCTTCAGCATACATTCCTAATTCTCAGAAGAATTTCTTGGCTTTTGTTTTAGTTTATTGTGAATCTCTGTATTAGAAATCACAACATTTGATGTTCTGCTGAAGAGCTAAATATTGTTTCACCTCAAACTTTATGTTCTCATTGTACCCAATCTCTATACAATTTTCCACATGAACCATGATGTTATTCAATGCCACGATGTCATTGCTTATCCTCTTCCAACTGCTGTCCCTCTGATAAATTTCTAATCTTTCTTCACCATCCAGTTTATTTTTCATGTTACAGATGTACTTGTCAACTGCTATATTCCTTTCTCTTCAGTAGAATCTTTGTGGTTGCTCTGAGCCCTTGATGGTCAATCAGTTCTCTGGCTGTCTTGGCATCTCAGCACACCAGAAGATGAGGAGTTATAGACCTGAATCTTCACTTTTGTATCTTTATTAACAGACATTTCATTTGGACAATTTGAACTGAACTGCACATGTGAGGAGCACGCATGTGATTATATAGTCAATCATTTGGAATTTTTTTTTATACCACTGATTGGTTGAGTCCATAACTGACATATTATCCAGTGAACATATTGTATAGACTCAGCTTCACATTCAGATTATGATGTCTTTATTTAGAGAGCTCTATTCTATTTCTGCCTCACTGAACACCAAACTGACACTTCTCGTTTCTCAAGATTTATGCAAATTTTAGACACAACCATACATGCTAGCAGAAGACTCTATCCAATAATCCTAAATAATACTAAAATTACCAACTCTTAGACCCACAGACTTCTGAAAGATTTTCTTAAACTAAATTTATTTAATGAAAGAAATTTTGTTTTTATAGTGGCTAGTCCCTATTCAATATATGAATAAATTATATCATAATTTGCTGTCCAGCTAGTATTGGACATGTTATGTATGATTAGTGTGTAACATATGGATAAAGGAGCAATGTTTCGATATATGTATTTAGGTACAAGTCAATGTAATTATAAAGTATTATGCTATATTTCCCATATTTGGCTACAGTTTTCCTACATTTCCTCTAAGAAATACCAGATGGAAGTGTTGGTGGAAAAGATACAGAAATTAATATTGAAGTGATGAAGTTTGACCTTTTTAAGATGAAAAGCTTGCCAAACTTTCCATATTGACATGGCAACGTTTTATGAATAAATCTAATATCTTATAGATTTAGCACAGTTCAAAAGTCACCATCTGTTTTAAGAAGTAAGGTTCTTGCTATTACAGAGTTTCTGGGCACTAAGACTAAAGGCATGCAATCCATAGATTATATAATATTAAATATCAAGAATGTGTGAAAAACTTTCACATTTTAGAAAATCGAGATATAAGAGACATTTTGAGTTACTCCCAAAATTAGAGCTTATAATACATTATGGGTATTCTTCTTCTTTATAAACTTGGGTAGTCTTCTGATCATTCTCTATATGGAGTTATAGGTGAATACCAGCTGGGTGACAAGTTGTAATACACAGAATTTACATGGGGAAAATGGCAATGTGCTGTAAGTCAATTTTGAGCAGAGTTGTCTGAAAGGCCTTTGGCAATACATGTAGGTATTATAAGAAGTGGTCATTTGTTCCTTTCTTATTTTTCATAAATTACTCACCATTAAATCTCTTCATTTGTTATAGTCAAAAGCAATCCTACTCAGAATTCTTTTTATTTCCCATTCTTTAAGTTTAATGTTTTTAATGTTAGCTTTGCATTATATAAATTTATTTTCTATTTTCTTAATCAAACAGTGGTGGGAAATGTGTTAATTAAAAAATAAAGAGTAGTTTGCACAGATAGGTACTCACATTAGCACAAAAACACACACAGATACATATACCTCTACCTATATGAGGTTTTTTATCTCAGAGAAATTAGTAAGATCAAACAGGAGGTCAAAATCAGTCCACTGACAAAACTCAGCAGCAGTTTTTATCAGTTTATTTTGTTTACTGGACCAAATATCGCACAAGTTGTTATGTCAAAAGTGCTTGCAATGGTTTTATCTGATGTTTGAGTTTGAGCAAGTTCTAAGGTTCTTACTGCCCAACTATTAGAAACTTGAACAGCCTCTGTTCAACTGATCTTAAACCATGCATGCATTCCTTTACACTAATCAGTTACTCAAAAGTTGTTGATTGGGATGTGTAGTTCTCACCCAATTCTTGGTCAAAATTCATTTGGCATTGGCTACCTTAAGAGTTTGTTAACTATGAATCACTAGATACTGGAATGTGTCTTAGATATACATGGATAATGCTACACCTCTGGATAAGTCTTTGAGAAACCTAAGGTAGAAGGAAGAACAGGCTGGTAGGTAGATAAGGAAGGAAGGTAGAATAGGCTGTGTGGATTTAAAACATGCAGGTAATAACACAGTACGTTACCTAGAGGAAATGACACAGGACTTCTTTACAGAACAAAATGCTGAATAAAGAGTCAGCTTTTATATAGGAGAGACACAAAAGGTGGCAGAAAAATTTAAACTTCAGAAACTTTAAAAAGTATATATATATGGTAAGACAATTTTTCTGAACTTCCCCAAAGGAGAATAACCCTTGTGAAAACTAAGACTCTCTCTATGTGATCCCTTTCAAAATTTGTTGAAATGAAAGACAAACTGTGCATGAGTATGAATTACAATCTATCTGTAGAGCTGTGATCTCTGCTCCATTTCATTTAAGAAGAACTTCTATCTTGATACTGAATTGACCTGTATCACTACAGGTGGTTTATTCAAGTTCGTTCTACTTCTGCCATCTATCTGCAGGTACAATGCAAATTTAGTAGGAGGAAATACTCTCATGTTTATTCTCAGTGGCTAAAAACAAAATAAAAATCAAAGTCATCTTTTATATATTTACCTTAGAGCTCAATTCTACTAACTTTTGAAAATAAGTCCTTATCCATCATGCTATGGCATTTTGTTCTCAGGGACCCTTAAATATAGAAGAAATTCCAACAACATTCATATAATTAAAAAGGACCTTAATTCACATACATTTTAGGGACCAATTTGTTCTGAGTTTGCAATAACAGGTGTCCCATTAGAGAGAATTAGGATAGCTAGAAAGAGCTGTACCAAAAGACCCTTTTAATTCTAACTTGTGCCCAGTTAAGAACGGAGAAGTAGGAGTGGAGCAGGAAAGATGAAGAGAGAGGGTGATGTAAACAACTGAGAGGGGATAGATGGGGATCAAGCAGATAGAAACTGATTGGGATCAAGCAAAAGACAGTCACAGATCGAGGGACATACAAAAAAACAGAAATCAGAAGTCTCAATGTGTGTGTCTTTTCCATTTTCCCTCCCCTCTGGCAGGAATCTTCTCTCATGTGGATTGTATCTCATCACTATAAATTTCTAGGGGACTTTACATTTTCAATTATTCATTATTTTTCTATGTGCTAACACCTTCCACTCAACTAGTAAGTCCAATCCATAATTAAACATGCTCAAGTCTCTTATCTATCCACCTCTTGACTTCTCACCTCTAGTTATGACCTTACTTCTTTTTATACTTTAACAGTAAAACTTATTGAAGAGTTACCTAATATATACTTGTTATTCATATTTATTACATAAATTTAAATGATTTATATAATATATAATATAATACTGTCCTAGGTCAGTCTTTAATGTAACTTATTGTCACCTTAAGGTCTTGTGGGATGCTCCTTATAAGACAAAGCAGATTTGCATTTTTGTGTCAGTAGAGATATCTCTTTCTTGCTTTTTAAATTCTGAATAAACTTAATTGAAAGATTTGGAAAGCCCTCAGTTTTTAGTTTTACTAGACATGTCAGTATTTTTTTGAAGGATGGTTTCAACCTCAGTCTGCCTAAGGCTCTGCATGGTTTGAAGACAGCCTACCTAGGTATTCATTACTTAAAGGCAAAGAATGAAATCATCCCTTTAAGAAAGTTTGATCAAAACAGAAATTACTTCATATGTGATCAAATGTGCATGAAATGATTACATTGTATAAAATGATGGTGTTATCAGTCAAAATGGCTTTTAAATTGGTTTCTAAGTTATTCACCTTCTCATCTGGCTCTTTTTTTGTGACCAACTGCACCCTTTGTAAGACAGATGATTAAAGTAAGAGTTAAGTCCGTGGCTCTGAAAATTTGCTTTGGCTGTACACAACTCTCTGTTCTAAAAGGGCTTGCCTAATTTATATAATAATAGTTTCATTGCCTTAGGGTAATTTCGTTGCCTTCTTGCCATAACCAACTGAACTGCCCAGCCCAGATACTCTCATTTCTTCATTCGTTCAAACATTTACTGAGCATCTTTCTGTCAGATGCCCTACAAACTGCATTAAAAATGAGTAAGATACTGTCCCTGCCTGGAAGGAGTTTCCATTTTCAGATTGGTGTCAATTTCCTTGATTTTATTTGCAGATTGATACAGACCCTGGGAAAGCTTATTTGATTTATATAACCTTCACAGGTTAGCCATGATTGCTGCTAATCAAACTAAAGTATACAATTGTCATCTAATGTATAAACTCAGACACAAAATGTTATTTTTAACTGACACAGAGTAACTTTAGAGAACATTATCACTAGATTGCTGTACTGATGAAGAATTTTAAATTCTTGGCTGCTACATGTAAATTTTGTTCAGTAATGCCCTTGGGATGTGACCCTCATATTTAGCCATTTCTCTCTTCTGAGACGTCCTAATTCTGAAGTATGAATTAAATTCAAGACTGCCTTCTAAAAGTTTATATGCCCTGGGAAGAAATTTCCAATTAATATTCATTTTTCCTCTACCGGATTCTTTTTTTTTCTGTGCAGAGTCAATGGCTACTACCCTTATCCCCCATTCTGAGCAGCTATTTTCACTCAGAAGATATTTTGTTAAATAAATGAACTTGATCTTAATTTCTTTTCCTTCCTTCCTTTCCTCCTTCTCCCCCTTCTTCCTTCCTACCTTCCTCCAAAATGAGGAGAGAGGCGGGGAGGGGCAGAGAGAGGAGAGAGAGAATCTTAAGCAGATTCCCTGCTAAGCTTGGAGCCCCATGCTGGGCTCTGTCTCACAATCTAGAGCTCTATCTCACCACCCTGAGATCATGACCAGAGCCAAAATCAAGAGTTCCACAATTAAGCGACTGCACTACCCAGGCACCCTGAACTAGATCTTAATTTCAACTGAACCACATAACTCTTCAACCTATGTATTTGCTCCTTGATATTTTCAAAGAAATCAATTCATTTTGTATATAATTTGATTGGCATTGGGCAGTATCAAATTATACCTTAATTTAACTTGATGGAGTTAATACTCCATCAAACTGAAAAAAATTGGTTGGCAACAGAGAAAGACAATTATCATATGATCTCCCTGATATGAGGAAGTTGAGTGGCAATGTGGGGAGTTTGGGGTGTAGGAAAGGAATAAATGAAGCAAGATGGGATCGGGAGGGAGACAAACCATAAGAGACTCTTAATCTCACAAAACAAACAGGATTGCTGGGGGGACGGGGGTAGGGAGAGGGTGGTTGGGTTATGGACATTGGGGAAGGTATGTGCTATGGTGAGTGCTGTGAAGTGTAAACCTGGCAATTCACAGACCTGTACCCCTGGGGCTAATAATACATTACATGTTAATAAAAAAAAATTGATTGGCAAAACAACTTTCAGATGGAAAGTTTTTTTGTCTTTCTTTTCATATGTGGTAGATATTATACATACAAATAACACTTAAAAAATAAGGCTCAGCACTATAATTCAAAGAATTACTGTGGAGGACTTACCGTACTGTGATAGGGATGAAGACATTTGTGTTAATTCTATAACTAGCAGAAAGAGTCAAGATATTTTGAGAACTTCCACATCCATATTTAACTGTGGGCCTTCCTTCCACGAGAAATAAATGAAGAAAGTGTTGCCCAATATTCTTCTCACTACCTTTAAAAACAAACATTACATTAAATTAGTGATTAGGTTTATATTTTATTCAATAATAATTATTCTTTCAACAAACACAATCTTTGCCCTTAAGGAGTAATGATTTGGTAAGATGGTAGGAGTGTTATTAAATTATTCAATATAATAATACTATATTAGAATTATATACAATATATATGATATATTATATACAATATCTATGATATATTGTATACAATATATACGATATAATAATAATATATTAGAATTATTTTCCACAGGAATTAACAGCACTGACTTCACATGAGATTAACTTTCTGACTCTGTTTCTTAATAGCAAGATGCTATTATTCTGAGCCTCAACTTCCTCATACATTATAAAGGGATGAGGAGGGCAAGTAATTACTAGAACTACTATGATAATTAAATAATAAATGAAAAGTGTCTGGCACCTGTTGAGTATTACATAATTTGGTTTATTATTATTGTTAATCATCTGTATTTTAAATTTAATGTGTATTTCACAAAGATTTAAATGATAAAGAAATATATAAAGAAAAAACACTTCCCTTCCTCCAGCTGATTCTTTTCCCACCTTGAGGTGTTCTTTTCCACCATATATCTGTACACATATGAGTATTTATATAGCCCTAGCTTTATTTTTTAAAATGAAATAAAGTGCTAAGTAGCTTTATTTACCTTTCTATTCATTTAATAACAAACTTTAGGCATATGTCTTGTAAGCACATAGTTTTTAACATTTTTAATTGAAGTATAACTCACATAAAAATCACACAAATATTGAACATATAGATCAGAAGAACATTATCTCAAAAGAACGTTATCTGTATTGTCAAAAGTCTTATCACTCACTCTGTTCTTTCCTCCTCCAAAAGTAATCACCATCCTGATGCTTAACAGGTAGGATAAATTTTGCCCAATCTAAAATTTTGTATTATTGGGATCATACTGCATACTGACTGTATATATTCTGTTGTGCCTACTTTTGCTCAGTGTTATGTTTGAGAGATAGCACCTATGCTAAAATTCATTCATTTTTATTGCTTTATAATATTCTATCGAATATTTACAATCCAATTATTCTTTCTTCCATAGATGAACATCCTCCTCCCATCCCAGTTTTTGGTTATTATGAATAATGTTGCTAATGATAATCTTGTATGTGCCTTTTGTGCTGAGCGAAGCATATGCATTTCTGTTGTGTATATAAACAAAAGCTGAATTGTTGAATGATTAATAGCTACTTCCAGTTTTCCAAAATAATTTTGATTTAATTCCTTACCAGCAGTAAGAGTTCCAGATAATCCAGTCTCACCACCCTTGTTATGGTTGCCTTGCAGATTTTAACTACTCTGTGTTTATTTTGTTGTAGCTTCAATTTTTATTTTTCCTCATAATAGGGAAGTTGAGCATATTGTCATGTTTAGTGGCTATTTTGATATCTTCTTTTGTGAAATCTGTTTGTATTTCTTACATTTCTATTTGGTTGTTTGCTTTCTCTTGACTGATTAGAGTTCTATCTATGTATATATTTAATATTTAGATCTATATTCATATATGTGTGTGTTTAGCATATAAGCTCTTTGTTAACCATGTTTACTGAAGATACTCCAGTTCTGAGGACTGTCTTGCCAATTGCTTAAGTTTGAGTTTTGTTGAGCATATGGTCTTAATTTTAGCATAGTATTTTTATTGTTTCTTCATGGTTGTAATTAGTGACTTTTATGTAACCTTTAGGATATCTTTGCATTCTTTAAAATCATAAAACTATTTTCTTATATTATCTTTTGTAAGCTTCGTTTTAACATCTGTATGGTATCTAGAATTGATTTTTGTACATAATATGAAGCAGTAGCTTGTGGTAGGTTGGATAATAGCCAGCAAAGATAGTCATGTCCTAATTGTTGGAACCTGTGAATGTTAATCTTATTTGGCAAAAGACACTTTGTAGGTGTGATTAAAGATTTTGAGATGAGATTACCCTGGATTATCTGGTTGGGTCAAGAATTAATCGGCGGTAAATTTTCATTTTTTCCTCTCTTAGTTTCCAATTGATCCAAAATTATCAAAGCAAATAATTCTTGTTATGTATTTACTGAATTCTCAGATATTTGTGAAATATATATTTTTAATATTTTTGAGTATATATTACCTACTTTTTTCTTTTGTTTATGCTTGTGAGTATATGTATTTTAGACAAATTTTATTTTAATAATTAAAAAAAAACTTTAAAAGTATACTAAACCAAACTGAAATTACAACCCTTGAAAATGGTCATCATTAGGAACACCTGGGTGGCTCAGTCAAGCCACTGACTCTTGATTTAGGCTTTGGGTCATGATCTCAGAGTCATGAGATTGAGCCCTGCATGGGGTTCCATGCTGGGCCTAGAGCCTGCTTAAGATTCTCTCTCCCTCTTCCTTGGTATCCCTGTCCTCCACTGGCCCACTTTCTTAAAAAAAGACAAAAAAAAATTTGGCCAGCATTAGGACTTGGTGAATACCACTATAGATATAAAGGTTGATAAATGGACAGATATATAGAGAGGGAATTTTTCCTTAAAGCAAAATCATATTGTTTATGTATTTTAATCTAAGAACTCTTTAATAAATTTAAAATCTATTGAGTAACCCCAAAGAGCTTTTGTTAACATGGTTTGCAACTTTCTTTCTTTCTTTATTTAGGGAGCAAGCAGTGGGAGAGGGGCAGAGGGAGAGAGAGAATATTAAGGAGGCTTCACGCCCAGTGCATAGGCTTATGCAGGGCTCCATCTCACAACTGTGAGATCAAGACATGAACTGAAATCACGAGTCAGATGACACTTAACCAACTGAGCCACCCAGGCACTGTGGTTTGCCTCTTTTAGTATTGGATTAGAATTTAAAACTGAAAAATAATATTTAAAACAGAAATTGTTCAATTATTTATTGGTTAGCTTATTTGAAAATAGCAGTAGTAAAATCCCTTACATATTAACCTGCATAACATAGTTTGTGAAAAGTAATTATACTTTCTAAAACAAAAATAAAATAGAGGAGGATTATTCTATACTTTTACAATAATCTTCAACTTAAGCTTAATAAAAGTTATTAGATTCTCATATCTTCTTCTATATTTAATCTATTGTGAACTGTTGATTTGGTTGAAGTACATGAACTCTGGTGTCACAGAGAATGTGACTAGAAAAAGGTAATGATTTTTACACATACAAAGATTGGACAAGTGGTAGTTCCTTAAAGTATAACTGAAACATGGAATCTGGAACTATAGTAATAGTCTTTACATCCTGTTACATTAAAACTTACATTAAAATTCCATTGGTCTTTCTTATATTTTAAATTAATATTGCACCCTTGCATGATTTTGTAACACCTTTTATTGGTTATTTGAAAAAAGTGGATTCACTGGGTTATGGAGAGCTTTCAAAAAAAAATATAAAAAAATAAAAAATAAAAAAATCACATGAATTACTATTACAATTGAACTCATCAGAAAGTATTGTGAAGCTATGAAGTTCACTGTGAAGAATCTAAGTTTTCCCATATTCTAATTTTTACTAGAAAGCTTGACTTTTATCATCCGGAATGATTAGGAATCAAAGACGGTCAGCTGCTTTCCTCAAAATGATAGGCTTACTTTGTTAGTTTTTGAGAAAATGGCTGCAAAATACTCAAGTCTGAATAACTACAGATTATCTTTTAGTCATTTTTCAAGTCATGTTTCACAATGGCTACTTTAACTAGCAACTTAAGAAAATTGCACAAGCACTTTTCCTCAAGGCAGCTATTCTATATTGGCATGCAGCCAACTTGCTTTAGGTATACCTTCCCTTTTATGCACAGCACTTTACAAAGTTACATAGACAAGGATTGAGAATTTTAAAAATTAATTCATTTTACTGCAGAATTAGGACATTTTACGTGTGTGTTCATTTTTACTTTGAGTAGAATAAAATGACAGAGTATAATTGGGGCTCCTACCATGACACTAGGTGCCAGAAATTTTATCTCCTGTGACTTTTGTATTTGGAGTGCAATGTCAATCAACAGTTTTGAAAAAGGCACAAGTCTGGCACATGTCTTAGTTTTATTACAAAAATAACTTTGATGGAGAAGAGAAGTGAGTTGGGGGAAATTGGAAAGGGAGACAAACCATGAGAAACTATGGACTCTGAGAAAGAGACTGAGGGTTTTGGAGGGGGTTGGGTGAGCCTGGTGGTGGGTATTAAGGAGGGCACATATTGTATAGAGCACTGGGTGTGGTGCATAAGCAATGAATTTGGGAACACTGAAAAATAAAATAAAATAAAAAGGCAAAAAAAATTTTGAAAAAAATGTTGATGTTATGGACACCTGAAAGGGTCTTGGAGATAACTCAGGCATCTAGATAAACTTGAAATATTCCATAGTAGAGCTCACATCAATTTGAAAAAGAATGAAAGAAAGAAAGAAAGAAAGAAAGAAAGAAAGAAAGAAACCAGAGTGAAACTATAGGTATCTCTGAACCACAGATAAAGGTTTCTTTAACATCTCAGTAAAAAAGTCAGGAAACCTAAGTTACTTCTCCCCCCCCCCATAACTCAGGCTCTAAAAGCAACACTTGGGTTTGGAAGAATGGTTCAAAGAAATTTGGATTATTAGGAGAAAATTGTGAAATTATTAGGAGATTGTGAATAATTGTGAATTATTAGGAGAAATTGTGAAAGAATCTGAAATAGGAAAAAAAAATCTAGCTTACCCATTGAGGTTCTCTTCACCTTTATCTTTGAGCTATTTTGCAACTCTGTACGTTGGTGAAAACTAATAAGAATTCAAATTATTCTTATCTATAGCAATGCATACTAACTGTATCTGATGAAATGCAATTGATTATTACCCTGCAGCTAGACTTGCTTCCCGTCTATTTGGAAATCTGCTTCAAAATTCCTTAATCTTATAAACATATGTCTCTCTTCCTTGACTTCTCCTTTGAATTGGTTGTAGTATCTTACCAGTTCCCTCACTAATTAATATGTTAAATAAAATTTTGGCATTTATATATCTTCTTGAAAATTATCCTTTAATTAAGGGAAATAGGATAATTTTAGTTTTTGAAATCATGAGGCATATTAGGAGAAATGAGTTATAGCAAATAAAACCAGAATCAGGGCACCTGGGTGGCTCAGTGGATTAAAGCCTCTGCCTTCGGCTCAGGTCATGATCCCAGGGTCCTGGGATTGAGCCCCACATCGGGCTCTCCGCTCCTTGGCGAGCCTGCTTTCTCCTCTCTCTCTCTGCCTGCCTCTCTGCCTACTTGTGATCTCTGTCTGTCAAATAAATAAATAAAATCTTAAAAAATAAAATAAAATAAAACCAGAATCAACTTCAAGGAGAAAAAACTACATAGAACACAATGTAAAGGGGGTTCCCTGGTGTTAAGCAACACAGCAGTTTTGGACTGGACAGAGATGTTCCACATTTATGGATGACAAGTTTGGGAAGGAAGTCAGGAAAGGATTCAAAATACAACTGAAAACCAGAAAGGAGATCAAAATCTTAGATCAAAATCTAAGAAATAATCGTTATCCTATGAGTTTTGTATGCTCTAGAACTTATTAAGAATATAAATTCAGTAAAAGAAACACAAAGTGAAATGTAATAAAAAATAGATTAAATCAATATTGCAGAAGAAAACAAATTGGACAAAACCACCGCATTAAAGATTTAATAACAAAGTACAAGTAGCAAAGGGCATAATTAAGGTGGTTGAAAATCACTCTTTTGAGATCCACCTAAATGTCCATTTTTAGGACTCACTCAACCCATCTAGGTTTTTATCACACTTCTGAGGACTTCAGCTATACAATATGCCAAATTAGTCCAATATGCCAAATTAGCCTGGCAGAGGGCAATGCAGCTTTACCTCTTCTGCCTCTCCTGAAATCCATTATCAGTTTTTGGGTTTCTGTTCCTTAGTGTTTTCCCTTATTTTTCCCATGACTTCCTATTCAATTTCTTCGGCTGCTTTTCTCTGAATTCGAGAGTACAATTAAGAATTTAGTATTATCTTTGACTCCTCTTTTCACTAAGGGGAGGAAGCTGGAGCAATGAGAGCGCATTTAGAAACACCACACTCTCTACTAGCATCTTGTGTTTTCTCTCTTTGGATATATAAAAAGCTTTATCATAAAATGGCGTAAATCTGTTTTTTCTTGAATTGCTGGCTTGTTCTCCACCCCCACCCTTTTGGGAGAAGGGAGAGTGGTACATTTTGTTATGCACTAAGGGATAGTCTACTATCCTCTTCCCTTCCCTATTTTTACTCAGAAGTCTCTATTACTTAATATTTCTAAAATATATTATCAGTTTAGACTCATATTTTTGAGATTAGACTTAAAAATACAATACACAGAGTAGAGTAGAAGAGAGCTGAACATTTAGGTCAAGCTGTTGTGCCATATGTACAAGGTCTGTTTTTCAAAACTTCAAAAGCTGCATTTCAAAGATTGATGATACACATTAAACAAGATATATGTAGTACAATACACGAATGAGTTATTTTTAAAGGGAGCGCAGTCACTAAAATCAAGGACAGGGATGAACAGTCTTCTCCAAGTACACCAACATCCCATTATGAACCAGAGCTGTGCTGTGATACAGTACACAACAAGGCAGCTTTAATAAGGGAAATGGGAATGAAAATAAAAATAAACAATTAAGCTTAGTTCTCCCTATAGTTTGCTATATATTAACAGTTTTAAACTTATCATTTGGATTTATTCTATTAATAAGCAATTTCTTATTTTATATAATAATACTTTTAAAAGAATTCAGAGAATTTAGTTGGTAACATGTGATAGTAGCTGGGGGCAGGCAGGGGAGGGCAATGGAAGACCTGGGTTACTGATGTATTTGTATAATTCAACAGCAAATTATTTACTTCAGGGAATATAGGACACATTATTTTATAGACTGACTTTTTCACTTTTGAATCAACTGACTGTGTATCGTAAACCTATATTCTGTGATTAGAGAAAAGCTATGAATAAACATTCTGGAAGAATTGTTTGGTTCTCACAAATAGTACTGTTCTACTTTCCGATATAGGGAAAACCCCGCTTTTCTACTGTGTTTTTCTCTCCTGTGAGTCTCCTTCACCCCACACAAACACTTCACTTCTGGTTGCCAAATGTGTGGAGGTTTTCCCCATACCATGCAATGCTCTCTGACACTAGCTGGGTGTCCTACAATTTAATTCAGCTTGGACACTAACTACTTGGAGTGTCAGACCATACAGGTTAAGTTCCTCTATCCCAGGGATGCCTGGGTATCTCAGATGTTTGGGCATCTGCTTTCAGCTTGGGTCATGAACCCAGGATCCTGGGATTGAGTCCCATATTGGGCTCCCTCCTCAGCCAGGAACCGCCTCTCCCTCTGCCTGGTGCTCCCCCTGCTTATGCTCTCTCTGTCAAATAAGTAAATAAAAATTAAAAAAAAAAAAAAAAAGAAAGAAAGGAAAAAAAAAAACAAAACCCTCTATCCCATAACACTGCTGGCCCTCTCCCCAACAACACATGCTTCAGACACCAGCTTCAAACACCAGTGCTTCTGACCAACTGGCTACAGATCAGAGGTTCCAAGGAACCCCTCCTTGGGTTTGATTAATTTGCTAGAGTTATTCACAGAACTCAGGGAAGCCTATTTACCAGTTTATTAAAGGATATGATAAAGAATACAGATGAATAGTCAGTTGAAGAGAAACACAGGGTAAAGTCTGGGAGGTCCAAGAGTTTCTGTCCCTGTGGAGTTGGGGTACATCACCTTCTTGGTGAGGATGTGTTGACCTCCCTGGGAGCTCTCTGAGCCCCATGCTATTGGGGTTTTGTGGAAGCTTCCTTGTGTAAGCATGATCAATTATTAACTCCATTTCCAGCCCCTTTCCCCTCTTGGAGGATGGGAGGCTTGGAGTGAAAATTCCAAGCAGCTAGTCATAGCTTGGTCTTTCCGGTGACCAGCCCCCACCAAGGAGTCATTCAAGAGCCCACCTACAGTCCCCTTATTAGAACAGAATGTGATCCTACTGCCTTTATCACTTATGAATTTACCAGGGTTTTAGGAGCCCTGTGTAAAGGGACAGGATCAACGACAAATATTAGAACAAGAAATGCTCCTAGTGTTCTTATCACTTAAGAAATTAAAAGGGGTTTAAGAGCTTTCTGCCAGTAAGTGGGGGCAGACACCAATACATATATATTCTTTTTTTAATTTATTTTTTAATTATTTATTTCTTTTCAGTATAACAGAATTCATTGTTTATGCACCACATCCAGTGCTCCATGCAATATGTGCCCTCCATAATACCCACCACCTGGCTCCCCCACCCTCCCACCCTACGCCCCTTCAATACCCTCAGACTGTTTTTCAGAGTCCATAGTCTCTCATGGTTCACCTCCCCTTCCAATTTCCCTCAACTCCCTTCTCCTCTCCATCTCCCCATGTCCTCCAAGTTATTTCTTATGCTCCACAAATAAGTGAAACCATGTGATAATTGACTCTCTCTGCTTGACTTATTTCACTCAGCATAATCTCTTCCAGTCCCATCCATGTTGCTACAAAAGTTGGGTATTCATCCTTTCTGATGGAGGCATAATACTCCATAGTGTATATGGACCACATCTTCTTTATCCATTCGTCCGTTGAAGGGCATCTTGGTTCTTTCCACAGTTTGGCGACTGTGGCCATTGCTGCTATAAACATTGGGGTACAGATGGCCCTTCTTTTCACTACATCTGTATCTTTGGGGTAAATACCCAGTAGTGCAATTGCAGGGTCATAGGGAAGCTCTATTTTTAATTTCTTAAGGACTCTCCACACTGTTTTCCAAAGTGGCTACACCAACTTGCATTCCCACCAACAGTGTAAGGGGGTTCCCTTTTCTCTACATCCTCTCCAACACATGTTGTTTCCTGTCTTGCTAATTTTGGCCATTCTAACTGGTGTAAGGTGGTATCTCAATGTGGTTTTAATCTGAATTTCCCTGATGGCTAGTGATGATGAACATTTTCTCATGTGTCTAATAGCCATTTGTATATACATATATATTCTATTATCTGACAAGTACTAAAGACATATTTTCAAACACAATTATAATTAAAAAATGGAAAATTAGTGATAATTAGTAAAATCAAATATAAAATTTCCAAAATAGAACTACTAAGGAAAATTATAAGTCATGGCCACTATTAGATGTATATTTTTATATTAAACTTTATGGGTTACCCATATGCCACATTAAATTTAGTTCAGCATTGGTCACTGAACCCAAAGACATCAAGCAAATGTGAAAATCTCTCTGTAATATATCACAAATGTGAAAAGCAGTGTCTTTTCCCCCTTAATATTGAATCTGTGCTGCCTTCGAACAGGACTTGAAAGCTGCGGAGGCCATTGAAAGAAAGTCATTCTGTTGTGTTGCTGAAAAGACTTTTGATGATCCATTAGCAGAGAAGTGTGAATCTACCCTTTTGAAAAAGTTCTTTATACTTCTAGGTGGTGTAATAATTTTTTCAATGAATCACTTATGTCTTGAGTTTTCCTGCATATTTATCCAGAAAATATTTTGAAACTTTACAAAGTCTATAATTCCCAAATTTTATTTATACTAATGAAATCACTGATTATATCTCCTGATTTCAGATTTTATATAGAAAATGCTGCTTAGAATAATAAACAGTAATAATTACTTAAAAATTAGTGAAGTCTAGTTTCTAGGTATCATGGCATTTCAGAGAGATAACCCTAAAAATTTTGAATCCAAAATTTGTAAATTATATATAGCCTTTATATATATATATATATTTGTAAATTATATATAGCCTTTATATAAATATGTTATATATGTTATATAGTATATATGTATATATTTAGTCTTACAAGAAAAGAATAATAATGAAATAATCCAGAGAGAGAGGGAAAGAATGATATCCTACTCAAGTTTTTATAATTTTGGTTTGCTTGGTTATTACATTGGGTTGTAGATCTAAAAATTTCTAAGCATACATACTTTATCACTTCATTGAAATACTGAAGATAGAGTCATTATGGTACCATTTCTGTTAAAAATGGGTATTTTTCTCTGTTTGAACTACTGTAATGAATGATCCCAAACATCAATGACAATTTGATTTGAGACCATGTATAAAGAAACATTCAGGAGAGATTCAGGGGTTATCAGTCTGAATTATAAGAAAATTCAACATCATTCCTTCTAGGATCAATAGTGATGAATATAGATAATATGTTTATTAAATCAGATACACAGATATTCAAATTTGGAAATTTCCATAAAGTGACATGGATTTCTACCATTTCTCATAGAAAAATCCCTGAAACACCACACCTTTATATGGTACTTTGTATTTTTTTTTAAGAGTTATTTATTTATTTGAAAGAGAGTGAGAGAAAGTGGGAGGGAGTGGGAGAGAGAGTCTTAAGTAGACTCTATGCCAAAGTGGGGCTCGATCTCACCACTCTGAGATCATGACCTGAACTGAAACCAAGAGTCAGATGCTTAACCAACTGCACCACCTAGGAGCCCTGAGTACTTTGTATTTTTCAAAAACACTTTTATATACATTTTTCAAACCTTGTGAACTTGAAAATAAAACTGCATCTGTATTATCTGTCGCCAAACTAAATACAGAGCAGTTAATTGATTTACGCTGTGTTGCACAGTTGACTCACAGCTAACTTGGGCTTGGGTCTACCTTTGGTTACCTACTGACACTTCAGTCAGGACTGCCTATGGCAGCAGTCAGATGATCTCAACATCCCTCGCGCCACCTTCAAGGCATATAATAAAAACTATTCTCTAAGCTTGCATGGAGTTCTCTATTGAGTACACGTTTTTGCTGCAGCTTGAAAAATCCCTTTTCCTGGCTCTCCTTACGGGTCTGCATTTGCAACCCTAGAAACAAACCCAGTAGCAATCTCAGCAGCAGTGGCTCAGGGTTTGAAGACATCTTAGAGCAAACAGTGGCAACATGGGCAGTAACATGTAGTTAGTAGTTAGAGCCTGGAGAACGTGGCTGGGGTGACCTTGTTGGTCAGTGAAAGGATGGCAGGTGGAGAAGTTCCAGGAGAACTGATACATTGGGGCAGCTGTCTGGCACGTGTAATGAATTATTAACACATGTTTATTACATGCTGTTGCAGAACAGCTTCTGGGCCAGTTCCTAAAATTTATTGAGAGCCTATTTTAATTTTGCCTAGGCTGCTAATTGTGCTTAATCAGAAAAGAAAATACAACTCATAATACAGCATTCTTAGAGGAAATGAATCCTCCTCATTTGTATGAAATGGATAAAAATGAAAACCAAAAATTGCATCTACTGTTTGCCCCATTACTGTCATTCCTGATTCCAAGACTTTTTATAGTCTAAATATTCTTTCCCAGGGTGGATACATCTATCAAATGGATGCAATATAATGACAGCTACTGGACAAGAATACAGCATCCTGGGCATAAAATTCCCAAGACTCCTTACCAGGCAAATTATGAGGGAGGAAGAATTAAAACAATTTCTGAAGAAGATATTTAGCACTTACTTCCTGTTGCCATGCACTGGACACAGTTTTAAGCCCATTAAATGGGGTAACCCTCTCCATCCTTAGAACACATTTTTCATGTCTTTGGTATTAATAAAAATAATATTATTCCATTTTACAGATATGGAAGCACAGAGATGTTAAGTTACTTGCCCAGATGGCAGAGCCAGGGAGTTGAGCACCATTGTCATTTTTGTAATAACTGGATTATGCTGTTCCTGAGATGGGCATGGCCGCAATTTCAATACTTGAGTGGGCTCATTTGTTCGTTTTTGCTCCTACCTCTGTCCACCAGAAGCAAGGTTGCTGGTCCATTTCCTGATGTAACTACATCAGAAACAGAGTGTATCTCTGATTTCTTCATAAATTTCAATTGCAGAACGAGTTTAATTTCTCTTAATACAACTGTTTTCTTTCAAGAGAAGTTTAATAAGTCATATCATTCTATGTCAAGGGTTGGCAAACTATGGCCGATGGACCAAATTCTGCCATTGTTTGGTTTTCTGAGCCAAGGTTTTTGTTTTGTTTTGGCTTGCAACACAGCTACATTCATTCACAACCACATAATGTCTATAGCTGCTTTTGTGCTACCGTGGCAGACTTGGACAGTGGTGACAGAGCCTGTGTGGCCTGTAAAAATATTTACTCCCTAGCCATTACAAAAAAAAACTGCCAACCCCTGTTTTGTCCCTGGTTGTTAAAGTAAACCAAGGGTTAAATTATCTTTGATTTAAGCTATGTTTTGAGTAAACCCTTGAAATCTACACCATTTTGTTTTTGCTTACTTACTCACAGAATAATTTCCTAAAATAAGGTGTCAATACCTATTAATTTTTCATTATGACCATCCAAGTTGGGTAACTCACCAACAGAACCTTACAAACAATTCTAAAAAAGCTTACTTTAGGCAAGGCACTGGTGAAAGTACCCAGGAGGTGGGTGGAAGAGAGATGTAAAACACAATTTCAGATTAGGAGGTGTTCCTTAGTTAGTGAAGAGACATAAGCACAGATTTCTAGTGTAATGCATTTACTCAACCCAGTTCTTAATTTATACTCATTATAAGACCTACCACAGTCAGCTTTCTACAGAATTATATACATATTATCTCTCCTCTAAATGGTGGCAATGGGTATAGATAATTTCTTATTCATCTTTGTACAAAGCTCACAGTGCCTAGCAGAGTGTGATGCACTTTCTAGGCACTCAGTTAAAATTTATTGAATTTGACCTCCCTGTCATTAAAAAAAAGATACAATGAACAGCAATCTCTGCGGCGCAAGCTCATAGCTATCACTGGGAGCTATTAAGGAGGGACAAAGATATTTTATAGTGCACATTGTAAAATAGATGAAAACAGAGCACACTTTCTTCTCTAAGAAAAGAAGATGTTTTTTAATACGCTGTAAGGAAATACTGTGGGATCTCATTGGCTTTGGCATAGTAAGTATCTAACGAAGATATGGTGTATTCTACTGGGAATCATTTTATAGAGAAAGACAGATGTTATGATTCTTTAGGTTTCATTTGTTTTCTTCAGCAATATCAGAAATCTCTTCTTTTGGTCTTCCCTCAATGCACAAAAAAGGAGGCCTTAGTGATCCTTCTTGTTCTTTCAATTTCTAACCAGGAATAAATACCTAAGACTAGTCCTTCTTTTACTTTCCTTCTTAAACACAAATATTAAGTAATATGAAGATTGCTTCTGAATCTTGTTCTCTCCCTGGTGTTGCTCATGTAATTTGCCTCCTGCAACTTGGTCAGATGTCTGCTCCTAATTCTCAAAGATCACATACTTCCAAAGGGCATGCTTATTTCTTTTCAAAGAAGCAGCACAGAATGGATTCAACTGCATAGTAATATATCCCATGACGAAACCTCCCGATTGATAGCACTTGCCGAATGGAGCTCATTTTCTGAAAGTGCACCTAAAGAGTTTTGTGTGGTCTCATCCCTTCTCCCGTGACCTATTAGTAGCTCCTTTGACGGGGTTCCAGAATTCTGAATTGGTTCAGTGGCAGAATCACAAAGCTTTCTTTTCATCTTGACTGCTGTTCTCAGAGCTGTTTCTCCCCCACAGAGAGTTCTTTTTTAAACTATCCTTTCTAAGGATTTTTACTGTAACCCCATAAGGATTCCAGTTTTATCTTTCTTTTGTTCCTTTTCAACATCAATTAGTTGGTGAGGCAAACTGAGAAAAGATAAATCTACAGTTTTGAACTAGGAATATAATTCAAAGCTGACATTGGCTTATCAACCTGATATTTCTCTATACTTTTCCCTTTAAAACTGGATGATATAAAACACAAGTGTTCAATAAATGTTTGTTGAATGGAATTGAATTTTTACTGAAATGTCTGGGAATGAAATGACAAAACTAAAAAACAAACAAACAAAAAACCAAACAAAAATCAACCCCTAGTCTCTAAAATGAAACATCTGTTTTAATTTCTTCACTATTCTTAATTGCTCCTACATGTAATATACTGATTTCAAAGGAAAGAAAATTAGCCTTTAAGTCAAGTTGCGGGACACCTTTTAAACTACGGGTGTTTAACTGAATCACAAAAATCTTCGTGTTCATCTGTTGTGAGGCTTTTATGAGGTTGATAAATTCAAAGAGGACTGAAAGCAAGACCCCATGAAACATTCTGCTGAGGTATTCCCAACATTGTAGGATTAAATTACCACTTTACAAATGAACGAAAAGAATGCTTTACAGACAAAAACATTTTCTACATTCACAGGCTATGAAACTCCCTTGAGTGAATAGTTTTCATGTATCCAATGCTGGGACAACAATTATGTAAGACAAAGATAGAAACTGATAATCATTACAACGGCACTGTTTCTTTTACTAATAACTTCTAGTTTGATTTATTTCGGTAGGTCATTGGATGCAAAAGGCAAAAACAACCCTATGGCACTAACATCAGCTTGGGTTTATTGGTTTAAATTAAAGTACCAACTTGGACAGGGTGTACATATGCTTGGCATGTATTTTTATGGTGTTCAAAAAGAGCACATTGAATGGAAGTACAGATATGAGCCAGGAGCATGAGCCAGAGGACGAGAATTCCCAGAGGTTGGCTGCTTCTTTGGCGATGAGCTGTTTTTAGTTGATAAAAACATACTTTCTATGAGGAAACACCTTCTTATTCTTATGTAACTTAAAAAATGGCAAAGCCAGAAAAATCACTTTGCTTTGTGACTTTAAATTATTATGTTTGTACCTTTTGTTCTCTGTTTGTTTTGTTTCCTTTCCCCTGCAATGTATGATTACCTCCAAATTTCATGGTCATCCACCACAACTTAGGTTTTGTACATAAAAAAATTTTTTTCCTTTTCTTCTTTTCTCTCTCTCTTTAAATATAAATAAATCAGACACTCTAAAGCCATTATTTAAACCTGGGTGTTTACACTACTAGGAAATAAATAGAAATAGAACTACACTCCTGGTCTAATTCTGACATTAGTTTCTTTCTAAAATATAATATTAACTTTCAGTTCTAATGTTCAAAACTTCTAATTGCACTTAGTTTTCCAAAAATGTTTCTTTAAAGCGTTTTACTTATAGACAAATAATATAAAGGTTTAAATATTTTTACAAAGTACAGATGATGAATCAGTTTTGCAAAATATTTCAAAGTAGAGGAGAAAAACTTTTCAAAATAATGAGTTGCTCTAGAGTGTATAATCTATTCAAGTACTGAAGACATTATATATCCAATATAGGGAATTGTTAAAACTAGGGTACATTCAGTTCAAGAGAAATAAAACAATTGTCAGATTTGGAATACAGCATTTAATCTACTTTAGTGATGTTTAGCTATAAAAGCAGAGAATTCTGCAAATTCTGATTATAGGAATCCTTGTGAGGACATTGCATAATGTAGAGAACTCTGGATATAGAGGCATTTCCTTAAATACTGTTAATACTACTCTTTTTCAAGCCAGCTAGGATAATGCTAAAAGAGTGTTAGGATTATTCCCAATTATCAAATGAATCCCAGCTTTGGAAAACCTTCTTCCAAGTTACCAAGTATTGAATTCAATTCATATTTAGTGGTTTATATTACAAAAATATGCTCTCAAACATTTGCAGCATTTATGTTTTACTGCTATAGCCATATGCCATCAAACTCATATGCTTGCTCTATTCTTCGTTGCTGGTTCAGAGCCTGTTTGTAAGTCATGTTCCATTGAATGACTCCTAAATTAAAGAAACTTCTAAAGAAAACTAGAAAGAACTATTTCTTTTTAGTAATGCTTCATGTACAAAGCTAGAAAAGTTTTCCCACAATATTTAAATGAATAATTCATTGCTTCAATAGGTTAACATTTCAGAAAAAAACCTGACATATAGGAAGTCAAACATTTAATACTTACTGTAGAGAATAGTTCCATTCAAAGTGCTTGTTTTTATAGTCAAGTAGATGGTAACAGTTCTGTTACGTTCCTTCTCTGGCACAAATTTCAACTCATCCAGGGTTGTAAAAAAAGGCAGTTCTATATAGGAATTCCCGTTGAAAGATGGAAATAATAAACCTGCATCTAAAAAAAGCCCCTGCATGTTAGTGTGTTCTGATAGCATCCTATCACTAATCAACTAGGTAAGGACATGGCATTTACAGTTAGCATTCATTTAAGATGGCACTGATACTATAAACACTAGTCCCAGTATTAAGAAATTTAGATATGTAAATACATTAAATTTGAAAAGTTGTTGTCTCAAATAATCAACCCCCAGTCCAGAGGAAAAGACTCAAAGCAAGGATTTTAATTTGTTGTTCACGGATGGACAACAACAAAAAAATCTGTGTCCCTGCATATATGAAATAATAATTTTCATCAGATTCTTAAATTATTCTGATATGAATGGCTATACATCAAATCGTATATTTAAAATCATTAATTTTATTTGATATAACTACACCTCAATAAAAAGTAAAAAAGAAATCTGTGACACAAAAAGATTAGAAAATTGTCACACAGCAAGGTTTTCTATTTAATATTTACTGCTTTCTAATAATATTTAGATAAGGTATTTTATAAATGGTAGTATTATAATATGTAAATTTTGTAGAATTATTAATCTTTTAAATGATTAATCTCAAAATACTGAGGTATATAAAACTTGAAAAGTGCTTATTCTATTGTCATATACTCATATTTAGATCTATAGACTTGGTACACTGACAAGTGTAACATGGAAAGTGGAAATGCAACTTAATATTCTGTCTCTTTCACAACAGGGGAAACATCCTCTGGCTCTCCATGAAAACTTGGCAGTTCCTATGAGTCCTGCCTTTTTTCTGAGTTACCATTATAATGATGGCAGCAACTAATATCCAGTCTGAGAAATTTATCAATACTTAAATCTTCTTTCAGAGATAAGACTTGGCCTACCCTCCTCCACCAGCCAAGACCTATAAGGCATCTGACACTTCTATCTGCCTTGAGGGACAGGAGGAAGCTGATTTCTGTTTTTTCTTGTCTAACCACCTCCCATTCATGTTAGCTGCTGTTTCTGACCTTTTTGGCTTTGAATGTTGAGGAGGTGAGGAGAGTGGAAAGGAGAGAGAAGTACACAGTAAAGGAGAGCTGAAAGAACTGGCGATTGAAGCTGTTACAAGAGGCTCTCATTCTCTAGGAATAGCAGATGTTTAAAACTCTTTCTCTTGTGCTAGAAATGTCAGATAAAATACAACACATTCAGTGTAATTTCAATTTCAGATCAACAATAATTTTTTAGTGTAAGTGTGTACCAAGCATTTCATGAAATATACTAGAACAATTATTTATTTGAAATTCAAATTTAACTGAGTGTCTTCTATTTTTAGTTCTTAAATCTGGCAACCCTCTGACTCACAATCATTTGTACATTCTTTAGAAATCCTTTGCCAATTACAACTCCTAGGATTTGTGCAATGGCCTGCCTTTGGCTTGTCACTTCTAACTTGGTCCCATATTGATTTTTCACTGTAGCAGAGACTCCTGCTGTTGACAACCACTTGCCTGTGTCAAAGTAAAAGCTGCATTGGACAAAGTTAACCAGACAAAGACTTTATCAAGGGCTATGGCAATAAAGGAGAGAGGCCAGAATTCAGTCTTTGCTTAACAAAACAAAGAGTGTAATGAAAAGTGAAAAGAAGAATCGTAGAATTTTTAAGAGCTGAGGTGGGGGACCACAAACTACCTGTGTTTGCTAATTGGCCTTACCCCCTAAAAAACATTGTTTTTCATATCTTCATCACAGAAGGTAGTTTACAACTTGGAGCAAAGGCACTCTTAAAGTTTGGTTCGTACCCTCCCACAAAACTGGGAGATGGGGCCACTATCATTTTTGATGCTAACATGGTGAAGAGATGGTTCTAGGTCCTAAAGAAAGATATTCCTGCGTTGTAAAACTAAGATTTACATCTCAGAGGAGGCAAAGAAAGAATTTACAAGTGTAAGTTTTCTAAAGTAAATGCTCTAAGAAAAGTGAGGTCTGGGGCCTAAAGTCAGTAAGAGCCTGTCTAAAATTTAGTCAAACTGAGGGGAATGTTAAGGCTGCCTTGGTCACCTGACTAGAAAAACCACTTGGGTAAAACATAAAAATGACCCTAGACCGAATTTCTTTCCTAAAGGGGTCTACACCTAGTCCCTGGAAAACATTCCTGTATTTCCTGCCCTACTTTCTGTGAGGGTATAGATTGTTTTTAGTCTTCTCTCTCTGCCTCTGCCTACACACACACACACACACACACACACACACACACAGAAGCTACTTTGACTTTGCTTTTGCTTTGCTTGTGTGTGTGTGTATGTATATGAGAAAAAATACATATGCCAATCAAGTTTTTAATATGTATTATAGGGAAAAAAACCATATTCCAATCAAGTTAAAATGCAATGTAGCTAGCTCTATACTGGAGAAGTTTGAATGAGAAATGTGGATGCATCTGGTGTAGAGAAAAATGACTAAGACTACAAAGAGATGGATTTTAAATTAATAGACTCTTTAGCATATAACTTGGCAACTGCTTGGATAGTGCATGTCTGTTAGTTATACCGTAATATGGTTTTAGACACTATTTCTTTATATTACTTTTACCTGTCTTACTGGAAGTCACTAAAGTGTTCTGTTCATTAATTCAACAAATATTTATTGAGTAAATACTACATGCCTGGTACTAGTCAAGGAATACAGTAGTGAGCAAAATAAAGACCTCATCCTCATAAAGCTTAGATTTTAGTTTCATGCAAGGAAACCTCAAGCTAGAAGTTGGTAGAGTTTATTCTTCTGATGTGGTAAATTTTTGGACGGTGTCCCTTGACCATCTTTTCTGACATATCTGTCACCAAGGAGCACTGAGCCTCATGTGAAATGTTAAGACTAGATAAAAGGGAGGGTCTGAGAAAACCTACCTCTTCTACCCTTTTATACTATTCATTCTCTGATGGAAAGCTCTGTGTTTGAGTCATCTTTGTATCACTCTATGGCCTGACTAGTTTTGCACAGTATAGGCAAATACATTCTTAGACAAATACAGATAAAATGATCATTTGTGGTAGTTTAGAAAAAAAAAAGAAACAGAAAAAAATTCTCATTATTAAAATGGGTAAGAAAGGCTACAGAGATGGGGCTTCTGGCTTTTTTTTTTTTTGTGGTTTGATAAATACACACAAAAAAATTCTGGAAGAAAACAGACTTTATGTAAAGGTTCACATATGAATTGAATTATTTGGATCCATAATCCAGTTTTCTTATTTTGAGAAGTAGTGAACTCACCACCACCAACAAAAAATATAATTCAATTTGCTTAAAAAAAAAGACTTCCATATTACTTTGCAGGAGCATATTTACTGTATAATTCAGGCACACCTGCTTATTTCCCAGTTCACACACTTGAATCTTTTTTCAGAGCTGACAGGTTTTACTAAAGTTATGAGAGGAAACAAAAATTACAAATAATAAACATTTGCTATCAAATTGCTTTCTAACT
The DNA here is from genome assembly GCF_010015895.1 of Lontra canadensis. Classification (NCBI taxonomy): domain Eukaryota; kingdom Metazoa; phylum Chordata; class Mammalia; order Carnivora; family Mustelidae; genus Lontra; species Lontra canadensis. The sequence continues at coordinate 11,939,332 of NW_022631021.1, read as the reverse complement.
GTATTAATTTTCATTATCATCATATTTAGTGGCTATGTTTGAAAATAGAACTGCCCTGAATAGGGAAAACAAGACTAATTGGGGTTAGGTAGAGTATTTTCCTGTTGTTTCCAAAGCCTCTTCAAGCAATCCTATTTGAACATACTCCAAGTTTATTTTTCTTCCAATTACAAGTGAAAAAAAGCCAGGGTTTTTATACAGAAATATGCACGAAACATCTTACAAAATATGGCAGACAGTGGTTAATTGGTGACTTCTGATTGCAACATAGACATTTGCAATGTTTAACTGTCTGAAAAGATCATATAGGGTAATCTGTGTAATTATATTAACTTTTATATGGTTAACAAAATTTAAAATCAGTTCTGACTCATGGGAAAACCAATAAATTAACTGAGAAGGAGGACCTCTTAAATCCCTAAGTTATATTTAAAAGTTAAAACTCAAACTGTCAAAGGGAGGTATAAGAACCTAGAGTCCTGAACATCTCATGTTAAAAATGTGGATGAATTTAATATTTTTTATCAAAACTTTTTTGGTAAAAGAATGTTTTTTTTACCAAATATATTTCTGTAGTATGAATCAGGACCACAGTCAATTAATAACAACAACACATTTTTTTCTTCTGAAGTTTTTATGAATTTCAGAATTTTCTGAAATGTCTGAAATTTTCTCCTGAAATTTCTCCTGAACTTTTACTCAGGAGAGCACCATAGAGTTCTTTATGATAAAGAAAACACAGAAGAGATTAATATCATCACCCTGAACACAATAGAGCATCTGAGCAGCATCAATGTTATTCATTCTGAATAGAATGGAGCACCTTTGTCTACAATATGAGTTTTAATCCCTTTAGCCTTGTATAAAAGTCTTTTATGATCTAACACCAGAAACTGACATACTAACATTCAAGTAAAGCTACAAATGCGATGAGTCACAAATAACCCATATATAACTTTACTGTAATTCCTGGTACTAAAAGAAACATAACATTGCCTGCTATTCTTCCTTTATAATAGAAATAGACTGTCCTACTCAACAGAAATTAAAAAATACTATTTGAATGTTTTTGTTGAGTCTTTTATTATGTTCCCGAGAAAGAACATCATATAAATCCTATCACTAAGTTTATGAAGTGAAGATAAGACTGATGCAATGCAATTTTAATAAATATTTTGTTTTTAATTTAGAAATAATTATTTTATGATTCTAATTTTATTAAATTCTGTGATTAAGAGGAATATCACCAGTTAATAAGTTCATAATTCTCTCTTCCTAAAGGATTAATTACTGAAAAATAATAAGGGAGAGGAGTTACAATGGCAGAAGAATAGGGGATCCTAATATTCTCTGGTCTCTGGAATACAGCTAGATAGTTATCAAATTATATTGAACACCTACAAAATCAATTAGAGATTTGTGAAAAGAAATGCTTCAATTCTACAGATAGAAAAGTGACTACTTTTTGGAAGGTAGGAGGTGTGGAGATTTAATCTTGGGGCAGTATATAAGAGGATATGGTGGAGGGAAGGGAGCCTGATTAAGGAGGCTACTGCAAAGTATTATAAAGTGGAGTGCAAAATCAGAACTTTTAGAAGCCACCTACAGTGGGGCGTGTCCCTGGCTTAAAGGTGCTTGGATGGCAAAGCAGGGCAGAATCCCAGATGGGATAGTGTGGTCTCAGGATCCTTGGTGTCACAAGAAGAACAGGGATGCCTGAGTGTGGCAGAGTTCCCAGGCACAGGGGGGTGGGGAAGCTCTCTGAAAACAGCAAGTCCAGGTGCAGGCTTTCTTCTCTTTGTTGCCATAAACTGTGAACTGCTTCATGGTCAGGTGACCACTCTCCTGGCAGGGGCCCAGCAAAAGGCAGAAGCTGGGGAGATTCCCCCCTCCTTCCCCTGGGAGGAACAGTGTGGGTCCGTGCAGTAGGAGTCTGTAAATTTGGAGTTCTGAAACTCAGTCATGTGCCTGAGATAAAAACACACTGTCACATGCTGGATGAACAGAGTTTGGACAGAAACCAGGGAAACAAGAGTGACTGACTTTTTCTGTGAGGGCTCACTAAAGAGTAGGGGTGCACAAACTTTCAGCTCTGGGTCTAGAGAGTGGGGTGCTGCCATTTTCATCCTACTCATCATTGCTGGAAGCCTTAAGGAGCAAAACAGTGCCACATAGTGGAATCTGGAGCCACTTACACTAAGCCCACTCCCCTAGCAAGGGAGGTGCATTTCCACAAGAACAAGGACACCTGAGAATCAGCACACGAGGCCCATTCCCCCAAAGGAGCAGCAGAACAAGCAGCTAGCACTAAGTTCCC